>NW_028318059.1:3082500-4282500 GCF_062004578.1 Staurois parvus
AGCTGAAAAGCTTCTTGCAGTGGCTTGCGTGCACCCAGTTGTCTCGTCCCTTGAGCTTGAGTGAGGTAGGTGTCATCAGCTGGACTTGGTATGGTCCGGTAAATCGTGGCTCGAGTCCGGTTCTTTGATGTTTCTTTAGGATGACCCAATCACCTGTCTCAATAGAAAGAACACCTGTCAGGAATGGACTTGCCAATAGTGGTGGGACTCACCTGCCTTGTGGGCTGCAGTACCAGGGCTGGCCAGCGGGTGCTCTCAACAACTAGAGGTTCACTTCGGCAATTAGCCATCACCTGGGGCTGATTGCAGGTGTATTTAAGGGATGGCCAGACCTGCAGTCTGGGCCTTGGTGTGTGTTTTTCCATGGGCCCCTGTATCTTGTAACCTGCATTCCTGTTCCTGTTCCTGCCTGACTTGTTGCCGATCCTGACCTCTGCTGACTTCTCCTGTTTTGATCCCTGGCTTGTGACCCTGACCATTCTCTCCGCCTGCTCCTCCTGTACCTACCTGCCCGATAGTTATCGACCCGGCCTGCCTAACTACGTTGTGATCTACATGTGTATGTACCTGGGTATCTGTATCAGTTTAGGTTTGGGTTTGTTTCACCTTGTTGTATGTATTTGTGTTAGCTTGGGGTTTGGTGCACTGCATTTATGTTTGTATTGTTAGTCTTTAATAAAGCGTCTTATTTATACCATATCTGAAGCTTGCGTTTCCCTGTGTCAGTCCACACACTTCTGGTCACACCTGCATCTCTGACATTACACCAAGGCCAAAAACCTGACCAGAAGTGGCTGCACAGGGAGGCCATCTTGGCTCATTGTTGCTGGGAAGGATGGATCTTGATGAGGTGGTGTATTTATCTTTGCTAGTGTTTGATGACAAAGACTATGCTTATCAGACTCTTAAGGAGTATACCTGGGATCAACTGCTAGAGTGTATAAGGATCGCTCATTGTCTAGTTGATCAGGGCACAGAGTTTTCTGAGGTGCAGCCATTGATCCAGGTTTGTGCTGAGTTGGCTCGGTCCTGTACCCCTGAAAGGAGGGATGACTTTTTTCCCCCATTTAGTGTGGATCAAGTGGAATCACTGGTATGGTTGTTGGAGGATGATCCAGATTGTTTCCATGAGCACTATGCAGCATGTCCATCACATGTGCTTATGGATTGCATAAACGCAGTGCAGTCTTTGATCAGACAGGCTAGGTGTAAGCTGAGTTTTGGTAAACCAGTACTGCAGACATGGACAGATTTGTTACACCCAGCCTCAGTTGGCTTGCAACATCATTCCTCTGCTCAAGGCACTCTTCCTGCATCCCCGACAGCACCCCCAGTGATGGCCCAGTATACTCTGCTAACTACCACATACTAGTCCCCTGCTCCCACTCGCTGCACGTATCCTTTCTTCAACCCTGTAAAGAAGTCCTCTGTAGCAATTGCTCCCTCCTCTGTTCCATCCTCCAGCTCTTCTCTGTCTCCAGCTGCTCCATCCGTTTACAAACCTGCGCTTACTTACAGTGCTCCGGTAACTATAACCAGGAAAAGGCGAAAGTTCTTTCCAACCAATACCATCCTGCCAGTATCAAAACCGGTCAGCCTCCCATCTAAGAACCTGCCTTCCGTGGTGCAGCCTGGTGCCTCGGCACCCACAATTCAGCCTGATGTCTCTACCCAGCCTGATGTCCTTACCCAGCAGGATGTCCTTACCCAGCAGTATGTCCTTACCCAGCATGATGTCTCTACCCAGCCTGATGAACTGATCCAGCCTGATGATCCTATTATGCCAGACGACTCGATGCCCGCTGTTCCACGCGACGACTCGGTGCCCGTTGTTCCGTCAGTGGACTCGGTGCCCGCAGTCTTGCCAGACGACTCGGTGCCCGCAGTCTTGCCAGACGACTCGATGCCCGCTGTTCCGCCAGTTGACTCGGTGCCCGCGGTCTTGCCAGACGACTCGGTGCCCGCAGTCTTGCCAGATGACTCGGTGCCCGCAGTCTTGCCAGACGACTCGGTGCCCGCGGTCTTGCCAGACGACTCGGTGCCCGCGGTCTTGCCAGACGACTCGGAGCCCGCGGTCTTGCCAGACGACTCGGAGCCCGCGGTCTTGCCAGACGACTCGGAGCCCGCGGTCTTGCCAGACGACTCGGTGCCTGCAGTCTTGCCAGATGATCCAATGCCTGATGACCCAGTGCCCGCTGTCATACCTGGTAACCCGATGCCCACTGTCGAGCCAGATGGCCCGGTGCCTGCCACCCTGCCTGGTTGCCCGGTGCCCGCCGCTCCACCTGGGGGCCCGGTGCCTGCTGCACCGCCTGGTGGCCCGGTGCCCACTGCCCTGCCTGGGGGCCCGGTGCCCGCTGATCTGCCTGGTGGCCCGGTGCCCGCCGCCCTGCCTGGGGACCCGGTGCCCGCCGCTCCGCCTGGGGGCCCGGTGCCTGCCGCTCCGCCTGGTGGCCCGGTGCCCGCCGTCCTGCCTGGGGGCCCGGTGCCCGCTGCTCCGCCTGGTGGCCCGGTGCCCGCTGTTCCGCCTGGTGATCCGGCGCCCAGCCCGACGTGCCTCCGTCCGGCGCCCAGCCCGACGTGCCTCCGTCCGGCGCCCAGCCCGACGTGCCTCCGTCCGGCGCCCAGCCCGACGTGCCTCCGTCCGGCGCCCAGCCCGATGTGCCAGTCTTTGATATCCCGCCAGTCACCGGACCTGGGCGGTGGAACATTTTGCCCAGCTAGGACTGTTTGGAGCGTCCTGAGGCCGCTCCTTGAGGGGGGGGTACTGTCAGGAATGGACTTGCCAATAGTGGTGGGACTCACCTGCCTTGTGGGCTGCAGTACCAGGGTTGGCCAGTGGGTGCTCTCAACAACCAGAGGTTCACTTCGGTAATTAGCCATCACCTGGAGCTGATTGCAGGTGTATTTAAGGGATGGCCAGACCTGCAGTCTGGGCCTTGGTGTGTGTTTTTCCATGGGCCCCTGTATCTTGTAACCTGCATTCCTGTTCCTGTTCCTGCCTGACTTGTTGCCGACCCTGCCTGATCCTGACCTCTGCTGACTTCTCCTGTTTTGATCCCTGGCTTGTGACCCTGACCATTCTCTCCGCCTGCTCTTCCTGTACCTACCTGCCCGATAGTTATCGACCCGGCCTGCCTAACTACGTTGTGCTCTACATGTGTATGTACCTGGGTATCTGTATCAGTTTAGGTTTGGGTTTGTTTCACCTTGTTGTATGTATTTGTGTTAGCTTGGGGTTTGGTGCACTGCGTTTATGTTTGTATTGTTAGTCTTTAATAAAGCGTCTTATTTATACCATATCTGAAGCTTGCGTTTCCCTGTGTCAGTCCACACACTTCTGGTCACACCTGCATCTCTGACAACACCTGTTATTGCATTTGGATCGGGGAGCGATTTGCGAACCCGATGGTGTATCTTCTGCAGCTCCCGTTGCAGAGATTGCATGTAACCTGTAAGCTGCGAACGCAAAGACGACAACTGTTGAGGAAAGTACAACCCTGTTTTGGGAGGTCCCCCAAACAACACCTTGTAGGGTGACAGCCCATGTGGTTGCCGAGGGGCACTCCGGATGGAATAGAGGGCAATGGGGAGACACTCAGGCCAAGGTTTTTGGGTATCGGCCATGATTTTGGAGATCCTGTTTTTAAGGATTCCGTTGAGACGTTCAACCTTACCGCTACTCTCGGGGTGATACGGGGTGTGTAGCCCTTGGTTGATGTGAAGGGCTTTACATACCTCTGCAAAGATCTGTCCAGTGAAGTGTGACCCCCTATCGGACTCGATGGTTTCAGGTAGACCCCAGCGGCACACAACCTCAGACAGGATTTTCTTCACCGTGGTACTAGCGTTGGCACACGTCATGTAACTCATATGCCCTGGCCAGTGCCCACAGCTCAGCTTCCTGAGCTGACATATGTGCGTTCAAAGAGCAACCAGTGTGTGGCTTACCGTCTTGGGTGTAGTACCTGGACCCATCGACAAAAAGATTTTTCGCTTCCGGTAGTGGCGTTTCCTTCACCGGGCTGATCGCCGCTGACTCCAGTTCCATCAGAGAAATGCAGTCGTGTCCTTTGGAAGAGAGGTTAGTCGTGGAAAAAGAAGACATGTTAGCAGAAGAGGTGTTAGTAATGTTAGTCGGGTTGCAAGATTCAGCACTGTCATTGCTGTCCTCCCCCCCTTCTCGTCTTCCAACACAGGAAGAAGAGAAGCTGGGTTAAGAATAGTGCATTGTTTGATAGTGAGGTTAGTAGGGGTTAGGAGGGCTTTCCCCTGAGAGGGGTACCTTGCCTTGGATGTCCTGTTTTCGCAAGACCGTTCTTGCTGCACTGGTGTCGGTGAGGCAAGGGAGGGGATATTTTAATTCCTCTAGAAAAAGATGGACCTGGGCCGACACCGATTTGCCAACTTCCTATGAGGATTCATAGGAGTTACTTACCATGGTGGTGACAGGGGCGGAGGACTCATCAGGAATCAACTGCCACCGACCTTTAGGTACTTGGGGACAGCTCCTCCTCATGTGCCCCGTTTGGTGGCACTGAAAACACCTGGGAGGGGGCCTATCCTTCCTGTGACCCAGATTCCTTGGTTTTTCATGTGGGGTCTGGGACATAAGAACTTTGGCCTTGTCCTGTTTTCTCCTATCCATTTCCCTCTCTATTGCCGCAAGAGTGGAAAGGATAGCAGGGACATCTCATTATATTCGGGTCGGGCCAGAACCAGCCTTTCCCGAATTTTAGTATCGATGCCTTCCAAAAATTTGGCCCGCAACAGAATGTGCGTCGCGGTCACCTTTACCCCTTCAGTTGGATCATCAGGTCCAACTTCCAGATCCGCATCCAGTGCCGTCTGCTTGAGACGGTGCCAGAAGCAGGCGCTTTCCTCATTAGGACCCTGAGTGAGCTTCATCATGTCCGTAGTAGAGGTAGCACCATACATTTCTGGAAGCTTTGCACAAAACTCTTTGCCCCCTGAAGTCATCTCCTCATGAGTGGTTATAGAGCACCCTGCAATCACTGCACTGGCCACTTCCATGCCCACCTTTGCCCGCAGGATCTGCGCACAATCCAAACCGCTCATACCATAGCTGAACTGGTTTTGTCCAAACATTCGAGCAAATCCTCTCAGATTGACTCGATAGTCCGGGAGCTCAGCCAGAATAGTGCGGATCTCTGCCGGGGTGAAGGGGACATGCCAAACTACCCGTTCCCCTAAGGACCACTCCCCTTGTGCATTGGGAGGACCTTCAAATTGCTGCACCCTGACTGGATAGGCCTTGGTCCGGGAAGAGTGCAAGGGCTGGCCCAGCTTCATCGGTGGACTTAGATTAACCACCTCGCTTACTGCACCTTCAGGTTTGAGTTCCCTCAGATCAGGGTATAGATGGGGGGCAGGGGTCTGATCAGTGGCTTGTAGCGCTTTGATGCAATCCGCCCTGTTTCTTAACCGGGTATCTATTCCCCTTGATTCGCAGATAGTCTGCAAATCGGCTGTTGAGAAGACTTCGTAGTTGGAAACAGAAGGAGCTGGGGTGAAGCAGGAAGAAGGGAGAGGTAGAGGTAGAGGCTGAGGCATAGATATAGAAGACATGGAAGGTACGTCAAGAGTGACGTCACTAGCAGAAGAGACAGGTGCAGTTATACTTATCTCAGCCACTGTTGGTTGTTCGGGAACCCCAGCAGACCCTGTACCTGCCTGCCTTAGTAGAGTCAGCCCTGAAAGAGCTTTCTCCACCTCTGACACCAGATCCTCTTGTTTTATTCCCTCTGGAGGCCAGGTATACATCACCTGGTTCTTCCGGACAGACACCAGTTTATGTATGCCCTGCTTCCCTAATTAGATTGACCTGTGAAGCCATAGCTGTGCGATTTCTAGTTCTGACGCCTGCATCCGTGGTTCAAATTCAGAGATGAATTTTTCCCACCTCCATGTGTCAAATGTACCTTCCCAGGGAATTTCCCATCTGGTACCCTTGGACCATTTATTCCATCTTTTGAGGGGTTCTGTAGACTTCCCCCCCAAACTCACCTTCATCAGTTGTTCAGCTGTCCTCACCCTGAAGAGGGCTGGTTCCCCCTCTCTCTTCATGGACTGACTACTGCCCATCGTGACTAGTCACTGGTATATATCCCACATCCGGGTACCTGTTTACCCCCTGGAGCACTCGGTGGGATCCTACCGAGAGGCCTGATTCCACCACTTTCCCAGAACAGCGTAATTTATGTGATTCTTATCGATCACCCGAAGCGCATCAAGTGGCGGTCAGACTGAGAGCACACCTCCCACTCCCACAGCGCAATATATGTGATCCTGACCACCCGAAGTGTTTGTGGTAACCAGGCTAAGCGGTACACTTCACTGGACCGCCCACTCGCACAGCATAATTTATGTGGTTCTCATCACCCACTGTGTTTGGCAGGCCACACCGCACAATGATGAAAGTGGCTTTTCTCTCCCTGCACACAGTAGCTAACACAAGTCAAAACAAAAGGAGGGGTTCTTTGCTTGTCACTTAGGGGTCACTGGTTGCCCAGAAACCTGCTAACTGACCTTTAGGAAAATTGTGTAAAGAAAAAAAACTTTCCTAATACACACAGAAAAACCCCTTTTCAACTTGAAAAACCGTTAAAAAAGGACAAAGTGGAGCCTTATGGAAAACACGGGATGTTTTGCAGTAAAAACAGTTACACAGAGGTAAACCGAAAAACTGCGCAAAAAATAACCCCTGTTGCAGGCGCGAAAATTGCTCCTACCAGCGCCGCTAAACGATCCGCGCTACACACGAGATCTTCGCTGCAACCGCCTAAAAAACAAACCCACTTTACAATAAGGAACTACTTTTAACAAGAAAAACACAATCACTGTACAAGAAATCTATGTGCAAAAACCCAAACTTCACCGCGCTCACTAAATGTGGAACACGTGAGGGAAAAACTCGCTTAACACACTTTAAATTGGCTGGCAATACACAAATTTAAAGCTAAAAGCAAACAATTTAACTGTACAAATTTGGATTAAAAACACAATGTGGGTCAAATGCATATAGAAAACTGCATATACATTGCACAGAGATTACTGCACATGTGGTAGTCAACAAAATGGCCACCAGAGAAAGCACATGTGGTAGTCAACAAAATGGCCACCACCAGAGAAAGCACATGGCAGTCAATAAAATGGCCACCACCAGAGAAAGCATATGTGGTAGTCAACAAAATGGCCACCACCAGAGAAAGCACATGGCAGACACTAGCCTCAAAATTGCCTCTAACCTCTTACATAAAACAGACTTTTGGACAAAACATACACTGGACAATTACACAACAATATACAGTACACATACAACACAATTTGGCACAATCACAGAACAGACATAGAAAAACCAACATATCATACTAACATGCGCATGTAACAGAAAAGACCCACTGATGCATGCTTGCTGGGAGCAGTAGTACCGACAAAACACTGCACAGACTATATGCACACAAAGGTCTTACAACAGTTAACGATTAATCTAAACCTTTTAGCACTGTAATAATTACCTCACGTGGAGGGAGGTAAAGCAAGTACCACAGTACCTACAACCCGCAAATACTTACCTAAACTATGCAAAAACCTTTACCCGCTAAAAGATATACCGTTTAATTTTTGGTTGAAAGATTTTTAAACTTGACCAAATCCAGCCAACCAAACCCCACCTCTCTGCTGTTTTTTTGCAGAGAAAAACCCTTGTCTTTCACCCACAAATCAAAATTTTAGGACAACTAGGTCCTTGCTAAGCGGAATTCACGTTGGCTAACAGAGAGCGAAATTAGCCACACGAACGCGCAAAAAGCGATTCTCTTAACGGTAGAGAGACCTGAAATGTGCCGGCATACTTTTTGCTAGTTCATGATAGCTCATTCCCCCCTCGTACTTGGTTAGCTATCGTAGAATTTGCGTTAGAATCCACTGGCTCGCCAAATTGTCTTGGCAATTCGCTTTTAATGAATTTCTCCTTACCGTGAGTACTCGCAGTTGGATGCGCAGAAATCCCCCATAAAGCTGTGCGTACTTCGCTTACCGCGACTGCAGCTAAACTCCACGATTCCTGCGCCTCCAACTGGTTTAGCTCTGTTGAGATGTGGGGAAAATGGAGCTCCCGTTACCCAGGAATGATCACACGACACTCTCAGGTTGCAGTTGGAATTCACTCTGAGCCTGGCTCCAATCCCAGCCTCCTGTTTTATTACAAGCACACACACACACACCCCACGCAGGGGGGGGTCAGGTCAATCCCCTCCCACAGAGCAATGTATAGGGGGTGTCTATACACAGAATGTACATCCTGATTGGAGCGTAGCCTTTCCTTTTATCTATACTGGAAACCAGTTCTCCCCTCCCCCTTTCCCATTTCCATGCTATCAGCTCCTACTAGTATGTCCATTCCCTGTACAAGCATCCCTTAGATTAAACAGTGTCAGTCTGTATCTGAATGGGCCCAATACGATCTTTATTAAAACACATCCATCCAGATACAGTTCAGGTCGGTAGTGGTTTGTAAGATATACATGAGCCTACACGTGGAGTTCGCACTGCCCGGCGCCTGGCTATACGAAGTCCATGTGGTACTATGCTGCTGATATGTGGATACAGGCCTGCGACCTACTGCCGGCAGCATTCGTATCGAATGCCGTGGTGGTATACACGCCGGTCTGTAAGCGCAGATCTGCCATCTCATCCATTACCGAGCTGAGTACTGCAATATATACATTGTACATGCACATGGCCTAATTGCAGCCTTCAGAGCTTTAATTAAGCCACACGAGAGACATATGGATAACACTAATATATGACACATTTAAAGTTCAACCTGTAAATAGAAAGTTTCCATGACAGTTACACCCTCTCCAGTGTGGGCTAAGAATGTCTATACCCACAAATTTCAAATTGTGTGGATCTCTGTGGTGCACATCCCTATAATGTTTGGACAATGAATTGTTCTTTGTACCCTTTTTTGATATTGTAAACATGTTCTCTCATTCTATATCTCATTTTTCTTGTGGTTCTTCCAATATATTGTTTATTACAGGAGCACTCGAGAAGATATACTACATATTTACTATTGCATGTGATAAACATGGCAATTTGGTAACTCTTATTGGTAACATTCGAAGTAAAGGATGTGATTTTCGGTAGTTTGTTTCTGCTTAAGACACAGATGGGCACTTGCTGCATGGGTAAAATCCTTTGAGGTTCCCAAACAGTTTAATCTGGTTAAGTGGGTTGATAATATTTGGGGCTATTTTATCTCTGACATTGGGTGCTCTTCTAAAAACTATTTCTAGTTTTGATTGTAAAATTCTCTTTAACAGCCTCCCGCCCGCCATATAGTAATATGACGGACGCAAGGTGGTTCTCTCGTTCTGGGAGGACATCATATAACATCCTCCCATTCTAACTGCGCATCCGCGGCTCCCGCAGCGCGGCGATCGGCGGTGCACTGTGTCTCTCGGACACAGTGGATCACCAATCCATGGAAAGAGCCGAAGATGTCAGCTTGGTCATGTGATCAGCTGTGTCCAATCACAGCTGATCACATGTAAACAGGGAAATGTCGGTTATCAGCATTTCTCTCCCCACGAGCTGTCACGCTGACAGCTCGTGAGGAGAGGAGAGCCAGTAATAGGCATTCCTCGGAGGGGACATGTACACAGATCATCAGAGCACTGATGATCAGTGTGCCCTGATGATCTGTGTAGCCCCAGCAGTGCCAATGGTCAGTGTCCATCAGTGCCAGCTCTCAGTCCTCATCCTTGCCACCTGCGAGTGCCCATCAGTGCCACATTTCAGTGCCCATCAGTGCCACATCAATGTCACACATCAGTGCCCATCTGAGCTGCCTTTCAGTGTCACCTATCAGTGCCAGTCAGTGCCACTTCTCAATGCCAGTTAGTGCCACCTATCAGTGCTGCCAATCAGTGCCACCTATCAGTGCCAGGCAGTGCCGCCTATCAGTGCCAGTCAGTGCTGCCTATCCGTGTGCATCAGTGCCGCCTATCAGTGCCGCCTATCAGTGTCAGTCAGTGCCGCCTTTCAGTGCCGCTTATCGGTGCCATATATGATTGCTGCCTTTCAGTGCCCATCAGTGATGCCTGTCAATGCCCATCAGTGCCACCTACCAGTGCCTCCTCATCAGTGCCACCAGTGTCCATCAGTGCAGCCTATCAGTGCCCATCACTGCAGCCTCATTAGCGCACATCAGTGAAGGAGAAAAATTACTTATTTACAAACTTTTATAACAAAAACTAAGAAAAAACTTTTTTTTCAACATTTGGTTGAAAAGTGGTTTTTGGTTTGTTTAAGAAAAAATAAAAAACCCAGCGGTAATTAAATACCACCAAAATAAAGCTCTATCTGTCACGAAAAAATGATGCAATTTTCATATGGGTACAGTGTTGCATGACCACGCAATTGTCATTCAAACTGCAACAGCGCTGAAAGCTGGAAATTGGCCTGGGCAGGAAGGGGGTAAACGCACCCTGTAGGTTAGTGGTTAAAACTGGGTCATTAGCTAAAATATTCCAGTGTTTGTCAAAGATGTCTGACTTGATAATGCTGGATGGAATAATTGGTTATAAATGGACACACCATCTGAATTTCAGTTTTATTGGTGTTATTCGTAATCAAGGCATTTCTGTCAAACTCTGCCACCGACTTGATAGTTTTGTTTAAAGAATCGTTCAAGTATCCTTTTTCCGGAAATCTATCTTTTAGAATATTTGATTGAAGATATAAATCGGGCATGTTGTCACAATTTCTACGGATTCTTGTAAATTGTCCTTTGGGGATATTATTCAGCCAGGATGGATGGTAGCAGCTGTCTGTCGGGATGAAACTATTCCTGTCTGTTTTCTTAAAAAACGTCTTAGATATGATTTTCATTAATCGTTAATCAGTGTCAGATCCAGAAAATCAATCTTATTTTGGCTATACGTGTGGGTGAGTTTAATATTTAGAGAATTAAAGTTGAGTGTATTAATAAAATTATTTAGTGGAATTTCTTCTCCTTGCCAGATGAATAAGATATTGTCTATATATCTTCTGTAAGAGATTAATTTCGGCCATTCTCTGGCATAGATGATATCCTCTTCCCACCGAACCTTAAATAGATTTGCTAGACTAGGGGCAAATTTGGCTCCCATAGCTACCCCTCTAATTTGCAAATAATGTTGTTGACTAAACCAGAAATAATTGTGCGTCATTGCAAAGTCCAGTAAGTTTAAAATAAATGGTTTGTGAGCATTATTGTAGTCAGATGCATTGTGTAAAAAATATTTAACAGCCTCCATTCCATCATTATGGTTAATGTTGGTATATAAGGATTCTACGTCCGTTGTATCTAGGTAGGTGTTAGAAGTTATATTAATAATTTTTATATCCATAAGGACCTGCTTCATATCTTTCAGGTATTAGGGAGTGGCTTGTACAAGTGGCTGTAGGAATACATCAATATATTCACCTGCCCTTGCCAATAAGGAGTCTATCCCAGGGGATGTAAATGAGATGTCAGCAATGGGTGTGTCCCTGAGGACGTGTTATTTTACGAAACTCGTTGGGTGGAGCCCTATTGCTGACGTTTAGCCGCCGCTGCAGAGGAGCAACGGCCATCTTGGTACTCTATTTTATTGATTTTTGTTACTCCACATGGCTACTTTTATGTTACTTGCTATCATTAATATAATAAAATACTACACTATAAGCACCTTTCTGGCTCCTGTGGCTGAGCTGACTCCTCCCCAGGACCACCAGGCACCCACCCTGATGGATGGATGACCCTGTAGCTACCAGCATACCGCTGCACCCCCAGATGTGCGATGTAGTATAACCCATGCGCATTATTATTTATGGTCTGGTGAGTGTACATCCCTCCCAAGGGTAGATTTCCTTTCACAAGTTCTTGCACCATTGTCCTTCACGGATAAATTCATGTGCCTTTGCACAAAAGATGTTTTAATATTCATCAATAAGTCTATAAACTCCTTTTATTGCTTTTTACATCATTTTGAATTATTTATATTGATATTGCACTTTTTGCACTTTATTCACATGCATTTATGGAGCTCAATTCACATGCGTTTATGAAATTGTGACATGCATTGTTAGCGCTGCACTATTATTTTAGAGAGGGCTTCTTTACTGTCAAAGTAGTGAAAGTGTATGATTACATGTCTAGGCTTGGTGCCCTCAGAGGGTTTTGGACCTAACAACCTATGGGCCCGAATCATTTGCCAACCAACCTCTGGGACCTTAGGAGCTAGAGTGGTGAATAGAGACAGCACATGGCTTTGGAGTTGGAGGTCAGAGACCAATATTCTGATGATGCTCCCTGTTTTCCAAATCTTTCTGTTGAAGCTGTAATTGAGTGTTTCAGACTGGCATTATCTTCCTCCAGAACATGGACATAGTGTACCTGTTCATCAAATTTAGTCTCAAGGTGGTCTGTGCAGTCTCCTATTTGAGTAATCTCCCCTCTAAGCTCCTGAGCCAATTTCCCAACTTCAGCAGAGATGGTGGTGGTAATGTTACATAAAAATACTTGCAGTTTGTCTTCCAAGGTGTCCACCATCAGAGTAGGGGTTGCTGGCGAGGGGTGTGAAGCTGCAGGGGGGGTTTACGTCCATCTCTTCCATCTCAGTGGATCTCCTGAAGCATTTGCAAGGGCTGCCGCCGCTACTTGAGGCCAGGTATGCGGGCCTAGTGAAGAATTATTTTCCACCATAATTTGCAAATAAATTATTTCTAAATCCGCCAATGTGGTTGTCTGGATATGTTTTCTGATTTTGTCTTTCATAGTTGAGGTCTACCTATGATGCCAATTACAGGCCTCTCTCATCTTTTTAAGTGGGAGAACTTGCACAATTGGTGGCTGACTAAATACTTTTTTGCCCCCACTGTGTATATATATATATATATATATATATATATATATATATATATATATATATATATATATATATATATATATATATATATGTGTGTGTGTGTGTGTGTGTATATATATATATATATATATATATACTGTATATGGTGTATTCTCACGTTATTGAACAGGCCAGCATAGGACTGGGCTAGATGTATTTTACACACCAAAAGGATAGCCAAGAACTCCTTGTTATGTTAATTTATGCACAAGGTAAGTACCTTACCTTTCTTATGTTGGATTAACCTGTTTTTGGGTAAATATGTGGAGAGTCAGGGAGAGTTTAAAAATAGGTTATTTGCAAATCAACCAGTATTGCAAAGTGCAAGTCTGCCTGATTAGATTGGGAAAGGTCTTAAATATTCATAATGTACTTGTTTATGGTGAAGAGAGCAGTTTTGCCATAAACGGGCAGCAGGCATGTGTGAGGGTATCTGCACGCACAGTAAGGTGAAGACTTTTCGAGGATGGCCTGGTGTCAAGAAGGGCAACAAAGAAGCCGCTTCTCTCCCAGAAAAACATCAGGGACAGACTGATATTCTGCAAAAGGTACAGGGATTGGACTGCTGAGGACTGGGGTAAAGTCATTTTCTCTGATGAATCCCCTTTCCAATTGTTTGGGGCATCTGGAAAAAACCTTGTCTAGAGAAGAAAAGGTGAGCACTGCCATCAGTCCTGTGTTATTCCAACAGTAAAGCATCCTGAGTCTATTCATATGTGGGGTTGCTCCTCAGCTAAAGGAGTGGGCTCACTCACAATTTTGCCTAAGAACACTACCATGAATAAAGAATGGTACAAAAAGATCCTTCGAGAGCAACTTTTCCCAACCATCCAAGGAAAATTTGGTGATGAACAATGCCTTTTCCTAAGTGGCTTGGGGAATAAAACTTTTGTGTCCATGGCCCCAGACCTTAATCCCATTGAGAACTTGCGGTCAATGGTGGGTTAACAAAAAAAAAACCCACATATTCTGACAAACTCCAAGCATTGATTATGCAAGAATAGGTTGCCATCAGTCAGGATGTGGCTCAGAAGTTAATTGACAGCATACCAGGGCGAATTGTAGAGGTACTGAAAAAAAAGGGTCTACACTGCAAATATTGACTCTTTGCATAAACTTAATGTAATTGTCAATAAAAAGCCTTTGACACTTATGAAATGCTTGTAATTATACTTCAGTATACCATACTAACATCTAACAAAAATATCTAAAAACACTGAAGCCGCAGACTTTGTGAACATTAATATTTGTGTCATCCTCAAAACTTTTGGCCAGGGCTGTAGTTCTTATTATAAATATCTTGCGATGGCACAGATAGGTTAACCAGCACTGAGCTGCAGTTATATAGAGCACCCCCTAGATATTCAAATTGGAAGAAGGATGAGGAATATAGGAGAGTATTAATACACACAGTGGAGTGGAGGATGGCAAGAAATGGGGAGGGAGAACCCCAAGACAGTTCAATAAGCATATTAAAGTGGGAGAAATGGTGGTATGGCACATGAAAATTCAAATAGTCCGGTATAATAGATATTTTCCTTTTAGGAATCTGAGGGAAAATTATGAAGAGAGGTCAGCTCCTGGGTTTCTCTATTTTTTAAGAAGGGGCATCCCCAAAATGGGAGAGGAGAGAATAGCCAGGAAGAAATTTAAAAAGATAAAGGTTCCAATAGAAAAAGGTTTAAAATATGCTCCAAAAAAGAACCTTAGTAAATTTGACACTAGTCTTGACGAACTGAGGTGAGGCTGCTTTTGCCTGTATACTACATGGCTGTGAGGTGTGCGGCAGTAGGGGAACCTCTCCTTATTTTGCTTGAATGCTCTGGGTCTGGATGAACCCATCCCCAGCCGGCACTCTCACTGTTTCAAAAGTATCCATCCTACAGGACACCAACAGCCTGAGCAGAGATGCCCAAGCAATAATCAAAGATTACAGCCTAAGCCAGTACATTGATTTTTACATTCAACCTTCAGTTCAACACATGGAGGTGTAGCAACCTCTAGTGTGCTACTAGAATAGTGTAGTGAATTGTAGGTAAAATCATTGTTATGACTCAAGGTAGTTTTGTGAGTCTGTGTATGAGGTCAGGTTATTGCAGGTCAGCTGGATGACTCAACAGGCTGTGGCTCTTTCACCTCCTCCTGACCATAGAACCTTCCTGAAGTCGGTAAGCAGGAAAAAGTGGAGACCTGATCTGCATGTTCACAGGAGTCTGGCTAATCCCAGGTTTGGTGGCCCTGGTAGAATAGTGGACTGGCCCATAAATATGAGAGAGTCAGGCTGACAGAGGACTCGATGGAAGATGGAGTGCTGAGGAAACTGTCGGTGCCTGGGAGGGGTCCCCTAGCTTCAGCAGTCAGGCATGAATGGGATTGAGATGTGGAGCAGCAGGGAGCAAAGAGGACTGAGTGAGTACAGCAGCACTCTCTGGGATCTACATGGAGAAAGACTGCTGGAGTGGAGCTGAGGAAGGGTCATCTACAAGGACCAAGTAGTCATCATTAAGGCCAGCCGGCCCAGCAGTAGCTACTCGGTGCCTAAATGGGGTTCCAGTTCCAGGCTACCTAACCCTGAGCTATACTGGTGAAAGCGTTTGGAAAAACCCCTTTTTCTTGTTTGAGCTGCTGGGCCGAGTCATGCCACTCACCATTTTTCTTTCCCCCTTTGTCCTGATATTGTGAGAGATATCTGGTGTTAAGACCCAGGACATTGTTAAAGAGACTGATACTATGGAAGGGATCCTCCTTCAGAGACTCTTGTGTGTAAAAAGTTCTCTGTTAGCAGGATCATAACCCCCTGCTAGCAGACTGTGTAGATAGTTTAGCATGTGAGGGTTGTATATCTGTTTTCCCCTTTGCAGGTTCATCATGGATGGTTGTCCTTCTATTCAAATTTGGGACTTTTGATAATATGTTCTACAGTTTGCTGGAGGACTTCTCTTTAGGGGGAGGTTGCTCCAACTAAAAGAAAACAATGTGTGTATAGTTTGTCTATTGATAATAAGTGATTTGTGTATATATGCTTCACAAATTTGTTAGCTGCAGGGTGCTGTAGTTAGGATGTATGTTGCCCTATATTACTTTTTGATAGCTATACTGTCTTAAAGTAAATTTACTAGCAGCAGGGAGCTGCAGGCAGGATGTTTATGTGCTCTGGTTTGATAACTTGCTGGCTACAGGGACCTGTTGTCAGAATGTACATAAGCCTTATTTAAATCTGGAAAACAAAATGTATATTCTTGTGTATATCTATATATTTGATATTGAGTATTTATTTGTATGTGTCCCCTTTCAAGTTTGTACCCTTCTCCTCTCCATTAGGCGTAACTCAGCTTCCAAAGCTGTATATCCTGAGGAATCTGAGTTATGCTTTTCGCCAAAACGCATTGATGTGATTGGCTGACAGTTCGGAACCTCCCAGACCATGCCAGCCCACCTTTCAAGCTGAAACTTGGAAGTGGACAGCTGATCAGCCTTCACAGACTGTGTAGACTACTGGCGGGAAATGCTGTGAGCTGAAGTAACACACATGTCTGGGCTACAGTTGAAGCAGGACAAGCACACCTTGAGGACAAAACAGATGAGCAGTTACATTTGGAATGGGTGAGAGTCATGCAGATAACTTTGTCAGTGTCTGACCTAACCATCTGCTGCTTTGCTTTGAGTTGTCTCAAGTGCCGCCCTGGTTGACAGTGTTGTGTACCTTACCTCCTAGATCTCCTTCTGAATGCCTGGAACTGACAATGAGATTCCTGATGGCTTGTGGGATATCTGCCAGTCTGGAGTAGCTATATGCACTAATTAGAGAGGAGTTATCCAGAGGAGGTGAGAGCATTGTGCTATTTGAGGCTAAATAGCTTTATTACACCTAAGTTATCATTGACTCAATAGTTTCTGCTTCACTGCTCTTGCTATTTGAAAGTCGATGACTTCCATGTTAAGTAACTGTGTGTCACTTTACTAAAACCTACTGCGTGCAGCATAAATATTTACTTTTGTCAGCCTAATAAGATGGAATTTTGTTTTGAAGACAATATTTAGTATGCTCTTGCATTTATGTAAGTGCCTCAGTGACTGGTTATCCAGTTATATATTGATATTTCCCGCTGTGTTTTCATTCTCTGTGGTTCACTTTTCAACATTACTGATTTCTGCATTTAATTGGTGGGTGAAAGAAGTAGTCACCGTGACTGGGACTCTCCAAGGGAATTAACCCTTGGTGACTGCTTTGTTCATTCACAGTGTTCTGTGGTATGGTCCAGACTTCTCTTATTTTAATTAAGACAACATTGTCTTGTTTTATGGTTATTCCTATGGTGAAGGAATGTGGTTTTGACATTAAGGGGGGAGGGTTTATATGGTTTTGAGAATTTTTGTATTTTGATATTCCAATAAAGAATTAGAATGTTTCTTAAAAATTTTGTCCCACTCTTATGTCTATATCTTGGATCAATAAGCTGGTACAAGCCTCGTGGGGTGCTATATACAGCTGTGTCCCTGGGGTGCTTTCCTAGGGGCAGTTTCAGTTCAGAAGATAGCGTAGTCAGGAGCCAAAAATCAGGAACAGGAACCAGAAGAGAAGTCAGCCAGATGGAGTTGCAAGTAGGAACACACTGGAGATCATAGACCACGCAAGGGCAAGGAGCAAATGAGCTAAGCTGCTAACATAGAAAAAAGGGCTGGCTGTAGGCTGGAATAATGAGGTAGGTAATGGTATCCAAGTGAGTCACTGTGGAGACACCGAGTGGCTGATAATTAACCAACAACAGCAGAACAACTTCTGAGCACTGAAAGAAAAGAGGTGCTTATTGAGTAGCAGGAGCCAAGCGCTGACATACCCCCATGAAAATATTAGGTTCCTGCAGCTGTTTTTATGTAATTGATTTAACTGATATTCCACTAATAATGTAATATATATATATATTTATTTTATTTTGATTCAATATTTGAGTATATGTTGTATTTGTTGTGCTGTCCAGCAGAGTAACTTAATGGTTAAATGGCCTATTGTTATCCCATGGGGGAGTTTAGCTTGCTATATATCTGTCTAGTTTGTAATGTCAGATTAACTATGAATAAGGCCTTGAAAGGCTGAAACGCGTTAGTGTTGGCTGTGTTTGGAACATGTGTACTCCTTGAACGAAATAAAGAAAATCTTATTCATCCTCAGCTGGTTGTCTTTTTCTACATGGAAGGACTCTTGTGTTGTGGGGTGAAGACCGCGGGTCAGGCATGGTGAGTGGAAACAGAGAGCTCTTTCTGGCGGATTGCATGATTGGGTTGCAGTGCCATTATCTTGCATGTACAATAATGTCAAAGTGGGAGTAGGAATATGTGATGAAAGATATATACATTATTAGAGACTTGTAGATGATATTGTGCTGACTTGGGAAGGCGATGAGGAAAGCTTGGAAGTTTTTAAATCCAAGATGCACAATAATGATGAAAAATGTAAAGTTGTCTTGGAAACAGCACCACACATATACTGAGATTTTGGATTTGTTGAACAGTTATCAAAAAGGTAGATTTGTGATGGAAACACTTTGCAAACCCTCAGATAGAAATGGATACATACGCAGAAATAGGTGCCACCATAACGTGATTGATGATTATACTGAAGAGGCAGTTTGTCTGATTAGGGAGAAATTGTACTAAGCTAAAAACCTATTGGAAGCAGGCTAGAATGATAGGGGATAGATTCATAAATAGGGGTATAAGGAAAAGTTTGTGGTTAGAGAATGGAGAAAATATGTAATGTGAGGAGAAAACTATTGACTGAAGAGAAAGAAAAGAACAAAGTAAAAAATCCAGGTGTTAAAACTAGCATAATTTTGGACTTTAATGTCCATTATAAGAAAACTGAAAAAATTATTATGAACACTGGAAAATACTAAAGAAGGGCAGACTATTATTGCCTCTACAGGTGAAACTCGAAAAATTCGAATTTCGTGCAAAAGTTCATTTATTTCAGTAATGCAACTTAAAAGCTGAGACTAATATATGAGATAGACTCATTACATGCAAAACAAGATAGTTCAAGCCGTGATTTGTCATAATTGTGATGATTATGGCTTACAGCTTGTGATGGGAGTGACTTTTGGGGGTGGGGGGACCTCTGTATCATCTCCCCAAATCATTATGTTTAACCCACCCTGTGCCTGTTTAAGGGTACAGGGTGTGTATGTGAATGTCCCAGTATTGTGCATTTGTGTGTTGTCCTTTGCCTAGGCCACATGGCTGTCCATTGTCTGTTTGCCATGTGCTCCCCCCCATGGTGCTGTGTCTTCCTGTCCAGCCAACTATTATGGGATGTACTGTTTGTGTATTGGTGTGGGGGTTGGTCAATGTCCTTTGCCGCATGGCTGCATCCCATTGTTCTGTGTCTTGGGTTGGTTGGGGTGGTTCCCTGTAGCCCTTCCCACTGATAGGGTGGGTTGATGATGTATTTCCTGTTCCTGGTTGTTTCCCCGCCCTCTGTATATATTCTGTGTTTTGTGTTAAAATAAAGAGTTGGCTTCCTGTATTATGAAGAGCTGGGTGTTGTCTTTTTCCTGAGGGATTTCGAGGGTGTGGTCCGTGGATGGTGTTCGGACAGGGGAAGTTGTGCTATAACGGAAAAACTCAGTGCGGTCTGGGTTCCGGTTCCGTTACACAGCTCATGAAAACCCCAAATCCACAATCTCAGAAAATTAGAATATTGTGAAAAGGTGCAATATTCTAGGCTCAAAGTATCCCACTCTAATCAGCTAATTAAGCCATAACACCTGCAAAGGGTTCCTGAGCCTTTAAATGGTCTGTCAGTCTGGTTCAGTAGGAATCACAATCATGGGAAAGACCTCTGACCTGACAGTTGTGCAGAAAACCATCATTGACACCCTCCATAAGGAGGGAAAGCCTCAAAAGGTAATTACAAAAGAAGTTGGATGTTCCCAAAGTGCTGTATCAAAGCACATTAATAGAAAGTTATGTGGAAGGGAAAAGTGTGGAAAAAAAAAGGACAACAAGCACCAGGGATGACCGCAGCCTGGAGAGGATTGTCAGGAAAAGGCCATTCAAAAGTGTTGGGCACTTTCACAAGGAGTGGACTGAGGCTGGAGTCAGTGCATCAAGAGCCACCACACACAGAGGGATCCTATACATGGGCTTCAAATGTCGTATTCCTCTTGTCAAGCTGCTCCTGAACAACAAACAACATCAGAAGCATCTTACCTGGGCTAAAGAAAAACAGACCTGGTCTGTTGCTCAGTGGTCCAAAGTCCTCTTTTCTGATGAGAGCAACTTTTGCATCTCATTTGGAAACCAAGGACCCAGAGTATGGAGGAAGAATGGAGAGGCACACACTGCAAGATGCTTGAAGTCCAGTGTGAAGGTCCACTATGCTTCATTAAGTCCAGGGTCAACGCAGCCGTCTACCAGGAGATTTTGGAGCACTTCATGCTTACTTCCACAGACACGCTTTATGGGGATGCTGACTTCATTTTCCAGCAGGACTTGGCACCTGCACACACTGCCAAAAGCACCAAAACCTGGTTCAATGACCGTGGGATTACTGTGCTTGATTGGCCAGCAAACTCGCCTGACCTGAACCCCATAGAGAATCTATGGGGCATTGCCAAGAGAAAGATGAGAGACATGAGACCGAACAATGCAGAAGAGCAGAAGGACGCTATTGAAGCATCCTGGTCTTCCATAACACCTCAGCAGTGCCACAGGCTGATAGCTTCCATGCCACGCCGCATTGAGGCAGTAATTGCTGCAAAAGGGGCCCAAACCAAGTACTGAGTACATATGCATGCTTATACTTTTTAGAGGTCCAATATTGTTCTATGTACAATCCTTGTTTTATTGATTGTATGTAATATTCTAATTTTCTGAGATTGTGGATTTGGGGTTTTCATGAGCTGTAAGCCATAATCATCACAATTATGACAAATCACAGCTTCAACTATCTTGCTTTGCATGTAATGAGTCTATCTCATATATTAGTTTCACCTTTTAAGTTGCATTACTGAAATAAATGAACTTTTGCACGATATTCAAATTTTTCGAGTTTCACCCATATTATTCCAGAGCACCCTAGGTGTGTTTCCAGAAGAACCGCTACATTAAGAGATAGATTGGTAAAAGGAGCGCTGGATCCCCCCCAAACAACCATGTTTTTTTTTTGTTTTGTTTTTTATCAGGAAGGCTTCTATGCATGTAGTAGGTGCTACCCATGAAAGAAAGCGAAACACAATAGAAGATGAAGAAAATAATTTATGGCATCAGCTATGTGAAGGAAGTATATTTTGAAGGAGTTTATGTCATGTTCTATGCAAGTAGCGGTTTACATGATTGAGTGTTCATGTGCCCAGCTATATGTTGGCTGCATTCCTAGATTACTACACTAATGTGAGAACATGGCTATAATACAAAAGCCGGTTTGCTAAACATTGGGGTTGACATACTACAACTGGAGGTTGCGAATCTGGTGCATCTGTGAATGGTAGCCAATCAACTTCAGTTTGTTCAATTAAGCTTTGACAAAACATTCTGGAAGTTGATTGTTTTTTATGCAGACCTGCACCAGATATTGTACTCTTCAGTTGTATTAAATCAACCCCATAGTATAAACTAACAAGGATGGTGTGAACCTCCTGCGCTACTATACAACCAAAAAATAAATAAACTAAAGAGAGAAGCTGCCAACATTAAATCATATACCCATGATTTAAATAGGAAACAATATCTAGAAAATGTGGCGCTACTCATAGATCCCAAAGACACTAAAGTGAAAAAGTGCCACACTAAATATAACTTATTAAATAATAATAATTAAAAAAAAATGCAATAAGCCACGTGAATCAATAATATATATGATAATCAAGTGGTCATGGTGATCAAATAAAACTTCTAAATATATACCATAACATAAAATAGTGCATAAAATCAGTGTATTGACAATCTTATATTATACAAAAACAAATAAAGGTGAATAATTCTCGATGTTATAACCCACACATAAATACGATATAAAAATAATTATAATGATGAAAAAACTGTGGTAACACGTGCAAATACAGTGCAAATACCACACTGAAAAAAACAACTATGTAAGTGTGATGTGTTAAAAAAAAATCCGATAAGTGGGTGACACCACTACTGCAATTTCAAACACACGTGACCATACAGTGAAGTGACTCCAGGTGCAGAAACTCCAAAAATTGGCTAGATTAGCCTCTCACCTCCAGGCTTCGACCCGTAAGGGTCAAAGCGTTTAGTGGGATCAAACCCTCAGATCCTTTCAGCATACACTGGTATCCACTGGTCCGCTCTCCCCATACACAGATCTCCTTCTCTAGGGGTCGACAATCAAGCAGTGGCTCCTCTTATGGTGTATGGGTATGTGCCAGTAAAGAAATAAACACAATCTCCCATAGTGTAGTAGGTTAATTTAATAAAGTTCCAAAAATATACAGCAAAAAACGACTCACATTAGTCCTTGAAAATAACAGCTTCACAACCCTATGCTTTTGGGTGTACTCTGCATGGGTGTAGAAAAATCAAGGGTGCACCAAGATGGCCACCACGCCGGAAGTGCGTCACCATGTCAGGCTGACGCGTTGCGTCCCAATGTCATGTGACTTCCTCAGGGCACTAGGCATAGGGTTGTGAAGCTGTTATTTTCGAGGACTAATGTGAGTCATTTTTTTATGTATATTTTTGGATCTTTATTAAATTAACCTACTACACTATGGGAGATTGTGTTTATGTCTTTACTGGCACATACCCATACCCCATAAGAGGAGCCACTGCTTGATTGTTGACCCCTAGAGAAGGAGACCTGTGTATGGGGAGAGCGGACCAGTGGATACCAGTGTATGCTGAAAGGATCTGAGGGTTTGATCCCACTAAACGCTTTGACCCTTATGGGTCGAAGCCTGGAGATGAGAGGCTAATCTAGCCGTTTGTTGGAGTTTCTGCACCTGGAGTCACTTCACTGTATGGTCACGTGTGTTTGGAATTGCAGTAGTGGTGTCACCCACTCATCGGACTATTTTTTAACACATCATACTTACATAGTTGTTTTTTTCAGTGTGGTATTTGCACTGTATTTGCACGTGTTACCACAGTTTTTTCATCATTATAATTATTTTTATATCGTATTTATGTGTGGCTTATAATATTGAGAATTATTCACCTTTATTTGTTTTTGCATAATATAAGATTGTCAATACACTGATTTTGTGCACTATTTTATGTTATGGTATATATTTAGAAGTTTTATTTGATCACCATGACCACTTGATTATTATATATATTATTGATTCACGTGGCTTATTGCATTTTTTTTTTTATTGTGTAATAAGTTATATTTAGTGTGGCACTTTTTCACTTTAGTGTCTTTGGGATTTATGAGTAGCGCCACATTTTCTAGATATTGAACCCCATAGTATAGCCAAGCATTTAAATTTTTTCCATGGTAAAAATCTGAGTGGTATGCAGTTTTGGGGTTTGGAAAAAGGTAAGAGGTCATGGAAAGGTAATGATTTCATCAGTAAAAAGTAAAAGGAAATCCTGTTGGATTTACAAAAGTAAAGTTTTAGCTACAGGTGGCCTAAACATCGAATTTAACCTTTATCCACTTGACCTCCAAAAGATTTTACCTCCTTCATGACCAGGACATTTTTTGCTATTTGGCACTGTGCTACTTTATCTGGCAATTGTGCGGCCATGCAACACTGTACCCAAATGAGATTTATATAATTTTTTCCCACACAAATAGAGCTTTCTTTTTTTTAGAAATTCATAAATATAAGACAATAGGTATTCTGCTACATCTTTGGTAAAAAAAAAATCCCAATAAATGTATATTAATTGGTTTGTGTGAAGTTATAGTGTCTTCAAACTATGGTATATATTGTATATTTGAAATATGATCAATCCTGATGTACTGATGGCTTATCTAATATCTTGAGACCCTAAAATGCAGGGATAATACAAACACCCCCCCCCCCCCCCCCCAAATAACCCTTTTTTGGAAAGTAGACAGTCCAAGATATTTAGATGTTTTGTATCTTTTTGTCACATTTTTTTAACTATTTTTTTCTGTCACCAGTACAGCACTGCGTTATCCTATGACTGGTGTGGTGATGATCAGAGACACTGACTGATGATAGTTTGAAAAAAAATACATAATTTTTTTATTCAGTTTTTAAACCTTTTTTTTAACATTTATTTTGACACCCTGTCATTAGAGTTGTGTCACCATACTAACATTGTACTACTCTGGGGGGATGATCAGGAATTTTTTTTACACTGTTATTGCTTATATTGTGAAGATCATTTGTCATGAATGGGTGAACTCATAAACAACTTGCTTTTGGTTGTGATCTGTGATTGGCTACAGCTAATCACATGATACAGGTAGACAGGTACCATGTGATTGCTGTGGGCCGATCACAGATCACATGTACACAGCATGCTGTTCATGAATGGAACCCCATTCCTGACAGGTTGCTTACTTTGTTAGTGTGTAATTGCCATAACCAGTCATAGCAATCACGATACCCAGTTACTGGTAACAGTGATCCACTGTGTCTGATGGAAACGGCTGACAGGGGCATGCAAGGGCATGCAACGTGCTCTTAAACTGGAGCAAGCACAATGACGTGCATGTACATGATTGTGCCTGTACGTGTCGCCTGCCTTCAGTAAATTTTCTATGTGGGGTCAACAAGTGGGTTTTTCTTCCCCCTTTCATTTCACTCCTTCCATTCCCTCTATTTTGAGGGTTTTTTAAAGATTGTTTTCAGGGTTTTTACCTTGATGATTATGAGTTTGAATATGCAGTAATGTAAGATATGTTAATATATGTTATTGATTTATGTATGTTCTGCCAGTACACTGTATATTTACAATCCATTATTTTATTTTATTTTTTTACCCACACACTTTTTTTTCATATATTTTATATTCAAAAAAAGTTATTTAAATAAACAAGCAGAAAAGATTTTTATGTATTTAGCTGGATATTTGTATATGATATTGATGCTGCATTTGTATGTATTGTAGCTGTAAAGATAGTTGCTACCTTTTTAGTACTGTATGTGCAGGCTGTTCTGCACTAGGATCAGCAGAGCAGTTTCCAGCAAAACTACAATTTCATTCTAGGAATGGACTGTAAAAAAAGTTTGATCTTCAAAAAATAAATGCATTTTGAAAATTACATTTTTTCTGATCTTCTGTCAAGATTTGAGGCACCATCTTTACAGAAATCTTTCTCTTTCCCAAATCCTTAGTTAGAATCTGCTGCACTGTTCCTTGTTCATGTTCAGTTCTTCTGCAATCATTCGCAAACTCAATCTTCGATTTGAGCATATGAGTAATTACACTCTATCCACTGTTGTATCTGTCCTTTGCATTTTTTGGCTGCATAAATTCCTGGCCATTAAAAAACACTTGATTTCTTCATGGAATGTTCACCTTAAGCCTGTTGTAACAAAGCTAAAGTTTCACTCGCACTTTTGCCAAAGTTTACACAAAATTTGATGTTAATCCTCTGCTCCAGAGCAACACATACACGTTATTTCTTCTACTACTTGGTAAAGAACGAGCCAAGTGGTCTGTGACCAAGGCAAGTGCAAGTCAGAAGATGTCAGAACATGCTTGTGTGTGAAAAGCTATGTGACTTACCACCATGTTGTTATGCCATGGGCATTCCAGTAATTAGGTTATCACACCTTGTGAAGAAACTCTTATAACAGAAACAAAGAAAAAATTTTTTTTTTCAATATTTGTTTTTTTTTTTGTTTATATAGCAAAAAAAAAAAAATATCAGTGGTGAATAAATACCACCAAACAAAAGCTCTATCTGTATCCAAAAAAAAATTGACCTAGGCAGGTAGGCGGTGACAGTTGAAGTGGGTAAGGTCCTGAAATTGCTAATATAAGTATATATATAATGCATGCAACATTTTTGTGTATTGACATGAAGTATGTCTATGCATATATCTATGTAAATGAATACTGATGCACAAAATTTCATGTATTATGCATTTTTGTGAGTTTTGTGAAAATAATTTACTAGGAAAATGTAAAATGAGTGTTGAGTAAAAAATGGTTTGTTTATCTGGTTTCAAAATTGAAGAAGCACTCCACTAGCAATGCATTTAAAAAATCCCTACATGATGGCTGAGTATGTTATTTGCCCAGCCCCTAACAAGGCCCCACTGCTGGTAACAGAATCAAACAAAGCAAAATTAGATTTTTTATTTCTCAAAAGACTCAATGCAGGCACAAATTGCTTATTTAGAGTTGCACATATTTCACACTAAATGTTATAATTTTGTAAAATCCATTATATCTGTAGGTGGAAAAATCCATGTTATCAAATGCAAACACAAGACTAGAAAAGAACCACATCCATGTGCCATATATACATAAAAAACAAAGTGTGTACTCACGGACTGTCAGCATGTGATATATTTGGCAGACAACCTGCACATACAAATACACAGACATTATTAACGTAAACTTAATAATGTCTGTGTATTTTTATAGGCAGACTGTTAAAAAAACTACAGCCTTTCTGAATACACTGACCTGAATTTAAAGTTTATGTCAGGGCAAAATAAAACAAAATAGTACATTTCTACAGTATATGCACATTTGGCCATGTTTTAGCTGCAAGTATAGAAAAATACTTGTTGATCTGCCAGAAACCTAGTGAGCTTCTAACATCCTGTAATGAACTGACATCATCTACTAGACTGAAATCCCAGGCAATGATGTCAGCCTAGCCCAGTTCTGCAGAGACATGTCCTTCTCACCATGTCCATTAGTGCCGGTTAACATATATGCAGATTAGATGCAGTTTGAATGACATGTGAAATAACATTGCTTCCTTTGGTGCCTGTTCACATATGTCCAGTTCACTGGCAGTGCGGATTCAAATTTGAAATAGAGTCATGTTGGATTTCTGAGCAGTGGTGCCTGGTTCAGGTGCGGATTACAGGCTATTGACTTCTAAACCGAATATGTTTGAGCAGGATAAAATCCTGACCTCATCCTATCCTGAACCTGATGTAAACCTGACATGAACAGCTGAACAACTACTGTGTCAATTAGCAGTGAAACCTGAGCTTCAATCCGCGTTGCACATGTGTGAATCAGCTCTTATCCCTCATGCACACTTGATGTTTTTACAGCTGCTGTTTTTGGCGTCTGACATTATTTTTTAGTCAATAAACTCCCCAGCATGTTATCCTATGTGTCCATACACACATATGCTGTAATCAATGAGGTTTTTTTAGCTGTAAAAACACTCTAACGCTGAAAATGCGGCAAAACTCAGTAAAATGCCACAAATCGCCGTTTTTAGATTTTTGTTAACCAAAAAAAAAATTTGGGGGGGTTAAAAAAAAACTCTAAAAAATGCAGGAAAATGCCACTAATCGCGGCTAAACACTAATGCAAAGCCACTAAAAAAAGCTGAAAAACTCACATTTTTAACGTGACTTACAGCTAACGTTACCAGCGTTATCAAAACGTCCAGTGTGCATGAGGGCTTACAATAAGGAAAGGTGTTCTGTAGTACAGCAGGAGACTCAGACAAGACTGAGAACACTTCTTGAAATTTCAGGAAGCTAGGGTTTTATTGGATTTTTAGCAGACCAACAGGAATTTTCTATACTATACTATAAATGGCAAAACATGGGGAAATGCTCATGCATTCCTGGGATGTATTGTATTTATGTTTTATTTTGGTCAGACATAAAATTTAAAACTATTGTAAAGTCATACTTTTTTTTTAATTAAAATAGCAAACATGTTATACTTGTCTGTTCTGTGCATTGGTATTGCACAGAGTGGTCCCGAAACCTCCTGGACCCCCAATGGCTCCTGCTGTCACCACTGAGTCCTGTGAGGAGAGAGGAGAGACAGCAGTGATGCTGTTTTCGGGCACAGCACTGGATTGAGATAGGACTCAGGTAAGTATTTAGAGGGGAATATATAGGAGGGACCAGGTTATTTTATCATGTGCTTGCATGGTGCCAAGTGGGTATTTACCCTATACCTTGTTTTTGCTTTTATAGTCCTTCATGGAGTAAACAAGTTAGTAAATGATAAGCTTGATGGAGTTCATTTGACATTCACTGAGGCCATTGAGACCTGTGCTGGTGTGTTGCATTAATGCAGGTGTGTTTATGCATATTGTTTGATACAGTAATGTACGCTACATTAAAGGCAGATGAATGGGCAAATGAATGGGCTGGAAACACATGCAAACATCCAAAAGAGAATAAACATAATTTCTGGCAATGCAGCACATCAAAACACATGGTAGTGCTTTACTGTGTGCTGTGCTGCACCTATGTCCATTGGGGTGCCATTCGAAAATTGATAGCATTTCAATGTGTTAAAACATGTAGTATACATGCTATACTATGCATTTTGGAAATACTCATGTTACTACAACGCACAGCAGTGGAACAGTGTGTTCTACCGTTATTATTTCACAGATAGTGCAAGTGCTTGTCTGATTACAAGCTGAATGGATTGGTCAGGTAAGCACTTTTATTACAAAGGATCCAAAGATCCAAAGGAGATTGCATATATTTTACAAACTGATTATAATGTGTCTGCTTTAGAGTTCACTAAAAATAAACTTTAGAATCACTTAATAGTACAACTTTTTCATGTTTAACCACTTCCATGCTGCCCTATAGCAGAAATACTGCCACATGGGTGTTCAAAATCACGTATATATATATATGATTTTGTAATCGTGCCGCCATTCTCTGCCTTGGCTGTCAATCAGCAAGTCCCAGCAGGTGATTCCCCGTCGGCATCCAGCAATCTCCGAGTATTACCAACGGGGGAGAGACTTGTGTATAAACAACACAGATCTCTCCCCTGTCAACTCCTGCACACTTCTTTGTATGGCTTTGTATAGCAGAGCCATACAAAGTGGTATGCTTACAGTGTAAAACACACACACGGCACATAGTAAAACAGCACACAGTTAACCCTTTGATCGCCACAGATGTTAACCCCTTCCTGCCCAGTGCCATTAATACAGTGCCAGTACTTTTTATTAGCACTGAACACTGCTACTGGGGATGCCAGTGACATCAAGTCAGTTCCTCCCAGTGTCAAAATGCCCGCCGAAGTCGCTGATCGCCGCCATTACTAAGAAATAAAATCCATTACATATACCGCCATTTGTAAACGCTATAACTTTCATTTTCAAGCAATTAATTTTTCTTTTAGCAAAAACATGTAGCAGAATAGTAGTTTTTATTTCCCCTGCTTTTGTCCCCTCTTCTGAGGGGCATGTTTGTACTATGGGTCCTATAAAGAATATAGGACTATTTTATGTCAATAAATGGTTGTATTATTTTACCGTGTGGTCTCTTTCGGTGCTCAAAAAACCCAACATTTGTGCCGTACCCATTGGTCCGGCTTTTTTTTCCTATTTAGCAGTATATATTTTGGGCTAAATTTATGATGAAATTTGATTTTTCCTTTTTTTTTATTTGACATGTTTAATAGCAAAAAGTCAAAAATCTTTTTTTTTATATTGCAAAAAATTAGAAACTCAGAGGCAATAAAACACCACTGAAAGAAAGCTCTATTTGTGGAAAAAAAATGACGTAAATTTAATTTGGGTGCAGCATTGCATGATCACGCAATTGTCAGTCAAAGTAACGCAATGCCGTATCGCAAAAAATTACCTGGTCAGGAAGGGGGGTAAATCCTCTGGAGGGCAAGAGGTTAACCTCTTGTTCACATTTTATTTATTTACAACACATGATTTATTTATTAAAGGAACAAAGGCTGTTCACTTGCAGTCTGAATTTTGACTTTTAGAAAGTGAATTGTCAACTATGTTAGTAAATGAGGTGAAGCTGTGTTGACTTCAGTCATACAACCATGTGCAAGCAAAAATCCTATTTTTGTTTCAACTCCTTGAATGTGATTGGTTATTCTTTGCAAAGTGGATTTTACCACTTTCACTCAGCTAAAGGGTGCTACCAGGGGCGAACTGACAACTCATGGGGCCCTCGGGCAATAGGGGATCATGGGGCCCCTGTGTCCTTGCCCAAACTCAAAAAAGCCTATGAAAAAGGTACCAGGGGCATCTCATGGGGCTCCCTACTGACCCCGGGCCCTCGGGCAGTGCCCGAGTTTCCAAATGGTCAGTCCGCCCCTGGGTGCTACACACAGTAAGCTATTTCTTTCAGTTTGTTCTGTTAGTTCTTGTAACAAATGCACACTTCTGGAAAATTGGAATTGCAATTCAGTGCATTTAAAAATAATGTACTTAGGGAAAAAGTGTAATCCCATAGAGTATAAATGGAAAACAGAAGGTGGAAACACTGCACACTGGAGCCCAGACACTATATAGAAAGGTGAAGAAAGTTTGGAGTGCCAACACGTATTTGACACATTTCTCCCAGCCTATGAGGAGAGAAATGTGTCAGAGATGTGTCGGTGCTATGATTAAGCCCCCGTAAGCAGGTAAAAATATGTCATAGAAGCATAGCCAGGAGTTCAGACCTCTATATATAGTGATTGGGTACTAGTGTGTGGCATTTCCACCTTCTGTCTTCGGATTTATTTTAGCTAGCCTGGATGAGCTTGTTTGAAGGGCAGCACCCTAGTTTTTTGGACTACATGGAGTAGTTTTGAAGTGTTTTGAGTGGCGCTCCAAGTTTTTGTATATGGGTCCCATAGAGTACAATGTCACAGTGTTAATTGAAAATTTCAGATTGAAAAGATTTTAAAAGTGCACATTGCATATATTTGCATCACTAGATGGATCACCAGCTGGGAAGGAGGTCCTGAGACCATTCAATAAAGCTTTAGTTAGACAGCATCATTAATTTTATATTATCGGCCATTTTGGGCTAGGTAAAAAACTATGGGATTGATTTACTAAAACTGGAGAGTGGAAGAGTGCATAATCTAGTGCAGATCTGCACAGAAACCAATCAAATTCTATTTTTTTGCCAAGGTTTAATTGAACAAGCTGACGTTAGAAGCTGATTGGCTACTATGCACAGCTGCACTAGATTTTGCACTCTGCAGTTTTAATAAATCAGCCTATGTGTTGGGAATAGTTAGGATTTTAATTTGCATTCAAAACGCCAGACGTGCTCATATATTCTAATAAATCTACAGGGTTACCAGACTGGTCAAAACAGACATTCAACAGGCTTAGCTGCACACGTGTCCATTCAAGATAACACGTAGAACAGTAAACGTTGTATCTAGAAGTATGGCTCAGGCACCAAATTTGGCAGTGTATTACTAAATCCATAAAACACAGGTCTACTTACACTTACATGGCAGCCTTTAGCTTTATTGATCCTTAAAAGTACATTATTACACCCATCACGCATACTACTTTTCTCACACATTCACAAACTCCATGTTCATATATATATATATATATATATATATATATATATATATATTTATTACAGATAAAATTATTTTCATGATTTTCTTAAGTTCAGTATACTCATTTCCCTAGAATGATACAGGGTTAAATTACGCAATTTTATGTGTATCTTGAAACCAAAGAACAGAAATGAAAGTTTAGCCACCAACTTTCTTCTTTCTAACATGAATCAGAGTCAGCAGGGTTTCATCTTTCATGCAGTCAAAATGTTCCCTTTGGAGTTATATGTCAGGAAATCTCATTCTTTAGCTGTAGCAGAAACTATTTTCAAAATACTCTCAAAATACTGGTTGTAGTTTAAATATGGTAGTTTCAACATAAATATATGTTTGTTTATGTACAAAATATCACCTTGGAGGCTTCACCATCTCCAACCAGTTCCCTCACGCTGGAAGTACACGCTTCATCTTAAATCATTTATCTTTTTGAGATATTACTGTATTTTTATAAATATTAAAGAGATGATGCCAAAACATGTTTCCAGTATTTTGTTAAACAGTAACTTTCATATGTATGGTTGACTATCTTTACATTGAAAAAATATATATTTTTTTTAGAATTCTATGCATTAAAATAAATGGCACAGTGCTCATTTAAAGTACAGTCAGTGTTAGGCCCTGTTGTTCCTTATATTCTGATTCCTGCTTTCCATGGTGGAAAATCGTGCAATACTTTCAATAGGTACTGTACTTTTTTCGTCAGTCTTCTGATGGTTGTTCAAAGAGGAAGATCTTTTGGGGCTGTTTCTAAGAAAAATTTATATCTTCAAGCAAAAAGTCAGTTCTGTGAAGATGGATCTAATACAGCTATGAAATCCAAAGAATAAAATCAGAATGCTCCAATGTAAGCACTTTGACATTAATTAAAAGACCGTCATGGAAATACAGTAGAAAAAGAGCTTCAAGAAGTCAAGCCAGAATGTGAGGTAAGTCTATTAAATTACTATTGAAGAACATACTACATTCAGTCTGAGACTGAAAATCTAGAACATGAGTAATAGGCATGGTCAAAAAATTGACCTGAGTCTATCCAAACTTTCTGCTAACACCTTAACAAGCAGTTTTGGGGCTTAATCACAGTGCTTAGTAGAGTCCACAGTAAACCCTAAGTTTGTGGTTTGCTAGTATTGCTCTTATAGACAACAAGGGTAACCAGAAAAGGAATTATACAGATCGGTGCAAATATTAATGCCAGCAACACATTCTCTGGAGGATCCATGAATTCTTTAGGCAGAACACAACCGCTGAAAAACTTTTGATGAGCATTTAGAATTGCGGAATGTGCCAATTCATTAGGGTATGCAAGAGAAAGGATATCAGCACTGTTTTCCAGGCATATTTGTAAGTCATTGTAGAATCTATTGTAAAAAAAAGAAGAAAAAAAATAATATTACTTAAAGCAGCAACACATGGCAGGACCATTAAACTGATGCAGACTGGTGGTACAACTGGGTCTTGTCCCACTGAAAAGCAACAGTTTTGCATACTCTGCATACAGTATATTAAGACGTAACTACATTGGAAGACTAACTCAGTGTTTAGTTTCACATAGAATCATCAGATTCTTACAGATTTCTTTATCAACTAAACTCATCCTCCATCAGTTATTGTGATTCACGGACCTTAAGAAATATAAATATATTTAACTGATCTAATATGATCAAAGTTGCCTCTTCTTAGGTCTCTAGTAGATCTCAGTTAAGGATACGTTATTAATTACTAAATTCTAAAAAATAAAATCTGCTCCTGAAAAAGCTGAAAGCTCCCAAGGTTAAACCACATACAAAAATGTTTTAAAAATTAAGCTATTGCAAAAAAAAAGGAAGACAATACTTACCTTAGCTGCCTCACCACTGCTTGTTGGGAAAGCTGGGTGCTGGAAATCCCACAAGAAAGCAGCCCTGGTAAGCTAATTGTTTTTGGGTTTCAAGCCCCAGTTTTCAGAGAGGCAGTAATGAGGCACCATGATATCTTTTTTGCCTTCTGCTGGCATCAGAATCCAAGATGAAAGTAAGTTTTTTTTTTTTAATATATACAGTGGCTTTATTTTCATAATGCTGATGTGGGAGATTTGACTTTAGGCGGTAAAGGGATTCCAATATAATGGACCTGCCATTTTAAAGTGTACTTAAGCCACAGTTTTTTCTAGTTCTAAATAAGGTAAGGAATGGATAAGATCCCTGTCTGTGTTTTCCCCTGTGTATATCATTCCTCTTCCAGCGACACAGCAAGAAAAAAAGAGGTCTTCTCTCCAAAGGGTTCCAAGGCCCATACAGTGTGAAGAGCTGTTTGCTTATATTTTTGCTGCAGTGTGCAGTGGGGATGTGCACCTGTCCCTGTGTACTTGTCAAACTTGGATCTTTGGGTGATTCCATACAGCCACTGTGCCTCCATTGATTAACACAGGCTGCCTGATCACAGCTCCATGCTGCTTCAGAAACATAAACAAATGGCACTTCAAACTGCACAGATCTCTGCATCTGTGTAAATGAGTCCGTAGACAATTGTTACCAAAATATTCTTACTCATTGGAAGATTTCTCTTCTATTCCTGTTCTGAAAAATGTTGTATTTCCTTTCGCTTTCTCTACCAGAAACAGTGGTCTCTGGGATTAGTAGTGAGGGTGACTCTTCCCACTCGGCACAGCAAAAACAAATGGATACAGATTCTAACATTTCTTTACTCAATCCAAAATGTAAAAAAAAAGTTGGGCTTTACATATGCTACAATGATTAGCTCATTGTTTCTGAAACAGTACATCTATAACTTAGAGATCTTTAGGACTTCTGGTAATAGGGAAGATGTGTTTGGTACTGGTTTTAATGATGTTCTGTTTATGTAGGTGAATCTCAATTTTAGAAATTATAGTCTCTAACCTTGTCAACAATATCATTGATGTATTTTCACAAAATGAAACTTTAAAGTAAACCTGTTCACCATTGTACACATTAAAAATTATGGACATGGAGGTGGAACATGTTTTTTTACTTGTATTAGCCATTGTATTAGCTTGTAAAAGTCACTTGTATTAGCCACTTGTATTAGCTTGTAAACATTTTTTAATAGGCCCTCTATGTTTAGTTTAATTTGATTGCTAGGGGCTTACTTTTTCCAATATTTGGTATAACCCTAAATTTCCACTGCTGACTAGGAGTACACTTGTGGTCCTAAATTTGATGCTTTTATTAAAAAAAAAAAAAGGGTAGGCAGGCATAAATGCAGACACCTATACTACCTGCTGCAGGTGTGTGCAGGCAATTCTAGCTGTCTGCACTTTATATCTTAAACTACAGACAATTTGGAGTAGAAAAAATGAATCATTTGTTTGCTAATAAGGTATATATGAAATGTGTTTAATTTTCAAGGCTACAAATGAAAAATAGAACATACATTTTATAAACAATTTGCCCATGCTAATTTCAAGACATGTAATTGTAGTCTGCTAGCAACAGAAATGATATACACTATATTGCCAAAAGTATTAGGACACCTGGCTTTACATGTACAGTACATGAATTTTAATGGCATCCCAATCTTAGTCCGTAGGGTTCAATATTGAGTTGGCCCACCCTTTGCAGCTATAACAGCTTCAACTCTTCTGGGAAAGCTGTCCACGAGGTTTAGGAGTGTGTCTATGGGAGTGTTTGACCATTCTTCCAGAAGCGCATTTGTGAGGTCAGGCACTGATGTCAGACAAGAAGGCCTGGCTCGCAGTCTACACTCTAATTCATCCCAAAGGTGTTCTATCGGCTTGAGGTCAGGACTCTGTGCAGGCCAGTCAAGTTCCTCCACCTCATACTCTGTCATCCATCTCTTTATGGACCTCCCTTTCTGCACTGGTGCGCAGTCATGTTGGAGCAGGAAGGGGCCATCCCTAAACTGTTCCCACAAAGTTGGCAGCATGAAATTGTCCAAAATGTCTTGCTATTCTGATGCCTTAAGAGTTCCCTTCACTGGAACTAAGGGGCCAAGCCCAACCCCTGACCCCCCCCCATACCATAATTCCCCCTCCACCAAACTTTACACTTGGCACAATGCAGTCAGGCAAGTATCGTTCTCCTGGCCACCGCCAAACCCAGATACATCCATCGGATTGCCAGACAGAGAAGCATCATTTGTCACTCCAGAGAACATGTCTCCACTGCTCTAGAGTGCAGTGGCCACACACTTTACACCACTGAATTCAGCGCTTTTCATTGTACTTGGTGATGTAAGGCTTGGATGCAGCTGCTCAGCCATGGAAACCCATTCCATGAAGCTCTCTATGCACTGTTGTTGTGCTAATCTGAAGGCCACATGAAGTTTGGAGAGCTATTGACTTTCTTGACAGACTACATGGCAGCATACATTTGGGTATCTTTGTCTTTGCTCTTATCCCATAGGACCCCAGTCCCACAGAGGCCGTGTTCCTTTTTTATCCTCCTCACTCACAGGACACTGTGTTTGAAGTTTCCTTTACCTTTTGGAAGCATCAGTGGCCAGATTTCAAGCAAGAAAAGCTATGCGGATACATGGAGTGTCCTGCAGTATCCAAGAGACTTCCAGTTTCAACAGGACTACTTGAGTTATGACTGTGTCCCCAACTATCAGCAGGGTGGTGTTTGGCACACTTATGCAGAGGATTGATTCCTCGAGAGTAAGCCCTGCCATTGCCATGCATTTGAATTGATCAGATCCCCTGCTATCAGCAGGATGGTGCGTGGCATATGTTGCAAAAGTCTGATGCCTGAAGATCACCATGCCTAGTGAGTGGGCATTGCCATTGATGGACATTTGCATTGACCGAAAGCCCTGCTATCAGCGGGGGCGATTAAGTATGCCCAGTGTCGATACTGCAGCTGCAATCCTGCCTCTGGCATCCAGGTTGCATTAGTGTCTTATAGTTACTGCTATTAGTATGGTTAGATGTGTTTTTCAAGGGAGCATTGGCTGAACTATGTTTGACCAAATGTCCAGCTATCAGCAGTGTGCCCTACATGTGCATCAATCACCCTGTGGAAGAGGTTATACATGAGTATGTTTAGCTTCAGGTCAGCACAGGCACTTGGCCAGACACCATGTGGGCTTTCAAGGGGAAGCTCCAATCTTGTTAAAAAAAAATATACAAAACCAAAATTAAAACATACAGCATGACAATGCTCTCTGGGTGATCAATGGTATATTGCAGCATTTTATCAAAGTTCCATGTAGGCTCCTACTATTTTTGTCCTGAATGGCAGGATTTGTTTCATAAGTCACCTGTTGGAATCACAGTGCTCTGATGTGAGTCAGTATTCCTTTAGCAGCGGTTAACCCTTTAGGGGCTTTTCACACTTAGCAAACAGAACAATTATTACATTGTGTTTTTTGACAGCTTAGGAAACTTCAGCTGCTGCAGTTTGAATTAGGAAGGTAATTTTTTTTAATTACTACATGGGTTGGATAGCATGCTATATTTTTCTTAACAATGTGGAGTTCTCCCTTAGACTTGTGCAGTATCCCTGTTTGCCAGGGATTAGTTTCTTTTACTGTGCCAGGTACTTGTGCAGCTGGCAGTCTATCCCTGCATGCTGTGACTGCTCTATGCAGGTTGGTAGCTGGAGGGGAACAGTGTCTTCCTTATGGGTACCTTTATCTGGATTGTCGTCATTCTGCGGGCCTCTTAAAGCAGTACACTCCTTATCATCTTGCTTTCTTACTGCCAGTTTCTGCCAGGACATGCACTTACTGTTTGAACCAAGGATTGTCACTTCATCCTTGTAGTCGGTCATCACCAAGAAGACAAAGGGCATTTTTTGTCAGGTAAGTTTTAGCTTTCAGGTGTATAGGAAGCCGACTAATGGGCATTTGCTATTAAGACCCTCCAGATCTGCATGCACACTGCTCAAAAAAATTAAAGGAACAATTTTTAATCAGAGTATAGCAGCAAGTCAATTAAACTCCTGGGATATTGATCTGGTCAGTTAAGTAGCAGAGGGAGTTGTTTATCAATTTCAGCTGCTTTGGTGTTAATGAAATTGACAACAGGTGCACTAGATGGGCAACAATGAGACGATCCCCCAAAACAGGAATGGTTTTACAGGTGGAGGCCACTGACCATTTTTTCCCTATTCATCTTTTCTGACTGTTTTTCACTAGTTTTGCATTTGGCTAGGGTCAGTGTCACTACTGGTAGCATGAGTCAATACCTGGACCCTACAGAGGATGCACAGGCAGTCCAACACCTCCAGGATGGCACATCAATATGTGTCATTGCCAGAAGGTTGGCTGTGTCTCCCAGCACAGTCTCAAAAGCATTGAGGAGATTCCAGGAGACAGGCAGTTACTCTGGGAGAGCTGGACAGGGCCGTAGAAGATCATTAACCCATCAGCAAGACCAGTATCTGCTCCTTTGTGCAAGGAGAAACAGGGTGAGCACTGCCAAAGCCCTACAAAATGAACACCAGCAGGCCACTGGTGTGAATGTCTGTGACCAGTTCAATCAGAAACAGACTTCAGGAGGGTGGCCTGAGGGCTCAAAATCCTTTAGTGGGCATTGTGCTCACTGTCCAGCACCATAGAGCTCGACTGGTATTTGCCATTGAACACCAGAATTGGCAGGTTCCGCCACTGGTGTGCTGTGCTTTTCACAGAGCAGGTTCACCCTGAGTACATGTGACAGATGTGAAAGGGTGTGAGGAGCTGTGGAGAATATTATGCTGCCTGTAACATCATTCAGCATGATCCTTTTGGTGGTGGGTCAGCGATAGTCTGGGGAGGCATATCCATGGAGGGACACACAGACCTCTACAGGCCAGGGGTCTGCAACCTTTAAGACATAAAGAGCCACTTGGACCCGTTTCCGAGAGGGAAAAAAAGACTGGGAGCCGCAAAACCATTGCAACATTTAAAACAAATCCGACACTGCATATATTGCGAAAAGCGCTCTGGTCATGAAGGGGGTTTAAGGGCCCAGTAAGCAAAGGGTTAACCAGGGCCACAGTGTATCATCATAATCACAATCATAGCCTTAGGTCAGTGGTGGGCAACCTTTTTTTTCAACTGAGCCAAATCTCGCCAAAACCACGATTGAAATTTATTTTGAGAGAAACATTTTTAAAACTGAAAATACATCCCCCATATAGTAATTCATCCCCCATAGTAATTCATCCCAACATAGTAATTCATCCCCCATATAGCAATTCATCCCCCATATAGTAATTCATCCCCCATATAGTAATTCATCCCCCCTATAGTAATTCATCCCCCATAGTAATTCATCCCCCATATAGTAATTCATCCCCCCATAGTAATTCATCCCCCATATAGCAATTCATCCCCCATATAGTAATTCATCCCCCATATAGTAATTCATCCCCCATATAGTAATTCATCCCCCATAGTAATTCATCCCCCATAGTAATTCATCCCCCATAGAGTAATTCATCCCCCATAGAGTAATTCATCCCCCATAGTAATTCATCCCCCATATAGTAATTCATCCCCCATATAGAAATTCATCCCCCATAGTAATTCATCCCCCATATAGTAATTCATCCCCCATATAGTAATTCATCCCCCATAGTAATTCATCCCCCATATAGTAATTCATCCCCCATATAGTAATTCATCCCCCATATAGTAATACATCCCCCATAGTAATTCATCCCCCATATAGTAATTCATCCCCCATATAGTAATTCATCCCCCCTATAGTATTTCATCCCCCCTATAGTAATTCATCCCCCCTATAGTAATTCATCCCCCATATAGTAATACATCCCCCATATAGTAATACATCCCCCATATAGTAATTCATCCCCCATAGTAATTCATCCCCCATATAGTAATTCATCCCCCATAGTAATTCATCCCCCCTATAGTAATTCATTCCCCCTGTGTCAATTCACTTACCTTTGCTCCGCGCGTTCCTCTAGCTGTGTTCCCGCGCCGTTCTGGTCTTCAGGGCGGACTGTGAGAGGAGAGGAGTTCGTCACGCTGCCCCGCCTACATCCTGACAGCCAATGTTTGGAGGAGGGAGGGGAGCGGGCGCCCGGCACATAGAAGAGCTGCATTAAAAGAGCCGCGGCTTGCCGACCCTATTGCCTGTCACCTGGTGGGCAGTGTGCTCCGGAGCCGCAGGAAAGGTGAAAAAGAGCCGCATGCGGCTCCGGAGCCGCGGGTTGCCGACACCCGGGCTAGACAATGGCACCCTGACTGCCATTAGGTATCAGGATGAAATCCTTGGACCCATTGTCAGACGCTACACTGGTGCAGTGGGTCCTGGGTTCCTCCTGGTGCACAACAATGCCCGGCCTCATGTGGCAAGCTTATGCAGACAGTTCCTGAAGGATGAAGGAATTGATACCATTGATTGGCCCCCACGCTAGCCTGACCTAACTCCCATAGAACACCTTTGGGATGTCATGTTTCTGTCCATCTGATGCCGCCAGGTTGCACCTCAGACTGTCCAGGAGCTCAGTGATGACCTGTTCCAGACCTGGGAGGAAATACTCCAGGACACCATCCGTCATCTCATTAGGAGCATGTTCCGACATTGTCAGGCATGCATACAAGCATGCGGGGGCCATACAAACTACTTAGTACCATTTTGAGTTGCTGCAATGAAATTTCATCAAAATGGACTAGCCTTCTGCATCATTTTTTCACTTTGATTTTCAGGGTGTCTTTGAATTTAGTCCTCTGTAGGTTAATAAATTTTCATTTCCATCAAATGATGGGGCACCCTTACGTTCCTAGCACATTACTCAGTCCATATCAGTATAGATATGGATAACATGATATCCTGCTTTGTTCAGGATATCATGATATCCTGCTTTGTTCAGGAAGCCAGGGAGGAAGATGACAAGGACCAATAGGTTGTTACAAGCAGCCAAGACACTCTAAAGGAGTTTGTTACAACTCTCCCCATGCAAAGATTCTCTACTCTGACAATGTCAAGCTTTTTTGCCTTCCAGAACCAGTCAACTGTCCAATTAACCCTCTTCAAACAATTCATAGTTACATAGTCTGGCAGAAAAAAAGACAAAAGTCCATCCAGTTCAACCACTAAAAAAAAAAAGTTATAATCCTATACCCACAGTTGATCCAGAGGAAGGCAAAAAAAAAAACAGAAAAGCATGATTCAATTTGCTCCTGCAGGGAAAAAAGTTCCTTCCTGATCCTGCAAGAGGCAGATATTCCCTGGATCAACTTTACCTATAAATGTTAGTATCCAGTTATATTCTGTATATCTAAGAAGAATCCAGGCCTTTTTTAAAGCAATCCACTGAGCTTGCCAGAACCAACTCTTGAGGGAGTCTATTCCACATTTTCACAGCTTTCACTGTGGAGAAACCTTTCCGTATTTGGAGATTACATTTATTTTCCTCCAGACGTAAAGAGTGCCCCCTTGTCCTCTGTAATGGCCTCAGGGTGAATAGCTCTACACCGAGTTCCCTATATGAACCACTGATGTATTTATACATGTTGATCATATCCCCCCTTAATCTCCTCTTCTCAATAGAGAATAAATTAGTTCCTCTAATCTTTCCTCATAGCTGAGCTCCTCCATGCCTCTTATCAGTTTGGTTGCCCTTCTCTGTACTTCTCCAGTTCCCCAATGTTCTTTTTGTGAATTGCTGCCCAAAATTGAACTGCATATTCCAGATGAGGTTTTACTAATGATTTGTACAGGGGTAAAATGATATCTCTCTCTCTGGAGTCTATACCTCTTCTACAAGAGAGGATTTTCCTCGCTTTAGAAACTGCAGCTTGGCATTGCATGCCATTATTAAGCTTGTGATCTACCAGAACTTCCAGATCCTTCTCCACCATTGATTCCCAAAATTGTACTCCCCCTAGTATGTATGATGCATGCATATTCTTAGCCCCCAAGTGCATAACCTTACATTTATCAACATATAACCTCATTTGCCACATAGTTGCCCAATTAAACAGTGCATTGAGGTCAGCTTGTAAGTTGAAGACATCCTGTAAGAAAGTTATTCCACTGCACAGTTTGGTATCATCTGCAAACACTGAAATTGTATTTTTAATTCCTTAGAGGAAGATGCCTAAAATGTAAGATCCTGCGGAGTTATCTGCAATGCAGGCATTTTTTAGTACTCCTAAAGGAGTGTATTGCAATTTGGCCCTAGGATACCTAAGCTAGAAGCTTGTCCTCCAAGAGTGGTGCCAAGCTGAACCGAGAAACAGCATAGCAGAGTGGCTTAGTGGTCAGCACTTCTACCTTGGAGCACTGGGCTTCTCAGTTCAGACCCCGATCAGGACACTTCAACCAGCACTGCAAGATGTAAGATTGAGTGCTCACGAGGAAGAGGTTTTCCAGCATAAGGAGTCATCTATTTGATGGATGTGGTCTTCATGAAATTAGTCAGAAGCATGGCATTGCTATTGGGGGATTCTGTGTCCTTTAGGGATATACTAAAGGAAGGTGATTAGGTGTGTCCTTGGAAGCTGCGGCATCTTCTATTGGTAGCTTTATGTGTTGGTCTCGTCCTTAGGAGGTATATGTGTCTACAATTGCAGCCTGTGAACCTGCCTAAACCATTGCCTCTCTTCCAATGCATTTAGTCTGGACTCCTGCTTAAGAGTAAATGTCTGTCTACTGAAAGAAGACTGCAGTTCCAAGAGTCAGTGTCTAATTAACTCCAAAGAAATTGTTTCTGCAGTCCCAGTTTGGAGTCTAGAAAGAACTGAAAAGAGTCCTTTCCAATTCAGATATGACGTTAGGACAAGTACTATTGTTGCTCAGAGGGATTTTTCCAACTGCCCAGAGTTGAGAAAGAGAGAAATGAGTATGCAGATGGATTGCTGCTGGGCAGTAATAGATTATCTGGTAGGGCTCCAAAATGAAACTAGATGGTGTATGACAATTGTAGCTTATGGATAACATGTACAATGATAGGGAGAAATAAATAAGGAAGGTTACACTGATGACATATGAACCATGGTCGCTGAGTACCTACATAGTCATAACAGATACATACATGAATCCAATTCTCTGTAACAAGTGGGTACAGAAAAATGCATGATGCATTGAATTGGTGGAAAAAAACACAAAAGATATATATGTGAAAATAACTATGTGTCTTCTCAAACAAGTATGTAATGCATAATACAGTAAACAATTTACAATGGGATGAAGGAAAATGTGAAGGAAATAGAAGGGGAGGCAGATGTAGAGGCTCCCCTTTTTTTGGGGAGGGGCATGTGGTTTATATGAGAAGATATTGAAATACTGTATATTCTAAATGGTACTGTAAAATGGTGTGGATTTCCAAATCCTCATTAAGACCCCCGGGTGAAAGTATGTCCAATACATAAATCCAATAAGTCTCCCTATGGCATAAGCATTGGAATCTCTCAGCTCTTGGGATATCAGTGGGCATGGCTTCAATTACCCAGACTTTTAAACCTTTGGTGGATTTTCCATGTTGTTCTAAAAAATGACGGGAGACACTGTTTGTCAATGCTATCTTCAATAAGGCGGTGGTGTTCCCCAAAACGTTTACGTAGAGTACGGATAGTTCTACCCACATAATAGAGACCGCAAGGACATGCCAAACAATATACCACAAACTCTGAGGAACATGTATGAAAGGCAGGAATCTTGTATGTTTTACCTTTAATATTAAAATCTTTTTGACCATGATGGACAAATGGACAGGTCAGACAGAGTGGTTTGTTGCATTGGTATATGCCAGAGATGGAAAATAGCTGGAGGGGGGCATTGTCAGGCTTGATAGATTTTAATTTGCTGGGTGCTAGTTTGCTATTAATATTGCAGACTTTTCGGTAAGAAAACTTAGGTTTGATGGGTATGCTGTCACGCAGATGTGGTCTTGTGATAAAATAGACCAATGCTTTCGCACTATCATTTCCATATGTGTGTGTCAGTTATGGAATTGAGTAGTGAATCTGATGGTGGGGTTGTTTTCAACAGGACGAGGATGGATGGTGGTGAGTCCTGTGTTATAGAGTGTTTGTGCTTCATCAATGAGGGTAATTGGGTAACCTTTCTTAAGAAATTTATCCTTAAGAGTGGTGCTTTGTGATAGGTAGTTCTGGAGTTTGGTTCAGTTATGTCTTAGTCTTCAAAATTGGCTTTTTTGGAATATTGTTCAGCCACCTTGGGTGGTGATAGCTTTTGTAGTGTAAGAAAGAGTTACCGGCAGTTGGTTTAGTGTAATTTTGGGCAATTTGATGATCTTACACATAAGTAAGTCTAAGGACATTAGGGTGTTTTGGTCTATCACAGAAGTGAAAGTAAGACCCATATTAATGTTACAATGGGACACAAAATGTTGAACACTTTTGACATGCCATCACAAACGATGATGATGTCATCGATGTACCTCCCATATTACACAATGTGTGATGAGTGTGGATTATTATTCCAAATGTATAATGACACCCAATGCCCCATGGTGAGGTTGGCATGTGAAGGAGTAAAATTGGTCCCATGGCTGTGCCTTGAATTTGGAGATGGTAGTCACCATCAAACTGTGAGTTAAACAAAATTGGGTGGTATCTATTATGAACTGGGCTTGCTTGGGATTGATGGTGGAATCTTCAGACAAAAAGGATTGTAAAGCTCTAATACCAACATCACGTGGTATCGAGGTATATAAAGATTGTATGTCTAGGGAGACCCAAAGGTAGGTCTTTTCCCAGGGATACAGAGTGATTTTCTCTAGTAGGTGTATGCCATCTTTGATGTATGATTGTAAATTTTGTGCCATGGGTTGTAGGAAGATGTCTATATAGCATGAGAACCCACTAGTGACACTGTTCATGGCTGCCACTATGGGTCTGCCAGGAGGATGCGTGGTATTCTTATGTATCTTAGGTAAAGAATAAAAGTAGCGTAGAGTAGAATGTGTATAGTAGAGTGTGATAGTAGTATTTGATGATGAAGGAGGCTTACTTTTGGGAAATGACTTTGTTGAGACATGCCTGACTGACTAAAGTTTTTACCTCTTTTGGAAGGTGGCCAATGGGTCACTTCTTAGTTTGGTGTAAGTATGTGTATCAGATAGAAGTCGTGTGGCTTCTGTAATGTAGTCGATTCTGTTAAGGATGTTAAGGATCTACTGCGGGGGACATTTTTTTCTTTTTTTCATTTAATAAAGGACTTCTCAAAGACCATGTCATTTTTCATACTACACTTTTTTTTTTGTGAATAAGTAGCGTTACCATGTACCCCATACTCATTTACATTAGGGAGGAGCCAGGATTTGGGGGCCCACTTGTTAAAGGGGGCTTCCAGATTCTGATAAGCTCCCTGTCCGCAGACGCCCACAACCACCGGCCAGGGTTGTGGGGAAGAGGCCCTTGTCCCCATCAACATGCAAAAAGTCAACAATATTGTTTTTTTTTTCAAAATTGTCGGGTTTTTTTTGTTTATAGCGAAAAAAAAATAAAAAAGCACCAAAAGAAATCTCTAATTGTGGGAAAAGGACATAAATTTATGTACTGCACTGCATGACCACGCAATTGTCAGTTAAAGTAACAGCGCAGTATTGCAAAAAATGGCCTGGTTAGAAAGGGTGGTAAATCCTCTGGAGGGCAAGTGGTAAAAGTAGGGGCCTGGAGCTGCAGCTCCAATAGCCCATATGTCAATACGGTTCTGGTTAAAGTTCTGCGTTGGTTACTTTTTAACATATTTATAGATGATATAGGGTCTCGGATTAAAAAAACTATTTCAGTGTTTGCATGTATGTGTAAAGCACTACATTTTGAATGGTTTTATTAGGAACCTGCAAAATGATGTTTAATGAATGAAGATGAAAAAAATGAAGATTATAAATTACAAATGCCAAGGAAAACATAAATGCATTTTTGATAATGTGGATAATATTGATCTACATGGGGATTATGGGTGCATTTTTGTGGATACACATGCAAAGGATCATATTTGATCTATTTTTGAAAAGATTGGGTATAGTTATTTTTCTACATGGGGATTATGCGTGGATGATTGTAGATACACATGCCAAGGAACATATTTGACCTGCTTCTCCTAAGAATATGGGTATAGTTATTTTTCTATATGGGGATTATTGGTGGAAGAATATCATGGTTAAACATGCCTAGGAACATATCTGACCCCTTTCTGATAAGAAAATGAGAATAGCTATTTTTCTGCATTGGGATTATGGGTAGAATATTGTTTTATAACATGCTTAGGAACACATTTGACCCCTTTCTCATAAAAATATGAGAATAGATATTTTTGACGACACCTTGTGGGAGGGCAAAGCGTGTTGTCACAACTTCTGGTTCAGACCCTGTACTTGTGACATCACTTCTGGTGTGGCGTTTTACGGCCATCTTTAGTGTGGGCAAAGAGGTCTGATTTTACAATTTTGCCAGTTCTTCATTGCCAAAGCTGAGCAATTGTGTCTGCCTAGCTGGAATTGTCAGAGGAGCTATTGGAACAAGTTTGAGGAGTCCTGATTTATATGCAAAAAGGCTTTTTATTCAGTTTGAAAATGTGAGTGCATTTGAAGCATCACTTGAGTATTAAATAGTTTTTAACAGTATTACGCTAATTTGGTATTTTTTCTTTTGCATTTTTCTCATCCATCCATCCATGAGAATGCATTCGGGGTAAATTAAGGAGGAATCATGAGCGAATGCTTGAGAGTAACAAGCTGGTCATAAAGTACCCCTATCCATCCATCCGTCCATCCAGGAGTGAGAGCTTGGAGGAAGATAAGGGTAGATCACCATCTGTGATGTGGGAGGTCAAATTACCCTATGGAAATTGGGAGCTAATTACTTTATGTGAGTGTAAGGAAGGTGTTGTTTGCATTTTTTCAGTATACAGTTGCAAGAAAAAGTATGTGAACCCTTGGAATTACGTGGAGTTTTGCATGAATTGGTCATAAAATGTGCTCTGAACGTCTTCTAAGTCACAACAATAGAAGAACACAGTCTGCTGAATATAATACTACACAAACATTAGATGTTGCCATGGTTTAATTGCATATAACATGTAAACATTCACAGTGCAGGGAGGAAATAGTATGTGAACCTTTGGACTTAATAACTGGTTGACCCTCCTTTGGCAGCAATAACCTCAACCAAATGTTTCCTGTAGTTGCAGATCAGACCCGCACAACGATCTGGAATAATTTTGGACCACTCCTCTTCACAAAACTGTTTCAGTGTAGCAATATTCTTGGGATGTCTGGTGTGAATCGCTCTCTTAAGGTTATGCCACAGCATTTCAATCGGGTTGAGGTCAGGACTCTGACTGGGCCACTCCAGAAGGCGTATTCTGTGCTGTTGCAGCCATTGTTTTGTTGAATTGCTTGTATGCTTTGGGTCATTGTCCTGTTGCATCACCCATCCTCTGCGGAGCTTCAGTTGGCGGACAGATGGTCGTACGTTTTCCTGCAAAATGTCTTGATAAACTCTGGAATTCATTTTCCCATCAATGACAACAATCTGTCCAGGCCCTGAGGCAGCAAAGCAGCCCCAAACCATGATGCTCCCTCCGCCATGTTTTACAGTGGGGATGAGGTTTTGATGTTGGTGTGCTGTGCCTTTTTTTCTCCACACATAGTGTTGTGTGTTCTTCCCAAACAACTCAATCTTGGTTTCATCTGTCCACAGTATATTTTGCCAGTAGTGCTGTGGAACATCCAGGTGCTCTTTTGCAAACTTCAAACGTGCTGCAATATTCTTTTTGGACACCAATGGCTTTCTCCGTGGTGTCCTCCCATGTTCTCCATTCTTGTTTAATGTTTTCCTTATTGTAGATGTGTCAACAAAAATGTTAGTATGTGCCAGAGATTTCTGTAGGTCTTTAGCTGACACTCTGGGATTCTTCTTTACCTCATGCAGCATTCTGCTGCTGTGCTCTTGCAGTCATTTTTACAGGACGACCACGCCTAGGGAGAGTAACAACAGTGCTAAACTTTCTCTATTTGTAGACAGTCTGTTTTACCGTGGACACATGAACATCAAGGCTTTTGGAGATACTTTTGTAACCCTTTCCAGCTTCATGCAAGTCAACAATTCTTGATCGTAGGTCTTCTGAGAGCTCTTTTCTGCAAGGCATGGTTCACATCAGACAGTGCTTCATGAAACCAGTAAACCCAAAACAGGTGTGTGTTTTTTAAGGGCAGGACAGCTGTCAGCAACACATCCAATATCATCACACTGATTGGAGTCAAGGTTGGCTCACTCCTGGCTCCAATTAGCTCTGGGAGAAGTAATTAAGCTAGGGCCTCACATACTTTTCCTCCCTGCACTGTGAATGTTTGCATATTATGTGCAATTAAACCATGGCAACATCTAATGTTTGTGTAGTATTATGTTCAGCAGACTGTGTTCTTCTATTGTTGTGACTTAGATGACATTCAGAGCACATTTTATGACCAATTCATGCAAAACTCCATGTAATCCCAAGGGGTTCACATACTTTTTCTTGCAACTGTATAGCAATATATCATTGGCATCTTTTTCTTTTATGTTTTTCGCTATATGAGGAAATATCTGGAAAGGAGAGTCAGTGTGAGATCGCATAAAGAGTTACAGGTGAAACTCAAAAAATTAGAATATCGTGCAAAAGTTCATTTATTTCAGTAATGCAACTTAAAAGGTGAAACTAATATATGAGATAGACTCATTACATGCAAAGCAAGATAGTTCAAGCCATGCTTTGTCATAATTGTGATGATTATGGCTTACAGCTCATGAAAACCCCAAATCCACAATCTCAGAAAATTAGAATATTGTGAAAAGGTGCAATATTCTTCGCTCAAAGTGTCCCATTCTAATCAGCTAATTAAGCCATAACACCTGCAAAGGGTTCCTGAGCCTTTAAATGGTCTGTCTGGTTCAGTAGGAATCACAATCATGGGAAAGACTGCTGACCTGACAGTTGTGCAGAAAACCATCATTGACACCCTCCATAAGGAGGGAAAGCCTCAAAAGGTAATTACAAAAGAAGTTGGATGTTCCCAAAGTGCTGTATCAAAGCACATTAATAGAAAGTTATGTGGAAGGGAAAAGTGTGGAAGAAAAAGGTGCACAAGCAGCAGGGATGACTGCAGCCTAGAGAGGATTGTCAGGAAAAGGCCATTCAAAAGTGTTGGGGACTTTCACAAGGAGTGGACTGATGCTGGAGTCAGTGCATCAAGAGCCACCACACACAGAGGGATCCTATACATGGGCTTCAAATGTCGTATTCCTCTTGTCAAGCTGCTCCTGAACAACAAACGTCAGAAGCGTCTTACCTGGGCTAAAGAAAAACAGACCTGGTCTGTTGCTCAGTAGTCCAAAGTCCTCCTTTCTGATGAGAGCAACTTTTGCCTCTCATTTGGAAACCAAGGACCCAGAGTATGGAGGAAGACTGGAGAGGCACACACTGCAAGTCCAGTGTGAAGTTTCCACAGTCTGTGTTGATTTGGGGAGCCATGTCATCTGCTGGTGTTGGTCTACTGTGCTTCATTAAGTTCAGGGTCAATGCAGCCGACTACCAGGAGATTTTGGAGCACTTCATGCTTCCTTCCGCAGACAAGCTTTATGGGGATGCTGACTTAATTTTCCAGCAGGACTTGAGAGACATAAGACCGAACAATGCAGAAGAACTGAAGGCCGCTATTGAAGCATCCTGGTCTTCCATAACACCTCAGCAGTGCCACAGGCTGATAGCTTCCATGCCACGCCGCATTGAGGCAGTAATTGCTGCAAAAGGGGCCCAAACCAAGTACTGAGTACATATGCATGCTTATACTTTTCAGAGGTCCGATATTGTTCTATGTACAATCCTTGTTTTATTGATTGCATGTAATATTCAAATTTTCTGAGATTGTGGATTTGGGGTTTTCATGAGCTGTAAGCCATAATCATCACAATCATGACAAATCACGGCTTGAACTATCTTGCTTTGCATGTAATGAGTCTATCTCATATATTAGTTTCACTTTTTAAGTTGCATTACTGAAATAAATGAACTTTTGCACAATATTCAAATTTTTCGAGTTTCCCCTGTATATCATCTCTGAGGACACCACACCCAACCTGCAGGCCTGCCTTTTTTGCATTTTAAAGCCATACTAGTTTGGAAATTCACGGCATTTCGTGATTATGGATCTATAAAATGCTTTTCACAGAAGATGTGAGCAAACTGGAAAATTTATAAAGTTTGAGTAAATAATTTTTTCACATTTTGTGGGGACATTGGACTTTAATTTGGGACTTTTTTGGACTTTCACATATAATTTGTCACAGTTTTGATTATTTATATTTTTTGTGCTGTATTATTTTATAGTTATTTTTCTACATGAGGATTATGGGTGTAATATTGTGGATACACATGGCAAGAACTGTATTGAACCTATTTCTGAAAAGATTATGGGCATAATTATTTTTCTATATGGAGATTATAGGTGGATTAACATGGTTAAACATGCCTACGAACACATTTGACCTGTTTCTGATAAGAATATGAGAATAGCTATTTTTACATGGGGATTATGGTTGGGATTATTGTGAATACACAGCCCAGGACCATATTTGATCTATTTTTGAAATAGTTATAGGTATAGTTATGTTTCTACTTGGGTAATATGGGTGGAATATCACAATTAAACATGCTAAGGAACACATATGACTTGTTTCTGATAAGAATATGAGAATAGCTATTTTCTAAATGGGTATTATGGGTGGAATATTTTTTTAACATGGCTAGAAACACATTTGACCCCTTTCTGATAAACATAGGAGAAACGTTATTTTTCTACTTGGGGATTATGGGTGTATTATTTTTTATACACATGCGAAGGACCATATTTGACATATTTCTCCTAAGAATATGGGTATATAGTTATTTTTCTATATGGGATTATGACAGGAATATCATGGTTAAACATGTTTAGGGACACATTTGACCCCATTCTGATAAGAATATGAGAATAGCTATTTTTCAACATGGGGATTATGCATGGAATATTGTTTTTTTAAATGCCTAGGAACACATTTGACCCCTTTCTGATACAAATGTGAGAATAGTTATTTTTCTACATGGGGGTTATGGGTGTATTATTGTGGATGCACATGGCAGGAACCATATTTGACCTATTTCTGAAAAAAGTATGGGCATAGTTATTTTTCTACATGGGGATTATGGGTGGAATATGATGGTTAAACATGTGTAGGAATACATTTGATCTCTCTTTCTGATAATACATTAGAATAGTTATTTTTCAATATGGGGATTATGGGTGGATCATTGCAGATACACATGCTAAGGACTATATTTGACATCTTTCTCCTAAGAATATGGATATAGTTATTTTTCTATATGGGGATTATTGGTGGAATATCATGGTTAAACATGCCTAGGAACACATTTGACTTGTTTCTGATAAGAATATGAAAGTAGCTATTTTTCTACATAGGGATTATGGGTGGAATATTGTTTTTTTAACATACCCAGAAACACATTTGACCCCTTTCTGATAAAAAAATGAGAATAGTAATTTTTCTACATGGGGATCATGGGTTTGTTTTAGTGGATACACATGCTAAGCACCATATTTGACCCATTCCTGAAATGATTATGCGTATATTTTTCTTTCTACATGGGGATTAAGAGTAGATTATTGTGGATACACATGCCAAGGACCATAGTTTGCCTACTTCTAAAATGATTATGGGTATAGTTATTTTTTTACATGGAGATTATGGGTGGAATATCATGGTTAAACATGCCTAGGAACACATTTGGTTTGTTTCTGATAAGAATGAGAGTAGCTGTTTTTCTACATGGGGATTGTGGGTGGAATATTGTCTTTTTAACATGCCTAGGAACTCATTTGACCTCTTTCTGATAAAAATATGAGAATAGATATTTTTCTACATGGGGAATATGGGTTTGTTTTGGTGGATACACATGCCAAGCACCATATTTGACCTATTTCTGAAATGATTATGGGTATATTTTTTCTGATAACAATATGTGTATAGTTATTTTTTTTACATGGGGATTATGGGTGGAATATCATGGTTATACATGCCTAGTAATACATTTGACCTGTTTCTGATAATAATATGAACATAGTTATTTTTCCACATGGGGATTATGGGTGGATGACTGTGGATACACATGCTAAGGACCATATTTGACCAGTTTCCCATAACAATATGTGTAGAATTGTTTTTCTACATCGGGATTATGGGTGGAATATCACAATTAGACATTCCTAGGAACACATTTTACCTTTTTCTGATAAGAATATGAGAACAGTTATTTTTCTACATGGGGATTATGGGTGGAATATCATGTTTAAACATTCCTAGCAACACATTTGACTTCTTTCTGAGAAGAATATGAGAAAAGCTATTTTTCTACATGGAGATGATGGGTGGATTATTGTGGATACACATGTCAAGGGCCAGATTTGACCCATTTCTGATAACAATATGTGTATAGTAATTTTTTGTACATGGGGATTATAGTTGTAATACCATAGGTAAACATGCCTAGGAACACATTTGACCCTGTCTGATAAGAATATGGATATGTATTTTTCTACATGGAGATTATGGGTGGAATATCATGGTTATACATGCCTTGTAACACATATGACCTATTTCTGATAATAATATGAGAATAGTTAGTTTTCTATACGGTGATTATGGGTGGAGGATTGGCTTTACACATGCCAAGAACCATATTCGACCAGTTTCCCATAACAATATATGTATAGTTATTTAATTACTTGGGGATTGTCGGTGGAATATCATGTTTAAACATGCCTAGCAACACATTTGACTTGTTTCTGAGAAGAATATGAGAATAGTTATTCTTCTACATGAGGATTATGGGTGGATTTTTGTGTATACACTTGCCATGGACCATATTTGACCTATTTCTGAAAGGATTGTGGGTATAGTTATTTTTTAACATGCGGATTATGGATGCATTATTGTGGATGCACACTATATTTGACCTATTTCTGATAAGAACGTGTATATTATTATTTTTCACATGAGAATAATAAGTGGAATATCATACAAATCCCACATAATACATTTTACCGTTTTAGAAAAGAATATGGGTAAAATTAATTTTATTTATTGGGGCAATATCATGGGTACATATCCAGGATAAAATATGTAACATGTTTCTGATACATTCCAAGCAAAACCCCAAAAATAGACTGGACAAAATTATTGGCACCTTCTCAAAATTGTAAGAAATAATTGCATTCCAAGTTTGTAATACTCCTGTACTTTGTAATTAAACTCAACTGTGTCAATTAACAGGTGCTGACAATATAGCAATCTCACTGGCAATACGTTAAAATGGTGTCTGAGGGTTTGAGAACAAAATTTGTGGAAAAGCATGGACAATCTCAAGGTTACAAGTCCATCTCCAGTGATTTTAATGATCCTGTGTCCTCTGTGCACAACATTGTCAAGAAGTTTACAGCCCATGGCATTGTAGCTAATCTCCCTGGAAATGGATGGAAGAGAGAAATTGATCAAAGATTGAACAAAGGATTGTTGGAATGGTGGCTAAAGAACCTCGATCAACTTCCAGACAAATTCAAGCTGAGGGTACAACTGTCAGCTCGTACTATACATAGTTACATAATTAGTCTGGCTCAAAAAAGACAAAAGTCCACCCAGTTCAACCCTCAAAAAAAAGAAAAGTTATAATCCTATACCCACAGTTGATCCAGAGGAAGACAAAAAAACCCAGCAAAGCATGATCCAATTTGCTCCTGCAGGGGAAAAAAATTCCTTCCTGATCCCCCGAGAGGCAATCGGATATTCCCTGGATCAACTTTACCTATAAATGTTAGTAACCAGGTATATTCTGTGTATCAAAGAAAGAATCCAGGCCTTTTTTAAAGCAATCCACTGAGCTGGCCAGAACCAACTCTTGAGGGAGTCTATTCCACATTTTCACAGCTCTCACTGTGAAGAAACCTTTTTGTGTTTGGAGATTATTTTTTTTTCCTCCAGACGTAAAGAGTGCCCCCTTGTCCTCAGGGTGAATAGCTCTACACCAAGTTCACTATATGAAACACTGATGTATTTATACATATTGATCATATCGCTCCTTAATCTCCTCTTCTCAAGAGAGAATAAATTCAGTTTCCTCATAGCTGAGCTCCTCCATGCCTCTTATCAGTTTGGTTGCCCTTCTCTGTAGTTCTCCATTTCCCCAATTTTTTTTTGTGAATTGGTGCCCAAAACTGAACTGCATATTCCCGATGAGGTCTTACTAATGATTTGTACAGGGGTAAAATGATATCTCTCTCTGGAGTCTATACCTCTTTTAATACAAGAGTGGATTTTGCTCGCTTTAGAAACCGCAGCTTGGCATTGCATGCCATTATTAAGCTTGTGATCTACCCCGATCCTTCTCCACCATTGATATGTATGATGCATGCATATTCTTAGTCCCCAAGTGCATCACTTTACATTTATCAACATTAAACCTCATTTTCCTCATAGTTGCCCAATTATACGTCACCATCTGAATGAAAAGGGACGCTATGGTAGGAGACCCAGGAGGACCCCATTGCTGTCACAGAAAGCTAAAAAAAGCCAGATTAGCATTTGCCAAAACTTACCTGAGGAAGCCAATCCCTTCTGGGAGAATGTGCTGTGGACAGACAAAACAAAATTACAGCTTTTTGGTAAAGCCCATCATTCTACTGTTTTCAGAAAAGGCAATGAGGCTTTTAAAGAAAAGAGTACAGTCCCTACAGTCACACATGGTGGGGGGTCACTGATGTTTTGGGGTTGCTTTCCTGCTTCAGGCACTGGATGTCTTGACCATGTGCACGGCATTATGAAATCTGAAGACTATCAAAGAATTCTGGGGTGCAATGTAGAGCCCAGTGCCAGAAAGTTAGGTCTCAGTCAGAGGTCATGGATCTTACTGCAGGAAAATGACCCAAAGCACATGTCAAAAAGCACCCAGAAATGGTTTCAAACAAAGCACTGGAAAATAATGAACTGGCCAGCAATGAGTTCAGATCTCAATCCTATAGAGCACCTGTGGACAGATCTCAAAACAGCAGTTGAGAAAAGGAACCCTTCCAAACCGAGAGACCTGGAGCAGTTGGAGAAATAAGAGGGGTCCAAAATTCCAGTAGAGAGGTGTAATAAACTCAGTGATGGTTACAGGAAGCGATTGAGTTCAGTTATTTTCCCCATGGGGTGTGCAAATGACATCATACAACAAAATGCGTAGGGCGGGGATGAATGCACTACACTTGTCCTCTGAGAAGGAATTGCTTTGTGTTGGGATTTAAAGTGCCGTACACATGTTTTTTAAGTAAATGCAAGTTTAATTGTTTTTTACCTAATAAATACGGTGCTATGCTATGGAATTTTCCCTTTGATGTTTTTACGGTGGTGGAGGAGTACTGTGGATGTTTTGGAGGAGTTTTGTCGCAAACAATTGGTCTAGAGGTGTTTCCAATATGGAGTTTGTCATCAGCGTATAGAGGTATCAAGACCACACAGACGTCCAACTTTCCTGCAGGAGAGTGCTGCAACATCTTATGCAATATTTGACCTACCTTTCCAGGTGGTCAATTATCTGTGGTGGGGCTCTGGAGGGGGAGCACTAATTGAAGCATTTCGCACAGAGAATTGCTATGGATAAGAAGATTTACTAGTGTATCACTTAGTATTCACATTGGATACGCATATGGGTTTCTTTGGGATTTTTTTGGAGCTTTCATTTTTTGTCGAAACTTCATATGTTTGCACAATTATTGGGGCTTTAATATATACAGGGTGATTAAAAAATAAATTATAAGATTTTTAAAATAAGGAGTTACTTTTCAATCATTTTTACAAAAAATGAATATGAGAAGAACACACATAACATGGAGTTTTATTTAAAATTCGATATGTGCACCAGCATTCGCCTGCAGCTTCTGAAGCCACTCGGGAATCTCATCAACTGATCTTCGCAGGAACTCTTGTGGGATGGCAGAAATAACTTCTCGTAGTCGCCCTTCAAGTTCTTCTAAAGTCTTTGGTTTCGTAGAGTAAACTTGTTCCTTTAACCAACCCCAAAGAAAAAAGGTTGCAGGGTGTTAAATCAGGGCTTCTGGCTGACCACTCATGCGGACCACGTTGACCCAACCATCTCCCAGGAAAATGTTCATTCAGCCATTCAATAATAGCAAAATGTGGAGGAGCACCATCTTGCATAAAAATCAAGTCTTCAATATTCTCCCAGGTATTGACAGCTGGCCAGATTTCATCTTGCAGCATAGTGAGATACCTTTCGGCATTCATGGTATCGCAGATTTAATTGTCATAGATTAAGGAACATACATTAAAGAATTTAGAAAAAAGTAACTTCATATAAAAAATGTATAAATAGTTGAAAATAGGGAGTTACTTCTCAATCACCCTCTGTATGTGTGTATATATATATATATATATATATATATATATATATATATATATATATATATATATATATAATATACAATTTGATGGCATTGTATTTGTGCTATTTTTAGCACTATTGTCATTTAAGTACGTTGAATTTACATATTGGTTTATTTATGATTTAGTCACTGGGGAGGAGAGATATAATTGACAGCCCACAGGGCATTGTAGTATATGCATATTTGTAGGGATTCTTTATGTAGTAGGGAGTCAATTTATTTATTTAAATTATTTTTTGGTGGAGGCAGTGCAGCAAGTTTTATGTTTGATTAAACTGAGGGCGTCAATAATTTTGTCCAGTCCATTTATGGAGTTTTGCATGGAATGGGTTAGATTTGGCTTTTTGTTTCTCCACTTTTTTGTGTCATGACAATACAAACAAAAGAAATAAACATGAGAATGATAAAACATTTGTCATTGCAACAAATTTCTGGGCGAAATGGTACATTATCTGACGAAATGCAGGGGTGCCAATATTTTTTCCATGACTGTATATTACATGGGATGTGTAACCATGATACTCTACTCATAATCCCCACATAAAAAAAAAATTCTATTCCACTTTTAGGTAATCCCTGAAAAACCTTTTGTTCAGAGAAGCCTATTCTGCCTCCACCTAAAAACTGTACATTTATTTTATACATTAGCTCATCTACCCCCCCAATTATTACCTTTTGTATCACCTGTCTGTCCCTTTTAGATTGTAAACTCCAACGAGCAACGTCCCTCTGATTCCTCCTGTATTGAATTGTATTTCTAATTGTACTGTCTGCCCTCATGTTGTAAAATACTGTGCAAACTGACAAAATATAAAACCTATATTATAATAATTCCCATATTCCTATAAAAAACAAGTTACATATTTTATGCTGGATGTATACCCATGATATTGCGCCCATAATCCCCATAAATAAAACTAATTGTATCCATATTCTTATCTTTAAAAGCAAAATGTATTAAGTGAAATGTGTAAACATGATTTTCCTCATGTGGAACAATAATTATATGCATGTTCTTATCAGAAATAGGTCAGATATAGTCCTTGACATATGTATCCACAATAATGCACCCATAATCCCAATGTAGAAAAATAACTATATCCATAATCCTTTCAGAAATAGGTCAAATATGGTCCTTGGCATGTGTATTCACAAAAATCCACCCATAATCCTCATGTAGAAAAATAACTATTCTCATATTAATTTCTGAAACAGGGCAAATACGGTTCTTACCATGTGTATCCACAATAATACACACATAATCCCCATGTAGAAAAATAACTATTCTCACATTTTTATCAGAAAGCAGTCAAATGTGTTCATAGGCATGTTTAACCATGATATTCAACCCATAATTCCCATGTAGAAAAATAATTATGCCCATAATCATTTTAGAAATAGATCAAACATGATTCTTGCCATGTGTGTCCACAATAATACACCCATAATCCCCATAAAGGATAACTATACCCATATTCTTAGGAGAAATATGTCATACAGTTGCAAGAAAAAGTATGTGAACCCCTTGGGATTACGTGGAGTTTTGCATGAATTGGGCATAAAATGGGCTCTGAACGTCATCTAAGTCACAATAATAGAAGAACACAGTCTGCTGAACATAATACTACACAAACATTAGATGTTGCCATGGTTTAATTGCACATAACATGTAAACATTCACAGTGCAGGGAGGAAAAAGTATTTGCACCTTTGGACTTAATAACTGGTTGACCCTCCTTTGGCAGCAATAACCTCAACCAAACGTTTCCTGTAGTTGCAGATCAGACCTGCACAATGATCTGGAGTAATTTTGGACCACTCCTCTTCACAAAACTGTTTCAGTGTAGCAATATTCTTGAGATGTCTGGTGTGAATCGCTCTCTTAAGGTCATGCCACAGCATTTCAATCGAGTTGAGGTCAGGACTCTGACTGGGCCACTCCAGAAGGCGTATTCTGTGCTGTTGCAGCCATTGTTTTGTTGAATTACTTGTATGCTTTGGGTCATTGTCCTGTTGCATCACCCATCCTCTGCGGAGCTTCAGTTGGCGGACAGATGGTCGTACGTTTTCCTGCAAAATGTCTTGATAAACTCTGGAATTCATTTTCCCATCAATGACAACAATCCGTCCAGGCCCTGAGGCAGCAAAGCATCCCCAAACCATGATGCTCCCTCCGCCATGTTTTACAGTGGGGATGAGGTTTTGATGTTGGTGTGCTGTGCCTTTTTTTCTCCACACATAGTGTTGTGTGTTCTTCCCAAACAACTCAATCTTGGTTTCATCTGTCCACAGTATATTTTGCCAGTAGTGCTGTGGAACATCCAGGTGCTCTTTTGCAAACTTCAAACGTGCTGCAATATTCTTTTTGGACAGCAATGGCTTCCTCCGTGGTGTCCTTCCATGTACTCCATTCTTGTTTAATGTTTTCCTTATTGTAGATGTGTCAACAAAAATGTTAGCATGTGCCAGAGATTTCTGTAGGTCTTTAGCTGACACTCTGGGATTCTTCTTTACCTCATGCAGCATTCTGCGCTGTGCTCTTGCAGTCATTTTTACAGGACGACCACGCCTAGGGAGAGTAGCAACAGTGCTAAACTTTCTCCATTTGTAGGCAGTCTGTCTTACCGTGGACACATGAACATCAAGGCTTTTGGAGATACTTTTGTAACCCTTTCCAGCTTCATGCAAGTCAACAATTCTTGATCGTAGGTCTTCTGAGAGCTCTTTTCTGCGAGGCATGGTTCACATCAGACAGTGCTTCATGAAACCAGTAAACCCAAAACAGGTGTGTGTTTTTTAAGGGCAGGACAGCTGTCAGCAACACATCCAATATCATCACACTGATTGGAGTCAAGGTTGGCTCACTCCTGGCTCCAATTAGCTCTGGGAGAAGTCATTAAGCTAGGGCCTCACATACTTTTTCCTCCCTGCACGGTGAATGTTTACATGTTATGTGCAATTAAACCATGGCAACATCTAATGTTTGTGTAGTATTATGTTCAGCAGACTGTGTTCTTCTATTGTTGTGACTTAGATGACGTTCAGAGCCCATTTTATGCCCAATTCATGCAAAACTCCACGTAATCCCAAGGGGTTCGCATACTTTTTCTTGCAACTGTATATGGTCCTTTGCATGTGTACCTCCAATCATCCACCCATGATCCCCATGTAAAAAAAAAACTATTCTCATATTCTTATTAGAAAGGGGTCAAATGTGTTCCTAGGCATGTTTAACCATGATATTCCACCCATAGTCCCCATATAGAAATATAATTATACCCATATTCTTAGGAGAAACATTTCAAATATGGCCCTTGGTGTCACAAGTTAGCCTGCAGTTTCTTGTTTGTGTATTCTCACCTCCTTGCTGCAGTTCTGTTCATGATCCATTTCAAATGTGTGTTTCTCTGCTACTCCAGTGGAACAGTCCTTCGAAACTCCAGCTGTCTCCACCACCTCGCTTCTCTGATCCCAAAGCTTGTCGGGGCTTCATCAATCAGTGCTCAATTCACTTCGAGCTAGCAGCCCACCATTTTTCTACTGGCTGTTCCAAGGTGGCGTACATGATTTCCCTCCTCTCTGGCGTAGCACTGGCTTGGGTCTTGCCACTGTGGGAGTGTCAAGATCCAACTATTTGCAGCCTCTCAGCGTTCCTGCCAGCTTTCCATAAAACCTTTGATGTGCCCAGCAAGACTTCATCTGCCGCAGGAGCTCTTCTTTGGCTTCGTCAAGGTAGCATGACTGTTGGACAATATGCAGTTCAGTTTCGTCCCTTAGCTTCAGAACTGGCATGGAATAATGAGGCCCTTTCTGAAACCTTTTGGCAGGGTCTAGCAGACTGTATTAAGGACGAACTTGCTGAAAGAAACTTACCCACAACCCTGGATGACTTGATTGCTCTTAGCATCCAAATCGATATCCGCTTCCAGGAGCAAGATCTGGAAAGGGCTCATCCACGTCACCCCCCAGTGGGTTAATTTGCTCCTGTTTTCCAGAAAGCCCCTGATTAACTTACCTCTGCAACCGTACCGACATCTGAAGAGCCTATGCAGTTAGGCTCAACACACCTCACTCCTCAAGAGCGATTGCGTTGCCTAAGATTTGGTCTATGCCTTTACTGTGGTGCTGAAGAAAGAGGTCAAATGTGTTCCTATGCATGTTAGAAAACAATATTCCACCCATAATTCCTATGTAGCTATTCTCATATTCTTATCAGAAAAGGGTCAAATGTGTTCCCAGGCATTTTCAACCATGATATTCCACCCATAATCCCCATATAGAAAAATAACTATAGCCATATTCTTAGGAGAAACATGTAAAATATGGTCCTTGGCATGTGTGTCTGCAATCATCCACCCATAATCCCAATGTAGAAAAATAATTATGCACATAATCTTTTAAGAAATGGGTGAAATATGGTTCTTGCCATGTGTATCCACAATAATACACCCATAATCCCCATGTAGAAAAATAACTATTCTCATATTTTTATCACAAAGGGGTCAAATGTGTTCCTAGGCATGTTAAAAAAGCAATATTCCACCCATAATCCCCATGTAGAAAAATAGCTATTCTCATATTCTTATCAGAAAAAAGTCAACTGTGTTCCTAGACATGTTTAACCATGATATTCCACCCATATTACCCAGGTAGAAAAATAACTATACTTTTAATTATTTCAGAATTAGGTCAAATATGGTCCTTGGCATGTGTATTCACAATAATCCATCCATAATCCTTATGTAGAAAAATTAATGCATTTGCTTAATGCGAAATAGGTTAAGAGTTACCATGATATTCCCCCCTATAATCCTCATATATAAAAGTAATTTTACCCGCTGTTTCTTCTAAAACCGTGAAATTTAATTTGTATGGGATGTGGAACCATTATATTCCAGCCATAAACATCATGCAGATCAATATTAACCACATTGTTATCGGAAATCCATAAATTTTTTCCTTAGCGTTTGCAATTTTTAATCTTCATTTTTTAGGGCTCATGGACTCACATTTAGGAGCTGTTCAGCGTTTTTTTCAGCAGCCCCTGAACTCACCCTAATGTTTTCCTATGTGTCCATGTACACATCTTCATTTACAGGCAGTTGAGTTTACAGCCATTTTTTTGAACGCAACAAACTTATGTTCAGACATCGATTTTATCAGCGTTTTAAATGCAAAGCGCTTGTAAATGCGGCAAATCACGTTTATAAGCGTTTGCATTTGAAATTTTTTTTTAACTCTTCCAGTTCCCGATGCTGGCCAGAGCCTTTTTTTCATCATGAAAAATGTATGCAAAGCATTTTCAAGGTGCTCAGAAGGACAAAACACTGCACACAGGATGTTCCTACCAAGCTTGTCAGACATTGTAATGACCAATTCACACCTCAGACCTCTCCCACCCTTTGGAAACAAAAGATATGTTAATGACCATTCACACCTCAACTTCATCATGAAGACTCCCTGCCAGGTGGCCTTCATGACTAACTCCACCAGACACCTGTCCCCCCTTGGAAACAAAAGAAATGTTAATGAGCAACTGACACTTAGCTAATGTCACACATACTGCTGTCTCTGTTTCTACTCTCTGTATTTCTCTGAAACAGTCTGAAATAGTTAATAATTTATCACTTTTCAGTGCATTCTGGGCATTTGGGAGGTTTTTCTGTGCTTATCTTGAAAAAACACTTCTGAATGCAAATGCTCATAAACGTGGTATGCAAACACGGCAAAACGGACGTTTTTTAACCCGCGTTTTCCTGCTGTCAATTTCCAGCGTTCAGAAGTGTTCTCCAAATGTCCCGTGTACATGAGCCCTTAGACATAATTTTCCAGGTTCGTAGTAAAACAGTTCAAAATGTAGTGCTTTACACATACATGTACTGTATGAAATCAGTAAATCTATTCCTATTAATATATTGAGTAATGTTTCCATTATTTCTGTATAATTTACTATGATGCCATTTTACAGCTGCACATATACCAGTAAGTGAAGAGTTAAACATTAGCCACTACTATTTGCAACATAGTATCAAGCACTGCAGAAAAAAAAAAACATATTTTGTGTAACAAAATCATTACCATATATGTGTGTAAAAATATACTGACACCTAATGAGAGTGTTGAGAATTGCAGCCAATAATCCAATCATCCCAATATGCAGTTTAGTACGTCTCACTAGGAGAACAGATGAGGGAATCAATGATTGAGAAGGATGTGGGTGTTCTGGTAGATCATTGACTTAATAATACCAATGCAATGCAAAACTGAAGTTTCTAAAGCTAGCAAAATACTTTATTGTATTAAGAGGTATAAATTCTAGAGAGAGAGACATAATTTTGCCTTTTGTACAAATAGTTAGCAATACACCATCTAGAATATGCAGTTCAATTTTGGACAACAGTTCACTAAAAGGATATTGGTGTTCTGTTCTTGCTACACTTTTCCCTGTGTCTCTCTGCCTGTAGGGGATGTAGGTTTAGTCCACAACATGTGCTGCAATGGCTGGTTCCTTCTCCCTCAGTTTCTAAGAATGAGTCTGAGCTCCCAGGATGCAACTGTCTCTTTTTCTCAGAATGATGGGCATTTTTATTAACGCTTCTCTAAACAGTCTCTAGTTTCTGTAAAACAATAAATTTATTGCGGGCTCGAGTGGCCGAATTTAATATTTCCTAATACATCTTCCTGCTTAAGGCACAACAATCTGCAAAGTGCAGAGAAGAGCAATTAAACTGATAAGAGGCATGGATGAGCTCAGCTATGAGGAAAGATTAGCTGAACTGGATTTATTCTCTCTTGAGAGGAGATTAAAGAGGGGGGGTTATGATCAATAATATATAATACATAAGTGGCTTGGTGTAGAATTCTTCAGTTTCAGGTCATTACAGAGGACATGGAAGCAACTCTTTACGTCTGAAGGAAAAGAGATTTAACCTTCACATAAGGAAAAACTTCTTCACAGTAAGAGCTGTGAAAATGTGGAATAGATTCCCTCAAGAGGTTGTTCTGGCCAGCTCTGTAGATTGTTTTGAAAATGAGCTGGATGCATTTATAGATGCAACACAAAATAACTAAATATTAATATTTAGAAGTAACAACAACAGGGGTAGTTGATCCAGGGAATATCTGATTGCCTCAATGGGGGATGAGGAAGGATTTTTTTCCTCCCACTGGAACTATTAGGGTCATTGAGGCTTTAGGATGGTATATATGGAGGTTTTCTATTTGCGTGTGTTTTTTTGTTTTTTTTTCATTACAGCACTGTCAGTGGAGACTTTCATCAGCATGTTTTGTGCTCCTTCTGGTTTGAATACACAGTATAGCAGCTGTCCAGCCACCCCTTCAGCAATAGACCTAAAATGAATAATTCTGTAAATAAAAAGCATAAAATGTTCCCTCCCCATATTCATCCTCAACATTTGATGGTCTAGGTAACATTTATTCCAGGTACTTATATAGCACCGTCAATTTACACAGCGCTTTACATATATATTGTACATTCCCATCAGTCCTTAACCCTCAAGGGGCGTACAATCTAAGGTCCCTAATTCACATTCATACATACACAAACTAGAGCCAATTTAGACAGGATCCAATTAACCTACCAGCATGTCTTTGGAGTGTGGGAGGAAACCAGAATACCCAGAGGAAACCCACGCAGGCACAGGGAGAACATGCAAACTACAGGCAGGAGGTGCCATGGCTGGGATTCAAACCAACAACCCTAGTACTGCCAGGTGGAAGTGCTAACCATTTAGCCACTGTGCTGCAACTGTGCTGTGACATTTGCACAAATGCTCAGGTAAGTGAGCAATCAGAATTCTAGCAAGAAATATTAACAAGGAAACAGGGCACAGGGCACATGTAAAACATGTAAAACGCTCTACAATCATCCTGGTCGGAGGACAAAATTCTATCAATCACAAACATGAAAACATTTAGCTGCCAAGCTATTTTGAGTCCATGCAAACCTGAATTGATCTTATCTTAATGTTATACTAAGGATTTACACAAACACATTACACTATATTGCCAAAAGTATTGGGACACCCCTCCAAATCATTGAATTCAGGTGTTCCAATCACCTCCATGGCCACAGGCATATAAAATCAAGTGCTTAGACATGAAGACTGCTTCTACAAACATTTGTGAAAGAATGGGTTGCTCTCGGGAGCTCAATGAATTCAAGCGTGGTACCATGATAAGTTGACACATGTACAATAAGTCCATCCATGAAATTTACTTGCTACTACATTTTCCATGGTCAACTTTTAGTGGCATTATAACAAAGTGGAAGCAACTGGGAACAACAGCAACTCAGCCACGAAGTGGTAGGCCGCTTAAAATGACATAGCGGGGTCAGTACATGCTGAAGAGTATAGTGCGCATAAGTCACCAATTGTCTGCAGAGTCAATAGCTAAAGACCTCCAAACTTCATGTGGCTTTCAGATTAGCACAACAGTGCATAGGGAGCCTCATGGAATGGATTTCCATGGCCGAGCAGCTGCATCCAAGCCTTATATCACCAAGTGCAATGCAAAGCGTCGGGTGCAGTGGTGTAAAACACACCACCACTTGATTCTAGCAGTAGAAACATGGTCTCTGGAGTGATAAATTATGCTTCTTTGTCTGGCAATCCGATGGACATGTCTGGGTTTGGTGGCTGTCAGGAGAAAGGTACTTGCCTGACTGCATTGTGCCAAGTTTGCCGGAGGGGGGATTAAGGTGTGCGGTTATTTTTCAGGGTTTGGGCTTGATCCCTTAGTTCCAGTGAAGGGAACTCTTAAGTCGTCAGCATACCAAGATAGTTTGGGCAATTTCATGCTCCCAACTTTGTGGGAACAGTTTGGAGATGGCCCCTTCCTATTCCAACATGACTACACACAAGTGCCCAAAGCAAGGTCCATAAAGACATGGATGAGCGAGTTTGGGGTGAAGGAACGTGACTGGCTTGCACAGAGTCTTGACCTCAACCCTATAGAACACCTTTAGGATGAATTAGATCGGAGACTGTGAGCCAGGCCTTCTCATCCAACATCGATGCCTGACCTTACAAATGCGCTTCTGGAACCTAAACCTTATGGACAGCCTTCCCAGAAGAGTTGAAGCTATTATAGCTGCAAAGGGTGGGTCAACTATGGACTAAGACTGAGAAGCCATTACAGTTCATGTATGTGTAAAGGCAGGCATCCCAATACTTTTGGCAATACAGTGTATCTTAAATGTCCTGAAATGTCCAGGTTCTCCACACTGTAAGCACTTCTGCTCTTCACAGGCTGAGGCTTGGGCTCCCCTCTGATCTGGTTTGGCTGCCTGCATTTTAGCTTGTATCTCCATTCCTTGTAGCAAGCTCTGCTGTATCTGATTCTGAACTTGAGCCAGCAAGTCGGCTGGAGTTGCCTTACTGACAGTTTTGGAGATTGAAGAGCTGGAATGTTCATCTTCTTCTATTTCCCCATCTCTATTCTCATCAGTGAAGTACTTATCTACCTGTACCACCGGAGTCAACACTTTCTCCTTCTTGGTAGAAGACTTTGGTAGTCCTCTTGGTTCTTGATACTTGTTCTCTAATAAAGCTTCCTGCTAATTCAGGGAAAGTGGGAGTTGCTTGCAGTCCTTTGAGGACAGTTTCAGTGCAATCAGATGGTTGTGTCGTGCACCTTGTAGGATCCGTTCCAAGTGGACTTTGTCAGTATCCCAGGGATCTATCCCTGTTGTTAAGGATAATCTAATGTAGAATGTTATCCACTCGAGTAATGTATGCAATGTATTCAGAAAATCTCTCATGCCTATGCTGATAAGTGTGCTGGAACATATACAAAATGTCTGAAAGTTTCTCCACTCGGCTGAATACAGCATATAGATTGCTCAATAACACACCACAAACAAAATATAATTAATATAAAGAAAAATCCACAATCCAAAATAATCCGTGATTAAGTGCTCCAATAATAGGAATCTGTGCCAAAAAGAAGAAAAGTCCAAAAAGAAGTATATATCCTGTTCCTCAAAAAACACAAGGTAATTACACCATGTAGTGCTCAGTGATCCCTCCCTTGTGGAATCCATGCTCACCAGATATGATGGACTCCTAGCTTTTAGGGCTTAAGAGTCAAAATTACTTATTACTGGTGAGATGTGCTCACAGAGATATCCAGTGTTCAATGGAGTATAGGTGCAATTCATCAATGTATTCCAAGATTCATCATGCGGGCAAAGGGGAGGCAGAAAGGACACTAATAGTGTAATACTGTTAAGCTTCTTTATTCAAATAAAACAGTGATACACATTGCACTCACATTTTCTAAGCAACATATGAGCCTTGAGATAATATATTATCCACAGCCTTTAACTACAGTACAGCGCTAGTCAAAATGGCTCTGGAGCGCCACTGTTCGCGAGTGCTCCACTCACCGGACATGACGCCACACATCCTAGCCGGAACCGGAAATTGCATCAATGCATTTCACCCCTCCTTCAGGGCATCCTGACAGACAACAATCTCCGGTCCCTGCATGTAAAATATACCCTGCAAGCCCCCCTCCCTTCTTAATGACTTCCTATTGGGTGTACTGGCTATAGTACTAGAGAACCCAGGATCCTCTGATGTCGGAAGAACTGGATCCACTCTGCTAACAAGAAGGGATGTAGCAGTCCCAGTACTGGGCATTAAGAGGAAGAAGGATTAACCATAGTCTCATCTGTAAATGTCCCTGAATGACAAATACATTTATAGCACCTGGCTACAAATGTATGGCCAGCTTCAGGTATCTATTTACTACACCATCTTTTATATTTTACTAAACAATTAAGTATTACTGTATATTGTGTTTTTGTGCATTACAATTCCTTAAAGTGCATTTAAGAAAATAAAAATTGCATTTGAAAAATTGCTGTGCAAATACCACGTGACATACAAAAATTGCAACACCCACCATTTTATTTTCTAGGGCCTCTGCCTCTGCTATAGTTACAGTTGTGTTCAAAATAATATCAGTCAGACATCACTAACCTGATCAATCACTGTTTTTGGTAGAAATGATATTTCTACATGGCATATCATTTACTAGCAGGTGTAGTAGAGAAATAGAAATCCAACAGACCCAACAGTCATGACATGCATGCTGCTGATTCTGTGTAATTGAATCACTAATTGAAAGGGGCATGTTCAAAACAATAGCAGTGTGGAGTTCTATTAGTGAGGTCATTCATTCTTTAAAAAACAGGTGGCAATTATTGCCCTTATTTAAGGAAGGAAGGCAGCAAATGTTGTACATGCTGGTTACAGTGCATTTCTCTCTGAAATTCTGAGGAAAATGGGTCATTCCAGATATTGTTCAGAAGAACAGTGTACGTTGATTAAAAAGTTGATTGGAGAGAGGAAAACATATAAAGAAGTGCAGAAAATGATAGGCTGATCAGCTAAAATGATCACAAATGCTTTAAAATGGCAACCAAAACCAGAAAGAAGTGGAAGAAAACGAAAAAATACCATTCGAATGGATAGAAGAATAGAAAAGTTACCTGTGAGTACTGTTACAATTAGAAGATGCCTATGTGAAGCCAAGCTATCTGCAAGAAGCCCCCGCAAAGTACCACTGTTGAAAAAAAGACATGTGCTGAAGAGGTTAGAGTTTGCCAAAGAGCACATTGACTGGCCTAAAGAGCAATGGCGCAACATTTGTGGACTGATGAATGTAAGATTGTTCTTTTGGGTCTAGTGGCCGGAGACCGTTTCTCAGACGACCCCCAAACACTGAATTCAAACCACAGTACACTGTGAAGACAGGGAAGCATGGTTGCGCAAGCATCATGATATGGGGATGTTTCTCATACTACGGTGTTGGGCCTATTTAGCACATACCAGGGATCATGGATCAGTTTGAATACATCAGAATACTTGAAGAGGTCAAGCTGCCTTATGCTGAAGAGGAAATGCCCTTGAAATGGGTGTTCCAACAAGACAACGACCCCAAACACACCAGTAAACGTGCAACATCTTGGTTCCAGACCAACAAGATTGATGTTATGGAGTGGCCAGCTCAATCCCCGAATCTTAATCCAATAGAAAACTTGTGGGGTGACATCAAAAATGCTGTTTCTGAGGCAAAACCAAGAAAGAGAGAAGAACTGTGGAATGTAGTCCAATCATCCTTGCTGGAATATCTGGTTACAGGTGCCAGAAGTTGGTTGACTCCATGCAACACAGATGTACAGCAGTTCTCAGAAACAGTGGTTATACAACTAAATATTAATTAAGTGATTCAAAGGAAAGCAAAATCTTCAAACATTTTTCAGTTTATATAGTGAATGTTTGAGTTTGTAAAGAAGAATACAAACACTGTTATTTTTTTGAACAGTCTAATATTCACTTTTCTTCAATTTGTTTAGAGGAACAACACAAATTTGATATATTTTTCTTCATGTTTTGATTTGGAATAGAATGTGTAGTGTTCCCAATGCATTTGTGTGTATGGAAATAAAAGCTATTAGAAGGATTTTGAGCGTTATTCACTTTTTTCAACACACTGCTGTTATTTTTTTTTTTGGTTTTTATTAATTTTAATCAGTATAAAACAGAGGCAACAAAACACGCCCCCACAGGGGCTATCAATTGCACCGCTAAGAAAAAACATAATAGAGAAACAGTGCTCTAACTCCAACAAGGCAGAAGGTACGCCCATGCAGGGGCTATCAATGGCACATAAGTTACAACATCATTAATGAAACTCTGACTATAACTACTAAAGGCAGCTGTCCACTGTCACCCAAAAACTAACAGAAAAAGGGAGAAAAAAAAAGAGAAAAAATAAAAGCAGGGGTCCAAGAGCGCCACCACCGAACGCCAATGCCAAACGCCATTACATCGCCAGAGGGAGCGTGGGAAAGGCATATTGCAACCACAGTTCCCATATTTTTGAAAATTTACGTTGGGAGTCGTTGCATATACTCGACATCTGTTCGTTGAGCATCATAGTGGTCATACGATCCTGCACCCCCTGAAGAGGGACAAACGGACTCTTCCAGGCCTGAGCAATTGTTCTAGTGGCCGATAAAAACAAATAGGATGCCAACTTCTGCTGACGAGCCAAGAGGCCCGGTATAGGGCAATGAAGCAAGGCTACCGAGCATCCCGGCGTATAGAGAGATGAAACAAAGTGAAAAGGAGGCCAAACACACAAGACCAAAAATGAACCAGTCTTGGGCATGACCACCAGATAACTGCTGTTATTTTGAACACAACTGTATATAAACTGTTTAGGGGGTTATAAGTAATTTTCTAGCAAAAAGCTGATTTTTAGATTTATGTGACAGAATAGGCTCGGGAAGCAAGTGTTTAATGTACTAAGAAAGCTATAATGCATAGAGGAGTTTTTGTAAATGTCATTAATGGAATGAAAGCACTAAAGGGGTATGAGCAGCCTATTGCTATGGCACCATCGTTTGCACACTTAAGTGTTCTAAGCTAGCAAGGGGTTAAACATACAATAAGGATGGAGTGCCTGTAGTACGGACGCTTCAGCCTTAGTGGGCTCCTCTCCGTGTGGAAAATTCACCTACACTGACATTTGTCATGCAGAATAGCACCAGAGATCTAGAAAGTGCCTATGACACTCTTAATGGATTTCATTAATTCTGTTTAGAACATGTTATGACCATAGAATGGAATCAATTGACTTACTATGCCCTTTAGTTAATTCACAGTAAATACTTTTTTTCCTAGGATATTCTAAAAATGTAGTAAATACCTGACAACAGAATCCCATGAACACCAGTTGTCACGAAAGGTCTTGTTCATTCTGTTATCAAAATTGTCCCAACACTTCTGAACTTCAGAAGGATAATCTGCACAAGAGACATAAAAGAAAATAAACAATATTGGAGTTGGCTTTTGATGACTACCAGACTCTTTCCAGAATCTGAAAATAATTTTCACATTTTAGACAGGATTAATATGTATGTAAACCAAAAAAACAAACATTTAATTCCATAGATTTGCTGGCTGCATTTGTGTTTTTTTTTTTCAGGCATGTTTACCTTTATTTTCACCAAGCAATCCTATAAATAACACACATCTTATTCCTTTATGGTTTCACTCACTTTTATCTACTCCACTTCATCTATGGTGGAACCAATGACTGCCACCCAGACTGGACTTCAAATGTGTCTGCCTATCTCCACTGCATGAGAGTAAATGGGATACGTAGCTTACAGAAATAGGAAAATATTGTTTTATGATTATAGGTCAGATCGCAGGAAATGACTAGCACAATGCATTTCTGGAAAGATCAGATTGGGTGTTTTCTGTACTCGCTGAAAATTTTTTTGCCTGAAAAAATAACTATGGCAGCCACCACATCTAAAGATTGGTAATATCCAAATACTTGTAAATTAATTGGTTTGCATGAAAGTTATAGAGTTTACAAATGGCGAGATATATACTGGAGTTTATTATTTTTTTTACTAGTAATCAGAGACTTAGAGTGGAACTGTGGGACTGCAGCAGGCATTCTGACACTGGGGGGAACTGACTTGGTGTCACTGACATCCCCAGTGACACCAATACAGTGATCAGTGCTAAAAAAAACACTTACTCTGTACAGTGGGGCAGAAAGGCGTTAACTGTGTGCTGGGTATGTTATACTATGGGACCATGTGCTTGTGCTTCACTGTAAGCACACTGGACACTGCTTTGTATAGCTGTGCACAGCTGTGCAAAGCAGTGCTGTGCACAGCTATGCAAAGCAGTGTGCATGAGTTGACAGTGAGAACTGTTTTGTTTACTAACAGTTCTCCTCCCTGTCGGAGATCCTCTGCAATCACTGGGCGCCAGCAAGTAATCAATGAATGGCAGCGTGGGTAGGGCACCTCACGAGCACCCCCTACCCAGAAATGCAACATTACGTATATATACGTGATTTTGCACACCCGTGCCGCCCTGTAGCAGTATTTCTGCTATAGGGCAGGTGGGAAGCGGTTGAAGCTCAGGCAAAATATGACAGGGTCACTAGCTTTCATCCCTTCATTTTCAATGAGTCTGATCTTGTCAGAGACACTTTCTGTATAACAAGAGTCTCAACAAGGCATAATTACTGTATACCGCTACTGAGCAGGAAGCAGATTTTACTGTATATTTAGTGGCATACAAAGATTCTTAAAACATTAATAAATAATGTGTAGGGAGGATGGTACCTCATGTCAAGTTCCTCTACTTTAAAAGAGACTTGAATAATTATCTTCAGACGAGATGAAGCTCCAAATTATATTTATTGTTGCATATACTTATATGGGGAATACAGTGTTCGCCTTCCCTGCATTCTGTCTTTCATAGAGTCCTTCTCTGCTTATATAGCCCTTATTATCAAGTAGAAACAGATCACCTTGGAAGGACCAAGGCAGACACTACACCCCTCTTAACACATCACACACGCCTATTGGCACAATTCCAATCAAGGTATGTGTTTTGCAATGAACAACTTGAAATATATGACGTTATAAAAACATTTCTGATGAGACAAAATGGAGTATACATCCATCTTATAACATTCTATATATGTGATTCAGTAAGGATCATAGTTATCCCTATACAACACTCATAAGTGGCAGGAGCATTTAACGCTCCTGCTCCATCATAACTGTGGGTCTCATTCCAGCATCCTGGTTTTGGCTGTGATTAATTCTCCCTGTCTGTCTGTCCACCTACAAGGCGATTGATGTGGCCAATCTCTGGGTAGAGACCAAACCTGATTTAAGCCAGCCAAGCCTGCAGTCTCATGCTTGTGATATTATGTTTGTAACACATGCTCCAAGCTACCTGTTGTCTGCCCTGCCTGCTAGTTTAGATTCCTGCATTGACAACCTCAGATCGGATATCGACTACTCTCTGAACTTTGAGCTCTCTGCCTGCCTTTTGACTATGGATTAGACCTTAAAGTGATACTAAACCCACAATAGTGTGTATATGCAATAAAGCATGCTTGATATACTCATTTCAGAACCTAAGCAGTTAATACTCTGCATTGTGTAAAAACGTTGTTTGATCTTGACTTCCCTAATTCTCCCCTTCTTCCAGTGTCCCCCCTTATCTCCTAATAAGACATATCATGTGGAGACACTGCACATGCTCAGTTTGGTGTGTATGTGCTAGAGAGGTTTTCTTTTTCTTGGGAGAGTGCATGTGATCAGCACAAGGCCAATCAGCACTGTCCAGACAGAAGGGTTCTACATCCTCCTAGAGCAGAAAGAAAACTCCTCCTACAAGCTTTAAACAGTGCTCTTCTGAACACTGATAGAAGTCACAAGACTGCTCTAACTGATGATGAGAAAAGGTATTTAGCAGTTTAAATTTACTAAAATAATTGCATTTCCATGTTCTGTGTACTGTGGGAGATCAGGTATAGTGAATGCAGGGTCCTGGGTTTAATAACACTTTAACTATTGTGAACCTTGCCTGCGTTGTACCTGGTCTGTCATTAAACCAGTCTGTCTGTCTGCCAACAGCAAGTACCGGTTTGCTGTGCTCAGTTTGCACATGGTAGCCAGGCACTATAGCATTGTGTATATGTCCTGGGGTCAACCATGTTCTGGTAGGCCTGCTTGCCTTATGGGAAATGGGGCTGCTATAGGTGAAGAACACAGAAGCCAGCTATAGTGTCTGACCACCTGAGTTAGGGGTAAGTATGACAATAAGATTATTTATATTGAGTTTGTTCACACAATATATATATATATATATATATATATATATATATATATATATATATATATAGTGGCAGTACGGTATCCTGCCACGGTGGAAATCATGATGGAGACCCAGGATTCTCAACCATACAGGTTGAGGGGCTCCAGGCAGATCTCATAATGCAGAGGAAACTGGTTTATCAGTTTCCTCTTTGGTTTGTAAAGCCTGTTTTGGGACCTGTAGCCTGGAGATTTCTAAGAGAATTGGGAGGGATGAAATCTCCAATCCTGGGCCCATATTTTGGGAGCAGCCAGTGTGCTGATTGCACAGGTGTGTGCAGGCCTTTTTGTGGAGGCCAGGCCATGATTCTGAGCTCCACCCCGGCAGATAGGAGTCAGGAGGGCTCCACTCCGGCAGATAGGAGTCAGGAGGGCTCCACCAAGGAGAGGTGGAAGCCAAAGGCAGCAAGGAGCTGTTTGAGAATAGCTGTGTGCTAAAACAACCTTGTGGAAGAAGTCTGTAGGAGACAGATATAGAGCGGTATAGCTGAAAGAGCCAGAAGGCGGAATTGTTTTGCTTGATGGTGGATACCCCTGCGTGGGAAGCATTTTTGTTATTTGAACTTTCTTGTAAATAAAATTGGGCAAAAAGGCCCTTTAAAAAGAAGCGAGTTGCTGTGTGCTTTGAAGAAGCTCTACCACTCTGAAGCGAGTTCCCACAATATGTATGTCAAAACATTAGAGCATGTTTTTTTCTTTAAGGCAGACCTTCAATTATTTGAATAACATCCTTCCATCTACCTCCCTGTTACACAGTCGCAAGTAAATACCCTTTTTTCTCACATTGACTTCCCTAATCCTCCCCAAGGCGAGTAAAGCGTATCTTGGTACCACTGTCTCCTGGGATGTCTAAGACACACATCCCAGGAGACAGTGTGCCAGGTTCCGTGAATGCACAGACACGCTGTGATTCTCTGCTAGGTATGCAGCACTTAAAACAAGCAATGTGTTGCTATAGGCCAGAGTCACCTCTGGCTCCTAAGCTAAGATAAAGTGTGAATGTGATCCCACCTAAACCCAGGTAACATACACTGGTTACTCCAGCAGTAAGAATGAGAAGAAAGAAAGTGATTCTTGCCTTTTGGGGGCACATTCATGCTTTTAGCCCAAAAAGTAGGTTAAATGCTAATGAAAGGTAACCAAATTCATTATCCGAGATATGTCTTATCTGCACATGTAACCTTGACAAAATGGACTTTGTTCCAGGAAGTGCTTTGGATAAACATCTCCCTGTGCAAATATCTTAAAAGCATCATGGTCTAATAAGATTGATGTATAAGATAAAATACATAGAATACTATATCTCTCATAGTACAATTTTGGCAGCAGATTTGTATGCTGGAACCTGCCTTATAGCAAATTTGATTATATGTAGAGCCCCTCAATTTTAGCTAGGGGGAGCTAGACAGGTTTTTAGTCAGAGGCTAAATAGCAGCCTGGGATGAGTCAGCTTGTGAGTGAGGCAGTCCATCTCAGGACAGGCTAGGGAGGTACTAGGATCAGAGCTTCTGGAGCCCTCCCACCTCTCCAGAATCCTGAGAGCTTTTTGGAGGAAGGATGGAGGAGGGGAGGAAGCTCAGATTTGCATGCTTAAGGGACCTTGGTCAATCCCCCTGGCAGGAGGCTGGGCATGGTGACCAACGCATCTCTTTTAGAATCATTGAGCCTAGGAGTGGCAGGGCAGTGTCGGGTGGAAGATGAAGTAAGAGGTTGGAGTGTGGAACCTGGGACGGGGCCCAGGGAAGAGGCCTACCAACAGGCAGGTGCTGGAGAAGAGGATCTCCACTGTATCACCATCTTCAAGGGAGGATATCCTGCAGCAAGGAGGGAGCCAGCCCAGCGAAAGACCTGAAGGCAGCCACCAACCCATTAAGCTATCAGGAAGAACAGTGAGTACTCTTACACCACCTGGCCCACATAGAGGAGAGGGCAGTCAGGTGGAAAACCCAACTAGCTTCTCATCTGGGGATGCTGTGCTAAATTGGCAGTTTCTGGGCCCCCTTTCCCAGGAAATATCCTCAGTACAGCTGGGTGAAGAGGAAGATTCATCTTAGGTCTGAGGAGGTACACCACTGAGATGGAATGTTCTGAAAGGAGAGACTATTTTTGTTCACATCTGTACATAGTTGCTAAGGAGTTTGTCCTCAAGTTTTCAGTTTCCTTGGACATCCCACACACCCCTCAAGAACATCCAAGTTATTAACCCCTTAAACTACAAAAAACAAGCTCAAGGACTGTTTACTGTCTCCAGTGTGCAAGGTTTGAATAAAAGCTGTAAGGGGACCCAAAACTCAATGACTCCTAAGGGGGTAGTGCTACATATATAAAGTTTTAGCTTTTACCTATACATTTGCTGTTAATTTTTCCACACCATAAATAATCCCTGTCACACATTATACTTTTTTGTCCCTTCTTAAAATACTCACAGACAAAAGAATTACAGATGATTCATCTCTGTCAGTCCAACACTGTTGCTGCCATTTTCAGTGGGAACAATTGAGTGAACAGGTTAGAAAACTTTTACATTCCTTGCTGTCTTCCCCTGATCAATTCATTTATCAGTCTCTGCCTCAGTGGCTCCTACTCCACGTACAGTACATATTTGTATAGTATAGTAAAAAAGATATGCAAAACACAAGTGCAAAATGTGACAATGAATTGCTTACCAATGGCAGAAGTCTGCCAAGCAAAAAAGGACAGTTGGAACTTTTGGTGCATGAAGAGAACTATGATTTAATTGGTATTTCTGAATATTGGCTGCAGTCTTGGATATGCTCTGTTTCAGAGACACAAGGTAAAATAAAAAGTTGGTGAGATCTGTCTCTATATGAGAAGTGATCCCAAAGTGAGGATCTTGTTGACGGGAGAGTGTGGTGGTGCAGAAGCATTATGGGTGCGTGCGTGTGTGTGTGTGTGTGTGTGTGTGTGTGTGTGTACTTCAAAGTTAATTGTCCAAATACTTATGTTCAGCAGTCAAGACAAATAAATTCTTTAAAAATCATACAATGTGATTGCCTGAATTTTTTTAATTCTGTCTCTCAGAGTGGGAATGCACCTACAATGTAAATTTCAGACCCCTTAATGATTTCTAAGTGGGAGAACTTGCAAAATCGCAGGGTGTTCAAATACTTCTGTTCCTCACTGTATATACCTCTAGAGTTGACTCTAATTTACAGCAATTGTTTCAGCTTTCAGCGGGCTTCCTCACTGACAGCTGAATGTAAAAAGAATTGCTGGCAATTAAAAATTTTACAAAAAAATGGCATTTCTGCCAGTTCTGTGCTGATGACATTGATGGATATCTTCCGATGTGAAGGGAAGTGAGCATGATGTGTTTTTCATCTGCTGCATTAGGTCTCCTTGGCCCCCCACTGCATCCGTGGTCCTTAACGTTGTCTGTTTCTTTGTGCTTTTTTCGAAAGAGCTTGAAAAGAACATGACATCTTAAAACCCTGTTTTGAAATCTTTGCCTGAGAGAGATATTGCTGATTCATTATAACTACCTTGTGTCTTGTTGCTGTGTTTAGTCTTGTCATGGAGTATGACCTGTGACACGAAACTGTCTTCCACAACCTCACCTTAGTAGCAGAGTTTGACTGTTCCTCTTCCAGTTTTAAAGTGTAACTCCACTTTTGTTAAGAAAAAAAATTCCCCTCTGGGTGATCTATGTACATTGCAAGGAGTTTAACACACTTTGTTGCAGATTCCTACCTTTTGTTATTCTGAAGAAAGAGATAGATGTTTATCTAGTCCATGTGTAAAATGAATGAGAATGGGAGTGGTTCCTAATTATCACTCAGCTGTTGCTGTCAGGGATCTCCACGATCCCCGCAGCGATGGTCCCGGCGCAGTGCGCCGCCCTGTGCAGGGACACGGGCACTAGGTCCGGGCCGGCCGTGGCGGTCGAGTTCACGCATGCGCAGTAGAAGCCGCAGCCGCCCGCTAGGCACCAATGGCCGCGCAGGGCACGATATTTAAACGGCCCTGAGCTGTCATTCAGTGCCTTCTGGTCTTCCCTGCATTCCTGATTCTGCAAACCTGTGCCCTGTGAGTTTTTGACCCGGATTGTACCTGACCTTGCCATATTCTCCTGTCCTGACCCTTGCTTTGTCTGACCTCTCTCCTGGATGCCCCCTATTGGATCTGACCTGGCGTGTGACCCGACTATTCTCTGCCCGCTGCCTTGTACCATTCCGTCCTCTCTGTTACCGACCCGGCCTGTCTGACCTTGCTCAACCATCCATCCATCCCTCGCAGTGGGGTCTTCGGACCTCCTCATATCAGACTCTTTCCCGTGGGAGCCCTCGGCGCATACCACTACCACTGACGGACGTACCCAGTAGCCACGACCTGGTCTCGGGGTGCTCCAAGTCCATCCCCACCATCAGGGGCCCTGGTGAACAAGCACTCTGGGACTTAGATTCCGTGCGCTGGGGACGCCTATTCAGTGGAGTGCTAGTGGTACCGCCGGGCGGTCCCTTACAGTACCAGAAGGCCATGACTGAGTCTAGAGGAGGGCCCTCCCCGCTTGAGGAAATCTGCAGGCACCTATCTAATTTGACACAGGCCGTATCGGCCCTGCAGGACAGATGTTTACAGATTGAGAATCAGTTCCAGACCTGCACTATACCTGTCCCTGCCCCACAGGCCGCAGTTCCCGCACCCCCAGCCGTAGCGGCCCCTGTACCAGCTTCAGGGGCTTCCGCACCACTTCCTGCGGCCGAACCCAGAGTACCCATACCAGAATGCTTCCACGGGGACCGCACATGCTTCAGGTCGTTCCGTGAGTCCTGCCTTCTTTATTTTGAATTGCAACCACGGACCTTTGTGACTGAATCCGTGAAGGTGAGGTTCGTCATCTCCCTCCTGCAGGGTGAGCCCCAAGACTGGGCTCACCGACTGCGGGGAAAGAATGACCCTCACCTAAGTTCGGTTGACAGTTTTTTTTTGGTTTTTTTTGACGCAATGGCTATCCTATACGATGACCCACAGCGGGCAGCCTCGGCTGAAGCCACTTTGTACACGCTTCGGCAAGGCCGTCGAGCGGCAGAGGAATATGCATCTGAGTTGGATGGGGGACACACGCTGGAACGAGTTTGCACTTTTGCATCAGTTCCGTATAGGCCTATCGGAAGCCCTGAAAGACTAACTCGCCCGGGTAGAGGTGCCTGAGACATTAGAGGACTTAATTGCTCTGACCATTAAGATTGACCGTAGACTGCGGGAACGCAGGTTTGAGAGGTCCGGTCAGGGTCATGGAAGTACCTGGGGGTCATTTCAAGTTCCAGCCAAACATCCAGAACCTGCCACCTGGAGATATTCCTGAACCCATGCAGCTTGGCCTGGCACGGTCTAAATTATCTCCAGAGGAACGCCAGCGTAGACAATCCCAGAACCTGTGCCTCTACTGTGGTGAAGCTGGTCACATGGTACGATCCTGCCCGCAGAAACTGAGTAAGTGCACCTTCTTCCTTGTCTATTGGCAATGTTAGTCCATACTTAGTGGTGCCCCTTTCCTTTCAGCTTCCAGAAAGGACCGTGGAGGTGACGGCCATAGTTGATTCGGGGGCATGCAGCTGCTTCTTGGATATTAATTTTGCTCACCAGCAGGGTATTCCCCTCCAATTAAAAGAAAAAGGGTTCAACATTTTTGGCCGATGGTTACCGGATAAAATCAGGGGTAGTTAACCAGGAAACTCCCTCCATTGCCACTGCCATTGCAGGCCAGCACCAGGAACTCCTCCGCCTGGATGCTATTGCATCGCCCCTTTTCCCAGTCATTCTGGGGCTCCCATGGTTACGGGCCCATAACCCCCAAATTGACTGGGAAACGGGGGTAATCTCGTTCCCTTCCCCATACTGTCGGGAACACTGCCGCACTTCGGGCCCGGAGGTCCCCCAGTTCCTCCTGTGCTCTGAAGGGGATGCCGACTTAAAAAAGGTAATCCCTGCAGCCTACCATGAGTTTCTAGATGTGTTCAGTAAATGGGGAGCCAATACTCTACCCCCCCACCGCCCGTATGACTGTCCCGTTGACCTGTTACCCGGCTCAGAGATTCCTTTTGGGCGAATCTTCCCCCTTTCAGAGCTAGCATTGGGGGCCCTGAAGGAATACATCGAGGACAGCCTCCAGAAGGGGTTCATCCACCCCTCCACTTCTCCAGCAGGGGTGGGAATTTTCTTTGTAGAAAAAAAAGACAAAACCTTGAGGCCATGTATCGATTACCGGGAATTGAACAGGGATAGAAAAAGTTACCCACTGCCATTGGTACCGGAGTTATTTCAGAGTTTAAAGGCGGCAGTGGTTTTCACAAAGCTGGATTTGAGGGGAGCATACAACTTGGTTCGCATAAGGGAGGGGGATGAGTGGAAGACGGCATTCCGCACCCGCTTCGGCCACTTTGAATATTTGGTCATGCCTTTCGGGTTGTGCAATGCACCAGCCACCTTTCAACACTTTGTGAATTACATCTTTAGATACTTCCTGGATATCTTCGTTATCGTCTATTTAGACGACATTTTGATTTTCTCACCTTCCTTGGGGGAGCACAGAATACATGTAGCAAGGGTATTGGGGCGGTTGCGGCAGCATCGGTTGTACGCCAAGGCAGATAAATGTTGCTTCGAACAATCCAGCATTACTTTTCTGGGCCTGATTATCTCCACCGCAGGGGTCGCGATGGACCCTCAGAAGGTCGCTGCAATTCTGGATTGGCCTGAACCCACGGACAGGAAAGGCGTCCAACGATTTATCGGGTTTGCAAACTTTTACCGGAAGTTCATCAAGAACTTCTCGGGTCTGGTCTCCCCCATTACTCAGCTAACCAAGCTTGGAACTCGGTTCAGGTGGACGCCAGAGGCTCAGGAAGCTTTGAAGAAGCTGTTCACCTCGGCACCCATTTTGGGTCACCCAGACGCCGCCCTACCCTACATCTTAGAGGTAGATGCATCGGAGAATGCAGTAGGTTCCATTCTTTCCCAGCGGAAGGGCACCAAGGAATTGCTCCATCCTGTAGCATTTTTCTCACGGAAACTTACCCCCGCGGAGAAAAACTACGATATCGGTGATCGAGAACTACTGGCGATCAAAACGGCATTAGAGGAATGGAGGTACCTGCTGGAAGGTGCCGTGCACCCCATCTTGATCACAAAAATCTGGAATACCTGAGGACCGCCAAGCGTTTACGCCCATGACAGGCGAGATGGGCATTATTCTTTTCAAGATTTAATTTTCACATCACGTACAGGCCTGGATCGAAAAATACAAAGCCAGATGCGTTATCACACATGTACGAGGACGCCAAGGAGATCCCAGTACCTGACACTATCCTGTCCTCGGACAACTTCTTGGCACTTCAGTCGGACCTTCGTTCCAAGATAATGGAGGCGTCCACAACCGTATCAACCCCAGTTGGGGTGCCCCTCCAGAACAAGGGGGGACTCCTATGGAAGGAAGATCAAATTATGGTGCTGGAGGAAGCCCGAACCCTGGTCTTGGGACATTGCCATGACCACCCGATGGCAGGGCACTTTGGCCCAGATAAGACCCTAGAACTTCTCCGACACTCCTTCTGGTGGCCGGACATGGCTAAAGATTGTAAGGGCTATGTAAGATCCTGTATCACCTGCCAGAAGAACAAACCATCAAGGAACAAAGTTTGGGGTCTGCTGCGGCCTTTACCGATTCCTGAACGACCTTGGCAAAGAATCTCGCTGGATTTTATAGTCGAGCTTCCACCGTCACTAGACCACATGGCAATCCTTGTGGTAGTGGACCGCTTATCCAAAATGGCCCACTTCATTCCATTGAAGAAAACTCCATCGGCAGCCGAGACTGCGCGAGTATTCATTCGTGAGGTTGTAAGACTGCATGGGGTCCCTGAAGACATTGTCTCGGACCGAGGGGTCCAGTTTACGTCGAGATTTTGGAGGGCATTATGCAAAGCCCTGGACATCAAACTGTCCCTTTCCTCTGTGTTCCACCCTCAGACTAACGGACAGACCGAAAGGACCAATCAGACCCTGGAGCAATAATTGCAATGCTACACATCTTTTGCTCAAGATGACTGGATGCCACTTCTACCCCTGGCGGAATTCGCGCACAACAACGCTTTCCATTCAGCAACGGGGCAGTCCCCGTTCTTTTCCAATCATGGGTTTCACCCTGTCTTCCTCCCAGATTTGGTCTCGGAATGCCCAGTCCCAGCAACACAAGATGTAGTAACGTTTTTTTCCGCAAACAACAAGAAACTTCAAGAGGCCATCAGTTGGGCCCAAGAGGACTACAAGAAGGCATTCAACAGGAAATGGAGAAGAGATCTGGTGTTGCGGCCCAGGGAGAAGGTTTGGTTAGCTACATCCAATTTAAAGATGCTTTGCCCTTCAAAGAAATTGGGACCTAAATGTATAGGCCCCTTTTGCGTTAAGCGGATGGTCAATGAGGTGGCTTACGAACTTGTCCTCCCTGACACACTCAAGATCCACCCGGTCTTCCATGTGTCCCTGCTGAAACCAGTGATCCCAGATGCCTTCCCAGAACGAGAATCTAGACCTCCGGAGGCCATAACGGTTGAAGGAGAAGAAGAATTTGAGGTAGAAACAATCCTGAAGTGCCGAAGGAGGGGGGGCCAGACCCAATTCCTAATCAAATGGAAGGGCTATGGCCCTGAGGACAATTCTTGGGAACCAGCCCATAATGTCCATGCACCCAGACTTGTCAGGAGGTTTTTTCGCGATCACCTGTGGTGGAGAGGTCGGGTGGGCATCTGGAGGTTGCCCGTAGGGGGGGGGGGCAATGTCAGGGATCTCCACAATCCCTGCAGCAATGGTCCCGGCGCAGGCGCAGTGCGCCGCCCTGTGCAGGGACACGGGCACTAGGTCCGGGCCAGCAGCGGCGTTCGAGTTCGCGCATGCGCAGTAGAAGCCGCGGCCGCCCGCTGGGCACCAATGGCAGCGCAGGGCGCGATATTTAAACTGCCCTGAGCTGTCATTCAGTGCCTTCTGGTCTTCCCTGCATTCCTGATTCTGCAAACCTGTGCCCTGTGAGTTTTTGACCCGGATTGTACCTGACCTTGCCATATTCTCCTGTCCTGACCCTTGCTTTGTTTGACCTCTCTCCTGGATGCCCCCTATTGGATCTGACCTGCTGTTGCTGACCTGGCGTGTGACCCGACTATTCTCTGCCCGCTGCCTTGTACCATTCCGTCCTCTCTGTTACCGACCCGGCCTGTCCTTGACCTTGCTCAACCATCCATCCATCCCTCCCTCGCAGTGGGGTCTTCGGACCTCCTCATATCAGACTCTTTCCCGTGGGAGCCCTCGGCGCATACCACTACCACTGAAGGACGTACCCAGTAGCCACAACCTGGTCTCGGGGTGCTCCAAGTCCATCCCCACCATCAGGGGCCCTGGTGAACAAGCACTCTGGGACTTAGATTCCGTGCGCTGGGGACGCCTATTCAGTGGAGTGCTAGTGGTACCGCCGGGCGGTCCCTTACAGTTGCACTTGCAGGGTTCTAATGAGGAAAGTTGCTTGGTCTGCATCCCTTTCAGGAGTATCTCACCAAAAATGAAATTTATGTTGCAGGGGATACCAAAAATCTGACTTGTATCTTAGTGCAGACTTCTAGGAAAATCAGGAAGCCAAATACACAATCAGGAAACTATGTTCCTGGGGGGTGTTCTGTACACATTCTGTGTACACAACACCTCCAGATAGCCATATTGCATTTTACAGAAAATCATAGTGCTGCTGAATGCAGAGGAAAGGTAATTTCTAAGAACATTCAGTTGCAATATGACTTGTGTCGCAATTGTATACACTATATCATTTTTTTTGTAATTGCTATTTTTTCCATGAAAGTGGGTTACCCTTTACGCCTCCTATACAGCTGTTTTTGTTTCAGTTAATGACTGTGTTTCAACCTACATATGAAACTCGGAGATCATTAACACCTGCTTGGTGTAATTGGCTAATCATACACCTGACTCTAATCCTATAAACTTCATGACTTTGTACAAGTGTAGGAATTGCTGCTGGTTTGAAGCCAAAGGGAAGATAAACAGGAAAACAAGCGCCATCTACAGTAAGTATAGCAAAAAATTAAAACATATTTTATTTGCACAATTAGAGCAACTCACATAAAAAAGGCAAAAGTAATGCTCATCTGAGTATACATGAGTATACAACTGTGCTCCAGTCCTCAGCCAAGTAGGCTACACAAAGATGGCCCTTGTTTTCTTGTTGCTAAAATTCACAAAAGTTGTCAAATCAACTTTCTTTTTATGAGGAAGTAGGCAAAAACTTTGACAAAGGAGTGGCTGTGGATCTACAGGTGAAACTTGAAAAATTAGAATATCGTGCAAAAGTTCATTTATTTCAGTAATGCAACTTAAAATGTGAAACTAATATATGAGAGACTCATTACATGCAAAGCAAGATAGTTCAAGCCGTGATTTGTCATAATTGTGCATGGCTGTGCAGGTGGGATATATGAATTAACTACAAGTCCCATAGGAGGGGGCTGATGAGCACCTTTATAGTTCATTGACACTTCCTCCAGTTTCTAAGACCATACAGAAGTATGGACAAGAAAGATGGAGTAGGTGTCTGCAGAAGCTAGACGTTGCACCCAGATTCCACTGACCACGGGCACAATGGTTTGCAGGCTTCGGGAGGAACAAATAATAAACATACATTTTTTTTTCTGCAAAAATATGTGCATTTATTATTTTTGCTCAAAATTGAACTTAACCTTTACCCAATTTATAAATATAGCACTACTGCCATAGAAGCCACAGGAATACTGTCCAGGTCTTCACCACAAGCTTTGCCCCGCACACAGGCTAAATTACATGTTTTTTTTTTCAACCAGTCTGTGTTTTTGCTGTTTTTATTCTTGGATAGGGTTGAGGGAATTAGGTGGGATACTGCAAAAACGAAGGCTACAGTATCTACACTTGAGGACTCTTCAGAACAAGCTATATTAAAGTCCATGTTTGCAGCAAACAGTAGACTTCAGATTTAAGGTAGTAGTAGTAGTTAACTGTAAATCTCTGTCTTAAAGCCACAAGAGCAGAGTCCATTTAAGTAGAAGACTAGATGGACAAAGCTCTTGAGTACACCAAATGGTGTCCCCTTTAACCACTTGCCTACCAGTCACTTATACCCCCTTATTTACCAGGCCAATGTTCAGCTTTCAGCGCTGCCGCACTTTGACAATTCATGCAACATTGTACCCATATGAAATTTTGATCATTTTTTTTCTCACAAATAGAGCTTTCTTTTGGTGGTATTTAATCGCCACTGGGCGCTTTACTTTTTGCGCTATAATTAAAAAAAGTGCAAAAAAATTTGAAGGAAAATTTTTCTTTTATAAAATTTTTCAAACAGGTATTTTTTCTCCTTCACTGATGTGCGTTGATGAGGCAGCACTGATGGGCAGCACTGATAGGCAGTACTAATGAGGTGGCATGGATAGGCGGCACTAATATGCAGCACTGATAGGTGATACTGATTATGGGTACTGATAGACGGCACTGACTGGCATCACTGGGCACTGACTGGCACAACCCCTGGGCACTGACTGGTGGGTGGCACTGACTGGCAGCACTGCTGGGCTGCACAGGTGGGTGGGCAAAGGTGGGTGGCACTTGTGGGCACAGGTGGCAAGGCACAGGTAGGTGGCACTGCAGAGTGGCACAGGTGGTGGCACTGCAGAGTGGCACAGGTGGTGGCACTGCAGAGTGGCACAGGTGGGTGCACTGCTGGGCACAGGTGGGCGGAACTTGCGGGTGTCACTGCTGGGCACCGATCATCAGGGCACTGATCATCAGTGCCCTGATGATCGGTGCCGATCCCCGCTCTGACAACTGCCGGTTCTCGGCAGTAATTTCCTCACGATCTGACAGCGTGAGGAAAGTGCAGCCGAGAACCGGCACTTGCATTTCCCTCTGATCAGCCTGTCATTGGACACCGCTGATCAGGTGGTAAAAGGCCGCTGTGATTGGCCTTTTACCACATCACGTGATCAGCTGTGTCCGTAGGACACGGAGATCGCCGGGTGCGCGCCCCCTGGGGCGCGCAGGAGAGCGCGTTCTGGGAGGACGTCATATGACGTCCACCCAGAACTGGCCGGCCGCAGTGCAGCCGTCATTCGGCTATCTGCGGTCGGCTACTAGTTAACTAGACTAACAGCTGACACTCTAGCACCAGAGGTATGGCAATGCACAAAGGTCCCCAAGATCGCTTAGAAGTGTCTGTATTGACACAAGGCTCAAGGACAGCTGGTTGCCTCCTTCCAACTTTCAAGCAACGAACCAGCAAACACAAATGCAGCTGCGCTTGGGGATGGACTCGATGCAGGCTACAACCACATTAAGAATGTCTTGGAACATGCACACCTTGCTGCCCTCAAATAGACCAGGGGAATCCAAATATACTGAATGAGGAAAGAAAAAACAGAGAGCGCACAGACCTAGTGCATTACCATAAAAAATGTTTAATAAAAAATAAAGTAGGTGTTGTACTCACAAATGACAATACAGTCAAGGCACATCATAAAGAACAGCTGGGTCAACACCGCGCTGAATAACAATCCGCAATAGGGAGTGTAGACATCCAATAGGCTGACACGTTTTGAGGACTTGCCTCTTCCTCAGAGCCAGAGGCTCTGTGGAAGAGGCAAGACCTCGAAATACGTACATTAATAACAAGGCACATTTTAAAAGTACATTTCAGAAGTGTATATATATGTAAAAGATATAGATAGGAAGGAAAAAGAGAGAAGATTTTAGGTACATGAGAAACGGGACCGATAAAGTGGGTCAAAATACACATCTGCCAATAGTATATGCCAAATAACCTTCAAATGGAATGCTTTTTAGTCCTGTAATAAATGTCTATGAACCCTCCATGATTCCCATTTTTTATCGAATAAGTGCATCTTATCCAGCAAAGTATAATGAATACGCTCCATGAGCATCACAGTGTCAACTCTATGTAAAACAGAGGCCAGGGGTACAGTGATGGATTTCCAATGTAGGGCAATAGACCATAAAGTGGCAATACAAATGGTATGTATCAATCTCATAACAGCATCAGAGACCCCCGGGATATGAGCTCCCAGTAAACAAGACTGTATAGTCAGACGTACCGGGGCACCTACCAATGAAGCAGCTACCTCAGATATCATACGCCAAACCAAAGATATAGTTGGGCAAGCCCAAAACGTGTGAATCAATGTGCCCGTGAGGCCACAGCCCCAGAAACATAAGGGGGACGTTTGTGGGTACAGTACATGTAGCCTTGACAGGGTATAATACCATCTGGTTAATACCTTGAGGGCCGTCTCACGGACAGAAAGGGATCTCAAACTCTTACAAATGTTATCCACCATGGAATGCCACTCCTCATCTGAGAAAGTGATACCAATATCCTCCTCCCATCTTTGTCTATATAAAGGGGGCGTGGGTGAGAAACTGATCAAAAATTGATGATAAAGTTCTGAGATAAGACCCCTACCCCTAGGAGAGTCACGGCTAATATGTTCAAAGAATGAGATCGGAGAAGAGGGTATGAGGCCAAAATGTGACTGAAAAAAATATCTAATCTGTCGCTAACGATGGTACTCTCGAAGCGGAGCCTCAAAGTACATGCAGCATATCAAAAGTAATATAAGATCCTCCTCTTTGAAAATCAGATAATCTAATAAGAGATCTGTCATACCACCAACGAAACGTTTGATGAGAAGAAAATGCCGTAAAAAGTTTGGATCACCAAAAAATGAAACACCCGGAGAAACAGAAAAGATGAGATTTAATTTAAGTGTATATTTGGACCAAAGTGTCAGTGAATGGGCAACTATAGAGTTGTAAAAAGTGAATGATCGAGGGGAGATTCTGGACCACAAAATACCCGGTAATTAAAATGGTCGTATAGACTGAGATTCAAATCTAATCCACGGGGTCTGAGAATTTACAGCCGCACATTGTGATAATTGTGCAAAACGGGCTGAGAGGTAATATAGCCAAATATTAGGAAGACCTAGACCTCCCGTCCGTTGTGAGAGGTACAGAAAAGATGAGGTAAAGCGTGGACGTTTATTACACCAGATAAAATTATTAATAACCCGCTGAAAGTGATCCAGAAATGTTTTTGAGACCGGGACTGGAAGTGCTCTAAATAGGTAAAGTAGTTTGGGCAAAATATTCATTTTGACTGCCGTGACTCTACCCAGAAAGGAAATAGGGTAACCATGCCAAATCTTCAAAAGAGTAGAAAGGCGCATGGTGGGTAATTAGCAGCAAATGTATCTGAGTATCTGGAAATGAGATTAATACCTAAATAGGAAATCCGATCCATGGCCCAACGAAATGGAAAAGAACTACGGAGAGATGCACTTAGGGAATCAGGAATATTAACAGGCATAATCACTGATTTGGTAAAGTTAACAGACCTGACACTGGCACTCTTTATATTTGAAGGAAAAGAGATTTAGGTTCAGCCTATGGAAAAGCTTCTTCACAGTAAGAGCTGTGAAAATGTGGAATAAACTCCCTCAAGAACTATTTCTGGCCAACTCCGTAGAATGTTTTAAAAAAAAAAAAAAGGCTGGGTGCATTTCTAAATGCACAAAATATAACTGGATATTATCATTTATAGATAAAAATGCACAAGATTGTTGATCTAAGGAATATCTGCGTGCCTCCTAGGGGTTTAGGAAGGAATTTTTCCCCCACTTGAGCAAACTGGACCATGCTTTATAGGTATTTTTGCTTTCCTTTGGATCAACTGTGGGTTTTGGATTCTGTATGTGGAGGATTTCTATTTATTTATTCTATTTATGTATTTATTTTATATAGTTACATAGTTTCCATCTGGTTCAACCAACAGAAAAATAAACACTGAAAGCAGACCTTCAACCTCTTTCTACACTTTATATATTCTTCTTCCTCCCCCATACCCTGTTACAAAATCAGAACCTCATTTTCCCCTAAATACTCCTTTGAGGATCCCAGGCTGACTCTTTTGCCTTTTCTTGTCTAGGTGAGTGACATATCCTCCTTTCCCACAGTCTCCTGGGATACACATCATCTATCCCTGGAGGCTTTTGATGTCAATATATAAGATGGCAATGCAGGACCTGGAGTTCGACGACAGAAAGGAAAAGAGCAGCAAATGCTAAATTTGCTGACTCTGTATATGTTTTTTTTCTGGACAACCAGTAGTACAGAGAAGTGAGTAAGAAGAAAAAAGGAAAGGGAGGTGAAGTTTCTCTTTGGGCTGGCCATACACTGATTGAATTCTGTCCGGTAGAAGGATCTAGATGGATAATTTCTGGCTGAAGAGTGATTGCAGCCAACCTGCAGTGCCTACTGTAATCTAATAGCTGTTGGTACTGACGGTCAGAATACAACAATCTCAGGAGAGATTCCTTCATGTCAGGACCAGGTTCACCTGCTGGTGGTTCTATGGGCATAAAACTGTAGTTTCAGTGTCCACCAGCAGGTGTCTTGCAGCAGCCAGCAGTTTCCAATAATTGGCTCCACCTGGTCCCAGTTGCTGGGAGGATGCTTAAAGGAGAAGTAAAGCCAAAGCTCTTTTGGCTGTACTTCGCCTATGGCTCACAGGAGTGCAGTTCGTTTCCTGTGACCCGTTTTCAGCTGACCCCACTGTTGGCTGAAGTCCAAGAGCTGACCCAGGCTCGGGAAGGATCGTGACCATATGGTCAGGATCCACCCCAGAGTCTGAAGCTGAGACGGATAGTCACCACTCTCTGCTCACATCAGCGGTGAGAACTCAACGATCAATGGTCATGTGATCGCTGAGTTCTCACCCTCCCGTAAAACCGGCAGGAGACAGATGCAGCATCGGAGTAATGCTGCATCCGCCTAGGTAATCATAATTTTTTTTTTTTAGTGTTTCCCATACTTCTCTTTTAAGTCTCTCCTATGCTGGTTCACCTTGCATCAGTGGTTTGCTTTAGCTTGCCTTATAGCCTTATTTTGCTGCTTTCAGACTTTGATACCCTGATCTAGCTCCTGCCTTGCACCCAGTACCCTGCTGCCTTGTTCCCTTTCCCAGTTTGGTTCCCCCTTCCCGTTTGCTCCATTCTCCTCCAGTTTTTCCATGCCTTGTGTTTATCTAATTTGTACATATTGTATATAGTTAGCTGTTAGGTTTTCTGCTTGTTAGGTTTATTGGTCCAGGTATTTTGTCAGTAGGTTTTGTTCATGCGTTTTTATGTTTACTGCTGGTATGTGCTTGTTTTTGTTCACTATAAATAAAATCTCACTTTAAATACAGTACAGTATATACTGTACATAGCCTGGTCCCAGTTTTTCCTGTGTAGCTACACAGATCTGGTCATCTCAGCTGCAGACCACTGAAACTTTATTTTCACTTTTTGAGAATGGATGGAGAAATCTATTTTTCTTAATGTATGGCCAACTTAAAGTGGTTGTAAAGGCTCAAGGTTTTTTTTACCTTCATGCATTCTAATATGCCCTTTCCTATCCAATGACACCACAAAACTACTAATTCACTCCCAGGTTATCTCTCACCTTGACTACTGACTACTGCAACTCCCTCACTGGCTTACCTTTACATAGGCTATTAACTAAATACTAACAACTTACAAAGCCATCCACAACTTGGCCCCCAGCTACATCACTAACCTAGTCTCAAAATATTAACCAAATTGCTCTCTTTATTTATCCCCAGGCCCTCCTGCTCTCTAGTTCCCTTGTCAACTCCTCCCATGCTTGCCTCCAGGACTTCTGCTGAGCCTCTCCCATCCTATGGAATTCCCTGCCCCAGTCTGTCTGACTATCTCCTACTCTGTCCACCTAACTGTACATGTATCTTTTCCATCAGCTCATCTCCCACTTTTGTATCACTTGCCTCTCCTCTTTTTGATTGTAAGCTCTAATGAGCAGTACCCTCTCATTTCTCCTGTATTGAATTATATTGTAACTGTACTGTTTGCCCTCACATTATAAAGCACTGAGCACACTGTTGGCACTATATAAATCATGTATATTATTAATAATTATCATCAGAATAGTAATAATATTAAAAAAACAGAATTTGTTTTTCTTGGTTTGGATAGAGTGGAGTACAGAAGGCAAGGTATAATACCAAATCATTTAATTTAATGGTTGAATAAACATTTTAAAAAGACAAGCTGTATGTATATGTGTGTGTGTATATGTGTAATATATATATATATATATATATATATATATATATATATATATATATATATATAAAAAATCAACTTAAGAAGGGCCCGTTCACCTCACCGTTGGGTTTCTCTGAGCAGCCTTGCTCAATGCAGTCCCAATGTATAGACAGTTATGCCTAATTAGTTCAGTTTTATACCATTGTGCTGCAGAGGTGTAAACTGAAAAAAGAAGAAAATGTTGTACTTTTTTTTTTTTCGAAGAAGTGTGTTATGATGCACTATACTAGTATACTGTATCACAACCAGCTGCGGTGAATTAAGATAAATGAAATGTCATCTTTTGACATTTTTTTGACATTTCAATGACATTAAAAAAAATAGAAGCAGTACAAATTACGATGCTTCCTTCACAGAGCACACCATCAGCCACCTTATAATTCAGTCGCAGGTGTGTACGAGCTCTAAAGCACAATTAATTAAAAAAAATGTCATAAATCACGCTCCCAAGCTTAAAGCTTGAGATGTATTGAGAATTTTAGTGGATCTGGGAGGATCAGCAGCATGCAAGATGTACACTATATTGCCAAAAGTATTGGGACATACAACATACAAATCATTGTGATTCAGGGTCTTATCTTAATGTTATACTAAGAATGTACACAAACACATTACACTATATTGCCAAAAGTATTGGGACACCCCCTGTTTCAATCACCTCCATGGCCACAGGCGTATAACATCAAGCACCTAGGCATGCAGACTGCTTCTACAAACATTTGTGAAAGAATGGGTTGCTCTCAGGAGCTCAGTGAATTCAAGTGTGGTACCGTGATAGGTTGTGTCAGGGATCCCGGTCTTCGCCGCGGGAATCTGCGCATGCGCGGATCGCCCAGGTACATCAGCGTGCGGGCATTAGGACCTGGGCGTCCTAATTGCCGCCGTGCATGCGCACTCGTGCACACGGGTGCGTGCCTGGCAAAAATGAAGGTGCAGGGCGCGCTATTTAAACCGGCCAGGCAATGTCCTCATTGCTGCAAGGTCTTATTCCTGTTCCTGTAAAGTATGTTTCCTTGTTGCCAAACTCTGCCTGTCCTGATTTTTTGCTGACCCTCTCCTGCTCTGACCCCCGAATCGTCCCTGACCATTCCTCTGCCTGTAGTTACTGCTATTTGGACCCTCCTGTTACTGAACCTGGCGTTTTGACCTGACTACTCTTTGCCTACTGCTTGGTACCGCACCTGTCCCCACTGTTACCGACCCAGCTAGTCTGACCACGCTCACTCCTAGCAGTCATCCATTCATCCAGCTCAGACCTGGACCCGTCAGCCCCTTCACAGCAGGCTCATCCCAGGCACATACCCTCAGCGGAACCCCTCTACCATAGCTGGGTGCGCCCAGGGGCGCGACCTGGTTCCAGTCTTGCACCAAGTCCATCCCCACCATCAGGGGCTCTGGTGAAAAGGCAGACTGGGACTTAGACTCCTGGGGAATCCCGTGCTGTGGACCACTAGAGATCCCATTGGGCGGGGCCTGACAGATTGCCACCTGTTCAATAAGTCCATCTTTGCTACGAAATTTTCCATGGTCAACATTTAGTGGTATAATAAAAAAGTGGAAGCAACTGGGAACAACAGCAACTCAGCCATGAAGTGATAGGCATAGCAGGGTCAGCAACAGTGCATAGAGAGCTTCATGGAATGGGTTTCCATGGCCGAGCAGCTGAATCCAAGCCTTACATCACCAGGTACAATGCAAAGTGTCAGATGCAGTGGTGTAAAGCACGCTACAACTGGATTCTACAGCAGTGGAGATGTGTTCTCTGGACTGATGAATCATGCTTCTCTGTCTGGCAATCTGATGCCTGCGTCTAGGTTTGGCGGTGGCCAGAGAGCAGTACTTTCCTGACTGCATTGTGCTGAGTGTAAAGTTTGCTGGAGGGTGGGTTATGGTGTGGGGTTGTTTTTCAGGGGTTGGGCTTGGCCCCTTAGTTCCACTGAAGGGAACACTTAAGGCATCAGCATACCAAGACATTTTGGAAAATTTCATGCTTCCAACTTTGTGGGAACAGTTTGGGGATGGCCCCTTTCTGCTCCAACATGACTGGGGTGGAGGAACTTGACTGGCCTGCACAGAGTCTTGACCTCAACCCGATAGAATACCTTTGGAATGAATTAGAGAGGATACTGCGAGCCAGGCCTTCTCATTCGAAATCAATACCTGTCCTCACAAATGTGCTTCTGGAAGAACGTTCAGACATTCCCATAGACACACTCCTAAAACTTAGACAGCCTTCCCAGAAGAGTTGAAGCTGCAAAGGGTGGGTCAACTGAATGTTGAACCCTACAGACTAAGACTGGGATACCATTAAAGTTAGTGTGTGTGCGTGCGTGCGTGCGTGCGTGCGTGCGTGCGTGTAAAGGCAGGCATCCCAATACTTTTGGCAATATAATGTTTCTAAGATCATAAAAACATGGCTTTGTTACCATTTTCAACCCAATGATTTAAATTGGTTTTGATTCTCGTGTAAACATTATTTTTTATCAGCACTACAGTACTAAAGTTGCACATTGACAAACTCTTGCATGACACAGTGCAGATCTATTTTACCAAAAATATCCCAGGTACATTTTATCCACATGCACATAAATCACAAAATTTATGTTCAATACCTTACCATAATTTTTCCTTTTCTGACAAGGTCCATGGCAGCATAGAACCATTTGCATGATGACAGGGAGCTGACAGAATATACACATTTGAACATGCAAAAATATACATTTCTGTACTTGTGAAAACATACAATTCCTGGCAGTTACAAGGCAGAAGAACCATTCACATGTTGCCATGAAGCAACAGAGAGGGAAAGTTATGGTGAATATTGCACATTACTGCAGTAACTAGGTTGTTTTTAACAGTTACAGTCATATTTCTATGCATAAAAGAGAGGACAACAGTTCTGCATTCAAAAGAAAAAAGAAAACAATGAGTGCCATTCTGCATAGCTTACCTTCAGCAGTTAGTACAACATAATTTCTTGTAGTGAACACATTGCCTTCTGCTGGTGACATGTTCCCAGGTGCTATTGTTGAGCCAGTAGCTGTTGGAATAAACACTGGTTTAAATGCATGCATCATTTTTCAATCTTGTTGTTAATCATCTTAGCCAATGTACTTTCCCTATTAATACCACCTGTAAGAAAAAGGGTACTTTTTATTCATCAAGGTAGCAAACAAACACAGTTTTAATATACAAGGGCTTTGTACAGCAAATTATATATATATATATATATATATTGTGGCGCTATATACATCCTGTATAATAATAATATTAATAATAATAATAAAGCCAACAAAAGATCTGTTTGTCTGGGCAAATAATTAAACTCATGTAATTCCCTGGTTTAAAAAAAAAAAATAGGCTGCACATGTAACTTTTTTTCAAGTTCTGTCAGCACTCTTTTCACCCAACAGCAGCACAGAGAGCTCACAGCAGAGAGAGTACTGAGCATTATTCAGCTCACATATATAATGACCTGTGCACAGCTAAGACCAAAAATGAGGAATGGCTACTATGACGGAGATCAGAAATATTATTTTATTTTTGTGTTTTGTTGAATCAACAAGTGTGTCAAAAAGTCAGCTTGTCTGCTTAAATAAATCTATATTTAATTAAGCAGGGGGTGAGAGATGAGGTTGATCTCAGCAGCTGGGAAAAGCCAGATGTGTGGGCTCCAGGTGCTTGAGGTTTGGTTGAGGTTCGGTTGAATTGAAAGAACAATATAATGTCCCTATACTGGCAGAGTCAGAAAATGTGCAGAGCTTAAGTCCGTGATGGACAGATGAGCTCATGGCTCCAGGCCTTGCTAGATGTATTGAACAGCAGAGACAGATCTGTATGGGCTGTGCTTTGCTTTTTGCACGTCTGGAACTTGCTGTTCTACATTCTATGTGACTTTCCGGACACCAGGACTTTATTCTACCCTCTGCTCTCCCATCAACTGCTGCTTGTGTGGTCTTGAAGCTGCGGCCAGGACACACAGCCCTCCAAGAACCCTTGAGGAGTTGTTGAAGGACCTCTGCCTGCTGGACCTTCTTCTCCATGCCTATCTACCTAGACTTCCTCTGATGAGGCCACTGCTGACTGGTGAATCTCTGAATTGCTGCCCTGTGCCCCGGACTTTGCTGTATCAGTGTGTAGCCTGCTAATCCCTGGGCCCGTATTGGTGCTTTTGATTCTAGACTGTGCCCGGAATCCTTTGCCCTGTGTGCTGGACTAAACCCTGCTCTGCCAGAAATCCTTTGCCCTATGTGCTGGACCTAACCCTGCTCTGCTCGGAATTCTTTTCCCTGTGTGCTGGACCTAACCCTGCTCTGCCCGGAATCCTTTGCCTGTGTGCTGGACTAAGCCCTACTCTGCCCAGAATCCTTTGCCCTGTGTGCCGGACTTAACCCGGCTCTGCCCAGAATCCTTTGGTGTGTATACTTGACTTAACCTGGTTCTGCCTGAAACATTGGCCCCAGGATTGAAACCTCTGCTACCTGCTTGTACTGAGGACTTACCACCCTGCTGTGCCTTTGCTACTCTGCCCTGTTTGCTCTGTGGACTACCTGCCCTCTGCTGACCCATATTGCCACCTTGGGAATCATTTTTCATTGCTGTATCTTTTGTCGCTCTGTGGACTAGTTCTTCTATTGTCTGTACCACGAGTTTTCACAAACGCCTGCTTTGTGTGATCTGCCTCAGTGTGTTCACTCTCTGTGCTCCTAGTTTGTCACAGCTACCAGATAGGATGTGTACCTATTCACAGCCAAAGTTCTACAAAGCCTTCAGGATCCAAGGTCCAGGAAAGGGCTTGACTTAATTAAGAGTCTGAGAAAACAACAAGCTTGTGCTCTTCACATCAGTCATCAGTCCTGATACATATATGCATATGTGATACATACACAACATATCACACAAGATAGTGTGTGTGTGTGTGTGTGTGTGTGTATGTATGTATGTGTATGTATGTATGTGTGTGTATATATATATATATATGTGTGTGTGTGTGTGTGTGTGTGTGTATGTATATGTGTGTGTGTGTGTATATATATATATATATATATATATATATATATCACAAACACAGAGATGTTGTGCCTGGGAGGTTTACACAGTAGCACTGTGCATGCTGGAGTCGGAGTTCTGCCTGAGAGGTTTAGCAACATGCATGCTTGAGTCTGTGGAAAGGTAGGGAGGTGAGCTTTGTCGTTTGCATGTCTTTTACTGTGTGTTCTGCATTGTGGGGTGGTTTCCATGTCAGCTCATGTGCTGTGCATGCCTGCTACTGTGTGTTCTGCATTGTGGGGTGGTTTCCATGTCAGCTCATGTGCTGTGCATGCCTGCTACTGTGTGTTCTGCATTGTGGGGTGGTTTCCATGTCAGCTCATGTGCTGTGCATGCCTGCTACTGTGTGTTTTCCATTGTGGGATGGTTTCCATGCCAGTTCATGTGCTGTGCATGCCTGCTACTGATAGACTTGGGGCTCTTGGACTGGGTGTGGGTGTACAATAAAGCATTTTTTTTATTTTCTGCTCACTTAGTTACTGTGGTCATGGCACCCAAGAAAGCAGCGGAAGCTGGGAAGAGGAAGAAGGAGATGATTCTGCTTGAGGTCAAGAAAGAAATCATCAGGAAGCATGAAGGAGGAATGCAATTGACTGACCTTGCCAAAGAGTATAGAAAGAGTGCATCCACAATCAGTACCATCCTAAAGATGAAAGAGAAGATAACTGGGAGAGATGCAGCCAAGGGAGTCACCAGGGTCTCCAAGCAACGGTCTCCTGTTCTGGAGGAGGTCAAAAAGTTGCTCCTGCTCTGGATTGAAGAGAAGCAGCATTCAAGGGACACAGTGACCGAGGCGATCATCTGCGAAACAGCCAAGGCCATGCACACTGACCTCCTCGACCAACAGCCAGGAATGTCCACCGATGCAGAAGGCTTCAAGGCGAGCAGGCGGTGGTTGGAAAGGTTCAAGACCAGATCTGGCATCCACAGCGTGGTCAGGCATGGAGAGGCCGCAAGTTCTGATGTTGCTGCAGCTGAGGAATTTGCTATAGAGTTCCCTGAGGTCATGATTTCAGAGGGCTACCTTCCTCAGCAGGTCTTCAACTGCGACAAGACTGGGCTCTTCTGGAAGAGGATGCCAAAGCGTACCTTCATCACAGAAGAGGAGACCTCATTGTCTGTCCACAAGCCGATGAAGGACCATCTCACTCTCCTGTTCTGCGCCAATGCCAGTGGAGACCTTAAGATCAAGCCCCTGCTCGTCTATCACTCAGAGAACCCACGGGCCTTCAAGAAACACAAGGTGAAGGAGCAGTTGAGCGTTTTGTGGCGGTCCAACCCAAAGGCTTGGGTCACACGCATCTTGTTTGTGCAGTGGGTCAATCTTGTTTTTGGTCCTGCTGTCAAGCAGGACCTTGTCGACAATAACCTGCCGCTCAAGGCCGTGCTGCTCATGGACAATGCTCCTGCACATCCACCATGCCTCGAGGAAGACTGCCTGGAGGACTTTAACTTCATCACAGTCGTGTTCCTCCTGCCTAACACCACCCCACTACTCCAGCCAATGGACCAGCAGGTCATCTCCAATTTTAAACAACTCTACACAAGGGAGCTTTTCCGGCGATGCTTTGAGATGACAGATCGATCAAGCCTCACCCTCCGTGAATTTTGGAGAGACCATTTTGACATTGTGAGCTGTTTGCAGATTATCACCATTGCCTGGGCTGGGGTCAGCCATAGAATCCTAAATTCAGCTTGGCGCAACCTGTGGCCAGACTGTGTTGTGACACCTGATTCCGATGCTTCTGCACCTGCACCAGAGTCAACAGTGTTGAAGGAGATTGTTTCCTTGGGGTTGACCATGGGGCTGGAGGTGACTGAGGAAGATGTCTGCGAGCTGTAGGAGGAGGGACACAACCGTGAGCTAACCACTGAGGATCTGGTGGAACTGCAGAAGGAGGCGATGGAGCAGCGGGTCTCATTTGAGGAGGAGGAAACAAGTGAGAAACAGCTCTCTTCCAGGGATCTCAAGGAGGCATGCCTACTGTGGGTAAACCTACAGGTTTTTGTACAGCAGCACCACCCAGATAAGGCTCTAGTCCAGAGACTTGTGAACAGTCTTGACACCGACGTCATGTCCCCTTTCAGAGGGATGCTGAAAAGGCACCAGAGGCAGCAGACAATGGAAAAAACAGGATATGGTAAGTGAGCGCAATAGAAAATGAGCAGCTAGCATACAGGGTAATCCTCAACACCTAGAAAGAACGTATAGCAAAAGGTATGCAGCGCCGAAGAGGTATGCATGTATAATTACAGGAGCAATAGTATAATCAGAACCAGTGTGATGTGATCCATATAAAACTATTCGCAACACCAGTCCTCAATAGGAGTCAATATTAATGAAGGCAAAAAAACAGTAACACAGCGGTGTATTGTGCATTCCAATTCCAATGAGACTTGCAAAAAAAAACCAGTAAATTTATGCGCTTACCACAGCAATATACAAACTGAGCGTTGTATGTATATTGATGGACATCAAGGTCTGGTCCACAGAATGGAGCAGCATACGGTAACCCTGGTAAACACTCGGGAATGGCTAGATCATCAGAATCCTCAGACAGGTTTCTCCAGTAGGTCCAGCGAAGTTCCCTCCTGATAGTATTCTCCACAAGGGGTCCACCTTGAGGGGGATCATCAAAAAAGACAGAGTACTCCAGGCCTAATGTCTAGGCTCCCTGGTGGTTAGAATTCCCTGGTGGTATAATGGCGTCAGTTGGGTAGGATCCCCTAACATGTTTCGAGCACACGCTCATTATATAGACAATGGAAAGGTTCCTACTAAATCAGCCTAGACATGAAGAAGAACCTGCTTGTGTTAGTGCTGCCCAGTTGCTCTGCTCCTCCTCCAGAGAGTGTTGGAATTGTTTGAAAAGCTTGCCATGTTTTAAAAGATGAGTGCTTTAAAATTTGAAGTTGGATGTTTGACATGTTGTTGTTACTGTCTTTTCTGCGAGGCATGGTTCACGTCAGACAGTGCTTCTTGAAACCAGTAAACCCAAAACAGGTGTGTGTTTTTTAAGGGCAGGACAGCTGTCAGAAACACATCCAATATCATCACACACTGATTGGAGTCAAGGTTGGCTCACTCCTGGCTCCAATTAGCTCTGGGAGAAGTCATTAAGCTAGGGCCTCACATACTTTTTCCTCCCTGCACTGTGAATGTTTACATGTTATGTGCAATTAAACCATGGCAACTTCTAATGTTTGTGTAGTATTATGTTCAGCAGACTGTGTTCTTCTCTTGTTGTGACTTAGATGACGTTCAGAGCACATGTTATGCCCAATTCATGCAAAACTCCACGTAATCCCAAGGGGTTCACATACTTTTTCTTTCAACTGTGTGTGTGTGTATATGTGTGTGTGTGTATATATATATATATATATATATATATATGTACCGTATATATATAATATTTTTTTTTTTTTTCTTATCAAGATCATCGTACTGCTGAGCCTATGGCTTGAGCTACAGACACATTTTGTTGATGTGGTGTTTTACAACTAACATAGTACCTCACTTGAGCGTTGAAGTAACTATATGCAGTAACAATTCTTGTGTACCTACGATCTGTAAACCAGAGACCTGCATACCCGAAATCTGTAAAGCAGTGACCAGGGGCAGACTGACCATTTGGAAACTCGGGCACTGCCTGAGGGCCCGGGGTCAGTAGGGGGCCCCATGAGATGCCCCTGGTACCTTTTTCATAGGCTTTTATGAGTTTGGGCAAGGACACAGGAGCCCCATGATCCTCTATTGCCCAGGGGCCCCATGAGTTGTCAGTCCGCCCTTGGCAGTGACCTGTACAATTGAAACCTGTACACCAGAGACCTGTCCTTAATTATTCTTATTCCCATGTTTTCTGGGTTTTTTTTTTGCGTCTAATGGTATTCTGTCTCCTTGTTACTTTGGTTTGGACTTTCAAACATGATTTGCCTGCAATTTTGTATCTTGTTGCCAGATTGTTGTTCAAGCCTCTGTTCACCACTATCCTACACTGAGTTTTGTTGCTTACTCAGGCTCTCTCCAACACAGCTCCATAATCATGTACTTACTTTAGATTTGGACTGATAACCACCATATTCCTTCTCAGCACTGCATGCAGGATGTCCACCAGATCCTCAACCAGCCCTTTACATGCCCTGCATATTAGGGAACTCCAGTATTTTTATTGGTGCTCTGGATAGCCTGACTTGAATATTTTACCAGTGTTCCATGTTATCTAAAAATATTTTACAAATCATTCATTTTATTAAAAAAATTTCCTTAGGTCTATTTAAAATGTGATTTCTGATATAAGTATCACTGGCAAAGATTGTATTGTTCTACGTGCAGGTACACTAAAGTGTGCGTTTTAGATTTCTAACAATTGGTTTATGGCAGATTTGACTGAAATGTAACCTTTCACAAAAAAATGGAAGCTGCCAAAAGCTGTTTTTGAAGGTTCATGCTCTACAGTTGTCATCCTTATACTTCCGTCACTACTTGGTATGCCAGCTGAAATAAGAATGTCCTTCTGGGGGGGCCAATGCACAGCATGGACCATGACAGTAGCTTTGGTGCTTACCTCCTCTTCCTACCTGAACTTTCAGCTTGTCTAAAGAGGCCAGGGATCACAATCGGCACCTGCTTATTACATACCCTCCTCCTAAAACAACCTGTGCATGCTGATAGAGAGAAAGAAAAGTCACCCCAGTGCTCAGAAGTGCCTTACAACATACCTGCTCTGGGTGAGTGAGAAAAGCAGCGTGGCTCAAGATGGTGCAGCATCTTCAGACTGCCTTGTGAGACTCAGCCTAAGCTCTCACCTCCTTCCACACAACATGACTGTGAATATACCTTACAGCCAGCAAAAGAGAATTTGGAAAACTCTTTGGAGACTATGTACATTAAGCTGGATGATAACTTTCAACAGAAATTCCATAAAACAGCTTACATTCTCGCATAAGAATTAGCCATATCAACAAGCTAGAGACAAAGCAGGATGAGCTCACCCTTGCATATAATGAGCTTAGTAAAGAACATAAAAGCCTTGTCGATACAGTCTCAAGTGGAGGATTATGATATTCGTAATCAAAGAAATAATATATGGATTCATGGGATTCCTAAGACCACCACTGAACTAACCTCAGCAGTGCTCTGGCTCTTTAAATACCTACTGCCTGACAAAAATCCAAGTGACCTGCGCCCCAATCCACCAGCTGATAAGCCACACAGGGATATAATTTTATGTCTTATAGACTATCGTGTTAAGGAGAGCAGCCAGAAACACTCAGAACAATACTGTAGATGGCTGTAATCTACAGATTTTTTTCTAATATATCCTCTGCCACTCTGGATAAGTACCGTCAGCGCCTCACATGAAATCTCCTCAGTTTTGGCTGATGCACGCATTCGCTTTCTGTTCAAACTTATTATACCTCATATTGGCAGCACCTATATGGTCACCACAGTCTCTGAGGGCCATGAGGTTCTCCTTAAAGTGTTACTAAACCCACAACAGTAAAATCAGTCTGTATATGCAGTAAAGCATGCTTGTTATAATCACTGTGGAACCTAACGGGTAAGCCTCTGCATTGTGTAACAACACTGTTTGATCCTGTCTTCTCTGATCCTCCACTTCTTCCATTGTCCCCCTTTTATCTCCTGATAAGACACATTGTGTGGAGACACTCTGCAGATGCTCAGTTTGGTGTGTATTGATAAAGAGGTTTTTTTTTCTTGGTAGAGTGCATGTGATCAGCACAGGGCCAATCAGCACTGTCCAGACAGAGGTCCGGGGTTCTACATTCCCCTAGAGCAGAATGAAAACTCCCCCCACAAGCTGTAACCAGTGTAACTGAACACTGATAGTAACAAGACTGCTCTAACTGTTGATGAGAAAAGGTATTTAGCAGTTTATATTTACTAAAATAATTGCATTTCCATGTTGTGTACTGTGGGAGACCAGATATAGTGAATTCAGGGTCCTGGGATTAGTAACTCTTTAAAGTGGGTATTGTGGAGGCTGATGCCCTTCCCAGGCACCCTTCCATTTCAAGACCATCTCCAATTTGGCATACAACTTCACCCCAGAGGGACAGATGCAAAATTTGTGACAAAGAATGCTAAACCTTCTGCAAGTACCTCTGGAATTTTTCTGCCTTTTGTTGCCTGATTTGGACTTTTTTATTTATTTATTTTAAGACTTTTATGTTTTGTTTTTTTTTTTACTACTGAATATTTTTTATTTTTCTGGACAATGATACTAACCTTAAAGGATAAGCTCACCTTTGGGAATATGTTACATTTGTTCCTTGGGACAAAAAAATGGATGGAACACGTACAATATTCCCAATGCTGCAGCCGCTGCCCGCTGCCTTCCCTCCCTGTGACAGAAGTATGGGGAGAAGTTCCCAATACTTGCTGTCACTTTTTAAAAACAGCACAGCCGTGTGGGAATCCACCCACACGGCCATATAATTCATTCACAGTGTTCTGTGAATGAATGAACTACAAGTCCTGACAGCATTAGTGGCTGTCAACTTGTAGTTCTCAATGGTCTACCACGGCACTGTGGTTGAAGTACTACAAGTCCCATCATGCCTCTGCAGCTGGGTGTCTTGCCTGTGGAGTCTTGCAAGGCCTCATGGGACTTGCAGTTCTCAACACCTGGAAGGCCATAGTTTGGATACCCCTAATTTAGAGGGGCATCACATAGTCTTGATAGACTATGTGATGCCTATAACCACGTCTGAAAGGAGTCCTTTTTATTTTCCTCAAGCAATTTCCTTTCAGTTATACCATCTTTAGATTTAGAAAAGATCTGTAAAGAAGAGTGGACCAAAATCTCACTTGAGATGTGTGCCAACCTGGTAACCAAATACAAAAAAAGTCTTACCTCTGTGCTTGCCAAGTACTAAGTCATGTTTTACTTGGGGATCAAATACTTATTTTACTCACTTTACTGCAACTTAATTTATAACATTTGTACCGTGTTTTTTTTTCTGGATTTTTGATTGTTTTTCTGCCTCTATCATTTAAAATACACCTATGATAAAAATGATGGACCCTTCATTTCTTTGTAAATGGGCAAACCTACAAAATCTGCAGGGGATCAAATAGTTATTTTCCCCAATGTGTTCCCTGTTTTCATTGTATTGATCCTAAATACCTTTTTATACATCTTTTGCTCTATAGGAACAGAACTGTGGGGTCTCTACCCTCCTCTTTTGAATCACTATCAATCCTATATCTCCATATATCTTTACCACTGAAAGGTCTTAATTGATTTAATTGAGTCTGGCTGAATGTTCAGTGTCTGCTGGACACTATTCTTAGTAAATCAGGGCCAATGAGTCCAGAGATGGATAACAAAAATGGTGAAAGGTCTGGGGGATAAAACATATTAAGAGCGACTTCAGGAACTTAACTTGTATAGTCTGGAGGAAAGAAGGGAAAAGGGAGACATGCGTGAATCCTTTAAATGCAAAGGGATAAATAAGGTTCAGGAGGGCATTATTTTCAACACGAAACCAAAATCAAGAACACAGGAACATGACCTTAAACTAACTGGAGAAAAGTTCAAAACTAATCTCAGAAAGTACTATTTTACTGAAAAAGTAGTTGATGCTTGGAAAAAACTTATAGCAAAGGTAGTGAGCCAGTCAACAGTAAACAGATCTATACTATAAGTTAACAAAAAAAAGTAAAACACAACCCTCCTAAAAAAACACACAAAGGCAGATTCAATGGACCACTTGGTCTTTTTCTGCCATCACTTTTCTATGTTTCTCTCTCCACACACACTCCAGTTCTGCCTGCAGCGTTCTGGCCTGCTAGCAGATTAACTTTATCCACAATGCGGCAAGGTCACTGATCAGCAGACTCTCCATGCATCCACTCTTTCTCTCTTTTTACGGCCTGGTCCAGTCCTCCAACACGTAGTGCACCTCTCTCTCCAGATCTCTCCTCTCCCACTTTCTTTCTCATCTGCCAGGGTTTAATATATATACTCCTATACATACGCCAGCTCCTCTGAAAAATGTAGTTCTTTACTACACTGTTCCTTAGCATAGTCCTGTGATTCAGCATACAAGTTCCACGGGTCTGTTCTACAGAGTGTGAAAGCCACTGTTCTGCAGGACATTGCCATCTTGTGTTGGTTTTAATATCTTATTAGCAGGATGTTACATTAAGTTTTGTGTTCTTTTTTTACCACCACCTCAGCAAGGCTGAGAGAGCTGGTTTGGAAAAAGGGTTAGTGTGCTCCGATAAGGGATTCCTTGCCTGCCTGTTGTGGAATAATTAATTGGAGGGGCTTCACAATGTATAATTTTTTGTGTATTAAGGTTCTTTGTCAATGTCATGGGCTATTTTGATTGGAGACACTTATGCCAGAGCGGGTGTCATGCTCCTCCCCTTGCTTTGAAGAAATTTGGTTTTTCTGTATATAGTCTTCATCCTCACTAGAGGGGATATTTCAGTGACTCGGATTGTAAGTGGGGAATGGCCGGTCCTTCCCTGTTTTTTGGGAACATTTGGGGGTTGTGTTACCACGTTCGTTCTTTTTTCTTTCTTTTTGTCTTTCTAACTTTCTTTCTCTGTTAGCTGTCGGTCTGTAGTCATTTGTCCCTAATGACAGGCCTTCCACTGTGCATTGCAATAGGAAGAGGCTCCCTTTTGCCCATTCCAGGAGGATCACGGTAAGTGCTTGTGGATTAGTGAACTATTCTACCTCTGTTTTCCATGGCTAAGTGTGAACTCAGTAACTCACGTTTGGGTATTGTTTCCCATAACACCCAAAGGCTGAATTCCACAGTTAAATAGCGTAAAGTCTTCCAATATTATCATTCTCAAAAGATAGAAGTGCTCCTACTGCAGGATACTCATTTCACAAGCCAGTACAGTCCTCCACCAAAAATTTCCAACCATTTATTTAATGTGGAAGATGAAACAAGGGAGGTGGCTATTTTCTTTTCTAAAAGACTTGTCTTTACCCTGACTTTTGAATTTAAAGACCCAGAGGGATGGTTCCTACTATTAAAGGGGATCCTGGATGATAAACTTTTCACACCCATTTCTTACTATTTGCCAAATCGGTACCAGGCTCAGTTCTTTCAATCAATGTTTCAGACTTTAGCACCCCATGTGGAGGGGATGTTATTTACATCTTGGACTCTAATATCGCACTTGATCAGGAGCTAGAGAAATCTTGGCTCTCGGCAGCTCGTCTTATGCCTCCACCCATGCAAAGCTTACTTATTGCCAAACATATACAGGGTCTGGCGGACATTTGGAGGGAAATAAACTCAACTACTAGGAACTACACACTCTTCTCTTGCCCCATAAGACCTATGCCAGGATTGATCATATTTTTTGTAGGTAGCCTATATCCCCTTAGTTACTATGTCCTTTATCAGAGATACTGCCTGATCTGCCTATTCAGTGGTGGCACTAGTATTGTGGTGCCCCTCAGGTCCATGGGGACCCCTCCAGGGTAGACTTAATGGCCTTGATTCACTATTGGGCGTGGGCGCATATTTATGGGCTTAAGCCCAATTTTCATGGGCGTCCGTCCATTTTTTACCCTGCAACCTAATTCACTATTGACCAGAGCCCATAAGCAGACGCCCAATCTAATTCACAAAAAGACACACGCCCAGAATCAGACTCACAAAAGCAGACTTGCTAAGAAGCACGTCTAACACCATGAAAAATCACTGTAGAGACATGTTCACTTAGAAATTTGCTTTGCCAAATATCAGGACTTCACTTTAAACAATATCTGCTATTTCCAAAAAAATTAAGAATGTGTTAAAAATCGTTTTTTTCAAGGAAATCGACACAGTAAAAATCTAGATGCCCGTGCAGTGTCTTTGGCAGATAGAACTGAGCATGTGCAGAACACCTTTTAGACCTCTGCCATGGGCGTTTGCTTTTTAGCAACTCACTATTAGTGAATCTGATTGTGGATTCCTCTGACAGCCGGCACTCGCTCGCGTCTATTGTGTTTAATAAACAGCACTCGGCATATCTTCATGTATTCTAATTAGATTTCCTTAGTTCTAGTGATTCTATTTTTGTTTCTTATCCTTTATAATTATTTCTGTTATGATTTTACTTATTTTGAAGGTCTAGATAATATTTATTTTGAAAGCTGAATGTAAAAATAAAGGTCCGCAATAAAAAAAAAAAAAAAACAGCGTGGGTCCCCCCTCTCATCCTTACCAAGCCCTTCAGGTCTGGTATGGATATTAAGGGGGAACTCCATGCTGAAATTTAAATAAAAAACAGCGTGGGTCCCCCTCAATATCCATACCAGACCTTTATCCGAGCATGCAGCCCGGCAGGTCAGGAAAGGGGGGGGGGGACGAGCGAGCGCCCCCCCCTCCTGAACCATACCAGGCCACATGCCCTCAACATGGGGGGGGTGCTCTGGGGCAGGGGGGCTCCCCCCCCCAAAGCACCTTGTCCCCATGTTGATGAGGACAAGGGCCTCTTCCCCACAACCCTGGCCGGTGGTTGTGGGGGTCTGCGGGCGGGGGGCTTATCAGAATCTGGAAGCCCCCTTTAACAAGGGGGCCCCCAGATCCCGGCCCCCCCCCCCTACGTGAATGATTCTGCGGTACACGGTCCGCAGACTTATTCACAAAAAAACTAAGTGTGGTGTAAAAAAAACACAGTATGGGGCGGGGCCAGCCGGAGACATCATCCCAGTGACCCGCCCCATGTCACATGCTTGCTGTTCCCGGCTGGCCCCGCCCCATAGCTATATAAGAAATGTCAGACTGTCTCCTGCATTCAGCTAGTTAGCCTCAGTGGAGAGACAGGGTGACATTTCTCAAATAGGTAAGGGGCGGGGATGATGTGCCCGGCTGGCCCCGCCCCATACCTATATAAGAAATGTCAGCTAGCCTCTTCTTCACAAGGCTGGAAGCCTCGGACTGGAGCGGAACTTTTTTTTTTTTTCTTTTTTCGGGTCCCTGCCGCCGCCGCTGACCACCAATTATTACGAAAATCGGCCGATTAATGAGTAACCTATAACGGGAAATGATGTCATTTTGTGGCCTTTGTGATCCTTTTTCGGAAAACGATCGTTCGTTTTTGACCATCAATGAGGATAAAGTCGGGCGTTTTTCGAAAATTTTCCAACATCACCGATAATCTGAAAGTCCAAAATACACGAAAAACGGCCGACAAAATCGTCCACTAACGATAAGATAATCGGCCGGTTTTATTTTCGGACGAAAAATCGGCCGTTTTTCTCCCCATCTATGGCCTGCATAAGTCCTTGCTTGTAGTGGTTTGGTGGAGGAAGAGATTTTGTGCTGAATTGCCCCAGACACCACTCAGGCTGTGTTTGGAAGTGGGCTGGAAATGTTTGCATATTTTTGGCCTTGTAAAGTGTGTTTGTGTGTTATTGCACAATGATTGTGTTTTTTTTCTTTGCATTGAAAGCCTCACACATGTCAATCGTTTTGTTTAAAATCTGCTCTTGTTTTAATTTTGCTTGCTTATTTAGACTCCAATGCATTTTTCTTACAAACCTGCTGACAAATGTATGTGTAGGGGATTTGTAGAGGTGGGAGGGGTTTTTCACATATGTCTTGTTTTCTTGATATTTTGATCTGTAGACTTTTTTTGTGAATGGATCTTTATACTAAATGATTGTGTAAGTAAACCTTATGTGCACGAAAATGTTACTTGATTCATCTTCCCCTTTGTTTCCTGCTATAACCTGAGCACACACAGTTCATTAGAAGTATCTTTAGATTGTAAGCTCTTATGAGCAGGAGTGTTTTATTTTTGCCACATCAATCCTATTTTTGTGACTCACCAAGATATTGACTGTACCTACTTGTTCCTGCTGACCAAATAAATGAAGATATATTTGATCAATAAATGTTTGACCGATGTTTTTGTGTTTATTTTATGTTCAATATATGAACAACCTTAATAGTTACTTTGTATACTTATATAATCTGCTCAAATGTAGCTTATAAGAGCGTGAATATGCAAGTGGGTGCAAACTGGCTTTTTCAAAACCAAACAAAAAAATAAAAAACCTGCTTGCACCACAATATTGTTATGTACTAATGAATATGTCACATTCACTGTGCAGCCAGCTACAGGTTTTCTACAATTTGATTTACAGTAATAAAATAGTCCCCACTGTATGTTGATTTTTGGCCTTTGGCAACAAATATATATTAGCCAAGGTTTAAAAAAAAATAAATCACTAAGAAACACACATTCGCGAAAGCTATCATAGCCGTGCATAGAAATGAGCGATCGTGCATAGATATGCGCGATCGTGCACAAATAAACGCCAAACAGGTGTCCCCCATGGTGCACGAGCAGCTATCCTCCTGGAAGTCCGTCATCTGGTGCGCGCGCACCCGGAAGTGGTTGTGGGGAGTGTAAGTGGATGAGAAGTGGTTGGAGGTTTTGTGTTGGTTGAAAATTTTGATAACTTTATTGGCATTTGGACATGGCGAGAGCACAGTTCTCAACTGAGGAGATGATCCTTATATGTAAAGTAAGTGTGGCCATTGCAAATATGTTTATAACATGTGAGGGACAAGTAATTGCAATTTTGTGGGTGGGGCCTAGCAGAATCTCACTTGGTGCACATACTACTTATCTGCACATTAGCTCCTGGGTATTGATGGGTCAATGATATTAACCACTTGCCTACTGGGTACTCATACCCCCTCCCTGTCCTGGCCAATTTTCATCTTTCTGCACTGTTACACTTTGAATGACAATTGTGCGGTCATGCCACATTGTACCCATCTTAAATTTGTATCAGTTTTTTCAGACAAATAGAGCTTTCTTTGGGTGGTATTGACTTGCTGCTGTGAGTTTTACTTTTTGCTCGATAAACCACAAAATAGCTCATAATGAATAAAAGTCTGTTTATATTATAACATTTGGTAAACTGGTAATTTAGCAACACTGATGTGCGTTGATGAGGCAGCACTGGTGGGTGGCACTGCTGGCCACAGGTGGGCGGAACTGTTGGGTGGCACTGGTGGGCACTGATCATCAGGGCCGACCCCTGCTTTGATAACTGCTGGTTCTCGGCAGTACTTTCCACACATTCTGACAGCGTGATGAAAGTGCAGCCAAGACCCGGCAAATGCATTTCCCGGTGATCAGCGTGTCATTGGACATGGCTGATCACATGGTAAAAAGCCGCTGTGATTGGTCTTTACCACATCACGTGATCAGCTGTGTCCTTAGGACACAGCAATCACGGAGAGCGCATTCTGCCAGGATGTCATATGACACCCTCCCAGAGCTGCCTGGATGCAGTGTAGCATTATTCGGCTATCTGCGGTCGCCAAATAGGTAACCAGCTAGGCCTTCATGGCTAATCTTTGAATATCTGGACATGTATACTGCGTATAATGCATTACATTCTACAATGTGTTGGTGTACATGGTATTACAGTGTGCAATGCGTTGCTGGATTCTGCATGACAGTGGACAGCGTATCACAGTGTGCAATGCGTAGCTCCAGCCTGCATGACAGTGTACAGTGCATTACAGTCTACAATGTGTGGGTGTACACGGTATCACAGTGTGCAATGCGTAGCTCCATCCTGCATGACAGTGTACAGTGCATTACAGTCTACAATGTGTGGGTGTACACGGTATTACATTGTACAGTGTATTACAGTGTGCAATGCGTTGTACACTGCAGTGTGCACTAAAGCATTTTACACTCATGCACTGTACACACTAACGCATTTGACATTTCTAATGTGCAATGCCTTGGACAGTACAATGAATTTGCAGTATTGGTGTATGTTTATTAAGCACAGATAATTAATCTGATTTTAGTTATCAAGGAGAAGTCTTCTCTGTCCCCCTGTTTATGAGGTGGAGGACAATTGTTTTCCAAAGAAGAGAGGAGACATTTTTTCAAGGAGATCTGTATAGATTTCCAGAGATATGTGTAGATGGTTGAGGGGCTGCATGTGATCTCCAGAGATAATTGTGATTAATGATCACCTGAGTTAAACCAGTGAATGAAAAGTGTAAAAAAACATGGATTGAAAATAATCTGCACTGACCACTGTGTTTTGTCAAGCCACATATTGGCACATTCTGGTTTCACACAGATGCGATGTGAAATTTGCAGTGTTTTCTGTGCAAGCGCTGCACCGCATCACAACCGCAACCCCTTCATGCCACCTGCTGCGGCTTTCTAGGTGAAGTTACCAACACACAAATATTGGTACACAAAGCGTATTGCGATTTGCCAAATTGGATGGCATGCCTATTCACACCCATGTGCATACCCTGAAAAAGGGTCCTGCACATTTTTGGCCCGGATGCGGTGCAATTTGAGGTGTGCAAAATGTTTGTCTCTAATTGCAACGCACACAAATTGCATGTGATTTGCCCAGGAGTGCGGTGTTAGACCACAATGCATGTATGTGAAGCCAGAATAAAAGGATGTGGATTTTGTCTATTTTTACTTGCGCATGTTAACATTATGTAAGTGCATTTTTCTTCTGTTTAACATGCTATAGAAATGCAACATGCATTTGGATGTAGTGTTTTTGTATGTGCATTTTGGAAGTATTCTAAACACACATTGACCCTAGGGCCACACCATATCCGGCCGATTTTCGGATCGTTAGTGGGCTATTTGTTTGGCCGTTTTTCGGTATTTTGGCAGATTTTTTTTTTCGGTAAAGTTGGAAAAAAACGGCCGAATTTGCCGATCGGCCGATTTTCGCGGCAATGATGGGCAAATCGGCTGATTTTTTACTGATAAAAAATCTGCACATGAGCAGTGACCTGCAAGAGGAAGACAAAAAGAAGAAAAAGAAGAAGAGGATGATGATGATGAAGATGATGAAGAAGAGGATGATGATGAAGAGGATGATGATGATGATGATGAAGAAGATGATGAAGAGGAAGAAGAGGATGATGATGAAGAAGAAGAGGATGATGATGATGATGAAGATGATGAAGAAGAAGATGAGGATGATGAAGAAGAGGATGATGATGAAGAAGAAGAGGATGATGATGATGAAGAAGAAGAGGATGATGAAGAAGAGGATGATGATGATGAAGAAGAGGATGATGATGCAGAGGATGATGATGATGAAGATGATGAAGAAGAGGATGATGATGAAGAGGAAGAAGAGGATGATGATGAAGAAGAAGATGATGAAGAGGAAGAAGAGGATGATGATGATGAAGAAGAGGATGATGATGATGAAGATGAAGAAGAAGAGGATGATGAAGAAGAGGATGATGATGATGAAGAAGAAGAGGATGATGATGAAGAAGAAGAAGAAGAAAAGGATGAAAAATGAGAGGAATTCCAGTATGGCAAAAAGTGTCCCTGCAGAGAGCTCCGCTATTTTTTTGACAGTTCCTTGACATTTACAGCGGTTGCAACATTGTATCTATTTGTTTCCGAATAAAAACATCTGTATCCGAAATGGATACAAATACATTGTTGCAACCGCTATAAATGTCAAAGAACTGTCAAAGAAATAGTAGAGCTCTCTGCAGGGACACTTTTTGCCGGCTGTAGACGGGATGAAAATCGGCCGATTTTTTTTTTACCATTGCTGGTAACGTCGGCCGCTTGAACAACCGATTTTTCATTTTTTAAAAGAAAAATCGGCTGTTTTTCTCCCCGTCTATGGCCTGCATAAGCATTAGTGTGCCTGGGGGAGGGGGGGACCTTTGGCCTTTCCAAACACAGTAGATGCTCCAAGAATGTTTCCTTGAACTCTTGAAATGGTTAAAAAGGAAAGACACTCTAGATAGCCTGCACTGAGAATTGACTGTCATGATGACGTGTCAATGATTATTTGCTCTCATTTTTCAGGAGTGGTACTGCTTGCGGTTGAAGCTGGTAGAAATCCACCTTCACGTCCTCCACTCACCTTCACTTGTGGCCAGTGGATATTTTGTGGCCGCAGGCAAGAACTGGCATCGAGGACCTGCATAATGACCCTGGCATGCCAGAGGTGGTTTGGAAGCAGCACAGCAATTTGACCATCCCTTTCCTCTATGTTGGTTTTAGGGTGCAGAATTGCTTCTCGTTCGTGAACGGACTGTCGCCGGATATCAGAGTCCCCATATTTTCAAGATATGTTTTAGCCATGTTGGCTTATTTTTATGTTATTTTCCAAGTGTGTCGCACCTAACCGCACAGTAGTGTGGTGCCATGCGTATTTGTGGCTGTGAATGGGGCTGTTTTTAATAGACGTGTGTAGGTGCAACAACGTTTTCATCATGGTACCTGCGCACATCTACATAGGGCATTGCATTTCTTTGCTGTGCTGGAAAATGTGTGTTCTTGCATGCGTTTCTGCACCACCAATGGTGTGAACAAGTCCTAAGGGCTGGTTCACACTATAGAAACAGTCTAGATGTGTTCCTGATGGGTTTTTTTCATGCCCTTTTGGCATGCATGTTTAGTGTGTTCCAGTACATTTTGGATGCGTTTTGGACATGTTTACATTGCATTTTTGTATCCCTTCCACTTATTTTTTTCTATTTTCTTTGTATTCAATGTAGTTAGGGACATGTGCGTTTTAGTACATTCAAGGACGTTTCAATGTGTTCCAGTACAGTTCTGTGCAGAAACAATGCAGAGTGGTCAACTTTGTTTACAGCACCTGCAATGCATTGAAAATGCAAGCGCTGATGTGAACTATGACATTGACAACCATATAACCTTCTTTCTGTGCGTTTGTGATGCTGAAAAAGCAACTGAAACACATGTAGTGTGAACTGGCCCTAAAGGTTATTAGAGGTCAGGGAACAGGACTGACCAGGAATTGTGAATTCAATCAGACTAGTGGTGAGATACAATCAGCAATTGTATAATAATGTGAGATCTGAGCTGTAGCTGATAGAAAATGAGACACATTCACTTGATCAGTAAATAGACAGTTAAAGAGTGGGGCGGTGATCCATAGATTTGCATATGGGACAGGTGATGATGGGGTGGGGGAGGGGGTCAAGTTGTATAAGGAGACAGATTTAAAAGAGAAAAAAGTTACAATGAAATATACACGGCATGAAACTTGCACATGACCTAATTGGCAGAAGAACAGTACGCAAGTAACATTCATCCACTTTTTAGTCATTAGGCAAAATCATAATTGATTGATCAATATTCCTGCCACAACCCAGAAAATTGATCTCCATTTTTTTGGGATGTTGCCAAGACTGGGATTAGAACCCATGACCCAAGTGCTGTAAGTTCTGAGCTCTAACCACTAAACCACTGTGGGAGACACAGTTTGAGCTATAATGTAGAATAGTTACATTGTTTAAAAATGATAAAGCGAGCGCTGGTCAAATGATATAGACTACTAAAATGGTATTACACAAGATAAATATAACCACGAACAGTAGTGCATGAACTCGTGAAAGGTCATCCACCCCTGTGACAGTGTACTACACTATTGAGCACCTTTCTGGCTCCTGTGGCTGAGCTAATTCCTCCCCAGGACCATTTGGGCACACACCCTGATGGATGGATGGATGGATGGAGCTGGATGACTAACCCATAACTGCCAGCATACCGCTGCACCCCCAGATGTGCGATGTGTATAACCCATGCACATTAATACTTTTGTTCTGGTGAGTGTAGACCAGTCCCAAGGGTGGTTTACCTTTCACGAGTTCATGCACTACTGTCTGTCACGGAGAGACCACACGTGCCATTCATAGGCACTCTCTGAGTTGGTACTCTCACACAAAGGACATTCCATTATTCAGGAATGATTATATGAACTTATTTTAGCACGATTTACCAGTTTACATCATTATTGCAATTCTTTGCACTTTTTGGTTTTTACATGCGTTCATTATTGATCACATGCATTTATAGCGCTGCACTTGTCTTTAACATAGAATAGTTATGTGATTAAAGAGAATGAAGATATATAACTATATTGGGAAATTAGAAGTATATAAATTATTTGAGATATAAGTGTGAAAATGTTTAACATTTGAAAATAGAATGTATGACATTCATTAGTAAATGCATTACTTTCCTGATCATTTTGGAGAAACAGCAAAAAAAAAAATAGAAAATTGTAATACAGCTGTACTCTTTATTACATTCTAAAAATTCTCTTTTGCTATCAGAAAAAACGCCAATGTTAATAAAGCCTGTGCTTGTGCGCCATCTAGCGAATATATCCGGTATTGCACCTAAAAATGTGCCAGACAGGATACCACATTCACTAATGGCAAAGTAGACGCTCGTTAATGAGCTTGCTAGACGCTGGTCAGATGACTGATTGATTGACCGGAGTCTGCCTGAATGGTCAGACTCTGCTGATAGACTCACATCTTAGTGAATCAGGGCCAATGAGTCTATCCTTAGTGATCCGGTGAGATGCTTTAAAATGAAGGGTGCCATATGGGAATATTTCACCCTAAATCACTTGAAAGATGTTTCCCTAGGGATCCTTTGAGCAGCGCACAAAACCACCATTAGGGGGAAATTTATTTAAATAGCATCTTAAATTAAACAGGAATGACAGGTGGATCTAGAGAAGTTAGAGAAGAACTTTAAGATATGTAAACAACACAAGCAAAACCCCACAAGTATCTCCCTGTCCACGTTAGGATAGATTGGCCCTGAACTTAGCTCTGACCACTTCTATCACCAGCAAGATAAGATTGGGCTTATGTTGGAAGCAAGATTCCACCTGGAATTTGCTCTTTTTCTTTACCTATAATCCGCTTATCTGTGGGCACCCTGACTCACAATCCCTAGTGCATTATGAAAACATTTCACTTTTCACATTTAATTTTTACTCCAAGCTGTATCGGGCGGGGAACGCGGCGGAGCTGCCACAAATAGATTCTTTTTCAACTGACCTATCTCTCCCAAATTTGCAGAGCTACATCTAAGACATCTAGAAACCCCAATCTTCGAGGAGGGGATTTTGCTGGTAAACAAACAGTTTAAGTGTGGCTCTGCCAAGACCCGGATGGATTGTCTGCTATTTTTTTTTTATATGACCTTTGCCTCTAATCTGACCCTATCTTTAGCCTGCTTTTTTACTCACTTCAGAATGGAGATTCCCTGGCTAAGGCCTCAAATTCCATGTACATCTTGGTCATCCCCAAACCAGGGAAGGACCCGGGAGAAGTTAGCACATATAGGCTGATATCTCTAAATAACAATGACTTGAAAATTCTGACTAAATTATTAGCTAATTAGATTTAGCCATTGATTGGTTTATATATTCATAAGGATCAAGTAGGTTTCATACCGGGTAGACAGGGACCGGATCAGATCCGGAGGGCAACTGATGTAATATCATTGCTTCATTCAGGGTGGGACGATGGTCCCCCTCAAAAACCACCTTTCCCCTTTATGTAGAATATGTCCTCAATTCAATACCTGGATGTCCAACTAGATTTCATCATGGACCCGATGTACGCAGTTAACTTCCCCCCGATGTTCAAGAAACTAGAGGCAGACCTTCATCATTGGGCACATTATGAACTTTCTTGGCTAGGTTGGATTAATACCATTAAAATGGCATTGCTACAGCACTTGCTCTACCTTTTTTTGTTCCTTTCCAGTCCCAGTCATAAGGGATCACTTATGGTGTTTTCAAGCCAAAATCATTCAACATATTTGGGGCTCTAAAAGGACATTGTTTAGCTAAACGGATTTTATTTTGTCTTCAAACTCACAGACTAGGGCTATTGAATTTATTATGTTATTACCAAGCAGTACAATTAGCCCAGATCTTGATCGTTTTCCATCGGGGGTCAAACCAAACTGGGTACATATGGAAAGACATACAGTACCTCATTATACCTTAGACTATCTGATGTGGTGTCCCCCTAAAAGCCGACCTCCTATCTTGGCCCCCTCCCTATCACATTTGAATACTCTGTGGGACGGACTCTTGGAACACTCGGAGTTGGTCAACTATCTCTGTTCCCTTGCTCATATATTTCATAACCCACAGTTCCCTCCTGGAATGGATATTAAGGCTTTTTAGTAGTGGCTAAATAAAGGACTGTACAAAATAGGACAATTATTCAAGTCCACCGGGCCGCTTGCCCTGGGCTTCTGTATATGTAAGCTGTAGATGCTCCAGATTGAGAGGTTCAGATATCTAAAAAATTTATAATTTCTTACACTTTCTTTGGATAGATAAACTGACCCCCCCCCCCCCCCTGGATTACAGCCTATAAGCAGCGGTGCACCCACAAATCATGGATCAGAAAGGAGCAATTTCAATAATTTACAAGTCACTGGTGGCAGATCAAGACAAACCCCTCTACATGCTTGAATGGAAAAGGATTTGTCGGAGGAATGGGATTTATGATCTGGCATAGGGATTTTTTTTTTAGCTTCTTTCAAGGCAGCCTAAATATCTACTTACAGCAATAAAAGCAACCAGACTTTGACTGCTACCATAATGTCAACCATTTATGTACACATGATGCGTCAAGTAAGGTAAATACACATTAAAACTGAAGCTTATAAAAAAAATCCTTGGCCAAGGAATAATTACAGTGACAAATGGTACCACACTGCCTCTAAAGTAATCCAAACACATATAATATACTATAGACTAAGTATCCTAACAGTCTTGCTAAGTAATTTCATAAACATGTGTAGATCATAGGAATCTTGTAAATAGTATAGCATTCAAGCAGGCAAAGAATCCTATAATGATCCCATTGTGGTGCTCTGTTTCCAAAATGATGCAGAGCAAGGGCTCAATACAAATGTAGCTGTGTTCCAAACTGGGCTACGGTGTGCAGCAACATACACTCCAAAATGTAAAACCACCAAAAGCAGATGTGGTATCTCATACTGTATATGTAAATGGCATGATGGAGTACCAGTCCATATAGTCGGTTAATCTGTAGGGTATTCCAGCCCCCAGTGTGTGCTGACAACAAGTCAGAGACAGGTAGACTTGCATGCCATATCAATAACTAGTAACTCCACTAGCAGTAGAATATGCAATAGTCCATTCACTGATTTTTTTGATTGTGATAGAAACGCTAGCAATTAGAGTTCATCCTGACATCCGTGGTGTCCAGTGTGGTCAGTAGTTCCAGAAATGTGCATTATGACCTCCTGTTTGACCTCACTGCTTATCTTGACCCCTAATATTTTTTAATTGCTGGAGGAATTTGGTCGGATTTCAGGCTTTTTTGTTGCTATATCAAAATCACAGGCACTAAATTTGACCATTTCACTTAACGTTAGTTGACGGTCTAAACCACCTTTTTTCTTTTACATGGAATACATCCTAGATTCCATACCTGGGTGTCTAACTTGCTTCCAGCATGGACCACATGTATGCAGTTAACTCCCCTCGATTTTCAACAAACTATTGTGGGCACAATATGAACTTTCCTGGCTAGGTCAGATTAATAAAAAGTCACTAATCATATGTTATATTTTTATTCTAGCAGATTCCACATTCCAGATATGATGACCGAGAAACAAATAAATCTGCTGCACTAATGACTGTTATATTGTCAAAACATATGAAATAAAGAGTAAACACTACACGAACAGTCACTAATAAATCTTCTTTGTTTTTCTTTTTAAGTGCCATGCCAGATACAGTACAATTTTACCAAAATTAAAAGCCAGTGCCAATTTCCTAGACGTAATTCTTAGAATTCCTAAAGAATGTTTCCCATCCATGCAACAAGTGACACAACTTTAGACAGATATACAGTATGTAATTGTTAGATGTACACTCTGGCTCCAATAACTCAATCTAGGGGATGTCTTTTTGAATTTCATTGCTTATAGAACTTTAAACAGGGGAGGGATTATGGCATGGGATACTCCAAACAATTAGCAACAATTAGTACAGTGAGAGCACAATCTTTTCCTTTATCTCTTTGTCTGTAGATGACTGGGAATATTGAACAGTCTATGGCCTCACAGGTGTAGATCATAAGGAAATTTCCTTTGGCATATACTTTTACTCTTGTACAACTACTGGTACCCAATGCAATATACAGTAAGTTACAGAGGCATTCTTTCTCTAGGCTCACACTCCAGGATCCTAATAAGGACAGAGGAATGGCCAGAACTTTGAGATCCTGTGAGGGCCATCTCAGTCCATAGTGACTTGTACTTATATCTTCAAAAACACACAGTCACCAGGGATCGATTCAGGGTCATTCACAAGTCCCTAGGACAGCTGCCACCTTCCAACTTCTTCCAGACACTGTTCAATCCTTCTTCAGGCTAGAACCCTTCTGGCAAAGTCCTACAGCTAGCTTCTCAGGCGATCCATCCAGGCCCTCATCTCTGACACCGCTGGGACCTCAAGAACAGCAACACAGTCCACGAGCTGCCTAGGTGCAGCAGCCCCTCAGACTTTGGAACCCTCCTGGGGAGAAGAAACAATCTCTCCAGGGCTCCAGACTATTTATTACCTCCCAACCACCTGCTGGACACAAATCATGATAAATATTTAGACTGAATATTTAAAGCTCCCTCCCTAAATGATGGAAGCTACTTCAAGAGACAGTGTGAAGCAATCAACCCAGCCTGTAAAACCCTGAACAGGCCAGAACAATAAAAAACACTGCTCCATTGACTATAGAAGGAGACAAAACCAAATTTTTCTAGCATCCTTTGCTACACACTGTTTTCATGAATATAGCACAGGACTCTTTAACATGGCTATAATGCAAGAAAAGTGTTGCAAATGTTTGATTTAACCCCAATGAATCTAAACCCACAATAAATGGTTTGGATTATCTTTATTTCTGTTTAATTACAAACAAGCACCCTGGGAATCGTAGAGTGTTGTGGATGCTCAGTAGAAATCTGTGTCCTCTCCATGCAACAAATGGTGCAACTTGCAGCAAATTCATGTACCTCTTGGTAACATGTTTATGAATGTTCTGCAGAATTGCTTTAGCCAGAACTTTATCTGCAACCCAACCTGGGTGTATTTTCAAAAAATATGCAGAGCCATTTGTTCCATGAAACTGAATGTACATTAATTTTGTGTGAATGGGCTCGAGAATTTTACTAGGTTATTCGTTCATATACAATAAAATGAATTGGTAAAAAAAATTGCATTGTGGCCACTACAAGAAGCAGGTGATCAAAGGAAATAAATACTTATTTACTATGATCGTCAGCTCCATCTAGTGGTCATAATGGGGTATTTTCCTGATTTTGCCACCATTCACAGAGAATAAATGTACATGCAATTTTACAAGAAGAATAGCTCTGCAATTTTTTTTTGTTTTTTAAAATTACACCCCTTACACTTGTGACATGAATTTTTAGCCTAAAGTCCGGTACACACGGGCTGAAAATAGCAGCAGCTTTCAGTCTGTGTTTTCAGCTGTTTGCTGTGTGTGGCTTCTGTCAAACAGGTATGCTGGAAAATCAGTGTATTCTGCCAGAATACAATGTCTTAACAGGAGAGATCAATGCGTCAGCATTTGTGTTAATACAGGGATCTGTCAGGTTTTTTTGGTGAAAGCTGCTGAATGAACAAAAAAAAAACAGAGTGTGTACCCAGTCTAAAGGAGAACAGAACATGACTTTGTATATGCAAATAAATTACACTATCTGCAAATACAGAACTGCAAAGCATGGGAGTAATGCAGAAAACCAGTGCCCTTAAATTAAAAATATGGCTTTTCCCAAATGTTTAGTTTCTACTGAAGATCTCAACATGCCCCTTGTTACCAGTAAAACAAATATTTACAATGTTCTTTCCCCCATGGTTCTGTAAGTTATTTGTCACAACATTCTTTACAGAAGAATTAGGGTATTTATTCGCTCTGGATCTAAATATATTGAATATATTCAAGTATGATGCCTCCTTGAATGAGCCAGGTACAAATTACTCTAACTTGAGAGGCTGTAAAAAGGAATCTTGGCACCATAAGGCTATGTTCACACTAGCTTTGTTAGCAGGCGTTTGGGAAGCATTTTTACCGCTCCTCAAACGCCTATGTAAATTCTACACATGGCAGCACACAGTGCTGTTCACACTGAAGAATTAGCATTGTGGCAAAATTGACGCCTCGGCCTTGATTCACTATTGGGCGTGGGCGCATATTCATGGGCTTAAGCCCAATTTTCATGGGCGTCCGTCTATTTTTTACCCTGCAACCTAATTCACTATTGACCAGAGCCCATAAGCAGATGCCCAATCTAATTCACAAAAAAGACACGCTCGGAATCAGACTCACAAAGCAGACTTGCTAAGAAGCACGTCTAACACCATGAAAAATCACTGCAGAGACATGTTCACTTAGAAATTTGCTTTGCCAAATATCAGGACTTCACTTTAAACAATATCTGCTATTTCCAAAAAAATTAAGAATGTGTTAAAAATCGTTTTTTTCAAGGAAATCGACACAGTAAAAATCTGGACGCCCGTGCAGTGTCTTTGGCAGATAGAACTGAGCATGTGCAGAACACATTTTAGACTTCTGCCATGGGCGTTTGCTTTTTAGCCACTGCCTAATAGTGAATCTTACTGTGGATTCCTCTGACAGCCGGCACTCGGTCGCGACTACTGTGTTTAATAAACAGCACTCGGCATATCTTCATGTAATCTAACTAGATTTCCTTAGTTCTAGTGATTCTATTTTTGTTATCCTTTATAAATATTTCTGTAATGATTTTACTGATTTTGAAGGTCTAGATAATATTTATTTTGACAGCTGATTGTAAAAATAAAGGTCCGCAATAAAAAAAAAAAAAAAAAAAAAAAAACAGCGTGGGTCCCCCCTCTCATCCATACCAAGCTCTTCAGGTCTGGTATGGATATTAAGGGGGAACTCCACGCTGAAATTTAAAAAAAAAACAGCGTGGGTCCCCCTCAATATCCATACCAGACCTTTATCCGAGCATGCAGCCCGGCAGATCAGGAAAGGAGGGGGACGAGCGAGCGCCCCCCCCCTCCTGAACCATACCAGGCCACATGCCCTCAACATGGGGGGTGCTTTGAGGCAGGGGGGGCTCCCCCCCCAGAGCACCTTGTCCCCATGTTGATGAGGACAAGGGCCTCTTCCCCACAACCCTGGCCGGTGGTTGTGGGGGTCTGCGGGCGGGGGGCTTATCAGAATCTGGAAGCCCCCTTTAACAAGGGGGGGCCCCCAGATCCCGCCCCCCCCCTACGTGAAGGAGTCTGCAGTACACGGTCCGAAGACTCATTCACAAAAAAACGAAGTGTGGTGTAAAAAAAACACAGTACAGGGTCTTTGACAAGTCCTTTATTAAAACAATGTCCCCCCGAAGTAGATCCAACGTCAATCGTGGCGGCGGCGACCCGAAAAAAGGAAAAAAAAAAAAAGGTCCGCTCCCGTCCGAGGCTTCCAGCCTTGTGAAGAAAAGTCTAGCTGACATAGGTATGGGGCGGGGCCAGCCGGGGACATCATCCAAGTGACCCGCCCCATGTCACATGCTTGCTGTTCCCGGCTGGCCCCGCCCCATACCTATATAAGAACTGTCAGCTAGGCTTTTCTTCACAAGGCTGGAAGCCTCGGACGGGAGCGGAATCTTTTTTTTTTTTTTCGGGTCCCTGCCGCCGCGATTGACGTTGGATCTACTTCGGGGGACATTGTTCTAATAAAAGGACTTGTCAAAGACCCTGTACTGTTTTTTTTTTTTTTTTTTTTTTTTACACCACACTTAGTTTTTTTGTGAATGAGTCTGCGGGACCGTGTACCGCAGAATCCTTCACGTGGGGGGGGGGGGGGCAAGATCTGGGGGCCCCCTTGTTAAAGGGGGCTTCCAGATTCTGACAAGCCCCCCACCCGCAGACCCCCACAACCACCGGCCAGGGTTGTGGGGAAGAGGCCCTTGTCCTCATCAACATGGGGACAAGGTGCTTTGGGGGGGAGCCCCCCCTGCCCCAAAGCACCCCCCCATGTTGAGGGCATGTGGCCTGGTATGGTTCAGGAGGGGGGTGCTCGCTCGTCCCCCCCCCCCTTTCCTGGCCTACCGGGCTGCATGCTCGGATAAGGGTCTGGTATGGATATTGAGGGGGACCCACGCTGTTTTTATTTTTAATTTCAGCGTGGAGTTCCCCCTTAATATCCATACCAGACCCGAAGGGCTTGGTATGGATGAGAGTGGGGACCCCACGCCGGTTATTTAAAAAACAGTTTCTAATTCCCTGCAATACTTTGACATTCAACTGTCAGTGGGGAACTCCGCCGACAGCTGAAACATGAGCGCTGCATTGGTTTTCACTACTAAAACGCCGCATGAGTTGATAACATAACTCATGCGAGATTTTAGAAGCGACAACCATGTGTTAATGTTTCAACTGTCAGCGGGGTTCCCCACTGACAGCTGAATGTAAAATAATTCCCTTTATTGCATAAATAATAAAAAAAAAAGCGTGGGGTCCCCCCTCCCATCTGTACCAAGCCCTTCGGATCTGGTATGGATATTAAGGGGGAACTCCACGCTGGAATTAAAAAAAAAAAAAAAAAAAAAAACAGCGTGGGTCCCCCTCAATATCCATACCAGACCCTTATCCGAGCATGCAGCCCGGGTCAGGAAAGGGGGGGGGACGAGCGAGCACCCCCCCCTCCTGAACCATACCAGGCCACATGCCCTCAACATGGGGGGGTGCTTTGAGGCAGGGGGGGCTGGGGGGCAGGGGGGGCATGTTGATGAGGACAAGGGCCTCTTCCCCACAACCCTGGCCGGTGGTTGTGGGGGTCTGCGGGCGGGGGGCAATCGCGGCGCCCTGCCGCCGCGATTGACGTTGGATCTACTTCGGGGGACATTGCTCTAATAAAGGACTTGTCAAAGACCCTGTACTATGTTTTTTTTTACGCCACACTTAGTTGTTTTGTGAATGAGTCTGCGGGACCGTGTACCGCAGAATCCTTCACGTAGGGGGGGGGCTGGGATCTGGGGGCCCCCCTTGTTAAAGGGGGCTTCCAGATTCTGATAAGCTGCATGCTCGGATAAGGGTCTGGTATGGATATTGAGGGGGACCCACGCTGTTTTTTTTTTTTTTTTAATTCCAGCGTGGAGTTCCCCCTTAATATCCATACCAGATCCGAAGGGCTTGGTACAGATGGGAGGGGGGACCCCACGCTTTTTTTTTTATTATTTATGCAATAAAGGGAATTATTTTACATTCAGCTGTCAGTGGGGAACCCCGCTGACAGCTGAAACATTAACACATGGCTGTCGCTCCTACAATCCCGCATGAGTTATGTTATCAACTAATGCCGCATTTTAGTAGTGAAAACCAATGCAGCGCTCATGTTTCAGCTGTCGGCGGATTTCCCCACTGACAGTTGAATGTCAAAGTATTGCAGTGATTTATAAACAGTTCTTTAAATAACTGGCGTGGGGTCCCCCCTCCCATCCATACTAAGCCCTTCGGGTCTCGTATGGATGTTAAGGGGTAACTCCACGCTGAAATTAAATAAAAAACAGCATGGGGTACCCCCCAAAATCCATAACACATACTTATCCGAGCATGCAGTCCGGCAGGTCAGGAAAGGGGGGGGGGGGGCTAGCGAGCGCCTCCCCCCCTCCTGAACCATACCAGGCCACATGCCCATACCAAATTATTCAAACATTTGTAAACAGACCAATTAACTGAAATGGTTTGACATTTGTACCCCAAATATGACGTTCCCTGAGGCGTTGGTAAACCGAGGTACGCCTGTATTAGTATTGCAATCCTTTGTATTGGGATACATAGAACCAACATACATCTGAATTGGCAACATAGCACAACATTTGTGTCACATTGGAGATATCTGGCTAGTTACACTGACCTTGCCCAGGGACCTAGGATTGATTCACAACACAGAAATACAGGCAGGGTTAGCAATGTAGCTCCGTGGGTTAGTGGTTAGCATTACTGCCTCATAACTCTAGGGTTGTCGGTTTGAATCCCAACCCCGGCGAGGTAGTAGCATGATCTCCGTGTGTGGCTTTCTTCAAATAGATGTTCTGGCAACATCTTTGCTTTCTGTCTAAATGATCCCTAAAATGTGAATTAGAATGAGGCCTTGTCTGTTGAAACACCTTCAAAGCTGCTCCTTATGTCATACAATGGTATAAGATAAGGGCCTGAATCACTAATAGATTTGATAATGATGGTTTACACTCCACCCACTTTTGTGAAGGATTTGGCAAGCAAAGAGCTGACAGAGAGAGAGAAGAGTGAGACGAAGAAGAGCGAGCGAGAGATACATATGAAGAGTGATAAAGAGAGACATTCAGAAGAGTGAGCGAGAGAGAAGAGCGAGCCAGTGAGACGAAGAAGAGTGAGCGAGAGATACATACTGAGGAGTGATAAAGAGAGACATACAGAAGAGAGAGTGAGAGAGAAGAGTGAGCCAGTGAGACGAAGAAGAGTGAGCGAGAGAGAAGAGCGAGCCAGTGAGACGAAGAAGAGTGAGCGAGAGATACATACTGAGGAGTGATAAAGAGAGACATACGCGAGAGTGAGAGAGAAGAGTGAGCCAGTGAGACTAAGAAGAGTGAGCGAGAGATACATACTGAGGAGTGATAAAGAGAGACATTCAGAAGAGTGAGCGAGAGAGAAAAGACTTGGTTGGTGAATCCACACATCAAACTTGTCACAAATCCTGGCGTGCATTTTTCCCCCAAATGCATAGCAGACCCTTATCCCAGCAGGCAGGTACCGCACGCCTTCAAAGATTTATTTCCTTTGTTGATTTTCCTGCTTCGTTCACACTATATGCAATTGAAAATTACTCTTTAAGTTGCCAATTTTACTGTGTTTTCTAGAGAATTACTAACTAGTTGTGTTTTCAATTGTGTGTAGCATTGCGATTTCTATTTGAGTCTAGATGTTAAATTGCTAATAAATGGCCACAATTCTCAAATACCTTTGAACTCTCGCTGCAACAAATGGTGTATGTTAATACACTCACATTCATTATATCCAATATCAGGTATGATGTCAATGCACAAATCGCACCTGAAATTGCACACCCTGGATGTGACTTGTCATGTGATTGGCATGGCCAGCAGCTTGCTCTTTGCATGGCAAATTCCACACAATGTTACTGGGGGCCAACACCACTGTCACATCTAATCCGATGCGGCAATTGCCCAACTTACAGTGAAGTTGCATGAGTTCACAATCCAATTGGATGTGAACAGAGCCTACAGTGGCCAATAGGGTGCGACTTGGTCTACGATTTGCAAGTCGCCTGTCATGCCAATTGCATGGCAATCGCAAACAATGTTACTGGGGGCCACCCGGTCACATTAAAGCAGATTTCTAAGTGGTGTTATTGACACCACAGTCACATCATGTGACTTGCATAGAAGTTGCATGATTTCAAAGTCGGGGTACATGGTGATTTCAAGTGCAATTTGCAAGACATTCGACACCGATCTCTCAGCAAATTGCATAAAAAGTAGTGTATTCATTACTCTATTATTACTTGCGGCTCCGACCAAGTTTGAACCACAACAATATGAACGCTCCAATAGTGTGCACATTGAGTGGGACTTGGCATGTGATTTGCACAACATGCAAGTTGTAAATCGTCTGCAAAGTCGCACCCTATTGTCTGCTATTAGAGCGACCACATGGGTGCGTTTCAAACACTGATTTCTATAGTAGTACATGTACTACTTTAGTGGCAATTTGCATAGAGATCTGTGTCAGATGTCTTGAAAATTGCATTGAAATGGTCAACTTTACTGTAAGTTGCATGATTTGTAAATCAGCTTTGCCCAGAGTGTAATGTTTGGTGATGTTTGATTTCTGGAGTGTTTTACCAATTGATGGGAAATTCACCATACTAGTCAAATCGATTTGCCATTTTCAGTATTGCATACAAGATGTGGTCATGTGACTATCTTACCTCATGCGAGAATCTGGAGGGAATTGTGACCATAGTAGCAATAACGGTTCCAACTGGGGTTCCCTTTCACATCCCTGCTCAATGTTCTGTTGTATGCTGCACATGTACATTTCACTGTATATATCTTTCTGATTTGTGGGGCCTGTATACCAAGGGTTAATGCAGGTAGGAAGCGGATTCATCAGGTGAAAACACTTTCACTGACCAAATTAAGGTCAGTGGTGGGTGTAGGCTTAATTGGGTGTGGGGCCTTGTTTGGCGCGTTCCAAATACAACCTAGCTTATATAAAGACGTGCAGTAGTGAGTGATTTGGCCTGTTACTAGGCCGTGTGGTTTTTGCTAAGTCCTTGCTTGTAGTGGTTTGGGGGAAGAAGAGATTTGTGCTGAATTGCCCCAGACACCACTCAGGCTGTGTTTGGAAGTGGGCTGGAAATGTTTGCATATTTGTAAAGTGTGTTTGTGTGTTATTGCACAATGATTGTTTTTTCTCTTTGCATTAAAAGCCTCACACATGTCAATCGTTTTGTTTAAAATCTGCTCTTGTTTTAATTTTGTTTGCTTATTTAGACTCCAATGCATTTTTCTGACAAACCTGCTGACAAATGTATGTGTCGGGGATTTGTAGAGGTGGGAGGGGTTTTTTTGCACATGCTTTGTTTTCTTGATATTTTGATGTGTAGACTTTTTTTGTGAATGGATCTTCATACTAAGTGATTGTGTAAGTAAATCTTATGTGCATGAAAATGTTACTTGATTCATCTTCCCCTTTGTTTCCTGCTATAACCTGTGTACGCATTAGAAGTATCTTTAGATTGTAAGCTCTTATGAGCAGGAGTGTTTTATTTTCGCCACATCAATGCTATTCTTTTGTGACTTACCAAGATATTGACTGTACCTACTTGTTCCTGCTGACCAAATAAATGAAGATATATTTGATTAATAAATGTTGGACTGTTGTTTTTGTGTTTATTTTAGGTTCAATATATGACCAACCTTAATAGTTACTTTGTATACTTATATAATCTACTCAAATGTAGCTTGTAAGAGCGTGAATATGCAAGTGGGTGGAAACTGGCTTTTTCAAAAACAAAACAAAAAAAAAAGAACCACAATATTATGTACCAATGAATACGTCACATTCACTGTGCAGCCAGCTACAGGTGTTCTACAATTCGATTTACAGTTATAAAATAGTCCACACTGTGTTGATTTTTGGCCTTTGGAAACCAATATATATTAGCCAAGGTTAAACAAATCACTAAATAACACACATTCGCGAAAGCTATCATGGCCGCGCATAAAAATGCGCGATAGGGCACAAAAATGCGCATACACATAAGCGCCAAAACAGGTGTACCCCATGGCGCACGAGCGGCTATCCTCCCGGAAGTCCGTCATCACGTGCGCACCTGGAAGTGGTTGTGGGGAGTGTAAATGGATGAGGAGTGGTTGGAGGTTTTCTGGGTGCTGCATATATTTGAGAACTCTAGTGGCATTTGGACATAGCGAGAGCACAGTTCTCAACTGAGGAGATGATCCTTATATGTAAAGTAACTGTGGCCATTGCAAATATGTTTATAACATGTGAGGGACAGGTAATTGTAATTTTTTGGGTGGGGCCTAGCAGAATCTCACTTGGTGCACATGCTACTTATCTGTACATTAGCTCCTGGGTATTGATGGGTCAATGATATTAACCACTTGGTACTCATACCCCCGTCCTGGCCAATTTTCATCTTTCAGCACTGTTACCCTTTGAATGACAATTGTGCGGTCATGCCACATTGTACCCATCTTAAATTTAGATCATATTTTTCACACAAATAGAGCTTTCTTTGGGTGGTATTGACTTGCTGCTGTGTGTTTTTACTTTTTGCTCGATAAACAACAAAATAGCTCATAATGAACAAAAGTCTGTTTATATTATAACGTTTGGTAAACCGGTAATTTAGCAACACTGATGTGCGTTAATGAGGCAGCACTGGTGGGTGGCACTGCTGGCCACAGGTGGGCAGAACTGTTGGGTGGCACTGGTGGGCACTGATCATCGGTGCAGACCCCTGCTCTGATAACTGCTGGTTCTTGGCAGTACTTTCCACACATTCTGACAGCGTGATGAAAGTGCAGCCAAGACCCGGCAAATGCATTTCCCGGTGATCAGCGTGTCATTGGACATGGCTGATCACATGGTAAAAAGCCTTTCTGATTGGCTTTTACTATATCACGTGATCAGCTGTGTCCTTAGGACACAGCAATCACGGAGAGTGCGTTCTGCTAGGATGTCATATGACGCCCTCCCAGAGCTGCCTGGATGCAGTGTAGCGTTATTCGGCTATCTGCGGTCGCCAAATAGGTAACCAGCTAGGCCTTCATGGCTAATCTTTGAATATCTGGACATGTATACTCCGTATAATGCATTACATTCTACAATGTGTTGGTGTACATGGTATTACAGTGTGCAATGCGTTGCTGGATTCTGCATGACAGTGGACAGTGCATCACAGTCTACAATGTGTGGGTGTACACTGTATCACAGTGTGCAATGCGTTGCTCTATCCTGCATGACAGAGTACAGTGCATCACAGTCTACAATGTGTGGGTGTACACGGTATCACAGTGTGCAATGCGTAGCTCTATCCTGCATGACAGAGTACAGTGCATTACAGTCTACAATGTGTGGGTGTACACGGTATTACATTGTACAGTGTATTACAGTCTACAATGTGTGGGTGTACACGGTATTACATTGTACAGTGTATTACAGTGTGCAATGCGTTGTACACTGCAGTGTGCACTAAAGCATTTTACACTCATGCACTGTACACACTAACGCATTTGACATTTCTAGTGTGCAATGCGTTAGTGTGCAATGCCTTCGACAATACAATGCATTTGCAGTATTGGTGTATGTTTATTAAGCACAGATAATTAATCTGATTTTAGTTATCAAGGAGAAGTCTTCTCTGTCCCCCTGTTTATGAGGTGGAGAACAATTGTTTTCCGAAGAAGAGAGGAGACATTTTTTCAAGGAGATCTGTATAGATTTCCAGAGATATGTGTAGATGGTTGTGGGGCTGCATGTGATCTCCGGAGATAATTGTGATTAACGATCACCTGAGTTAAACCAGTGAATGAAAAGTGTAAAAAAACATGGATTGAAAATAATCTGCACTGACCACTGTTCTTTATCAAGCCACATATTGGCACATTCTGGTTTCACACAGATGCAATGTGAAATTTGCAGTGTTTTCTGTGCAAGCGCTGCACCGCATCACAACCGCAACTCCTTCATGCCACCTGCTGCGGATTTCTAGGTGAAGTTAACAACACACCAAAATTGGTACACAAAGGGTATTGCGATTTGCCAAATTGGATGGCATGCCTATTCACACCCATGTGCATACCCTGAAAAAGGGTCCTGCACATTTTTGGCCCGGATGCGGTGCAATTTGAGGTGTGCAAAATGTTTGTCTCTAATTGCAACGCACACAAATTGCATGTGATTTGCCCAGGAGTGCGGTGTTATACCACAATGCATGTATGTGAAGTCAGAATAAAAGGATGTGTATTTTGGCTACTTTTACTTGCGCATGTTAACATTATGTAAGTGCATTTTTCTTCTGTTTAACATGCTATAGAAATGGAACATGCATTTGGATGTAGTGTTTTTGTATGTGCATTTTGGAAGTATTCTAAACGCACAATGACCCTAGGGCCACACCATATCTTAAGCCGTGTTTGTCAGAAATGCTGTACAGTACATTTAAAGCGGATTTACACTCCACCTATCAAAAAATAACAGTCATCAGCTACAAAAACAGTAGCTGCTGACTTTTAAAAAGCAGCCGCTTACCACAGAGCAGCCAAAATCATTCATTTAGCTGCTCCCATGCCAGCATTCCTTGGCCCCTCTCTCCTGTCCATTGCTCCCCGAACAAGTACCTTGTTTTGGTGTGATCCCAAGAACACTCCTTCATGAGCCACGTAGACCAGAGAGGCAAGCTTTTCAAGCACATCATGAAATCAGGATGGGGCTCCACTTCAAGTAAGCATTAGTGTGCCTGGGGGAGGGGGGGACCTTGGGCCTTTCCAAACACAGTAGATGCTCCAAGAATGTTTCCTTGAACTCTTGAAGTGGTTAAAAAGGAAAGACACTCTAGATAGCCTGCACTGAGAATTGACTGTCATGATGACGTGTCAATGATTATTTGCTCTCATTTTTCAGGAGTGGTACTGCTTGCGGTTGAAGCTGGTAGAAATCCACCTTCACGTCCTCCACTCACCTTCACTTGTGGCCAGTGGATATTTTGTGGCCCCAGGCAAGAATTGGCATCGAGGACCTGCATAAAGACCCTGGCATGCCAGAGGTGGTTTGGAAGCAGCACAGCAATTTGACCATCCCTTTCCTCTATGTTGGTTTTAGGGGTGCAGAATTGCTTCTCGTTCGTGAATGGACTGTCGCCGGATATCAGAGTCCCCATATTTTCAAGATATGTTTTAGCCATGTCGGCTTATTTTTATGTTGAGTCAATTAAAGACTATTTTTTGTTACCTTAAAGTGTCAGATCCTCTTGATTGTATTCCCGAGACTTCAGATGGCCAGATAATATGCAATCTGAGGAAAAGTCAGTGCAATGTCCTCCACAAGTAGCTAAAGTCTGTCATAGGAGGACCTACCAGAACAATGCATTCATTTGGAGTGGGCCAGGCCCATACAGTACATCATGGAGGCTTGCTATGAAGGAACATTAATGTTTGGATATTTGAGCTCATGTGGTTTGTTTCCAAATATTTCTGCCCATTGCAGCGTATTGACTATTGCAGCTCAATAAAGATCAGGCATACAGAAAAGTGTACCTTGTCCATAGAATAGCCACTGGGAGGTCCTATCTGGGCACACAGATCTGGCCTATGCATAATTGTGGAAAATGCCAATTCGGTCTGCTTTATCATATGAAGGGGTTACTTCACGCGTGCTTCAGGGGAAACATTACAACGAATTTTGTTATTTTTCATAGGAAAACGTGGCTGATCCCTAGATGCATTGAGGTACATAGCAGAGTTTCAAGATACTCCATAGAAGAACTTATTGTTCTTCCTAACTATACAGGTGGCACAGACACAAGCATACACCCTCGGCCACTGTTAGATATCACGGGGCCCCATACAGCATACCTGACAGGCCCCCACCACCAGAGAAAATATCCAAATTATATATATGGTAACAATACACAACATTTTCTTCATGGACACAATCACAAACAAATTCCTGTTCAATCCAAATGATAAAACTGTACTGAGTTAATAAATCAAACGTTGTGTAATTGAGGGCTCATTCACATGGGTGCTGTGGCCTGTAGAGTGTGAATCAGTGTTTGGTTTTCGTGGCTGTCGCCATTAGCATGCAACCTATGTTACACTATGTGAATACTGCAGATCCTGCATTCAGGGCCACTTCCCCACGCCTTCACACTTGTCAGATTAAAACCTGTGTTCATACAGCTGCTGTGTCCCCATAGTGTAACAGGTGGCTCTAGCCACATAAACAACCCACTCATTCATGCTGTACAGGCCAGAGGACCTGTGTGAATGTCGCATTTTGTGTTTGTTATATTTATTTTTTCCCAAAGCCCATTGAATTCAATGGGCTGCTTAACATGTGGAAACATGCCAAAATACTGCAGGCATGTTATTTTCCAAGTGTGTGGCACCTAACCGCACAGTAGTGTGGTGCCATGCGTTTTTGTGGCTGTGAATGGGGCTGTTTTTAATAGACGTGTGTAGGTGCAATAACGTTTCATCATGGTACCTGCGCACATCTACAGAGGGCATTGCATTTTTTTGCTGTGCTGGAAAATGTGTGTTCTTGCATGCATTTATGCACCACCAATGGTGTGAACAAGTCCTAAGGGCCGGTTCACACTATAGAAACAGTCTAGATGTGTTCCTGATGGGTTTTTTTCATGCCCTTTTGGCATGCATGTTTAGTGTGTTCCAGTACATTTTGGATGCGTTTTGGACATGTTTACATTGCATTTTTGTAGCCCTTCCACTTATTTTTTTCTATTTTCTTTGTATTCAATGTAGTTAGGGACATGTGCGTTTTAGTACATTCAAGGATGTTTCAATGTGTTCCAGTACAGTTCTGTGCAGAAACAATGCAGCGTGGTCAACTTTGTTTACAGCACCTGCAATGCACTGAAAATGCAAGCGCTGATGTGAACTATGACATTGACAACCACATAACCTTCTTTCTGTGCGTTTGTGATGCCGAAAAAGCAACTGAAACACATGTAATGTGAACTGGCCCTGAAGGTTATTAGAGGTCAGGGAACGGGACTGACCAGGAATTGTGAATTCAATCAGACTAGTGGTGAAATACAATCAGCAATTGTATAATAATGTGAGATCTGAGCTGTAGCTGATAGAAAATGAGACACATTCACTTGATCAGTAAATAGATAGTTAAAGATTGGGGCGGTGATCCATAGATTTGCATATGGGACAGGTGATGATGAGGTGGGGGAGGGGGTCAAGTTGTATAAGGAGACAGATTTAAAAGAGAAAAATGTTACAATGAAATATACACGGCATGAAACTTGCACATTTCCTAATTAGCAGAAGAACAGTACATAGGTAACATTCATCCACTTTCTAGTCATTAGGCAAAATCATAATTGATTGATCAATATTCCTGGCACTGACACAACCCAAAAAACTGATCTCCATTTTTTTAGGATGTAGCCATGACTGGGATTAGAACCCATGACCCAAGTGCTGTAAGTTCTGAGCTCTAACCACTAAACCACTGTGGGAGACAGTTTGAGCTATAATGTAGAATAGTTACATTGTTTAAAAATGATAGAGCGAGCGCTGGTCAAATGATATAGACTAGTAAAATGGTATTACACAAGATAAATATAACCACAAACAGTAGTGCATGAACTCGTGAAAGGTCATCCACCCTTGTGACAGTGTACTACACTATTGAGCACCTTTCTGGCTCCTGTGGCTGAGCTAATTCCTTCCCAGGACCATTTGGGCACCCACCCTGATGGATGGATTGAGCTGGATGACTAACCCATAGCTGCCAGCATATCGCTGCACCCCCAGATGTGTGATGTGTATAACCCATGCACATTAATACTTTTGTTCTGGTGAGTGTAGACCAGTCCCAAGGGTGATTTACCTTTCACGAGTTCATGCACTACTGTCCGTCACGGAGAGACCACACGTGCCATTCATAGGCACTCTCTGAGTTGGTACTCTCACACGAAGGACATTCCATTATTCAGGAATGATTCTATGAACTTATTTTAGCACCATTTACAATATTACATCATTGTTGCAATTCTTTGCACTTTTTGGTTTTTACATGCGTTCATTATTGATCACATGCATTTATAGCGCTGCACTTGTCTTTACCATAGAATAGTTACGTGATTAAAGAGAATGAAGATATATAATTATATTGGGAAATTAGAAGTATATAAATTATTTGAGATATAAGTGTGAAAATGTTTAACATTTGAATACAGAATGTATGACATTCATTAGTAAATGCATTAGTTTTCTGATCATTTTGGAGAAACAGCAAAAAAAAGAAATAGAAGAAAATAGAAAATTCTAATACAGGTGTACTATTTATTACATTCTAAGGATTCTCTTTTGCCATCATAAAAACGCCAATATTAATAAAGCCCGCGCTTGTGCGCCATCTAGTGAACATATCCGGTATTGCACCTAAAAATGTGCCAGACGGGATACCACATTTACTAATGGCAAAGTAGTCAGTAGACGCTCGTTAATGAGCTTGCTAGACGCTGGTCAGACGACTGATTGATTGACCGGAGTCTGCCTGAATGGTCAGACTCTGCTAGTAGACTCACATCTTAGTGAATCAGGGCCCTCATGTCCAGTCAGGAGGAGTTGAAGCCTCCCATTCAAGTCTATGATGACACTCCTTAAACACCTGGCTGTGGAGAGTTAATACCATTAAACTTCATTGTAGGTGTTTGTGGTGCAGTTTTAACGCTTGGCAAACACCCCAAAAGTGCTCATAGGGCGTTTGGGAGTGTTTGGGGAGTGTTAAAAATGCCTGTCAAATGCTATAGGGGCATTTGGCAAGCATTAGAAACTAGTCAAGTGTGAACGAGCCCTAAATTCTATTTATGCCCAGGTGATCAATAAAGGCAATCATTCTATAACCAAGCATTTGTCATACCACCTTAGCAAAATAATATTTGTTTTATACCGGGTAGCTTGATAAAGATGTAAAACCAAACTAAATGTGTACCATAAACAAATGCCATTTTCTTTAAATCTTTTCTGTTTTTTCATCCTTTGTTTCATTCAATGCTGTTGATGCCCTGCTGTCTCTTTGCAGCCCCTTTGCTGTCTACATGCATGAACTCCAGCACCACGGCTTCATAGCATTTCTCAAAATCTCCTAACGATGACAACAGTGGACCATGCCTATGCAATTTGTGTTGAAACAGCAACTTGTAGCCTCCATCAGAAGCCTGTGTAAAAAGGTGTGAACACTAGAAGAATTAGGTGGCAATAATAGAGGGCTGTTACCCATATAAGAGCAAGATTCAGAACAAGGACCTTCATAGCAGGATTATTAGGAACTATTTCGATGCAAACTGCAGAATAACAAATACTGACTTTTTAATTCATAATTTAAATATTATAGTGGTTGGGTCTATATTTTACTTCACTGAGGCCCTGAATTATTTTGGAAAATTGACAATTATTGAGAGTAAACATTTAACGGTAACTAAGATGCCTTCTTTTCCCTTTTAGGCTTCAATTACAATAGTCAAGCTGGTGCTGTCAGTGAGGGTGGTAGGGTGTGTTGTTGCTTGTGAATCTCTGTGTGCATTTCCCCTTGCATAAGTACACACTAGGGTACATGATAGCTAAAATCTTGAATGCTGCCATAAATGGGCAGTCACTAACAATGATAGTATGTAGGCAATTTTGAAGTCCACACTGAAGCATAGTTTTCACAAACATGATTTGAAAGTAAAGCAGAAGGATTCAGTTTTTTAATTCAACCAGTGGGCTGAAGGAAAAAAACTTGACCCAATTCCACTAATTACTACCGCTGAGCTATTCTGACAGTGGGACACTTCTCCACCGTCAGAATTTACTGATCAGCAATGTTGGCGATAGCCAGTAGTGCTGATTTGAACGATATTTATTTAACAGGCTGGTTGTACAGAAGTTGATCGGTAGACCTCTGTTCCCATACATGGATTAAAATTCCTCTGGTACCTGTTGCACCGGCCGAATTTCAATCCATGTGTACCTGATTTTAGCCACTTAAAAGCACATGGGACCAAGTACTATTGGCTGATGAAGCAAAACTAATCTCTGGCTATAAACATTTATAAAAGTTACTGATGGAGGACAAAATAAAAAAAAATGTGTAGAGGGGACCACTTTGTTAATATGGAGGTCGATTTATTATGCATTTCAACTAATGCATTCCCTAATGGAAGAAAAAATGTTGCGTAGTCGATCTAGGTAGGAATAGATTTTACAATTAAAACAAATGCTGAAAGTTAACAAACTGCAATATAAAAGAAATATAATTGATATCACATGATCCAAAATATGCCAAAACCAACTGCTAACTTAAGCTCACAAAGCAAATATTTAAAGTTTCAAAATCACAGTCACAGTTGGTTTTTAATAAGTCATTGTCATTAAGCTTGTTTACACCATATGCAGTTGAATGTGTTTTTAAGTGCAGTACAAACACATATGCCAGAAAAATATGAGCCTAATTTACACCATTGTGGTGTTTTCAAATGCTTTCAAAAATAGCACAAATAGAGCATAATGCAGTTAATTGCAGACACATGTAAAAGACTCAGTAAAATAAATAAATGAATAAAAAAACAACATAAATAACACCAAAAAATGCACTACAAATGAACTGCAGACACCTTACAAGTGCTTGTATAGGTGTATGCAGAATTGCAAAGAGCCCTTACAACACATGAACCAAAAGGGAACATCATATTTACTCCTTTTACTGTACATATGCCCCAAGTATAATGGTATGCAAGGAAGGTCTCATTCCTCAGAGGCCAACGTCTATCAACTCTGCAAAGATGGTGCATCAAAGGTTGTTCTACAGACATATCTGCAGTCATCACAAAACTTTGGTACAGAGACCAAAAAAGTAGTTACTTTTATGTGACACGCGTGGCTTGAACAAACGCCTGTATAGCATAAATGCGTAAAAAAAATTTATTGAGTATGAAAAATGTAAAGAAGTATCAAAAAAGTATATATATAGAAAAAAAATAGCGACACACAACACCTTTTATAGCACATATATATTAATACCAGCTAGAAAATAGTCATATACCGTAAGTGTACAGAAGTTGTATGTTGTGCCAAAGACAGTAGTGTAGAACAAATTTAAATAACCCGCCAAATTTGGATATGAACTAAATAGGAAAGTCAAGTTTGTTAAGGAAACAGCTAGCTAAGAAGGAATTTGAATACCTGCAAGTAAAAGAATATAATATCCCAACATTCTATATCTAGCATGTCACACTGGTGGCCCTCCAGCTGTTGCGAAACTACAAGTCCCATCATGCCTCTGCCTTTGGGAGTCATGCTTGTAACTGTCAATCTTGCAATGCCTCATGGGACTTGAAGTTTGGCAACATCTGGAGGGCCACCAGTTTGACACCCGTGTTCAATATTGTTCCCAAGATTCATAAAAATCCAGCCAATTCCCCAAGTAGACTGATTGTTTCAGCAATAAAAGGCCCTTTGGAATGGGTAGGAATATATATAGACTCAGTATTAAAGGAAATGGTGTTCTCATTGACTTCATTTGTTCAGGACACATGGGATGTACTATCTAAAGCTGGCCATAGACCGTTCAAATTTCATCCGGTTCAGAAGGGACTGGCCAAGATTTAAGCCATGTATGGGCAGGCTGAATATACCCAAGTTGATTGATCAACTTTGGTACAACCAGCCTGTTGGGTTTAACGTGCAATAATTGCTAGAGGCTATTGTAGTTGCTAGCCGTAATCACTGTATTCTTATGTCGGGTAACAGATCCCCCCCCCCAGCAGCAGAATACAATGGCTCTGTGTGAGGGATTCCCCCATCAACACTGACTGTGTTGATGAGGGAATCAAATGGTTGCAGGAAAGAAAATCTCACCTTCTATGGCCAGCTTAAGATTCTGGATGTTGGATGGTGGTAAATGATGACTTCCTGATAGTTGGGGTGGATGTAGAGTCATTGTGCACCTCAATACAACATTATTGTAGGTTGAGAGCAGTATAGTTCTTCCTAGAGCACTTCGCCCACAAATGGCCCCACAAAATGAATTCATTTTAGAACTGCTTGAATTTACTTTGGCTAACAGCTATTTTCAATTCTCATAGAAGAATTACTTACAAATCAGAAGTACCTCGTTGTGGGCACTCTGGGCTCCTACCTATGCGTGCCTCCTTCTGGTGTACTGGGAGAAGCACGGTCTATGCATAAGACTATCGAGAAGAAGTAAAACAATTGTATCAGAGATTTTGTAAAAGAGGATATTCACATATAGTAAATAGATTAGGTCTGCTAGGAAAAAAGCTACTATGTGAGATAGGGGAAGTCTGCTACAACAGAAAAAATCAACCCTACTTGGGGATAAACATAAACTTGTGAGGATGATTGCACAATATGGAGTACAGTGGATGAAGGTTAGAGAAGTAATACAAAGACATTTGAAGGTGCTAACTAGCTGCCTTACCATTACTGAAATAGTTGGCCCTGAACCAAAAATGGTGACATACAGTATAGAGTTTAGAATTTAAGAGATTATCTAATTTGTTCCAAATTTTTAACTCCCCCCCCCCCCCCCAGGGGAGAATTGGTTGTCCCAGTATCCCAGGGCAAAAGGCATGTTTCCCTGTGGCCACTGTTAGGTTTGTCCTTTTGTGGAAAGAACCAGTGTGTTCTCTGACTCTGAAAATAGGAAAGAATACTTTTATATACTCTGTATATAGCCCTACAGAACAAACAGTACACAGTTCACATGTGATTTTCTGCTTCACTTCACCAAGGAAACAGGAAACTTTATGTTCAGAGAAAAGACAGTTTTACCATAGATACAGCTACAAACTTATAAACACTGCCATCTACTGGTTGAAGAATATATCTCTACTGAATACTGATGTAGTTGTCGGAAACAATACATGAATACTGTATTCCAACACCACCACTCAACAACTTATATTAGTCCCATTTCACATCTCAGTTCTATTAAATAGTTTTTTGTAAACGGTTTTGTAAGCATCTGCAATCATGTTTACCATGAGGTAGCTCTGAAAGTGTCCATGTCTGCAGTTCACTAAGAGAAGTCATCTCTTCATCAGCAGCTCTGATCCACTTTTGTTTCTCATGGGTTGGATGTCTTTGAATTTGATCTGTATTTCATATGAATTCTGTTTCCCTTTTGAGATTCACTGTACCCACGATTACACCTTCCTTTGTGCAAAAATCCCTTTTTGTACGTTTTTCTTTTGGGATGTGCACATAGGCTTTGCTTCCAAAAATGTTTAGATGGTTCAAATTCGGGGCCTTTGCATTCCACAGTTCATATGGCGTTTTCTCAGTTTAATTTCTTGGTGGTCAATTTTGGAGATAGCATGTGGTCATAATTGCCTCCCCCCAGTATGTGGTTGGCATGTCTGCATCAAACAGCATGGTTCTTCAGCTCTCACATATGGTATGGGTCATCCTTTCTGCAACCTCGCTTTGTTCTGGGTTGTATGGTGCAGTAGTTTGAAATATTATGTCATGTTTTCTGAGTAACCTGTGTGTTATTACTAGAGATGAGCGAATCGAACTTGGCGAAGTGGAATTCGTTTCGAATATTAGGAAAAATTTGATTCGCACCGAATCCGAAAATTAGCAAACTTCGGATGCACGAATCGAATTTTTCCCGATCGGCCGATTTTCATCCCTTCTACAGCCGGCAACAAGTGTCCCTGCAGAGAGCTCCGCTATTTCTGACAGTTCTCTGACAGTTCCTTCAAATTTACAGCGGTTGAAACATTGTATCTATTTGTTTCCATTTAGGATACAGATGTTTTTATTCGGAAACAAATAGATACAATGTTTCAACCGCTGTAAATGTGAAGGAACTGTCAGAGAACTGTCAGAAATAGCGGAGCTCTCTGCAGATACACTTTTTGCTGTACTGGAATTCTTCTTCTTTTCATTCTTCTTCTTTTCATTCTTCTTCTTCTTCTTTTCATTCTTCTTTTCATTCTTCTTCTTCTTTTCATTCTTCTTCTTCTTCTTTTCATTCTTCTTCTTCTTCTTCTTTTCATTCTTCTTTTCATTCTTCTTCTTCTTCTTTTCATTCTTCTTCTTCTTCTTTTCATTCTTCTTCTTCTTCTTTTCATTCTTCTTCTTCTTCTTCTTCTTTTCATTCTTCTTCTTCTTCTTCTTCTTTTCATTCTTCTTTTCATTCTTCTTCTTCTTCTTTTCATTCTTCTTTTCATTCTTCTTCTTTTCATTCTTCTTCTTCTTTTCATTCTTCTTCTTCTTCTTTTCATTCTTCTTTTCATTCTTCTTCTTCTTCTTTTCATTCTTCTTTTCATTCTTCTTCTTCTTTTCATTCTTCTTTTCATTCTTCTTCTTCTTTTCATTCTTCTTTTCATTCTTCTTCTTCTTTTCATTCTTCTTCTTCTTCTTTTCATTCTTCTTCTTCTTCTTCTTCTTCTTTTCATTCTTCTTCTTCTTCTTCTTCTTTTCATTCTTCTTCTTCTTCTTCTTCTTTTCATTCTTCTTTTCATTCTTCTTCTTTTCATTCTTCTTCTTCTTTTCATTCCACTTCTTCTTCTTTTCATTCTTCTTTTCATTCTTCTTTTCATTCTTCTTCTTCTTTTCATTCTTCTTTTCATTCTTCTTCTTCTTTTCATTCTTCTTTTCATTCTTCTTCTTCTTCTTTTCATTCTTCTTTTCATTCTTCTTCTTCTTCTTTTCATTCTTCTTTTCATTCTTCTTCTTCTTTTCATTCTTCTTTTCATTCTTCTTCTTCTTCTTCTTCTTTTCATTCTTCTTCTTCTTCTTTTCATTCTTCTTTTCATTCTTCTTCTTTTCATTCTTCTTCTTCTTCTTCTTCTTTTCATTCTTCTTCTTCTTCTTTTCATTCTTCTTTTCATTCTTCTTCTTCTTTTCATTCTTCTTCTTCTTCTTTTCATTCTTCTTTTCATTCTTCTTCTTCTTCTTTTCATTCTTCTTCTTCTTTTCATTCTTCTTTTCATTCTTCTTCTTCTTTTCATTCTTCTTTTCATTCTTCTTCTTCTTCTTCTTTTCATTCTTCTTCTTCTTCTTTTCATTCTTCTTTTCATTCTTCTTCTTCTTTTCATTCTTCTTCTTTTCATTCTTCTTCTTCTTCTTTTCATTCTTCTTCTTCTTCTTTTCATTCTTCTTCTTTTCATTCTTCTTTTCATTCTTCTTCTTCTTTTCATTCTTCTTCTTCTTTTCATTCTTCTTTTCATTCTTCTTTTCATTCTTCTTCTTCTTCTTTTCATTCTTCTTCTTCTTCTTTTCATTCTTCTTCTTCTTCTTTTCATTCTTCTTTTCATTCTTTTCATTCTTCTTCTTCTTTTCATTCTTCTTCTTCTTCTTCTTCTTTTCATTCTTCTTCTTCTTCTTTTCATTCTTCTTTTCATTCTTCTTCTTCTTTTCATTCTTCTTCTTCTTTTCATTCTTTTTCTTCTTCTTTTCATTCTTCTTTTCATTCTTCTTCTTCTTCTTTTCATTCTTCTTCTTCTTCTTTTCATTCTTCTTTTCATTCTTCTTTTCATTCTTCTTCTCATTCTTCTTTTCATTCTTCTTTTCATTCTTCTTCTCATTCTTCTTTTCATTCTTCTTCTTCTTTTCATTCTTCTTTTCATTCTTCTTCTTCTTTTCATTCTTTTTCTTCTTCTTTTCATTCTTCTTTTCATTCTTCTTCTTCTTCTTTTCATTCTTCTTCTTCTTCTTTTCATTCTTCTTTTCATTCTTCTTTTCATTCTTCTTCTCATTCTTCTTTTCATTCTTCTTCTTCTTCTTTTCATTCTTCTTTTCATTCTTCTTCTTCTTCTTCTTTTCATTCTTCTTTTCATTCTTCTTCTTCTTCTTTTCATTCTTCTTCTTCTTCTTTTCATTCTTCTTCTTCTTCTTTTCATTCTTTTTCTTCTTTTCATTCTTCTTTTCATTCTTCTTTTCATTCTTCTTTTCATTCTTCTTCTTCTTCTTTTTATTCTTCTTCTTTTCATTCTTCTTCTTTTCATTCTTCTTCTTCTTCTTTTCATTCTTCTTCTTCTTTTCCTTTCTTCTTCTTTTCATTCTTCTTCTTCTTCTTCTTTTCATTCTTCTTCTTCTTTTCATTCTTCTTCTTCTTCTTCTTCTCATTCTTCTTCTTCTCATTCTTCTTCTCCTTCTCCTTCTTCTTCTTCTTCGTCGTGCCCCGTGACTGCCCAAATGAGTGAAGTGTGCGGTGATTCTAAGATCGACGGCACTCATCTGCATGTCATACTGACTGACAGTATTATTTCTCTTCCCCAGCAGACTCCAAGGGCATTTAAATTAAAGGTACAGTGTTCTGCACTAATATAAAGGCTCTCTGAAGCCTAGAAACCCTTTTAATAAGTTAAATTCGCAGCGAATAAATTCGCATCGAATCGAATTTATTCCGCAAATTCGGCGAATCAGCCGAATCTAATTTTTGAATAATTCGCTCATCTCTAGTTATTACCTGTATATTCAGTTCCATTGTCTGCACAATCCACTCAAATTTGTTGCATACTTGAGCCAAATACCTTTCAAGTTTCTCTGATACCTCACTTTTGTTGTGTAACTAATTTAATGTGGTATAGCTGGAGTAATTATCTATTAAAGTATGAAAATACCTTCTTTCCTGGAGTCAATTTTTCCAATAGAATGCCAAGATCTGAATGACTAAAGCCCAGAAGTTTTATTTTTAGCTCTGCTGTTACAATACTTTGGTAAGGCTTTTCCTGTCGTTTTTCCTTTTATACAGCTGGTGCATTTCATTGTTTGACCACTTGGATTAATGTTTATTCCACTTGCATAATCATTCTCAGTTGATTTCTTTACTATGTCAGGACATCTGTGCCCAAGTCGTCTGTGCCATGTGTGAATACAGTTTGAATGTTTTTCCTCCTTGGCAGTATTAACCACCTCAATGCAGTTCAACTGATACAGTTCATCTGTAATTGTAGCCTTTGCATGTAAGATATCCCCTTTTGTGATAGCACAACTGTCACATTGGAAGGTTACTACATTACCTTGTTTTGTGAGCTTCTTCACTGACAAAACAGCAGGGACATACAGGACCTTTTTTCACAGGTATCTTTCTGGAGACACTCTGGGAAATAGGACAGTAAAAAAAGCAGCCTCCTATTCTTTCTGATTCAATTGTTTGCCCATTAGCTGTGGTGATTTTTGATGTTTTATTTTGGTCAAGGTGAATAAATAAATTTCTGTCATTTGTCATGTGATTCATAGCTCCTGAATAAACACACCATGCTTGCAAAGATGATGTGCGACTTTTGGATTGAAAAACATATTCATTATCTGAAGAAAAATCACTGCTACAACATGAAAATCTTTTAAGTCTTCTCCTATACCTCTCAGGTGTTTAACCATTTCCAAGGTGTGCCTAATGTAATCCTGTATATCTTGGCCTTCCATCAGCTTGGTTTGGTATAGCTTTTTAATCAAATACAGTTTGTTGAGATTAGCTCTTTCATGCACCTTTTGTAATCCTTCCCATATTTATTTAGCAGTTTAACACTTACATATATGTATGATTTGATCATCTCCTATGCTAAGAGAGATTGTGCTTTGAGCTTTCTGATAATTCTAGACTAATTTATTTTATACATTTCCATGTACCTTTTCTTATTAGCAGCATTTTCTTCTTGAATTTCCAAGACTGGTAGTTCTGGTTTGACAGATTTGCAAATTAAAGTGTTGTTGGAGCTGTGTTACTGGCCATTTTATTTTATTCTGTTGCAGTCTTTTTTCTGTTGCTGTATCTTGCACTTATTCTCTATAGCAGGCAATGACTGGGCTGGGTCCATAACCTGCTAGATATTCTGTATATTGTCCTACAGCAAAAACAGTGCACAGTCCACATGTGCTTTTCTGCTTCGCTGCAACAAAGAAACAGGAAACTTTATTTTTCGTAAAAAGCATAGAGTTTTACCATAGATGCAGCTACAAACTTATAAACACTGCCACCTACCGGTTGAAGAATATATCTCTACTGAATAATGGTGTAGTTCTTGCACAAAATACATGAACACTGTATTCCAACAAATACAATATAAATGGATTGGTTAACTGCTCTACGACTAGAGTTATTTATGTGCTGACATGCCCATGTGGAAAGATGTACAATGGCAAAACCAAGAGACAGTTGAAGGTCGGAGTCGGAGAGCACATAGTGAAAACCCAGAAGAAAGATCCACACAAACCAGTGACCCAACATTTAGCAAAATACCACAATGGTAAATTAGAAGGCCTAAAAGTTTGCATTAATGCATTAATGTTACCTGCAATGAGAGGAGATTTCAACACCAAACTTCTTAAAAAAGAGAAACTGTGGATCTACAGCTTAAAAACACAGACCCCTATGGATTAAATACTGAATTTAACCTCCAAATATTCTAAATACTACTGTAAATTTGCCTCTAGTAAAAGCAGTAGTTTCGATAGTGGTTTGACACTTACATTGTGTGGCTTTTGTTAAGTCCTTACCTCCCTAACCCTGTGGACAATGCATATATGTGTATATATATATATTTACTAGATGTATTATCTATTCTGATGGATGTAGACTGCTACTTTTATGAGATGTTTAATGATTAATGAGATATATATCCTAGTATGGACATGTTAGAATTAATTCAAACATCTGTGTTTAAAGTTATCCTTGTCCCATATGAGTACTTGTTCCCCTTTGAAAACCTACAGAAATCGGGATCTACAGTCCACAAAACCGAATTATTTTATTGTCAAATATCTCTCCCAGGATTTGGGTAGTCAAGTGCATGTGTGTAACAACTGAACAGGTATGGAAGACTGTGTAATCCAGCACTGATCTCTTTAAGAGACAATAAAAAGGTGGATTTAAGAAGGGATGTGATCATTTAAAAGGAAACCAAATACTCCACCTTAATGTGCTGACAAAGACTAGTTATGCACCCATCTGGCAAAATGTCATGTGTACATGATGCCACCTTGGACCTTCCCTTCGGATGATGTGCAGTCGGAGCACAGGGATATGGATTGAAAACACGCTGCACGTCTCTTCATAGGCAGGCAGCCTCATTGATCTACATGTGAGTTTCTATCTGACAACCTGGATCAACACCTGAGATCCTTAGCACAGCCGTTGATGGAAGGACAGTGCGGGCAACGATTCCAAGAGAAGCCATGTGAGGGCTAACAGCTGACCCTGGAGGGGTGCATTCATCTCCAATATGCCAGATAAACAGTAATTCATCACTACACTGGCTCCCGCCACCTCTAATCCATGCTGAATCACACAGTCTGTCCATATATTCATTCAGGATGGATCAAGCAATGTGGGGGAGATTTACTGAAACTGGGGCACAGAGAATTCAGTTTTAGTAAATCTCCCCCTATGTCTAGAGTTACACCAAGAGTGTTTTCAGCTGAACTCTATTTATTATACATTATTTACATACCATCTCCATCAGGACATGATTTGGTATCTTGATGAACTTACGTAATTTATGAGGAGTCCCTATATGGACAATTTGGCATATTATATATACTGTTTATTATCTGTTATTGCCTTTAAGCCCGGTATCAATCACCAGTTTAATGAGCAATGCACCTGTAAGCCGTGTATCGGGGTGGGCTCCCCAGGATACAGTGAAGTCACGAACGAGGAAAGCAACCCAACACCAGCTTTTGCCAGAATTTTACTTCGATGTGGCAAATAAACACAACCACAAATGCTGGAAATATACAATAAATTTACATACACCCAGCCCAAAGGCTGAGACCCTTATGCTGCACAGCACGGCGCCTTCTGATGGATGAAGGTAGAAAGTGAATTAATTTACCTACTGGCAGGCACAAATAAGCTTCCACACCTTACCTGTTATTACCGTAAAAGAGCAGGAATCAGTGTATGGGTTAGCCTGCGGTGCAGCACAACAGCTTACAATCTTACACAAATCTACAGTATTCCCTCTCCCATAACTGGTCCTGTAGCATGTGTCTGAGTATTCCTTCTGAGCAAAACGCCAGTCTGGCTTGAGTTTGTAGGATTTCATCAGCTCTCCAATGTGAAATGTCACTTTAAGTTGTGGAGTCCTTCCAATAATCAGTAACAACACTTGTGGCCTGACACAAACAGAAACCCTAACTAACTAAAGGGGTGAAGTGAAACGGGGGCAGATGACACCGGTGTGAATGGAGGGGGTGTGATGTGAAGGTGGGTTGAGGACACTGCTGTGGGGGGTGGCTGATGTGAAAGGGGGCTGAGGACATTGCTGTGGAGAGGAGGGGTGTGATGTGAAGGGGAAATTTTGATATGCAGGGGGGGGGGGGGGGAATAGAGGATCTGATGTAAAAATGGGATTGTGATTTAAGAGGATGTGGGCTGTGATGTAAAGTCATCACACAAACATACGACCTCAGCTGGAAGAAAAGTGTACCGATCGAACCTCTGCGAATTTTAATTCACTACCCCTTCTTTATATGATTAATTTATGTAATAATATCATCCTCAATAGTTGATAATTTTATGGGGAGCTTGTGGTGCCATTGACAGCTGTTCTAGGACAGTCAATTTTGGCAGGTTATCTAATTTTGTTTTATACAACTGTCTTGGGCACAAAATATGGATGTCCGTACACTTATATGACTATGTTCTAGCTGGTTTTAATATATGTGTGCTATATAAGGTGTAGTGTGTTGCTAATTTTTTTCTGTATATACTTTTTGATATTCAAACTCTGTGGTGCCATGCTTTAATTTTTTACCACAATTCTTTGGAAACCAAAGAAATAAAATAAATTTTTTTCCATAAAACTGTCATATCAACAAGTTATTTCTCTCACACGGCATAGGCATACTTTCAATTACACCCTAAAATACATTCTGCTACTCCTCTGAGTATGGTGATCCCACATTTGTGAGACTTTTTCACAGCCTAGCCACATAGAGAGGTGCAATATCCACATAGCATCTTCAGATGTTCTAGGGACATAAATTACACATCTCATTTCCTGACTACCTATCACACTTTTGAAAGCGCTGAAGCACCAATACAATGGAAACTCCCACAAAATTACCCCATTTTGGAAAGCAAACACCACAATGTATATTCTGTGAGGCATAATGAGTCTTTTGAACATATAATTTTTTTCCACAAATTTTTGGAAAATGTGGAATGAAAATTATTTATATATATATATATATATATATATATATATATATATATATATATATATATACAGTGGGGATCGAAAGTTTGGGCACCCCAGCTAAAAATTTGTATTAATGTGCATAAAGAAGCCAAGGAAAGATGGAAAAATCTCCAAAAGGCATCAAATTACAGATTAGACATTCTTATAATATGTCAACAAAAGTTAGATTTTATTTCCATCATTTACACTTTCAAAATAACAGAAAACAAAAAAATGGTGTCTGCAAAAGTTTGGGCACCCTGCAGAGTTAACATCTTGTACTGCCCCCTTTGGCAAGTATCACAGCTTGTAAACACTTTTTGTAGCCAGCCAAGAGTCTTTCAATTCTTGTTTGAGGTATCTTTGCCCATTCTTCCCTACAAAAGTCTTCCAGTTCTTTGCGATTTCTGGGCTGTCTGTCACGCACTGCTCTTTTAAGGTCTATCCATAGATTTTCAATTATGTTGAGGTCAGGAGATTGTGAAGGCCATGGCAAAACCTTCAGTTTACGCCTCTTGATGTAATCCCCCGTGGATTTCGAGGTGTGTTTAGGATCATTATCCATTTGTAGAAGCCATCCTCTCTTTAACTTCAGCTTTTTCACAGATGGCATCAAGTTACCATCCAAAATTTGCTGAAATTTGATTGAATCCATTTTTCCTTCTACTCGTGAGATGTTCCCTGTGCCACTGGCTGCAACACAACCCCAAAGCATGATTGATCCAACCCCATGCTTAACAGTTGGACAGAGGTTCTTTTCATTAAATTCTGTGCCCCTTCTTCTCCAAACGTACCTTGGCTCATTCCGGCCAAAAAGTTCAATTTTAACCTCATCGGTCCACAGAACTTGTTTCCAAAATGCATCAGGCTTGTCTATATGTTCATTTGCAAAGTTCAAACGATGATTTTTGTGGTGAGGACGTAGAGAAGGTTTTCTTCTGATGACTCTTCCATGAAGACCATATTTGTACAAGTATCTCTTTATAGTGGAATAGTGTACCACAACTCCAGTGTCTACCAGATCTTTCTGGAGGGATCGTGCAGTCAAACGTGGGTTTTGAATTGTTTTTCTCACAATCCTGCGAGCTGTTCTGTCTGATATTTTTCTTGGTCTTCCAGATCTTGCTTTAACTTCCACTGTTCCTGATGACTGCCATTTCTTAATTACATTCCGAACAGAGGATATTGACATCTGAAAACGCTTTGCTATCTTCTTATAGCCTTCTCCAGCTTTGTGAGCATCAACTATTTTCAGTTTCAGTTTTCTAGACAACTGCTTAGAAGAACCCATAGTGCTGATTGTTGGGGCAAGGTCAGATGAGTCTAGGCATTTAAAACCTTTGAGATTGACATCACCTGGTCTTCCCAGATGATGATTGAGAACAATTCATGACACTGGCAGGTCTCAGCTTTGCAAAGGGGGCAGTGCATGCTATAAATTCTGCAGGGTGCCCAAACTTTTGCAGACGCCATTTTTTTGTTTTCTGTTATTTGTGTAAAGTGTAAATGATGGAAATAAAATCTAACTTTTGTTGACATATTATAAGAATGTCTAATCTGTAATTTGATGCCTTTTGGAGATTTTTCCATCTTTCCTTGGCTTCTTTATGCACATTAATACAAATTTTTAGCTGGGGTGCCCAAACTTTCGATCCCCACTGTGTATATATATATATATATATATATATATATATATATATATATATATTTTTTTTTTTTTTTTTTTTTTTTACACAAAGTTGTCAATTTATAAGATATTTCTAAAACACAGCATGGACATGTGTAAAATATACACCCCAAAATACATTCTGCTACTCCTCCTGAATATGGTAATACCACATGTGTGATACTTTTTAACAGCCTGGCCACATACAGTAGAGAGGTGCAACATCCAAGCTGCACCTTCAGGTGTTCTAGGAGCATAAATTACACATCTAGCTTCTTGACTACCTACCACACGTTTGAATGCCCTCAAGCACCAAGACAATGGAAATGCCCACATAAATGACATCCCAATGTATATTCTATGAGGCACAATGAGTCTTTTGAACATGTCATTTTTTTTTCACGTTTTTGTAAAATGTGGAAAGAATAAATAACTATTTTTTTTACACAAATTTATAATTTATAGATATTTCTAAAACACAGCATAGGCATACTATGAATTACACTCCAAAATACATTTTGTTACTTGTCCTGAGTATGGCAATACCATGTGTGAGACATTTTAACAGAGTAGCTGAACAAAGGGTAAACAAAACGATCTTTAAAAAAATATCTAAAATTATCTGTGGGTTTAGTAGAGCAGTTGTCTGGAGAGGAGAGCATTGGTCCAGGAAGCAGGCAGAGATGTGGTCAGCCACAGCCACAGGAATCGTTCAGGCAGGAATATGGTCCATAAAAAGTCCTGGGTCATTACAGCCAGAAGGCAGAGATATGGTCAGCAACAACCAAAGTATTGGTCCAGGCAGCAGGCAGTAACATGGTCCATAAAAAGTCCTGGGTCATTGTAGGTAGAGATATGGTCAGCACAGACACAATATTGGTGCAGATAGCCAGGAACATGGTCCATAAAAAGTCCTGGGTCTTCACAGCTATCAGGCAGAGATATGGTCAGCAACAGCCAAAGTATTGGTCCAGGCAGCAGGCAGGAACATGGTCCATAAAAAGTCCTAGTTCATAGCAAGCAGAGATATGGTCAGCACAGTCAAAGTATTTGTCCAAGCAGCAGGCAGGAAAATCAGGCTTAGGCTCCGGTAAGACCTGGGCACAGGGGTAGAGGCTACTTGCCACCCAATCTCTTTGAAGTCTCTGGACTAACAAACCCTGATCCAGGAAACACAAAACCCAGATAAAACCAAAAACTACAGTAGCAGGGCAAAAGATCAGTCCAAGCGGCAGGCAAAAACACATGCTCGATTAACAGGCTGAGGTCAGTGCAGGTGAAAGGCAAAAATGTGGTTGATAAACAATCCAGACAGAAGGCAGAGGCTTTGTCAGCAAACAGGCCAGAGTCAGTTAAGGTGGAAGGCAAAGGCATGGTCAGTCATGGCAGCAGGCAAATGATCAGCACAGATATTAATATTTTATTGACGTGATAAAGTTGAGAGCATTCTCAAATGCAAAGGACATTGGGGAAAGTGAAAACTGGTGTCTTTCCATACTACCCTTCTGCTGCATACACTACATTTTTTTTTTCATTTTGTGCCTTCTTCCTGTTTGTTGGTGAAATGATCTCAGTGAAATGGCGCTCATGAAGTCTGCTGACACAATCGGAAAAAATGCTTTATGGTGGAGATTACTGGTAGATTAGGGCAGTGATGATATCTTCCATAAATTTGAGGAAGGTGGTGGGTCTTTCCGTTGACTTCTGATGATGTATGCATTTAAAATGGCCAACTGGAGAAGGTAAATTGCAACTTGTTTATGTCAGAAGAAACACTTTCTTGTTGATAAATAGGGTTGTAGCATCTGATCATGTAAATCCACCCCCCATGAATCAATTATATTTGCGCATACATGTAAGCTTGTGGATGGGACTACGTCTTCCATGAATTTCCACCAAGGTGTCATGTTAGATGGTGGACAGGACGTACACATCTCTGTTGCTGATTTCCCCCTTTGTAGCTTTGTGGCCACGAGACTTTGTGGAAAGTCCTTCCTGTTTATTTGGGTGGTAACGCAGGCTAAGGTTTTCTCACGGTACAGGTGGCAGAAAAGGGGCAAACTTGTGTAATTATCTAGGTAAATGTGATAACCCTTTTGGAATAGTGGAACAGCCAGGTTCAAGACAATTTTTCCACTTGTGCCTACGTAGGTTGGGGACTTGGGTAGATGGAGCTGGGAGTTTTTGCCTTCATACATGTGAAAGGCATGCACATATCCTGTGGCCCTTTCATGGAGCTTGTTGAGCTTTACTTCATACCTGGACCTTTTACTGGGAATGTATTGCTTGATTTCCAGCCAGCCAGTTAAGTGGACAAGGGATTCGTCCTCACAGATATTTTGGTCAGGGACATAATGTTCAGCAAATCTCTTAAAAAAAGCAGTTAGGGGGGATTTTGTATAGTTTGTGATAGTCAGGATGATCTCTGGGAGGACACTGCGAGTTATCGCAGAAATGCAGGAAGCGTATGACCTAGCTGAAAAAATGGGAATGTGATGGATGGGGTGGGCTGACCAGTAAGCATGTAATTAATTTTTTTTTTTTGAAGCCCCATGTTGAGTGTCAGGCCCAAAAACAATTTAAACTCCTCCTCTGTTAAATGTCTCTATTCAAATGGACGGGCATGAGTTGGATTTGTTTGGGTTTGTCTGGCAGGGAAAAATAACTTAAAAAGATCAATTACTGAAAAACATTCAGTGTTGGCCAGCACACCTGTCTGTGCTGTGAAAGAGGGGATTGTAGCTGATCCTGAGCTGGAAGGCAGCCATAATGTGTTTACCAGGGCATCTGGAAGATATGTTTGGGCCCTGATTCTTGGGGTCTGGTGTGATATTCCATTCCTGGTACTGGGCCTTTCATTCTAAGGTCTAGCACCATTGGTGTTTGCGGATTCACCATTGGGGTGTGTAGCATTGCTTGTGGTTGCCTGGTCTTCAGAGCGTCTTATTCTTTTAGGAGAGACTGCTTCCTCCTCCTATGCTGTCACCGATCCATTGCTTTTAACTGGCTCATATTCCGAATCGGAATCAGACGGTGAGAGCTCCCCACTGTTCTCGTCCATCATACTGAGAGTTTGAAATGGCTTCTCACTAGTATATGGCGGCTATATGATGGGAACACTGTTTAGGCAGCACTGATGACAGGTACACTGATAGGTTGCACTGATTGATTCACTGGCAGGTATACTGATGGATGTGCTGATAGGTACACTAATGGACTGCACTGACAGGTACATCGATGGCTGCTGTGACAGGTACACTAATGGCTGCTGTGACAGGTACAATGATGGGCTGCACTGCCAGGTACACTGATGGATGCCCTGATAGTTACACTGATGGGCTGCGCTGACAGGTACACCGATGGATGCGTGGACAGGTACACCGATGGATGCGCTGACAGGTACACCAGTGGATGCGCTGACAGGTACACCGATGGGTTAAGCTGACAGGTACACTGATGTATGTGCCTACAGGCACACTGATTGGCTCTGCTGACAGGTACACTGATGTCTTCTGACAGGCACACTGATGGATGCTGTGACAGGTATTCTGGAGCAATCAGGGCTGTAACTATAACTCACTGTTCCTGGATTCTTCACACAGGATCGGTGTGTGAGGAGAAGAAGCAGGTACAGCAAGTTACCGCTATTTGAATACAGTTGTGATTGGACACAGCCACATGGTAAAGAGCCAATTTCATTGGCTGTTTACCCTGATCAGTGATGCGCTGTGTCCAGAGGACACAGCTCACCACCGATGGCAGCTCTGAGAGCCCCCAGGGGCGCACACAAGTGGTGTTACTGGGAGGACGTCATGTGACATTCACACGGAGGGGCCATCAATGTGCTATTGGCTGGATGGGAAATGGTTTTACTTTTTCACTGAGCTTCTGTGAGGACTTTCTGCCAATGGCTCCCACTGCTGCCTCAGTCCCTGTGAGTAGAGGGTGAGGGGAGAGAAGAGATGCAGGTGTGCACTGGCTTGGATCTCTTGGATTTGAGGGCTCAGGTAAGTATTTAGGGAGGTAGAGAAGCACTAAAAGTTGAAAAACTATTTTTACCTTAATGCAGAGAATACATTAAGTTAAATAAAAGTTTTAGCTTTAGAACTACTTTAAGTTACATGATTCTTTGCAACCTCCCTTTAATATGCCAAATGTGTGTGTGAGATAGTGGGTGTTTCTGGTTCTTTTAAACACATCAGCCTTCATTTGTCAACATTAGGAAATATGGTTACTTAGAAGATGAGTGTTTGGAAGCAACTGCTATCTGAATAGACGAGAAGCCTCAGCTATCAATGTGGAGGACAACCAATCAACCATCTTATGAAAAAAAGGAGGTGTAATTACAGTTTACCAGCAAGAAAGAAATAAAGTAACAGTTACGTTGACTGATGTGTGTTTGTGATAGTGCTGGACCACTAAAAGTAAAAATTGGTTACCATGGATCTACTGTAGTGTTTTTTTCCTTCAAAGAAGCAAATCTGTGATTGAAATCTAGTAAGGGTGGACCCCTTTCTGTTCCTAGGCTACTACCTCTCTGTTATCAACACAAGGTTGCCTACCAGATGGTAGATTTTTGAATATTTATGGAGGAGCGCCTGGTACTAAAGTCCATTTCACTTAAAGGACTTTTTGAAACAAATAATGATTAAGAGCATCAGATAGAGTGCCAATCTTTTTGGGAAAAACGCATCCCTTCTTTAAAACGTAAGTAGTCGATGTTTATAAAATTACAACAGACTGTACAGAGAGACTATGTTAAGGCTTGATAAAGACTAGCATTTCCTGTAGGCACTGTAGGCAGTTGGCTTAGAAACATTGACTATTCAAGTCCTGAGGGGGGGGGGGGCTTCCTTTCCACAAAATGCATTTGCTTTATCTGATGCTTTTAATAATTAAAAGTTTCAGAGAGTTCTTTAAGTGAGCTGAACCACATGCTACTCCATACAGATTCAAGAATCTAACAGTTAAGATGGTCAGCAAGGGAAGTTACTAGATTAAATAAGCCTGTCAACCACACCCCTGACTTTAGGGAGTATAAGGAATAAAATGCTTGAATGGAACTGTTAGCTGAACTTTTTCCACTAAGAAACTGTCACAAAGGCCAGTGGCCATACAATATTCCATTGGGGGGAAGCATATGATAGAGTTTTATTTACTGACCCTCCAAAAATGTGCAGAAGAAGGCATAGATGTTTTCTTGTGAACAGAAAGGGAAACTCCTCAGGAGAAGATTTATTGAAGAAAAATCCTACAAGTGTATAATGCTATATTGGATTTCACAACTGAGAAGGAGAATCTCAGCGAATAGAGGGAATTATGGAAGATTATCTCTATCCCAGGGATCCTGGAAGGAGGGCCATGGGAAAGAACCTTAAACACAGAATTTTCTCCTACATATCTAAAGAATCGTATAAGCTAGAAGAAGATAAGGTACTGTATAGAGCCCACACAAGGTAAGGGGAAGAAAGTGTACTGAGAGTCTGCAGGAGCATGGCACTGCACCCTCCATCTGCTGATTGTGGGTACAATGTTTTACAGGCTCCAATGTAAGAGGCTAGATCGGGAGCTTCTACCATCTCCAGAATTTCTCAGATCTGTATATCCCATTTTATGTCTCATACATTTTCTTTGGTCATCTATCAGCAACAGCAGATTGGGCAGTATGATGCAAAATTGCTCTTTGATGAACATTGTATCTTTAATTTTTGCAACTTCACTATTCTGGAGATGTATCCTTTGAGATCTGCTCCAGTGGGTAAGAATTTCATGTAGTTTCATGAGTTCAGACTGGTGTCTGCAACTCTTGGTGCAGAGGAGAAATGTCCCTTTTCCAGTGAGTCTGCGGAGTGTGAGACAGTGAAATCCTCCAGCAGAGGGCTTCAGGGAGGAGTGGTTACCGGCTGGAGTCTCATTCAGTGCCCGGTTGAAGCAGGCCGAAGGTGTTAACGGAGATGAGAAAACTGGAAATCTTGTAAATGCTTTGCTTTACAGCTTCCCAGGGTTGGGAGTAGATTTACATTTTTTTACACGTCTGCTTCTTAATGTGTTTCCCTGAGTTGCTGTGCACATCCTCATGATTCATTGGAAGAGCATTATTTCAGAGTGCCCTTTAAAAAGATGGAATGGGGCAGTTTAGGAGACCTCTACCTAGCTATGTCCCACACCCTTGTTGCAGAGATACTGGTGGTCTGTCTGCTCTGATCTCTCGTAGCAGTGGATTTGTTTTTCTCAACTGCACATGTGTTAAATGCGGTTAATGAAGCTGCTGCGAGATATTTTGTCACAGCAAGGCCCTATCTAAGTCAGCTATGTGGGCAGCTCAAATATTTTTTCTCAGTTGTGACTAGGAGACAGTAGGGTGTTTTACAGAGGATTCTGTCAGTCACACAGCTGAATTTTTTTTAATGAAATAAAGAGTGCTCAGGGCTTTTAAAGCATAACACTTAAATGATTTAAATAAAAGTCTTTGCTTCTATACATTTGTAGAACTTTTTAAAACCAATTTATTGCCAGCTGAATTAGCAGTGAACACACAGCTCAAAATCACTGTCCTAGTTGCTACTTCTGTGCATTCTGGAGACATCAACAAGCCCTGACAGCTTTGTTAAACCATCTCGCTATCAGCATGTTACGCCCAGCATGTTACACCCACTTCCTCTCTAGGCCATTTTCCAATTTTCAGTCCATTAACAGTTAGATGAAATTATTTGGTCATGCAATGGTGTACCCAAAATTCTTCATAATTTTTTGAGACAGTGTTTTCATTTGATGGTATTTAACCTCTTGCCCTCCAGAGGATTTACCCCCCTTCCTGACCAGACTATTTTTTGCTATACGGCGCTGCATTATTTTAACTGACAATAGCGCGGTCATGCAACCCTGCACCCAAAAGAAATGTATGTCCTTTTTTACCCACAAATAGAGTTTTCTTTCCGTGGTATTAGATCACCTGTGCGGTTTTTATTTTTTGCGCTATAAACAAAACAGACAATTTTGAAAAAACCCAATATTTTTGACATTTTACTATTAACCCCTTTTACGCCGGCCGCACACAAATGTGCAGCCTCCCGGAATCTGGGCCTAGACGCCGAGTGGCCGCACATTTGCTTTCATGTAACAAAAAACATTTGAGCTGAGAGCGTGCACCCAGCGTGCTCCCAGCACACATGTCTGGTACTCACGGAAAGGTCCTGGTCTGCTCTTTTGATTGGGACCTTTCCCGATCATGTGACCGCCGTGACGACACGTCACGGCGATCACATGATCCCTAAACCACACCCCACCCACCCCGCCTCCCGGCATCTGAAACTCTTAAAGGGCCGGGAGGCGCTGGCAGGAAGGGGTTAAACATACCCAGTAATAAAATATAAAAAATCTAATTTCGTCATAAATTTAGGCCAAAATGTATTCTGCTACATGTCTTTGCTAAAAAAAATCCCAATACGTGTAAATTCATTGGTTTATGTGAAAGTTATAGGGTTTACAAATGGCAGTACAAATACTGGAATTTATTTTTATTTTTTTTACTAGTAATGGCAGCAATCAGCAACTTATAGCGGGACTGCGGCAGACATTCTGATACTAGGGGGAACTGACTTGGTGTCACTGACATCCCCAGTGACACGAATACAGTGATCAGTGCTAATAAAAAGCACTGACATTGTACTAATGGCACTGCACAGGAAGGGGTTAACATGTGGGGTAATGAAAGGAATAACTGTGTACTGTTTTACTATGTGGGCTGCGTGTGCTTTACACTGTAACCACACTACTTTGTATGGCTCTGCTGTGCAGAGCCATACAAAACAGTGTGGAGGAGCTGACAGGGGAGAGATCTGTATTGTTTACATACAGGTCTCTCCCCCGTCGGTAATGCTCGGAGATCGAAGAGTCACAAATTTAAACTGAAATGCATTCTATGGGGTGGGATGAGGGTGTCATACTCACACGTGCACAGGCAGGAGGGGGGTGTAAACATTCTATGGGGGAGGGAGGGGTGTCAAACTCAGACATGCAAAGGCACAAGGGATGTGTATAAAATGCATAAGCTATGTCATTTTCACAGGCTGCTTCTACACTGAAGGAGCTCGAGGGTCCCTTATAGTGCTCCCATGGTGACGGCCAATCAGAGGAATCAGATCCGGGCTGAGGTGCACAGGTGGCTGTGACCGCCTAGCACGTGAGGAACTATGGGCAGGCAAGTCAGGAGCCTGTCCAGACCCCTGCAGCAGACCTGGCAACTGGGCCCACAGCCATTATGGCCCATTAGTCTCCCCTGCTGTCCTGATGTGCGCTAGAAGGATCTCAAGGTCTCCCATCTCACCCAACAGGCTGAAAAGTGCACCAACCACTCATTGAGAAGCTCATCTGATGCTGCCCCTGCTCAGAATGGTAATTCCGGAAGGACCACCTCCCACAAAATGCCCATCTCCACCCTGCTTAACCCCCTCCCTACCACATCCCACCATTCTCCAATAAAGGTAAGGCTGCCTTCTTTTAAACATGGCACCATTTAACCCTCTTTCTTCCACAGCCTGTTTCTGTAAACCAAGTCATGTAGGCCTTTTACTAATACTGCGCATAAGTTCCCGGCCTAATGTTGATTTGTCAAAAAATTTTAGTCTAGTAGACGGGCACCATAAGACATACTACTCTGTACTAGCATGTTCTAAATATCTAAGGATCACCTACAATTTAAGGCTCCATGCACACATTTTAATAGCGCTGATAATGTTAGCTGTGTAAAGTCCCGTTAAAAATGTGAGTTTTTCAGCATTGTTACATCAGCATTTAGCAGTGTTTTCTCCCGCATTTTGCTATGTTTTTGTTTTTTAGCGTTTTTTTTTTTTTACAAAAAATTTTTTTTTTTGCTCAAAAAATCCAAAAACACTGGTTTGCAACATTTTTCAATATTAGAGCATTATTATAGCTAAATAACTCCTCTAGAAACCAACTATTTCTGGGGCTTTTTCCAGCCAAAAAACGCCCCTGCCAAAAAACGCTGATTACAGTCTGTGTGTGCATGGACCTATAGGATAACATGCTGGGGGGTTTACTGGCTGTAGAAAAAAACACAAAAAGCCAAAAACAGCAGCTGTAAAAGCATCCAGTGTATATGAGTACTATTTGTCAATTTGGACTGAGATGCAGCTTTAAACATGACTACTGACATTATTTTTATGCAGATGAAGGAACCATATTAATTGTTTGTAGTTCTGTTAGGCTATGTTCACACTAGCTTTGTCAGCAGGCGTCAGACAGGTGTTTGAGAAGCGTTTTTAACGCTTCTCAAAAGCCTATGAAAATTCTGCACATGGCAGCACACAGTGCTGTTCACACTGAAGCGTTAGTGTTGTGGCAAAACTGACACCTCGGGGTTTATTTACTAAAGCTGGAGAGTCCAAATTCAGACTCCCTTCTGCATAGAAACCAATCAGCTTCCAGGTTTCATTGCCAAAGCTTCATTGAACAAGCTGAGGTTAGAAGCTGATTGGTTTCTATGCAGAAGGGAGTCTGATTTTGGACTCTCCAGCTTTAGTAAATAAACCCCCTCATGTCAAGTCAGGAAGAATTGAAGCCTCCCATTCAAGCCTATGGTAACACTTCTCAAACGCCTGGCAGGCGTTTGCAGAGTGTTAGCAAGGCGTTTGCGGAGCGTTAATACCATTAAACTTCATTATAGGCGTTTGTGGTGCGGTTTTAACGCTTTGCAAATGCCTATCAAATGCCTCCAAAATGCACATAGGGCATTTGGGGAGTGTTTGGGAAGTGTTAAAAATGCTTCTCTAACACCTGTCAAATGCTATAGGGGCGTTTGGCAAGTGTTAGAAATAAAGTCAAGTGTGAATGTAGCCTTACATACTCATACTGTACATTCTTTTCTGATAAGTTATTCAATTTTGAATTTATTTTACACAGTTGATTTAGGCTTAGAGGTCATTTAACAAATATCACAACTAATGAACACTCTATAAAGTATGATACAACTTTTTGCCTGTTTTCCTCCCCTACTGATAAACTGTTCCACAGCTCCATCTGGGTCTTTGCAAAGTAACACATTTCCCCTGCACCGCCCAGCAATCAGTTTTAAAGCATGACCTTGTTCTGACACTTCTTTTCCCGAGCTTTGCTTCCTTCCTGTACTGTGCTGAGTCTATGAGTGCATCTGAAAGTTTCTGAACTCTCCTCACTAGTTTACCTCTGCAATCAGGGATTATTAAGGTAATTCAAACTTTCCTCTCCTTACGATCCTTCCCTCTTTTCAATCACAATTACAGAAACCATTTTTCATAAAAAACCCCACAACTAAGTTTTGGGTAAGAACACACAGAGAATGCCAAATGAAAACCACAGATTTCTTGCAGTCCCACCTCTCATTTTGTCCTATAGCAAGAAAGCAAAGGAAGTACGAACCCACAGGGGGATGGCCAAATCAGCTTATTTACTACAAAGTCCTCTTTCCATATGAAATACATTAATACCAAGAACTTAGACAGTGACCTGTTACATAGTGCAATCAATCAAGGTGTTTTATATTATGCGTTTTCCTGATAAGTAGAATCTAGATGTAGTTTATAACATCCTGTCTACTTTTACTGCAGCGCACCAGGGTATAGCAAAAATATAAAATATATGTACTGTATATGTTTAATGTGCCTTTAAAAACAGTTATAGGTAAACATGAAATGTCATTTTGCACATGAAAAATAAAGATGCATACTTGATCAACAACTTGCAAAGTGTTTTTCAAGACTCCTATTTGCTGTAACCCTCTATATCAGGGGTACTGAATCAAAATTTACGGAGGTCAGGTTAGTAACATTCTCTTTCTGCAGAGGTCCGAATCTTATTTTTCTTCTATGACTCAGGTCCTCCACATCACAGCCCCCTTTACATTAGTGTCCTCAGTCCCCCCTTTCCCATCACAGACCCCTTACATCCCATCATTACAGTCCCCCACTTATATCACAGACCCCTCTCACATCACAGTCCCTTTTGTAATCACAAACCCCCACATCACAGCCCCGCCACCCCTTAACATCACAGCCCACTTTAAATCACAGCCCAACTCCTCACATCACAGACCTTTCATATCACAGCTCTCTCCTCTCACATCACAGTCCCCCCATATCACAGCTGCCCCCCTCACATCACGGTTTACCCATCTCATAGCACCATCTCTTACATCACAGCCTCTCCATCTCTCAGCTCCCTCTCTCACATCACAGTCCCCCATATCACAGCTCCCCCTTCTCACATCACCGCCCTTATATCACAGCTTCCCCCTCTCACATCACAGCCTCCCATATTACAGCTCCCCCTTCTCACATCACAGCTCTCCAGATCACATCCCAGCCCCACATATCATACCACAGACCCCCATATCCCAGCTTCTCCCTCACATCACCCCCCCAATATTACAGATCCCCCTCTCATATTACAGCCCCCCTACAGAGCCCCATATCACAGCCCCCCATTTCACAGCTCCACCCTCTCACTTCCCAGCCCCAGCCCCCCATATCACAGTTCCCCCCCTCTGACATCACAACCCCCCAATCTTCCCTCTTCACAGTAATACCTTAACTCATAATTGGAGGGTAAGAGGAATATCAAGGTGGATGTCTCTTCTGTATGTACTCGCCTGCCATCACTGCTGTTAAAGTCACAGTATGGAAAAGGGTGGGAGGAATGGCAGGGTGGACTCCTCCTCTGTATGTACTTGCCTGCCGCTTAACTCACTGCAGGGAAGAGGGTGGGCGGCACGGAAGGTCTGCACTTAGGGTAGAAGCTGTCCAACTCTTCTTGTTAAAAAGCGAGTTACTCACTTGTTAATATGAAAGGTTGGGCATCTCCCGCTCCACCTGTAGACCTAAATCTTCTCCTGCTCTCCTCTCTACTGTGAATTCAGCAGCAGCGGCGGAGGTGGCAGCACCAGTGGTAGGCAAGCACATTCAAAAGAGTCCACCCTGCCATTCTCCCCAACCTCTTTGTCAGGAATGGACTTGCCAATGGTGGTGGGACTCACCTGCCTTGTGGGCTGCAGTACCAGGGCTGGCCAGCGGGTGTTCTCAGCAACCAGAAGCTCACTCCTGCAGTCAGCCATCACCTGAGGCTGATTGCAGGAAGTGTATTTAAGGAATGGCCAGATCTGCAGTCAGTGCCTTGGTGTATGTTTCCCATGAGCCCCTGTACCTGCATCCTGTCTGCTTCCTGCCTGATTCTGCTTTGATCCTGACTCTGAATGAACTCCGCCTGTCCTGACCTCGGCTATTCCTGACTACTCTTCCGCCTGCTCCTTGTGCCCTGCCTGCCCGTTTGCTACTGACCCGGCCCGCCCAACTACGCTTAGTATTGTTCCTATTGGTATCTGTTGGAGGTTTGGTTTTGTTTGTTTGCACTGTGTTTATGTTTAGTCTTGCACTGCGTTTATGTTTTGTTTAGTCTTAATAAATTGTCTTATTTACACTATACTTGAGCCTGCGTTTCCCTGTGTCAGTTCACGCATCTCTGGTCTTACCGAGAGCCCTGACACTCTTCCCTGCTGTGACTTCAACAGCAGTGGCGCCAGCAGGCCAGAACATGCAGAAGTGGAATTCACCCTGCCATTCCTCCCGCCTTCTACAGCTGCAGTGGCAGGAGGAGAGGATTCCACTCAGGCTACTGAGTGGTGTGGCTGTGGTCAGGACAAGACTGTCTCTCGTTCTGTGTCTGGACCTCTGGCCGCCATTTAGTGACGCTTGCACTATATGTTCATAAAAAGGTACCCACTTTAACTGGAGGTATGATTTCTACATTTTCCTGGCAGTGCTATCTACTGCTGTTGTGGCACAGTCATAAAGGCAAACATGACCAAGAAATATCTAGTCGGCCAAGGTAAACCCATTCAAACAACAAACTAGTTCCCTGGCTGTCTCAGGCATTGATACTTTCAGAGTCACTGAACAGGAACAAACATACGTAAACTTTCAAAAGACCAAATCAAATATGCAATACAAAGAGAAGCTACTGTATTGACTTGACATGCAGGCAGCAAAATCTTTAAAAAGAAAGTTCAGCAATGATAATTTGCATATTCCTTTTGGTGCAGGTTTTACCCAAAATATATTTACTTATTATTATGTTTACTATTACAGTTGCCTGTTCGTTGATTGGGGTGGAATTCGGAAATCTCAGCAGTAAGAATAACTAATATTAATGAGACCTTACTGTGATGATAAACAAGTGATAAGAAGCTTCCCATGTTACAAACAACCATTGGAGTTGGTACTATTTGTACGAAAATATGCAAAATACATGTGCAAAATGTGACATGAATTAAAGTGTTTGTTCACCAATGCCAGAAGTCTGCCAAGCAAAATAGGTGAGTTGGAAAATTTTGGTGCATGAACAGAACTATGATTTAATTGGTATTGCTGAATCTTGGCTTCATTCTTCACATGACTGGGCTATTAACATTCCTGGCTATGCTCTCTTTTGGCGAACGACAGGGTAAAAAGGAAAGGTGGTGGTGTCTGCCTTCATGTAAGAAGTTATCTCAAAGCAAGTGTGAAAGAGAACCTAGTTGACAGAGAGTGTGAGGTGGCTGAAGCATTATGAGTGGAACTGCACAGGGGTGTGCGAACTACAAAGGTAATCACTGGAGTTTGTTATAGGCCTCCCAGTGTTAATGAGGAGGTGGAAACTCAGCTCCTTGCAGAGATTGAAAGGGCTACAAGGGCTGGGATAGTGATAATAATGGGAGGATTTTAACTACCCAGAAATTGACTGGAGTAATGGCACTGCAGGAGCAGTTAAAGAGACTTGATAAACCTATTACAATTACAGTTCATAGAGGCCCCAACTAGGAATGATGCTCTGCTGGGCCTAGTAATCTCAAATCATGCAGAATTTATTACTAATGTTAATATAAAAAAAAATCTGGGTAGCAGTGACCATAACATGATTTTATTTAATGTTAGCTGTAAATAACAAGCACATACGGGAAAGATAAAAACACTCAACTTTTGAAGAGCAAATTTTCCTAGGATGAGGGCTGCTTTCCAAGACTTAGACTGAGAGGGAATATTGGCATAGATGAACACGAAAACAGAAAACAGAAATTGGAGTTCTTTAAAAAGACTGTATGCAAACATACTGCTAAATATATTCCTATGGGCAGCAACTTTAAAATGCTAAAAATAAAACCTATATGGCCAAAGTTAAAAAAACTATAAATAATAAGAAAAGAGCTTTTAAAAAATATAAAAACGAAGAAACATTGTTGTTTAAATATTACAAGGAATATAACAGAATATAAGGAAATAAAGGCCGCAAAAACTGAATACGAACAACAGATTGAAAAAGATAGCAGGGCAAACCTCAACAAATTCTTCAAATATATTAATAGTAAAAAGGTCAGGTCTGAGAATGTTGGCCCTTAACAAAATAATTTAGAGTGGGTCACTGAGGACAAAAAGAAGGCAAATTTATTAAATACATTCTTCAGCTCTGCGTATACAAATGAACATAGGGGACCTCATGTCCATAATGGGAATGGTATTGACACAGTCCCAAAATGATCAAAATTGATATGATCCAAAAATATTTAGACAGAATGAAGGTGAATAAAGCACCTAGACTGAAATCCATACAACCATGGGTCCTACAAGTATTGAGCTCTGTCATTTCAAAGCCATTGTTTCTAATTTTTAGAGACTCTTTAATGACTGGCATAGTACCACTGGATTGGCGTAAGGCCAATGTGATGCCTATATTTAAAAAGGGATCAACATCTTTATCAAGTAATTATAGACCTGTTAGTTTAACTTCTATATTTGGGAAGATATTGGCGATTTTAATAAAAGACCACATACTGTAGATGAATTTCTTTCTGGATAAAAATATTTTAAGCAACAGACAGCATAGATTCATGAAAGACAGAAGTTGTCAAACAAATCTGCTTTCTTTTTATGAGGAGGTGAGCAAAACCTTGGATAGAGGGGTGGCGGTGGACTTGGTATACTTGGATTTTGCATAAGCGTTTGAGACAGCTAATGTGTAAGGTAAAGTCTACAGGCTTGGAAAAATCAGTTTGTAAATGGATAGAAAACTGTCTAAAAGACCAAATTCAGAGAGTAGAGGTTAATGATTTATACTTTGAATGGTCTAGGGTTGTTAGTGGTGTACCCCAAGGTTCAGTGTTGGGACCTTTACTTTTTAATATATTTATATTGATATAGGGTCTGAGATTAAAAATACCATTTCAGTCTTTGCAGATGACACCAAGCTGTGCAGTGGAATAATGTCCTTACAGGATGTCTCCAACTTAAAAACTGACCCCAATGCACTGTTTAACTAGGTAACTATGTGGCAAATGAGGTTTAATGTGGATAAATATAAAGTTATGCACTTGGGGGCTAAGAATATGCATGCATCATACATACTAGGGGGGCTACAACTGGGGGAATCGATGGCGGAAAAGGATCTGGGTGCTCTGGTAGATCATAAACTTAATAATGGAATGCAATGCCAAGCTGCAGTTTCTAAAGCAAGCAAAATCCTCTCTTGTATTAAAAGAGGTAAAGACTCCAGAGAGAGAGCTATAATTTTACGCCTGTACAAATTATTAGTAACACCTCATCTGGAATATGCAGTTCAGTTTTGGGCACCAATTCACAAAAAGAACATTGGGGAACTGGAGAAAGTATAGAGAAGGGGCAACCAAACTGATAAGAGGCATGGAGGAGCTCAGCTATGAGGTAAGATTAGAGGAACTGAATTTATTCTCTCTTGAGAAGAGGAGATTAAGGGGGGATATGATCAACATTTATAAAAATGCAACAGTGGTTCATCTAGTGAACTCGGTGTAGAGTCATTCACCCTTAGGTCATCACAGAGGAAAAGAAATTTAATCTCCAAACACGGAAAGGTTTCTTCACAGTGAGAGCTGTGAAAATGTGGAATAGATTCCCTCAAGAGTTGGTTCTGGCCAGCTCAGTGGATTGCTTCAAAAAAAGTCCTGGATTCTTTCTTAGATACAGAGAATATAATTGGATACTAACATTTATAGGTAAAGTTGATCCAGGGAATATCCGATTGCCTCTCAGGGGATCAAGAAGGAATTTTTTTCCCAGCAGGAGCAAATTGGATCATGCTGTACTGGGTTTTTTGCCTTCATCTGGATCAACTGTGGGTATAGGATTATAACTTTTTTTTTTTTTTTTAATGGTTGAACTGGGTGGACTTTTATCTTTTTTCAGCCAGCAACCCTATGTAACCTAGGGTTGCCACCTCATTCCTTTAAAACCGAACACATATTAATGACACAGGTTCTGTGGCTGATTAAGGTGGTAATTAAACTCACCTAGTGCTTTATCTGCATTAAATTAGCCTCAGAACCTGTGTAATTACGTCCTCATGCACGCTTGTAAACCCCCCCCAGTATGTTATCATATGTGTCCATGCACAGATAGACTGTAATCAACGTTTTTTGGCTGGAAAAAAAACCCCAGAACTAGTGGGTTTCTAGGGGAGTTGTTTAGCTGTAAAAACGCAGAAAAAAAACCGCCACAAACCAACGTTTTTGGACTTTTTTGGACAAAAAAAATGTTTTTTGGTTAAAAAAACCCACTAAAAACTCTAAAAACCACAAACAGGGAAAAACACTGCTAAACGCTAATGCACCAAAAAGCTGAAAAACTCACGTTTTTAACGTGACTTTATACCAGTGTTATCAAAATGTCAAGTGTGCATGAGAATTAATATGTGTTTGGTTTTAAAAGAATAAGGTTGGGTTCACACTGATGTGGTGCAGAATTCACAGCGTTTTCTGTGCGAATTCCACACCGCATCAGAAGCGCACCCCATTCATGCAAACCAATGCGGGTGTGTATGTTAAGCTAACAACATCCCGAATTCGGTCCGCAAAATGTGGTGCGATGTGCAGAATCGGATCGCATAGGTGTGAATATTCATGTGATGCGATTCTAGTGTGGGCCCAAAAAAGGGTCCTGCCCCTTTTATGTGCAGATGTGGTGCGATTTGAGCCATACAAAATGTATGGCTCCAGTTTCACCGCACACAAATCGCATGTGATTTGCACAGGAATGCAGTGCGGTTCCTGTGCAAATCACATGCGATATACCGCACCGCACACATGCGAACCCAGTGTAAAAGAATAAGGCTGGGTTCACACTGATGCGGTGCAGAATTTGCAGCGTTTTCTGAGCGAATTTCACGCCGCATCAGAGTCTCAACCTGTTCATGTGAACTGATGTGGGTGTGTTTGTTAAATTAACAGCACCCCGATATCGGTCCGCAAAACACAGTGCGATGTGCAGAATCTGATTGCATAGGTGAGAATACCCATGAAATCTGATTCTAGTGCGGACCCAAAAAAGGGGACCCTGAGGTGGCAACCCTAATGTAACCCCTTATTTGTAAAGTCCTCCGCTCACACGAGGGGCAGAGTGGCTGACCAGAGTGGGGTGGATGGTGACAAAAGCCACAGAGTGGACACAAAGGTTGGCCACTCCTTTAGCGGTGGTAAGAGCCCTGAAAACTGCCAAGGCACAGGGTCCAAAGATACTGAGCATAATTCACTAAGCGGTATCTTACGGCATCCGAGTATGCAGTAGGATACCACATAGCATTTTTAAAAATAAACATTTGAATTCACAAAAAAAAACGCTACTAGACTACCGCATGAGTTGTTTTATCAAGCCATGCGATATTTTAGTAGTGAAAACTATGCGGTAATGTTTCAGCTGTCAGTGGGGAACAGCTGATGACTCATAGGTTGTTAGGGACTCAGCGGACACCCATTCCTTAACAACCCATGACAGTACTGACAGATACCAGTACATACCGCATGGAAAATATATCCCAGCGCACAAAGATAAGTGCCAAGTGAGTATGCTGCTGTGCAACAGTGAAAACACCAATAAATGACAACAAAAGAACAGCGCAAACAAAAACCTCCAAATATACAATATATGGGTGAACAAACAATAAATCAAATGTCCATGTAAATAAAAGTCCTTTTTCCCAGTGAGATGAATGTATAAAATATTCAAAATATGCTTTCACCTTCCACCACGTGATAAATAATATCAACCGCACTCACCAGATCAAGGTGAGTAATTAGCCTTATAGGATATAAGGGATCCTATACCCCCTCCAAAAAGATCAAATCTTTTTTTCCACCCTGAATGGGTATATTGCTCGCATCCACCTTACTCCTCCATAAGCTCCTCAATGGTGCAAAGAAAAAGAAACCACATAGTGTAATACTGCCAAATTGATATTAAATGTAAAGATAAAGCCAGGCCACTCACATGATTGAATAAAATAGAAAGCCTTGTTTAATAGCCTTAATGGCTTGAATGCATCCACAATCCAAAGTTAAAAACAGGAACCTCATGATTCTGTTAAGTTGCAGGGGATGAAACAGCCTTCCACCTCTAAGATGGCCACTTGGAACGCACCCCTCGGCATGCGTTCCAATCACCGGAAATGACGTGAACCAGAATGACGGTGGACCGGAAGACCCACCCACAGGGCGTTCTCAAGTCTTCCACTACTTAACCACTTGCCTACCAGGTACTTATACCCCCTTCCTGCCCAGGCAAATTTTCAGCTTTCAGTGCTGTCGCACTTTGAGTGACAATGCACCCATATGAAATTTTTATAATTGTTTTTCACACAAATAGAGCTTTCCTTTGGTGGTATGTACTTGCTGCTGGGTGTTTTATTTTTATATAAACAAAAAAAGAGCAAAGATTTTTTTTCTTTGTTTCTATTATAACATTTTGCAAACAGGTAATTCTTCTCATTCACTGATGTGCATTGATGAGGCTGCACTGATAGGCGGCACTGATGAGGTGGCACTGATATGCAACAATGATGGGCACTGATGGACACTGATAGGTGGCACTGACTGAAGGCACTGACTAATGACACTGCTGGGCACTGACTGGCAGCACTGTTGGGCACTGAAGGGTGTCACTGCTGGGTGGCACTGCTGGGTACAGGTGGACGGCACTGCTGGGCACAGGTGGACGGCACTGCTGGGCGCAGATGGGCGGCACTGGTGGGTGGCACTGCTGGACACCGAACATCAGTGCCCTGATGATCGGTGCCGATCCATCATCTAACAATTGCTGATTCTCGGCAGTACTTTCCTCATGCTGTGACAGCGTGAGGAAAGTGCAGTCGAGAACCATCAACTGCAATTACCGGCGATCTGCTGTGTCATTGGACACGGCTGATCATGTGGTAAAAGGCCGCTGTGATTGGCCTTTTACCACATCACGTGATCAGCTGTGTCCATAGAGATCACGCGGAAAGGCATGTTTTAGGAGAACGTCATATGACGCCCTCCCAGAACTGGCTGACAGCAGTAAAGCCGTCATTCGACTATCTGCGGTCGGCAAGTGGTTAATTACCGCATGCATTTAATTATTTATTTCCTTTTGCGAATTGACTTTAACCACTTTCACTCCTGAGGATTTACCCCCCCCCCCTTAATGACCAGGCCTCTTTTTGCTACTCGGCGTTGCACTAATTCAACTGATAATTGCACGGTTATACAATGCTGCACCCAAACGAAATTTACGTCCTTTTTGTCACACAAATAGAGCTTTCTTTCGGTGGTATTTGATCACCTGTGCACTTTTTATTTTTTAAGCTATAAACAAAAAAAGACCGAAAATTTTGAAGAAAAACAATATTTTTTACTTTCAGCTATAAAAAATATATAGTAAACTCAAAGTTAGTTATAAATTTAGGCCAAAATGTATTCTGCTACATGTTTTTGGTAAAAAAAAATCCCAATAAGTACAGTTGCAAGAAAAAGTATGTGAACCCCAATATTCTTTTTGGACAGCAATGGCTTTCTCCGTGGTGTCCTCCCATGTACTCCATTCTTGTTTAATGTTTTCCTTATTGTAGATGTGTCAACAAAAATGTTAGCATGTGCCAGAGATTTCTGTAGGTCTTTAGCTGACACTCTGGGATTCTTCTTTACCTCATGCAGCATTCTGCGCTGTGCTCTTGCAGTCATTTTTACAGGACGGCCACGCCTAGGGAGAGTAGCAACAGTGCTAAACTTTCTCCATTTGTAGACAGTCTGTCTTACCGTGGACACATGAACATCAAGGCTTTTGGAGATACCTTTGTAACCCTTTCCAGCTTCATGCAAGTCAACAATTCTTGATCGTAGGTCTTCTGAGAGCTCTTTTCTGCAAGGCATGGTTCACATCAGACAGTGCTTCTTGAAACCAGTAAACCCAAAACAGGTGTGTCTTTTTTAAGGGCAGGACAGCTGTCAGCAACACATCCAATATCATCACACTGATTGGAGTCAAGGTTGTTCACTCCTGGCTCCAATAAGCTCAGGGAGAAGACATTAAGCTAGGGCCTCACATACTTTTTCCTCCCTGCACTGTGAATGTTTACATGTTATGTGCAATTAACCTCCCTAACGGTATTCCCGAGTGTAGCTCGGGGTAAAATGTCTATACCAAAAGCGGTAACCCCGAGCTACACTCGGGCTTACCATGCAGCGCTGTATAGGGAGTCCCTGCAGCACTTACCTTGTCCTTGGCTCCCGCGATGTGTCCCCTGCAGCGTCCCCGGCCATCTCCTCCGGCAGATGCCGGCATCCGCCTCCTGTGTTCCGGTCCCTGTGACGTAGGGACGTACGGGCGCCGCCGGAGGCGGCGGGAAATTTGAAAATTTTAAAAAAATGTCAATTTTTCAAAACGATTTTACATAGTAAAACATTGCTGTTTCAACTCATTTCACATACATTTTGTCCCTAGTACTCTGTCCTGTCCCCTGTCTGCATTTTGATTGTTCTTTCTGCCTGGAAATGTAGAAAAGTCCATGGCGTCCAAAAAGTGTCCCTTTAGGTCAAAAGCGGGTTTAGATCAGCTAGAGAACAGCAATAGTAAATCAGAACCACTTGCAGAATTGAGTGATAATGATTCGTGGAGAAATTCGTCATCAGACACTGAAAACGATTTTGCGACTTTGCTCAGCGATGTGTGAACTTGGCGCTATATTTCAAATTTCAGTGTTTTTGGTTTGATTATATTATTGAATTAAATGTATGATATAGAATCTTGTTCAGACAGATTTCAGTTATTCCTAAAAATTACAGCCTACAATAAAAAAACTACATATTTCCATGGAAAATAATGGTACCGCTTTCAGCACCAAAAATATGAAATAATCATACCGCTAGGGAGGTTAAACCATGGCAACATCTAATGTTTGTGTAGTATTATGTTCAGCAGACTGTGTTCTTCTATTGTTGTGACTTAGATGACGTTCAGAGCACATTTTATGCCCAATTCATGCAAAACTCCCCGTAATCCCAAGGGGTTCACATACTTTTTCTTGCAACTGTATATATTGGTTGCTTTGTGTGAAAGTTATAACGTCTACAAACTATGGTATAGATATTGAAATTTACACCATTTTTTTGCTATACAGCGATGTGCTAGTTTAACGGACAATTGCGCAGTCATGCAATACGGTACATATATGAAATTTATGTCCTTTTTTTTCACACAAATAGAGCTTTCTTTTGGTGGTATTTGATCACCTGTGCACTTTTTATTTTTGGCGCTATAAACAAAAAAATTGTTGAAGAAAACATTTTTAAAAAAAACAAAACAATATTTTTTCATTTCGGTCATAACAAATATCCCAAAAAAATTAAATTTTGTCATGAATTTAGGCCAAAATGTATTCTGCTACATGTTTTTGGTTAAGAAAATACCAGTAAGTGTATATTGATTGTTTTATTTGAAAGTTAAAACTAGAGATGAGCGAATTATTCAAAAATTCGATTCGGCTGATTCGCCGAATTTGAGGAAGAAATTCGATTCGAAGCGAATTTATTCGCTGCGAATTTAACTTATAAAAAGGGTTTCTAGGCTTCAGAGAGCCTTTATATTAGTGCAGAACACTGTACCTTTAATTTAAATGCCCTTGGAGATGAGGAAGGAGAAGGAGAAGGAGAAGGATGAGAAGAAGGAGAAGGAGAAGGATGAGAAGAAGGAGAAGGATGAGAAGAAGGAGAAGGATGAGAAGAAGGAGAAGGATGAGAAGAAGGAGAAGGAGAAGGATGAGAAGAAGGAGAAGGATGAGAAGAAGGAGAAGGATGAGAAGAAGGAGAAGGAGAAGGATGAGAAGAAGGAGAAGGAGAAGGATGAGAAGAAGGAGAAGGATGAGAAGAAGGAGAAGGATGAGAAGAAGGAGAAGGATGAGAAGAAGGATGAGAAGAAGGAGAAGGATGAGAAGAAGGATGAGAAGAAGGAGAAGGATGAGAAGAAGAAGGATGAGAAGAAGAAGAAGGATGAGAAGAAGGAGAAGGATGAGAAGAAGAAGAAGGATGAGAAGAAGAAGAAGGATGAGAAGAAGGAGAAGGATGAGAAGAAGAAGAAGGATGAGAAGAAGAAGGATGAGAAGAAGGAGAAGGATGAGAAGAAGAAGGATGAGAAGAAGGAGAATTCCAAGCCAGCAAAAAGTGTATCTGCAGAGCTCCGCTATTTCTTAGCGAAGCTCTGCAGATACACTTAGCGGAGCTCTGCAGATACACTTTTTGCCGGCTTGGAATTCTTCTTATTTTCATCCTACTTCTTCTTCTTCTTCATCCTCATCCTCATCCTCAGAAGAAGAAGATGAGGATGAGGATGAAGAAGAAGAAGTAGGATGAAAATAAGAAGAATTCCAAGCCGGCAAAAAGTGTATCTGCAGAGCTCCTCTATTTCTGACAGTTCTCTGACATTCATATTTACAGCGGTTGAAACATTGTATCTATTTGTTTCCATAAATGGAAACAAATAGATACAATGTTTCAACCGCTGTAAATGTGAATGTCAGAGAACTGTCAGAAATAGCGGAGCTCTGCAGATACACTTAGCGGAGCTCTGCAGATACACTTTTTGCCGGCTTGGAATTCTTATTTTCATCCTACTTCTTCTTCTTCTTCTTCTTCTTCTTCATCCTCATCCTCAGAAGAAGAGGATGAGGATGAGGATGAAGAAGAAGAAGTAGGATGAAAATAAGAAGAATTCCAAGCCGGCAAAAAGTGTATCTGCAGAGCTCCTCTATTTCTGACAGTTCTCTGACATTCACATTTACAGCGGTTGAAACATTGTATCTATTTGTTTCCATTTATGGAAACAAATAGATACAATGTTTCAACCGCTGTAAATGTGAATGTCAGAGAACTGTCAGAAATAGTGGAGCTCTGCAGATACACTTAGCGGAGCTCTGCAGATACACTTTTTGCCGGCTTGGAATTCTTCTTATTTTCATCCTACTTCTTCTTCTTCTTCTTCATCCTCATCCTCAGAAGAAGAAGAAGAGGATGAGGATGAGGATGAAGAAGAAGAAGAAGTAGGATGAAAATAAGAAGAATTCCAAGCCGGCAAAAAGTGTATCTGCAGAGCTCCTCTATTTCTGACAGATACACTTTTTCCCGGCTTGGAATTCTTCTTATTTTCATCCTACTTCTTCTTCTTCTTCTTCATCCTCATCCTCTTCTTCTTCTTCTGAGGATGAGGATGAAGAAGAAGAAGAAGAAGTAGGATGAAAATAAGAAGAATTCCAAGCCGGCAAAAAGTGTATCTGCAGAGCTCCGCTAAGTGTATCTGCAGAGCTCCGCTATTTCTGACAGTTCTCTGACATTCACATTTACAGCAGTTGAAACATTGTATCTATTTGTTTCCATAAATGGAAACATCCATCTTCTGAGGATGAGGATGAAGAAGAAGAAGAAGTAGGATGAAAATAAGAAGAATTCCAAGCCGGCAAAAAGTGTATCTGCAGAGCTCCGCTAAGTGTATCTGCAGAGCTCCGCTATTTCTGACAGTTCTCTGACATTCACATTTACAGCGGTTGAAACATTGTATCTATTTGTTTCCATTTATGGAAACAAATAGATACAATGTTTCAACCGCTGTAAATGTGAATGTCAGAGAACTGTCAGAAATAGAGGAGCTCTGCAGATACACTTTTTGCCGGCTTGGAATTCTTCTTATTTTCATCCTACTTCTTCTTCTTCTTTTTCTTCTTCATCCTCATCCTCAGAAGAAGAAGAAGAATGAAAAGAAGAAGAAGAAGAATGAAAAAAAGAAGAAGAAGAATGAAAAGAAGAAGAAGAATGAAAAGAAGAAGAAGAAGAATGAAAAGATTCTTCTTCTTCTTTTCATTCTTCTTTTCATTCTTCTTCTTCTTTTCATTCTTCTTCTTCTTCTTTTCATTCTTCTTTTCATTCTTCTTATTCTTCTTTTCATTCTTCTTTTCATTCTTCTTTTCATTCTTCTTCTCATTCTTCTTCTCATTCTTCTTCTCATTCTTCTTCTCATTCTTCTTCTCATTCTTCTTCTCATTCTTTTCATTCTTCTTCTTCTTTTCATTCTTCTTCTTCTTTTCATTCTTCTCATTCTTCTTTTCATTCTTCTTCTCATTCTTCTTTTCATTCTTCTTCTCATTCTTCTTCTTCTTTTCATTCTTCTTTTCATTCTTCTCATTCTTCTTTTCATTCTTCTTCTCATTCTTCTTTTCATGAAGAAGAAAAGAAGAATGAGAAGAATGAAAAGAAGAATGAAAATAAGAAGAAGAAGAATGAAAAGAAGAATGAGAAGAAGAAGAATGAAAAGAAGAATGAGAAGAATGAAAAGAAGAAGGAAAAGAAGAATGAAAAGAAGAATGAGAAGAATGAAAAGAAGAAGGAGAAGAATGAAAAGAAGAATGAAAAGAAGAATGAAAAGAAGAAGAAGAATGAAAAGAAGAAGAAGAAGAATGAAAAGAAGAAGAAGAATGAAAAGAAGAAGAAGAAGAATGAAAAGAAGAATGAAAAGAAGAAGAAGAATGAAAAGAAGAAGAAGAAGAATGAAAAGAAGAATGAAAAGAAGAAGAAGAGGAATGAAAAGAAGAATGAGAAGAATGAAAAGAAGAATGAGAAGAATGAAAAGAAGAATGAGAAGAATGAAAAGAAGAATGAAAAGAAGAAGAAGAATGAAAAGAAGAATGAAAAGAAGAAGAAGAATGAAAAGAAGAAGAAGAAGAATGAAAAGAAGAATGAAAAGAAGAATGAGAAGAATGAAAAGATTCTTCTTCTTCTTCTTCATCTTCATCCTCAGAAGATGGATGTTTCCACTTATGGAAACAAATAGATACAATGTTTCAACCGCTGTAAATGTGAATGTCAGAGAACTGTCAGAAATAGAGGAGCTCTGCAGATACACTTTTTGCCGGCTTGGAATTCTTCTTATTTTCATCCTACTTCTTCTTCTTCTTCTTCTTCTTCATCCTCATCCTCAGAAGAAGAAGAATGAAAAGAAGAAGAAGAATGAAAAGAAGAAGAAAAATGAAAAGAAGAAGAAGAAGAATGAAAAGATTCTTCTTCTTCTTTTCATTCTTCTTTTCATTCTTCTCATTCTTCTTCTCATTCTTCTTCTCATTCTTCTTTTCATTCTTCTTCTCATTCTTCTTCTCATTCTTCTTCTCATTCTTCTCATTCTTCTTCTCATTCTTCTTCTCATTCTTCTTCTCATTCTTCTCATTCTTCTTCTCATTCTTCTTTTCATTCTTCTTCTTCTTTTCATTCTTCTTTTCATTCTTCTTTTCATTCTTCTTCTTCTTTTCATTCTTCTTTTCATTCTTCTTTTCATTCCTCTTCTTCTTTTCATTCTTCTTCTTCTTCTTTTCATTCTTCTTCTTCTTTTCATTATTCTTCTCATTCTTCTTTTCATTCTTCTTCTCATTCTTCTTTTCATTCTTCTTCTTCTTTTCATTCTTCTTTTCATTCTTCTCAATCTTCTTTTCATTCTTCTTCTCATTCTTCTTTTCATGAAGAAGAAAAGAAGAATGAGAAGAATGAAAAAAAGAATGAAAATAAGAAGAAGAAGAATGAAAAGAAGAATGAGAAGAAGAATGAGAAGAAGAATGAGAAGAATGAAAAGAAGAATGAAAAGAAGAAGAATGAAAAGAAGAAGAAGAATGAAAAGAAGAATAAGAAGAATGAAAAGAAGAATGAAAAGAAGAAGAAGAATGAAAAGAAGAAGAAGAATGAAAAGAAGAAGAATGAAAAGAAGAATGAAAAGAAGAAGAAGAATGAAAAGAAGAAGAAGAAGAATGAAAAGAAAAAGAAGAAGAATGAAAAGAAGAAGAAGAATGAAAAGAAGAATGAGAAGAATGAAAAGAAGAAGAAGAAGAATGAAAAGAAGAATGAAAAGAAGAAGAAGAATGAAAAGAAGAATGAAAAGAAGAAGAAGAATGAAAAGAAGAAGAAGAATGAAAAGAAGAATGAAAAGAAGAAGAAGAATGAAAAGAAGAAGAAGAAGAATAAAAAGAAGAATGAAAAGAAGAAGAAGAGGAATGAAAAGAAGAATGAGAAGAATGAAAAGAAGAATGAGAAGAATGAAAAGAAGAAGAAGAAGAAGAAGAATGAAAAGAAGAATGAAAAGAAGAAGAAGAATGAAAAGAAGAAGAAGAATGAAAAGAAGAAGAAGAATGAAAAGAAGAAGAAGAAGAAGAATGAAAAGAAGAATGAGAAGAATGAAAAGATTCTTCTTCTTCTTCTTCATCCTCATCCTCAGAAGATGGATGTTTCCATTTATGGAAACAAATAGATACAATGTTTCAACCGCTGTAAATGTGAATGTCAGAGAACTGTCAGAAATAGAGGAGCTCTGCAGATACACTTTTTGCCGGCTTGGAATTCTTCTTATTTTCATCCTACTTCTTCTTCTTCTTCTTCATCCTCATCCTCAGAAGAAGAAGAATGAAAAGAAGAAGAAGAAGAATGAAAAGAAGAAGAAGAAGAATGAAAAGATTCTTCTTCTTCTTTTCATTCTTCTTTTCATTCTTCTTTTCATTCTTCTCATTCTTCTTCTCATTCTTCTTTTCATTCTTCTTCTCATTCTTCTTCTTTTCATTCTTCTTTTCATTCTTCTTTTCATTCTTCTTCTTCTTTTCATTCTTCTTTTCATTCTTCTTCTTCTTTTCATTCTTCTTCTTCTTTTCATTCTTCTTCTTCTTCTTTTCATTCTTCTTCTTCTTTTCATTCTTCTCATTCTTCTTTTCATTCTTCTTCTTCTTTTCATTCTTCTTTTCATTCTTCTCATTCTTCTTTTCATTCTTCTTCTCATTCTTCTTTTCATGAAGAAGAAAAGAAGAATGAGAAGAATGAAAAAAAGAATGAAAATAAGAAGAAGAAGAATGAAAAGAAGAATGAGAAGAAGAATGAGAAGAATGAAAAGAAGAATGAAAAGAAGAAGAAGAATGAAAAGAAGAAGAAGAAGAATGAAAAGAAGAATAAGAAGAATGAAAAGAAGAAGAATGAAAAGAAGAATGAAAAGAAGAAGAAGAATGAAAAGAAGAAGAATGAAAAGAAGAATGAAAAGAAGAAGAAGAAGAATGAAAAGAAAAAGAAGAAGAATGAAAAGAAGAATGAAAAGAAGAAGAAGAATGAAAAGAAGAAGAAGAAGAATGAAAAGAAGAATGAGAAGAATGAAAAGAAGAAGAAGAAGAAGAAGAATGAAAAGAAGAATGAAAAGAAGAAGCAGAATGAAAAGAAGAATGAAAAGAAGAAGAAGAATGAAAAGAAGAAGAAGAAGAATGAAAAGAAGAATGAGAAGAATGAAAAGATTCTTCTTTTCATTCTTCTTTTCATTCTTCTTCTTCTTTTCATTCTTCTTCTCATTCTTCTTCTCATTCTTCTTTTCATTCTTCTTCTTCTTTTCATTCTTCTTTTCATTCTTCTCATTCTTCTTCTCATTCTTCTTTTCATTCTTCTTTTCATTCTTCTCATTCTTCTTTTCATTCTTCTTCTCATTCTTCTTTTCATGAAGAAGAAAAGAAGAATGAGAAGAATGAAAAGAAGAATGAAAATAAGAAGAAGAAGAATGAAAAGAAGAATGAGAAGAAGAAGGAAAAGAAGAAGGAAAAGAAGAAGGAAAAGAAGAAGGAAAAGAAGAAGAATGAAAAGAAGAATGAGAAGAAGAATGAAAAGAAGAAGGAGAAGAAGAATGAAAAGAAGAAGGAAAAGAAGAATGAAAAGAAGAAGGAAAAGAAGAATGAAAAGAAGAAGGAAAAGAAGAATGAAAAGAAGAAGGAAAGAAGATTGAAAAGAAGAAGAAGAAGAATGAAAAGAAGAAGAAGAATGAAAAGAAGAATGAAAAGAAGAAGAAGAATGAAAAGAAGAAGAATGAAAAGAAGAATGAAAAGAAGAAGAAAAATGAAAAGAAGAAGAAGAATGAAAAGAAAAAGAAGAATGAAAAGAAGAATGAAAAGAAGAAGACGAATGAAAAGAAGAAGAAGAAGAAGAATGAAAAGAAGAAGAAGAAGAATGAAAAGAAGAATGAGAAGAATGAAAAGAAGAAGAATGAAAAGAAGAAGAAGAATGAAAAGAAGAAGAAGAATGAAAAGAAGAATGAAAAGAAGAAGAAGAATGAAAAGAAGAAGAAGAAGAATGAAAAGAAGAATGAGAAGCATGAAAAGATTCTTCTTCTTCTTTTCATTCTTCTTTTCATTCTTCTTCTTCTTCTTTTCATTCTTCTTCTTCTTCTTTTCATTCTTCTTCTTCTTCTTTTCATTCTTCTTTTCATTCTTCTCATTCTTCTTTTCATTCTTCTCATTCTTCTTCTCATTCTTCTTCTCATTCTTCTTTTCATTCTTCTTTTCATTCTTCTTCTTCTTTTCATTCTTCTCATTCTTCTTCTCATTCTTCTTTTCATTCTTCTTTTCATTCTTCTTCTCATTCTTCTTTTCATTCTTCTTCTTCTTTTCATTCTTCTTTTCATTCTTCTTCTCATTCTTCTTTTCATGAAGAAGAAAAGAAGAATGAAAAGAAGAAGAAGAAGAATGAAAAGAAGAATGAGAAGAAGAATGAAAAGAAGAATGAGAAGAATGAAAAAAAGGAGAAGAATGAAAAGAAGAATGAAAAGAAGAAGAAGAAGAATGAAAAGAAGAAGAAGAAGAAGAATGAAAAGAAGAATGAAAAGAAGAAGAAGAATGAAAAGAAGAAGAAGAAGAATGAAAAGAAGAATGAAAAGAAGAAGAAGAAGAATGAAAAGAAGAATGAAAAGAAGAAGAAGAAGAATGAAAAGAAGAATGAAAAGAAGAAGAAGAATGAAAAGAAGAAGAAGAAGAATGAAAAGAAGAATGAAAAGAAGAATGAAAAGAAGAAGAAGAATGAAAAGAAGAATGAAAAGAAGAAGAAGAATGAAAAGAAGAAGAAGAAGAATGAAAAGAAGAATGAAAAGAAGAAGAAAAATGAAAAGAAGAAGAATGAAAAGAAAAAGAAGAAGAATGAAAAGAAGAATGAAAAGAAGAAGAAGAATGAAAAGAAGAAGAAGAAGAATGAAAAGAAGAAGAAGAAGAATGAAAAGAAGAATGAAAAGAAGAAGAAGAATGAAAAGAAGAAGAAGAAGAATGAAAAGAAGAATGAAAAGAAGAAGAAGAATGAAAAGAAGAAGAAGAATGAAAAGAAGAATGAAAAGAAGAAGAAGAATGAAAAGAAGAAGAAGAAGAATGAAAAGAAGAATGAAAAGAAGAAGAAGAATGAAAAGAAGAAGAAGAATGAAAAGAAGTAGAAGAAGAATGAAAAGAAGAATGAAAAGAAGAAGATGAATGAAAAGAAGAAGAAGAAGAATGAAAAGAAGAATGAGAATAATGAAAAGATTCTTCTTCTTCTTCTTCTTTTCATTCTTCTTCTTTTCATTCTTCTTCTTCTTTTCATTCTTCTTTTCATTCTTCTCATTCTTCTTTTCATTCTTCTTTTCATTCTTCTTCTTTTTTTCATTCTTCTTCTCATTCTTCTTTTCATGAAGAAGAAAAGAAGAATGAGAAGAATGAAAAGAAGAAGAATGAAAAGAAGAATGAAAAGAAGAAGAAGAAGAAGAAGAAGAAGAATGAAAAGAAGAAGAAGAATGAAAAGAAGAATGAAAAGAAGAAGAAGAATGAAAAGAAGAATGAAAAGAAGAAGAAGAATGAAAAGAAGAAGAAGAAGAATGAAAAGAAGAATGAGAAGAATGAAAAGAAGAAGAAGAAGAATGAAAAGAAGAATGAAAAGAAGAAGAAGAAGAATGAAAAGAAGAAGAAGAATGAAAAGAAGAAGAAGAATGAAAAGAAGAATGAAAAGAAGAAGAAGAATGAAAAGAAGAAGAAGAAGAATGAAAAGAAGAATGAAAATATTCTTCTTCTTTTCATTCTTCTTTTCATTCTTCTTCTCATTCTTCTTCTTCTTTTCATTCTTCTTTTCATTCTTCTTCTTCTTCTTTTCATTCTTCTTTTCATTCTTCTCATTCTTCTTTTCATTCTTCTTTTCATTCTTCTTTTCATTCTTCTTCTCATTCTTCTTTTCATGAAGAAGAAAAGAAGAATGAGAAGAATGAAAATAAGAATGAAAAGAAGAAGAAGAATGAAAAGAAGAATGAGAAGAAGAATGAAAAGAAGAATGAAAAGAAGAAGTATTCCAGTACAGCAAAAAGTGTATCTGCAGAGAGCTCCGCTATTTCTGACAGTTCTCTGACAGTTCCTTCACATTTACAGCGGTTGAAACATTGTATCTGTTTCCGAATAAAAACATCTGTATCCTAAATGGAAACAAATAGATACAATTTTTCAACCGCTGTACATGTGAAGGAACTGTCAGAGAACTGTCAGAAATAGCGGAGCTCTCTGCAGGGACACTTTTGCCGGCTGATCGCGAAAAATCCGATTCGCGCACCTGAAGTATGCTAATATTCGGATTCGCCGCGAATCGAATTTTTCCTGAAATTCGAAATGAATTCCACTTCGCCTGGTTCGATTCGCTCATCTCTAGTTATAACGTCTACAAACTATGGTAGAGATAATGGAATTTACACAGCTTTTACTTTCTTACTGCTCATCACATTTCTTGAGGTGTTAAATTACCAGGATAGTACAAACACCCCCAAATGACCCCTTTTCGGAAAGTAGACACCCTAAGCTATCTGCTGAGAGGCATATTGAGTCCATGTTAGATTTATTTTTTTCCAAACGTTTCTGGAAAATGACAAAAACTTTTTTTTTTTTACACAAAATTGTCACTTAAATTATTTATTGGTCACACATACCATGGGTATATGTGGAATTACTCCCCAAAATACATTCTGCTACTTCTACCGAGTATGTGAATACCACATGTATGGGACTTTTTGGGAGCCTAGCCACATGCAAAAAATAATTTTTTGTCATTTTCCAAAAACTTGTGGTAAAAAAATAAATTCTATTGATTCAACATGCCTCTCACCAAAAAGTTTGGGGTGTCTACTTTCCAAAAAGGGGTCGTTTTGGGGGGGATGGGGGCGTTTTATACCCAGCATTAGAAGTTTATGCCACACATCACTCACTCTTCTAACCACCTGAAGATCAAGACTTCTCTGACACTTTTTGTTCACATGAAAAAAATCAGTATTTTTTGCTAGGAAATTTATTTAAACCTCCAAACATTATATATTTTTTTAAAGCAGACACCCTAGTGAATATAATGGTGGGTACTACAATTTTTTATGGCACATAGTACTCGCGCAGCAATTTTTCAAAAGCAATTTTTTTAAAAAAAATACACTTTTTACTTTTAATGCAGAAAAACACAATATATTGGCCAATTATTTGGTAAGATATAAAAGATGATGGTATGCCGAGTAAATAGATACCAAACATGACATGCTTTAAAACTGCGCATGCCCCATGAAATGGCGACAAACTGCATACATTTTTAATATCCATACGCAACATTTTAAAAGCCTTTAAAAGATACCATTTAGATTTCCAGAGGAGGTCCAGTGTTAGAATTACTGCCCTTGATCTGACGTTCATGGCTATACCTCACATGTATGGTGCATCCGCTGTTTACATACCGCCACAGGGTCAACGCTTGTGCGTGCATGGGAGGGGCGAGGTTTTTGGTTTTTTTTAGTCATTTTGATTTTTTTAATTATTTTTACACTATAACTTCAATGGGCATTGTTATATATTCTTTTTTGAGAAAATCTGGGGTCTCTCAGACTCTAGATATCTCCTCTGCCCTTACATTATCTAATCAAACCAAAATTGGTGTGATCAGATGCTTTCCCAATTTACAAATGGCGCTGTTTATATCCTGCGAAACTGAAGTGATGAAATGCTCGTAGCTTCCGAATTCTTAGACTATAGATATGATTGGCACCACTCTGGTCTCCAATCAGCTCTATGGTCAGCTGGCAGAAACACCAGCTGCATTCTCAGGTTCCCCAGATGGCACCAGACTGCCCAAGAAGGCCGTGGAAGGCAGCGGGGGGTCATCATTTCCCGCTGCTTGTAAAAGCAATCCTGCAGCTAATTAGCCACTAGGATTGCTTTTACATGAAAGCCAATCGCCGGCTGAAAAAAACAATACCAAGATGATGCCTGCAGCTGTAGGCATCATCCTGGTATAACCATTCAAAATCCAGTGATGTACCAGTACGTTGCTGGTCCTGGTTGGGTGTATATGCCATGTTCTTTTTTTTGTATGCAGCCTGTGGTCTGAATGAAAAAAAGAGAAGAAATTTCTGCAAGAAAAAGTGTGTGGTATGCCCACCATTAGAATATACTGCCCTGCATCCACCCACTTCTAATGGTGGGCAAACATGAGGTCACATTTTGCCACATGCGCCAGTTCCAAGACTGTACATATGTCTAAATAGTGGCACACTTGAATAAAATTTGTCCACGTATAAGTGGTACCCCATATGGAAAAAGGATGACATCAAGTCCCAAACTATCTTGCCACTGCTCCCCATGTAGTCTGGGCATCTGGGGGGCTCCATGTGACTATCTTTTCCCTCGTAAATCCGAAACTTATAAGTATAGCCTGTTGTCCTCTCACAGGTCTTTACATCTTGACCCCATATCTGGCACACTTGCTGGGGAGAAATTGTTTGAATGCAAGGCGGCCAGAAAAATGAATGAGGGACTCATTAATGCAGATGTTTTGCTGGGGAGTATAGGCATCTGCAAATTTTTGGCTAAGTTGATTTGCGAGGGGCTGAATTTTGTGGAACCGGTCAAATTCAGGGTTACCCCGAGGATGACAGAGTGTGTTGTTGAAATGCAAAAAACACGTTATACTCTATCTATGCCTCGCCATGGCAGCAGAGAACATGGCATTTGATGAATTGGGTCTGTGGACCAATACAACTGGAATTCATTTCTTTTAGTAATGCCCATGTTGAGGGTTAGGCCCCAAAAAAATGTAAATTCGAAAACCGTAATGAGTTTCCATGCGACTGGTCTGGCAAGGTTTGAATTTTGGTTGGCGGTGATAAAATGTTGTGCATATAAAATTGTTTTGATCCACAATCAACGCATACAGATATTCTGTGAAAAACAGCACCAAAAATTAAGGGGAGTAGTTAAATTAGCTATTTCCACCTGAATTCCAGGTTGGGCAGTGAATGGGGGAAGTACGGGTGCTGCAGAATTTGTGGGCTGCCAATCGGGATTTGCAAGCACATCCGGAAGGATACTAGGAGCTCTATGGGCCTGTGTACGAATTCTTGGTGGCTGCGGGACAATACTTGTGCTCGCCACCGCAGCGGCTTGGACTGGACTTATGGGACTCGCCACGTCACCAAGTCATACTGCAGTGCTGGTATTATTATACAGGATTTATATAGTACCAACAGTTTGTTCAGCGCTTTACAATATAACGCGAGACAATACAGAACAATACAGTTCAATACAAGGTTAGGAGGGCGTGATCCTGGGAGCTTACAATCTAAGAGATATGTGAAAGACCAAGATGTGCTAGACTGCTGGTGCTCTCCAGTTCACCAAAAGGTAGCATGGCACTAGTACTGGCATTCTGCTGCATATGAGAGTCATCAAAATTTACTGACAAGTGCTAACAGAGATCAGACCTGATTCTTCCAACACTGCGGTTTTGTGTGCAATGTATCAAGTGCCAGGGACCTACTGACACTGCACTTGCTGGGGAGAAGGGGGGGGTAAGCGTAGGGGCTAAACGCAGGTGCCGGGTCTGATCCTGCTAACGCTGCATTTTTGGGGATGCTATAGTAATGTGTACGCTGGTATAGTGCTGACCTGATGAAAGATATTGATCCGTTCAAACACTATACTAGCAATGGAGGATTATTGTGCATGAGCGTGTTCCTGGCAATCAAGGGGTTAAATGTGATGACTGGTGTACTGAGGGGCAATCTGACGCAATCTGGGAGGGGTGTGAAAACCATGGGAGCGCAAATCATGTATATATCTATATATATATATGTGATTTTGCGCACCCATGCTGCCCTGTAGCAGTATTTCTGCTATAGAATGGTCAGGAAGCGCTTACAGAAGAGGTTTGTGTTACAGCACTGCGTTACTTTAACTGACAATTGCGCGGTCATGCAACACTGCACCCAAATTAAATTTACGTCCTATTTTTCCCACAAATTGAGCTTTCTTTCAGTGGTATTTGATCGCCTGTGCGTTTTTTATTTTTTGCGCTATAAAGAAAAGGCTGACAATTTTGAGAAAAAAAACAATATTTTGGACATTTTGCTATAAAACATGTCCAGTAAAAAAATGTAAAAATCAAATTTAGTGATAAATTTCGGCCAAACTGCATTCTGCAACATGTCTTTGCTAAAAAAAAAAAACCAATACGCATAAATTAATTGGTTTACATGAAAGTTATAGCGTTTACAAATGGTGGGAAAGACACTGGGATTTTTAATTTTTTTTTATACTAATAATGGCAGCGATCAGCGACTTATGGCGGCGATCAGTGACTTATAGCAGGACTGCGGCGGACATTCTGACACTGGGGGGAACTGACTTTTTAGTAGCTTACTAATCCTTGGATGTGGTGTCAGCATTTGGTTTCTTACAGTTATAATTTTTTCTATGTCCTAAACCAGGGCTTGAAAGAGCCGCTTGCCCGCTCGCCAAATGAGAAGAGAAATTTCTCTGTGGCGAGCGGCTAGCGGCTGCGAGCACAGATGAAGAAGCATGGAGCGACTTCCGGTTTACAACTTCCGGTTTCCGTGGCATCGCCATTACAGTGGCAGTGCTGCTGAGGGGACACATGCAGGAGAGGTTCACTCTCCTACGCTGAGAGGAGACACCCTCTCCACCGCTGCGAGGGACTCGAGGCCTGCTCGCCACCGCCTTGGGGGACACGAGGCCCGCTCTCCACTGCCTTGGGGGACACGAGGCCTGCTCTACACCGCCTTGGGGAACACGAGACCCGCTCTACACCGCCTTGGGGGACACGATGCCCGCTCTACACCGCCTTGGGAAACATGAGGAGAGGTCCACTCTACAGCGCCTTGGGGGACACGAGGAGAGGCCCGCTATACACCGGCGTGGGGGACACGTGAAGGAGAGACCCGCCAATGGTGCACATCACTACACCCGACATTTTTTTGTGCTGCGCTCTGGGGGCAAAATGATTGGAAAAGAGTTAAAAAAAAAAAAAAACACCAATAACAAAAAAAAAAACAACCACACCATTTTAGTATTGCTCTCTGTGGCCTAAATATTTAAAAAAGGGAAAAAAAACAGCACACCTACTATGCAATCAGCTACCAATTTAATTTAAAATAAAAATAAAATTGGTAGCTGACTATGCATAGGAACACATCCTCATATGGTAGTGGTGAAAATTACCAGTGCCCTCCCAGTTTTGACTGTCACTCTGGTATCTTATATGCACTCTGTTTATTTTCCTAGGATCGCCATTGGTCCTTCGCAATTGTAATGCATGGACAGACCCACCTGTCACGGATCGCACTGTCGCCGCCACCAACATGCGACAATCGCACGGCCGCAACTAACAGTAATACGTCACGCCCACGGCGTCAGACCCCAGACCTTCTCACCAAACTCGTGACCGAAGGACCGGCCGATCTAAAACTGCGGTATGACGCGTGTAACAAGGCCACACCCAGCTGCACCCAGCACAGCGATTGCCCAGCTAATGAACTACAATCGGTGCCTGCAGCCTGAATGCACTTGTTACTGGGTCGAGTTAATTATGCAACTAACCCTCTACTGCCACCACCACTTTTAAAGGAGACTGGGAAACTCTTGTTATCAAATATACACTATAATGATTGAAAAGTCACCTGTCCAATATGGTTAATTGGGCAGAGAATTAAACAAACACAGTAGCGTCTCTTCAAAAGGCAGGAATCCGTGAATTGCAAATAAGCGCTTAAAAACAGTTTAACACTTTCAGAAAGAAAGATTTATTACTAAGTCAAACAGGTGCAATAAAATATTTACAAAGGAATGTCACTAAAATGTATATATATATGTATATAAAGGTACAGCGAAGAGATAATAGGGAGGAAATTACAGGGTTAAGTTACTTGCCCATATGAATTGGTAGCAGATCCAAGTTGCAGAGCAGGATGATACGTTGATCTCCTTTTGTTATGATGTTCAGCTGAGGAGATGTGTGTGTTGAACTCTCAGGCTTGCTAGCCTGTCTCTTTTTTTAAAATCCCTCTGCAAGGGGGGGGGTGGCTCTAGTCTTCCCAATACAATATTTTGGGCAGGAGGTCAGTGGATCATACTCCATGATATGAAACATAGGTGACAGCTGACCTGAGGAATGTTCAATTAACTGCTGGTCAGTTTTAGGAGGTTCCAACTTCTTTCAAGTCCAGGGAGAAGGTCTTATCTGTTTTATGATGGGTGAGAAAATTTACACTTTCCCAGACTGCTGGCACCAACCAGAGATGCCTAACCTGTGGTTGACTCCCCTCCCAATCTGTCAGGAGATAGGTTTGCCTCTCAGGAAGGGAGGGGGTAGGGAGTGTGAGGAATAAGGAATACTTCTATTAAAAGAAAAAGGGGAACTCCGCGTCCAACTCTGATGAGCTAGTTTGCTACACCACCAAGCAAGCAGCTATGCTCCGCCCTGCTCCTGAAAGGCAGCCCAGCCAGCAAACTTACCAATCCACCAGAGGTGCCTTCAATCAGACCAGCCTTTAATCTGAACTGCCTTTAATCTGAAGTGGCGTTAATCTGAACTGCCGCTGAGTTTATCTGCCGATGAGCTTAACTGCCATTGAGTTTAACTCCCTTTGATCTGAACTGCTGTTGAGCTGAACTGCCTTGTTTAATCTGAACTGCCTTGTTTGAGCTGAACTACCGTTGAGCTGAACTGTCGTCGAGCTGAACTGCCTTATTTAATCTGAACTGCCTTTGAGCTGAACTGCCGTTGAGCTGAACTGCCTTGTTTAATCTGAACTGCCGTTGGGCTGAACTGCCATTGAGCTGAACTTCCGTTAAACTGAACTGCCTTGTTTAATCTGAACTGCCATTAAGCTGAACTGCCTTTGATCTGAATTGCCGTTGAGCTGAACTGCCTTGTTTAATCTGAACTGCCGTTGAGCTGAACTGCCTTGTTTAATCTGAACTGCCGTTAATCTGAACTGCCATTAATCTGAACTGCCTTGTTTAATCTGAACTGCCGTTGAGCTGAACTGCCTTGTTTAATCTGAACTGCCGTTGAGCTGAACTGCAGTTAAACTGGACTGCCTTTGATCTGAACTGCCGTTGAGCTGAACTGCCTTGTTTAAGCTGAACTGCCATTGAGCTGAACTGCCGTTGAGCTGACCTGCTGCTCAGATGACCTGCCGTTAATCTGCCTTCCAGCAGGCCAGCCTTTTAAGTAGGCCATCAATCAGACCATCCTTTTAAGCAGGCCACAAATAAGACCAGTCATCAATCAGAACAGCCATCAATCAAGCCAGCCAGCAGACCAGCGTTTAATCGGCTCAGCCAGCAGAAAGGCCTATACAGGCAGCCAAGACCGGCCTTGACAGTGCAACTAGCATGATCACATGTCATGGAGGATCTTTCTCAGCCTGAGTCATCTGTGGCAGCTCAGATGTAATACAAAAAAGTGGTCCTTATTTCCAGTATTCAACCCATATCTCATGCCTGTGAGTTTTTCCTATTTTTTTTTTTTGGTCTCCTTGTTTACACTGCAACAGGAAACAGAGCAAATTATCATTTTTTTTTTTACAGTAAAAGATTATCCTACTATTGTGGAGTCCCACTCAAACCCTATCAAAAAAGAGAATGAATCAATAGCTAATTCAGTTGCTAGTTGTAGTTTGCCACAAACTTCCACTGCCGTAATAACTCAAAAGACAAATTATGATGATGCTGGAAAGACCGCGAAAAAACGCAGTTTTAGTACACATTGGCTGAATCAGTTTCCATGGCTTGCTTACTCCAAGGAAAATGATACAGTTACATGTAAAGTTTGCAGTCGGTTCCCCCAAATTTCAGATGAAAAATGGGCAAATGGTGTAAAAGCTCCATTTAAAAGGGAAACTTTGTAGGGCATGACAAATGTAATAAACACAAAGGGAATATTGATAAGGCAAAGGCTAGAGACAACCCTGAAGAAAGATCTTTAGCTATATGTATCAGAAAAATGGACGCAGCAATGCACATGACACACACGTTTAACATTGCTTATTACGTAGCTACATGTGAAAAGCCATTTCTAGATTTCCCTGATTTATTAACATTGAGTGCCATGTATACCATAATTATCTAAAGTACATGCTATTGTCAGTATTGCTATGGTTACGTCTATTACATTTGCCTTACTGTGGAACTCCGTCCCCTGATGTTCTACAAATTAATATATTGTCTTGATCCCGTCTGCATTACGGGAGAACGTATAAGAAAATTTGCACGGACTGCGATCCATATCTGTCTATCACTTGTTTACCTTTCATACTTCAATAAGACGTTTTTGGAACAAAACATTGAGTGCCAGTTCTGCAGAAATATGGAAGTAATGTTCAATGCAAACAATTCATTCATTTCATTGCAAGAATAATCAGAGAAATTCTTCATGATTAACGGATCTACAGATCGAACCTACACTGTACATGCAAACATTTATCTCCATTATGTTTTAGAAGGAGACATCAAAGAAGATTTTTTGGGTACATTTGCGCTAGAAAATGCTATTGCCGAAGGTTATTTCAAAGGATTGACTGCCTTTATGGATAATTTGCATCTTAATTACAGAGGCTCTTCATGGGTTGCAGGCTTGGGAACAGATGGAGCTGCAAGCATGCTTGGCCACAAGTCAGGTTTAGCAGTCCAGATGAAAGAAGTCTGCCCACAGATGATCAGCATACATTGTGTGGCTCATCCCTTGCAGCTTGCGATCTTGGATGTTTGCAAAGAAAAGCCATACCTACAAACATTCCATGAGGTGGTGCGGTGTGTTTTCAAATATTATCATTGCTCAGCAAAACACCTTATGCAACTTAAAGATCTCACAAACACGTTAAGTGAGGAAATCTTGAAAATTAAAGATATACACACAGTGCACTGGTTATGCAGGAAAGTTGAGGCCTTGCGTGCTTTTCTGCAGAACTGGAAGACCGTAGTGAGCCATTTTGAGCAGATATCAACTGAGGGATCATGTGAATCTGCTAAATTTAAAGGCATCCTGAAAGACCTGAAACAGCTGAAGTTTGTGAAACTTTTGCATTTCCTATTCGATTTTTATAGCAATCTGAAACCTTTGTCAGAGGGTCTTCAGAACAAGGAACTTATGATCTGTCAGGTAAAAAAACAAACTAGAACATGCAGTTAAAACTCTTCAGGATCTTTCTGATGGGAAAGGAAAAAAAGAACTTGGATTTCTTAATAAGTTTACAGAAGATGGAAAACTACATGGGCTGCAGCTGACCAACCTTCAAGCTGGTGACAGAGAATTTCAGTCTATACGCCAATCTGTATTGGCCAAAGCAGACGGATATTTAGTTTTGAGGCTTTCCTCATTCTCCTCAGATATTGTACAATCTTTCAATATATTTAACAGTGTGTCTTGGCCAGACAAAGCACACATCCTCAACTTTGGATTGACTGAGTTGCACAGAATTCCAAAACATGTTTTTGATAATCAGTTTGAAGACAAAATTGACCTGTTAGTGGACTGACCTAAAACTCTCCATTCAAAATGGACTCTCTTTTAATGAGTCTCTGAAAAGATTGAATCAGCAGAAAGAAAGATTCAGCAACATACTCCCTATGTTCAATTTCTGTGCCGTACTTCCACCAACAACCGCCTCATGTGAACGTGGCTTTAGCTACCAAAACAGAATAAAGACAGTCTATTGTTCATCACTGACACTGGAGACTTTGGATGATTTTTTGATGATTGCCATTAATGGACCACCACTAAAAGATTACAATCCAAACACTTCCATTGACAAGTGGTATTTTTCATGAGAAAGGGGATGTTACACAAGTCTTGGTCCTGCTGTAAAACGAAAACCATAGCAAATCTTGATGTGAAACTGTCTTCCTACTGCTTTTTGTCATCCAAATAATCATTTTTTGGTGTGTGTTTTCTTCATGGAATAGAATGCAATCCACACACAGCCATTGAAGTGGTATTTTGCATCAGAAAAAGGGTATTACACAAGTCTTGGTCCTGTTGCACAACACAAACCATGGCTGCTCTATGTTGAAATGTTTACTAATGTTATGCCATGTTTTTTGGCATCTAAATTATTATTATTATACAGTATTTATAATGCGTCAATAGTTTGCTCAGCGCTGTACATTACAAGCACTTTTTTGTTTTCCTTAATGCACTACTTCTGTAAGCTCTCTTTTAATAAGATGCTGGAGATAAAAAGTGCAAAATGTTTACTATTATTTATTTTATGCAATGTTTTTTGGCCATCAAAGAGGCACTTTTTTTTTTTTTTCTTAACGCCACACTTCTCTAAGGTCTCTGCTGGAGATAAAAAATACAACATGTTTACAGTAACTATTATTCCATGTTTTGTGGCATCAAAATAAGCACTTTTTCTTATGCTATAATTCTGTAAACTAAACTTGCATCTTTTAAAAGAGACTTTAGTTACTAAAATCTCTTTTTAAAGATGCAGGAGATAAACCCAAAAAATGCAAAATGTTCACTACAGGTTTAAAGCTGTAAAACTTGATATTTTGATTGCACCCTATTGCTATTAAGCTATTGCTGATATGTTTAAATTGACATAACAAAGCTACCGTATTTTCCGGCGTATAAGACGACTTTTCAACCCATTAAAATCTTCTGAAAAGTCGGGGGTCGTCTTATACGCCGGTATACGGCGAGCCGGTGCCAGGGCGGCACTTTTTCGAGGGGCGGCGCGGCGCCGCCCCCCCTCCTCCTCCAACGGACACTAAGTACAGGGGTGGGCAGAGGGGCTGCTGTACTTTACCTGGCTCCGGTCCGGGTCCCACGACGATCCGGTCCAGGAAGCGCGGCTGCTCCTTCTTCAGTTCGGCTGCTCGGCTCCGTCTCCTCACCGGTGATTGGGCGCCAGCACTGGAAAGGCACACAGGCGACCAATCACCGGCAAGGAGGTTGAGCCGAGCGGCCCCGCGAAAATCGAGCGGCCGAACTGAAAGAAGGAGCAGCCGCTCCTCTCCCCCACTGACACTAACGATGGGGCACTATTCCTCCTCCACACTGACACCAATGATGGGGCACTATTCTCCCCACTGATACCAATGATGGGGCACTATTCCTCCCCCACTGACACCAAGGATGGGGCACTATTCCTCCCCCACTGACACCAAGGATGGGGCACTATTCCTCCTCCCCACTGACACCAATGATGGGGCACTATTCTCCCCACTGACACCAATGATGGGGCACTATTCTCCCCACTGCTACCAATGATGGGGCACTATTCTCCCCACTGAATGGACTCAGTCAGCCCATGTGCAAGAGCCTTAATCCTTTGTTAACTTTAGCCACTTGCCTACCAGGCACTTTTACCCCCTTCCTGCTCAGGCCAATTTTCAGCGCTGTTTCACTTTGAATGACAACTGCACGATCATGCAATACTGTACCCTAACAACATTTTTAAAACTATTGGAGACAGATAGAGATTTCTTTTGGTGGTACTTTATCACCACTGGGGTTTTTGTATTTTTTGCTAAACAAACTAAAAAAGACTGAAAATTTTGAAAAAAAATGTTTTGTCTTAGTTTCTGTTATAATATTTTGTAAATAAGTATTTTTTCTCCTTCACTGATGTGCGCTAATGAGGCTGCAGTGATGGGCACTGATGAGGATGCACTGGTAGGTGACACTGATGGGCATTGACAGGCATCACTTATAGGCACTGAAAGGCAGCACTCATATATGGCACTGATAGGTTGCACTGACTGGCACTGATAGGCAGCACTGATATGCGACACTGAAAGGCAGCTCTGATGGGCACTGATATGTGGAATTGATTTGCACTGGTAGGCACCTTTATTTGGCATTGATGTGCACTGATGGGCACTGGTATGTGGCATTGATGGGCACTGACAGGTGGCACTGATGGGGCTACAATGATCATCAGGGCACTGATCATCACCCAGGCAGGGAAGGAAGTGTGAGGACCAGTTAGAAGGCCTAGTAGCAGCCACCAACCTATCAGCAGCATAGGAGAAGGACTGAGTGAGTAGATCTGCACCCCCTGGGTCAGGGGAAGGAGCACTCTGGTGGGAAACTGGATTAGCTACTACCCAGGACTGTCTTCTCTTAAAGTGACAGGCATTGGATCCCCTGCCCAAGGATTCACCCAGAACGGCTGGATTTGGAGAATCTGGGGTGGTATTACAGATGATTTTGGCTAGCTCTTTAGAGAAGATTTGTTTGCTGTAAAAACTTCTATATAGTTCCAGGGAAGTGTGTCCTCTATTGCCTAGGAAGGGCACCCCATACACCCCTTACCCATTCCAAGTTTAAGTTCCCCTAATAAAATCCAAAAAAAACAAGCTCGTGGACTGGTTACTGTCTCCTGGATGGAAGTCTGAATGGAAAATGTGTGTTGCCTGGCTGAGCAGGACTATAGGGGGACGCAAAACTTTGGCGACTCCTAAAGGGGTAGTGTTACAATATAAGAACTTGTAATAAATAACCTAAAATAAGAAAATAATAATAAATAAGGACTTGAGGTCCAGAATAGATCTGACCTCCTCGTTCAGTTTGGGATCTGTAAACAGGTTGGTGTAGAACCCTTGATGCTGGTATAGAGCATTCAGAAAATCTGCTCTGTACTGAGGAGATGAAGGCACAAAAATAAGGCGGAAGACAACCCTGAACAGCAGAGTAAAAACAGGATATACCCTCCTGGAGTTCTAAATATACCGGCCCCAAATGTTTACAAGGGCCAGCAAATGTCCCCCACCGACAAGAATTGCAATATCCTGTCATTGTGAAGGAGACTAAGGACCCACTTTAGAGGGTCAGAAGGACCAAGACTTGTGGCAAAAGGAATTTCCTGGTTATTTCAGGACGTAGATGCCTAGGGGGAATAACAAGGATATTTCTTCTGGGCCGAGGGGCCTGGTTTACTGGTAGAGATCCTCATTTTCTTCTTACTGGACAGAAACATACATTCTGCCTGTTACCTTCTTGATGTAAGTGTCCAAACACTCCCCAAAAGAGGAGTTCACCCTCCAGTGGCACCATCAAATGGCATCCTTTCTAATCTATAGGATGATGCAGCAGACCAAGATTTTAGCAAGAGGATTATCCACATTTGTACAGAGAGAAGTACAATACAAGATATTTGATGGGGCACATTGCCCACACGCCAGGAAACAGGTCCAACTAATGTTGGAAGGAAGGGCTCTCTCTAATACCACTAGGGTTCCTGTCACGTACCTGATTGGAAACTGAAATGATGAGGTCAGCCTCACTTGTGTCACTAGCCCTGACCCCACTGGAAGTGGAACAGAGGGTGTCTAGGGACTAGGGGGACAAGAGCGCCAGCAGATGTTGTTTGCAGCTCTTGCAGTTGGAGACTTTGGAAGACTGATGAACCTCCGATTCAGGCACAGTAGTAATATGCAGAGCTGGTATGGTAGATCGCCAGGTGTGCACCAGAGCAATGCAGGAAGCAGGAATGGGAGACAGAAGCAGTATCAAAGGAATAGCCAGGGTCATCAATGGGTGGACAGCGAGGTACCAAATCATAAGTAAGCCAAAGTCAGGAGCAGAGCCGAATTAAGGAACCAGTATCAAGCAGGAGAGTAATCAGAGTCAGGTCAGGAACGAGCCGGGTCAGCAACAAGGAAATCACACAGGAACGAGCAGGAAACAGGGAACAGCTGAAGACCAGTCAGCACTCAGCACAGGCAGAGGCACCTTTTCAAATAGTTTGTCTGGTGCCAATCTTCACCGTGCGTGATCGTGCATTTCTGTGCACATCCAATGATGCTGCCCTCAAGTGGAAGATAAGGGGAGCCCTGACTGATAGCCCCCGTCTTCCTGATGAGGGCTCATTTCCAAGAACTGGGCTCCACCACAGGCGGACCACCGCTTTTTACCTTTATAGCACTGGGCAGCGATACACACAAGGCACCTAAGTGACTCACCTGCGTGCCAATTTTGTGTCAATTTCAGTACAACTTTTTGTCTATAGATTGCATAGAAAACTAGAAAAGCTACAATTTCTGGGGAAATTGTGTGAAGTGTTCTTGCCTCCACCAGTAGTCTAAAATGTCAATGGGTGGCGTGAGTTGGCAACAAATGGTCATATTGTGAAAACTATCAGGACTATGGCTTAGCCATATGATATTTTTAGTGGCAGCAGGGATAGCTGAACATTTTGATATAAGATTTGTGTAGGTGGGCTTGAAAATGAGGGAGTGATGGCAGTTTAGAAATCATGTCCTGATATTTCAGCTCACACTCTAGCTTTTGTCACTCTACTGCCTGCTCACACACCTGGGTTCCTATGGCAGCTCACTCTACAGCAAGGGCAGAGAAGAGCGGTTAAAAACAAACTGCTCCAACTTGCTCACTTCACTGGTGGTTGCCATCTTCAAACGGTTGTATTGTAAAAATTATAAATCCTACACTGAAAAGCTTTATATTGTGAGAAGCGCAAGACCCAGACCTACATTTTGATGCATAGTATGCCTCTGAAATATAAAAAAATGAAGGCACAGTCGCAGTTTAGAAATTGCCCTTCAAATTTGAGGTGGCTAGAGTGGAGTTTCAATGAATGTCAATGGGCGGCGTGAGTTGCAAACAAATGGTCATATTGTGAAAACTATCAGGACTATGGCTGAGCCGTGGATATTTTTAGTGGCAGCAGGGATAGCTGAACGTTCATCATATGCCGTGTTCTCGGCTGCCATCGCCAGGCATAGATATGAGAGTATAATGTGTTTTATGCATTTCAGCGACAATACACTGTCATCCTCGGGGTAACCCTGAATTTGACCGGCTCCACAAAATTCAGCCCCTCGCAAATCACCTTAACCTAAAATTTGCAGATGTCTATACTCCCCAGCAAAACATCTGCGTTGATGAGTCCCTTATTAATTTTTCTGGCCGCCTTGCATTCAAACAATTTCTCCCCTGCAAGCATGCCAGATATGGGGTCAAGATGTAGAAGACCTGTGAGAGGGCAACAGGCTATACATATATGTTTCAGATTTACGAGGGAAAAGATAGTCACGTGGAGCCCGCCCGGATGCCCAGACTACATGGGGAGCAGTGGCAAGATAGTTTGGGACTTGGTGTCATCATTTCTCCATATGGGGTACCACTTATACGTGGACAATTTTTATTCAAGCGTGCCACTATTTAGACATTTATTCAATCTTGGAACTGGTACTTGTGGCAAAGTGTGACCTAATGTGTGCCCACCATTAGAAGTGGGTGGATGCAGGGCGGTATATTCTAATGGTGGGCATACCACACACTTTTTCTGGCAGAGATTTCTTCTAATTTTTTCATTCAGTCCACTGGCTGCATACAAAAAAAAAAAAAAAAAGAAAATAGCATATATACCCAACAAGGACCAGCGACGTACTGGTAGATCATTGGATTTGAATGGTTATACCAGGATGATGCCTACAGCTGCAGGCATCATCCTGGTGTGGTTCTTTTCAGCCGGTGATCGGCTTTCATGTAAAAGCAATCCTAGTGGCTAATTAGCTTCAAGATTGCTTTTACAAGCAGTGGGAGATGATGTCCCCCCTCCCCCGCTGCCTTCCACGGCCTTCTCGGGCAGTCCCGTGCCATCAGGGGAACCTGAGAATGCAGCCGGTGTTTCTGCCAGCTGACCATAGAGCTCATTGGAGACCAGAATGGTGCCAATCATCTCTATAGTCTAAGAATTCAGAAGCTACGAGCATTTCATCACTTCAGTTTTTCAGGATATAAACAGCGCCATTTGTAAATTGGGAAAGCATCTGATCACACCGATTTTGGTTTGATTAGATATTGTAAGGGCAGAGGAGATATCTAGAGTCTGATAGACCCCAGATTTCTGAAAAAAGAATATATGACAATGCCCATTGAAGTTATAGGGGTTATTTGCATTCCCTGTTATAGCATTAAAAGTGATTAAAAAAAATGAAAAGTACAATGTAAAAATAATAAAAATAAATAAATAAAATTGCCCCTCCCATGCGCGCACACCTGTGTGCACAAGCCTTGACCCTGTGCTGCTATGTAAACAGCGGTTGCACCATGCATGTGAGGTATTGCCGTGAACGTCAGATCAAGGGCAGTAATTCTAACACTAGACCTCCTCTGTAAATCTAAAATGGTGGCTTTTAAAGGCCTTTAAAGTGCTGCCTATGGATATTAAAAATGTTTGCAGTTTGTCGCCATTGAACGGGGCATGTACAGTTTTAAAGCATGTCATGTTTGGTATCTATTTACTCAGCATACCATTATCTTTTATATTTTACCAAACAATTGGCCAATATATTGTGTTTTTGTGCATTAAAAGTAAAAAAAGTGTATTTTTTAAAAACAAATTGCTTTTGAAAAATCTTTGCGCGAGTATTATGTGCCATAAAAAATTGTAGTACCCACCATTTTATTCACTAGGGTGTCTGCTTTAAAAAAAATATAATGTTTGGGGGTTTAAATTAATTTCCTAGCAAAAAATACTGATTTTTTTTCATGTGAACAAAAAGGCTTGGTCTTCAGGTGGTTAGAAGAGTGAATGATGTGTGGCATAAACTTCTAATGCTGGACATAAAACACCCCAACCCCCAAAATGACCCCTTTTTGGAAACTAGTTACCCCAAACTATTTGCCGAGAGGAATGTTGAACCAATAGAAGAATTTATTTTTTTACCACAAGTTTTTGGAAAATGACAAAAATAAATATATTTTTTTTTTTTACACAAAATTGTCACTTAAATGATTTGCTGCTCACACATGCCATGGGTATATGTGGAATTACTCCCCAAAATACATTCTTCTACTTCTCCCGAGTATGCGGGTACCACATGTGAGAGACGTTTTGGCAGTCTAGCCAAGTACAGGACCCCAAAATCCAATAAGCACCTTCAGGCTTTTAAAGGGCTTTATTTCCTCATTACACTTCCAGACTACCTATCACAGTTTCGGAGGCCATGAAATGCCAGGATAGCACCTAACCCCCCCTTTTTGGAAAGTAGATGCCCCAAGGAATTTGATAAAAAGCACGGTAAGTATTTTGCAGATCTCATTTGTTGCCACACGTTTTTGGAAAATGAAGAAAAAAAAAACATATTTTTTCTATTTTTTTTTTTATATTTCAAAATCTTGTGAGAAAAAAATGAGATCTGCAAAATACTCACCATGCCTCTTTTTAAATTCCTTGGGGTGTCTTCTTTCCAGAAAGGGGTCATTTGGGGGGGTTTAAGGCTCTCCTGGCATGTCAGGGCCTTCGAAACTGTGATAGGTAGTGAGGAAGTGTAATGAGGAAGTTACGCACCTTCAGGCTTTCAAAGTGGTCATTGGATTTCAGGCTCATGTATGTGGCTAGGCTCCCAAAAAGTCTCACACATGTGGTATCCCCATACTCAGTAGAAGTAGCAGAATGTATTTTGGGGTGTAATTCCACATATACCCATGGCTTGTGCGAGAAATAAATCATTTAAATGACAACTTCGTGTAAAAAAAAAAAAAGAAAAAAGTTTTTGTCATTTTCCAGAAACTTGTGGGAAGAAAATAAATCTTCCATGGACTCAATATGCCTCTCAGCAGATAGCTTAGGGTGTCTAATTTCCAAAAAGGGGTCATTTGAGGGTGTTTGTACTATTCTGGTATTTTAGCACCTCAAGAAATGTGATGGGCAGTCAGAAAGTAAAAGCTGTGTAAATTCCATTATCTATACCATAGTTTGTAGACGCTATAACTTTCACAAAAAGCAATCAATACACTTATTGGAATTTTTTAACCAAAAACATGTAGCAGAATACATTTTGGCCTAAATTTATGATGAAATTTTAGTTTTTTTAGATATTTTTTATGACCAAAATGAGAAAATATTCTTTTTTTAAAAAAAAAATGTTTTTCTTCAAAATTTTTCTGGTTATAGCGCCAAAAATAAAAAGTGCACAGGTGATCAAATACCACCAAAAGAATGCTCTATTTGTGTTAAAAAAAGGACATAAATTTCATTTATGTACCGTATTGCATGACCGCGCAATTGTCCGTTAAACTAGCGCAGTGCTGTATAGTAAAACAATTTTGTAAATTGCAGAATCTATACCATAGTTTGTAGACTGTATAACTGTCACACAAAGCAATCAATATACACTTATTGGGATTTTTTTACCAAAAACATAGCAGAATACATTTTGGCCTAAATTTATAACTAACTTTGAGTTTACTATATATTTTTTATAGCTGAAAGTAAAAAATATTGTTTTTCTTCAAAATATTTGGTCTTTTTTTGTTTATAGCGTAAAAAATAAAAAGCGCACAGGTGATCAAATACCACTGAAAGAAAGCTCTATTTGTGTGGAAAAAAGGACGTAAACTTCGTTTAGGTGCAGCATTGCATGACCGCGCAATTATCAATTGAATTAGTGCAGCGCCGAGTAGCAAAAAGAGGCCTGGTCATTAAGGGGGGTAAATCCTCAGGAGCTCAAGTGGTTAAAGAGATTCAGCATAGATAGGCTTCGGTGGTTTTCTTACAGGAGACACATTTGGAGAGAGAAACAAATGTTAAATTAAATACTAGATATTATCCTTTGTGGTTCTATGCAGATTCCCCAATTAGAAGAGCCAAGGGAGTGGCAATAGGTTTCGCGAAAACTATAAGGTTTCAGATGGAAGACAGATTGGTAGATCCTGAAAGGAGATTTCTGTTTCTGAAGGGAAAACTACAAGAAATAGATTGTACATTAGCAAATATTTATTGCCTGAATAAGAAACCGGAGATACTGTATTCTTAAAAAATACCCTGAAAAAATTATTGGATTTCAAAAAAAGGTAGTCTAATTGTGGCAGGAGATTTTAATCTCTATATGGATCCTCAGATATGACGTCTCTTGTGCAGAGAGAGGAAAGTAGGTCTTTGAGAACATGAAAAAAATTATATTCCAATGCCAACTTGTAGACATATGGAGAATTAAGCATATGGACAGAGACTATACATTTTACTTCCATGCACACGAGATGTATGTATAAGATTGGACTATATATTGCTGGAACATCGACTTATTGAGGCTTGGGTCAAAGTAAAAATAGAAGTGATGTTAATATCGGACCATGCTCCCATTACAATGCAATTATTATGGGGAAAGGAGCGGTTTGGGGGGAAAGAATGAAGGTTAAATGAGACACTTCTTCTGGATCAAGAGATGGATCAAAGGATTAAAAAAGAAATAGAGCAATTTTTTGAAGAAAATGATTTGGGGGAAGTGTCTGTAGCAATGGTATGGGAGGCTCATAAGGCTTATATTAGAGGAATCCTAATAGCGACTGGAACAAGGAATAAGAGGGAAAGAAGAGAAAAAAAATTAATGTGCTCCTTGGTGAACTCTGTGATCTACAGCAGACACACAAAAATAGAGTAACAAAAGAGATTGTGCAGAGGGTAATAAATAAAAGAGAAGAATTAAATATGTTTCTGAAAGAAGATAAGAGTATTTAATAAAATGATAAGTGAGAGGTATAGATGGGGAGACAGGCCAGGAAAGTATTTAATGAGGGCTCAGAGAAAAAAAACATCTAGGAACTATATAGAGAAAATAAGAGACTCCAAAGTAGAACTAGTGTACTCAACTAAAGATATTGCTAAAGTGTTTAAAGAATACTATAACAATCTATATAATATTACTCCCCATAGTTCTATAAATAAAGATGGAGTAGGAAAAATAGAAAAAAGACGGACATATTTAAAAAATGCAGGATTACCAAAAATAAGTGAGGAACAATTAAAATCCCTAGAATTAGAAATAACGCAGGAAGAAATACAACTAGCACTAAAAAGTAGTATAGCTGGGAAAAGTCCAGGTCCAGATGGATATACTGTGAGGTATTATAAAAAATATAAAGAACTATTAGTACCTAAATTGAGGATATATATGAATGCATTGGGGGGAGAGATGGAAATGAGGAGGGAATCCCTCCAAGCACATGTTCATAAAGAAGATAAGGATGCTACTCACTGCTCAAGTTATAGAGCAATTTCTCTATTGAACACAGATACTAAATTATATGCAAACGTTCTGGCAAACAGGTTGAAAGACCTAATGCCGGAATGGATACACATAGATCAAGTAGGCTTTGTCCCAGGGAGAGAGGGTAGAGATAACGGACTGAGATCTCTGTTTCTCATACAAAAAAGCAGAAAAGAGAAAACCCCTGCGGTGGTACTCTCAATTGATGCTGAAAAGGCATTTGATAGAGTAGATTGGGGATATATGATGAATACAATGGAAGTATTAGGGATAGGAGATAGAATGAGAGCATGGATAAGGAAGTTATATAGGTCAACCCTTTGCAGCAATCATGGTTAATTATTATTATTAATATACAGGATTTATATAGCGCCAACAGTTTGCTCATCGCTTTACAATATAACGGGAGACAATACAGCAACAATACAGTTCAATACAAGAGGGAAAGGAGAGCCCTGCTCCTTGGAGCTTACAATCGAGGAGGGAGGGGCTAGTGGTACAAAAGGTAACTGTGGGGGATGGACTGGTTGGAAGAGTAGAAGATTCCATTATTAGCTGAGGGCAAGATAGGCTTCCATAAAGAGATAGGTTTTCAGAGATCGCCTAAAAGTGAGCAGAGTAGGCGATAGTCTGATAAATTGGGGTAGAGAAATCCAGAGGATGGGGGAAGCTCTGGAAAAGTCCTGGAGATGAGCATGTGAGGAGGAGACAAGGGAGCTAGAGAGCAGGAGGTCTTGCGAGGAGCGGAGAGTATAGTTTGGGTAATATTTAGAGACAAGATCATTGATGTAATTTGGGGCAGAGCTATAAATGACTTTATACGTTATTGTTAATGTTTTGAATTTTATCCGTTGGGCAATGGGAAGCCAGTGGAGGGTTTGGCAGAGAGGGGTGGCAGATACAGAACGGTCAGTAAGGTGGATAAGTCTGGCAGTAGCATTCATGATAGACTGTAGAGGGGATAGCCTGCGATTAGGTAGGCGAATGAGGAGGGAGTTACAATAGTCAAGGTGAGATATAACAAGGGAGTGAATAAGTTGCTTAGTGGTTTCTGAGGTTAGTAACGAGCGTATCTTGGAGATGTTGTGGAGGTGAAGGCTACAAGCTTTGGACAGTGATTGGATTTGGGGGTGAAAGGACAGATGGGAGTCTAGGATTACACCTAGTACCCTGGCATGAGGGGAGGGAATGATGATTGTGTTATTGATCTTGATGGAGAAGTTAGGGGAGGGGGCATGGGCTGGGGGTGGATACTAAGAGCTCAGTTTTGGAAAGATTGAGTTTGAGGAAGTGGCCGATCCATGCCGATATGTCGCTTAGTAGGTTAGTAATGCGAGAGGAGACTGAAGGGGTGAGGTGAGGGGTAGAAAGTTAGATTTGTGTGTCAGCAGCATAGAGATGGTACTTAAAGCCATGGGAGTTTATCAAGTGACCAAGGAAGGAGGTGTAGATGGAGAAGAGAAGGGGTCCAAGGACAGAACCTTGAGTTACCCCTACAGAAAGAGGGAGTGAAGAGGAGGAGGCAGCGTTATAGGTAACACTGAAGGAGCACTGCGATAGGTAGGAAGAGAACCAGGAGAGAGCAGAGTCTCTGAGACCAAGAGAGTGGAGTTTTTTGAGGAGGAGGGGATGGTCAACCGTATCAAAAGCCGCAGAGAGGTCAAGTAGTAAGAGTACGGAGTAGTGGCCATTGGTTTTAGCAGTTAGTAGATCATTAGTGAGTTTTAGTAGGGCAATTTCAGTGGAGTGTAGTGAGCAAAAGCCAGACTGTAAAGGGTCAAGAAGGTTGTTTTCGGTGAGGTGGGAGCTCAGGCGATTGTAGACTAAGCGTTCTAGGAGTTTAGAGGTAAATGGCAGCAGTGAGATGGGTCTTAAGTTGTTCAGGTTGGTGGGGTCCAGGGAGGGCTTTTTAAGTTTGGGAGTGATGTGCGAATGCTTTAGAGGGGAGGAGAAGGCACCAGTAGAGAGGGAAAGATTGAAGATGTGAGTGAGGGAGCATAGGATGGAAGAAGAGGGTGACCGTAGTAGTTGTGAGGGGACAGGATCCAGGGGGCAGGTAGTGAGACGGGCTTCTGAGAAAACCTTAGTGACCTCTTCGGTAATAGCAAGGTCAAAAGAGGAAAGTGTTGAGGGAGGTTTAGTATAAGGTATCCCAAGTGGGATAGATGTCTGTGCAGTTGCAATGCCCCTACGAATTGTGTCAATCTTGTTTTTGAAATGATTTGCAATCTCGTGAGCAGTGAGTGAGGTACTGGGTGGAGGTGGAGAAAGTAGAGAGTTAAAAGTAGAGAAGAGATGACGAGGACTGGATGACAAGGTATTAATAAGAGTGATAAAGTAGGCTTGTTTGGCAGCATGAAGGGAGGAATTGTATGTTAACCATTAGCCGCCCGGCCAATGGCCGTTTGGCGGCTTGAAATGTGCTCCTGTATTCCGGGTGCACGCCATTTGGCGTGCTCCCGCACATGCGCGGTTTGCGCGGTTGCAGAGCGACGCAGCAGTGCGATCTGTCACCGCCCGTGCACCTCGGACACGGCCGATGACAGATCCGAGTACCGGCTCCCGTTGCCGGTACCATGTGACCTGCTGTGACCAATCACAGCAGGTCACTTGACAGTTGTATACAATGGATGGCTTCATTCATGATGCCATCCATTGTATACTAGTGCCTAGCTGTGAATGGTCACAGCTAATCACATGCACATGTCATGTGATTAGCTGTGACCAAATCACAGCTAAGCACAAAAAAAAAAAAAAAAAGCTGAATGAATCGATTTCATTCAGGTAAATGCTTGCTTATAGCAAAGTAATTCTTTGCTATAAGCAAATTGTGTAAAAAAAAAAAAAAAATACTGATCACTTCCCCAAAGTAGTACAGTGTTACTATGGTAACATTGTACTATTTTGGTCATAGTAAAATATGAAAAAAAAATCTTAAAAAAAATAAAAAAAAATGTAATAAAAAATTAAATATAATAATAAAAAAATATATATATTTATTTTTTTTTCATACTGTCACCAGTCAGTGTCGCTGTTCACCGCCATGCCAGTTATATGATGACGCTGTACTGCACTGTTGACAGTATGTAAAAAAAAAAATAGTGAAAATAATTTTTTTAATTTTTTCATTTTCCGAAAAATTATGACAAAAATATACAACTTCAAAAAACTCGCCATGCCTCTTATGAAGTACGTCGGACTGTCTACTCTGCAAAAAGGGGTCATTTGGGGGATATCTGTACTGTTCTGACATTCTTGGACCTCAAGATATTAGATTGGCTGTCAGTACTTCAGGATTGATCAATATTCAGATCTATACCATAGTTTGTGAACTCTATAACTTTCCTACAAACTAAAAAATACATCCTAATTTGGGTTATTTTCACCAAAGACATGTAGCAGAATACATCTCGGCCTAAATTTACGAAGAACAATTATTTATTTGTAAACTTTTATAACAGAAACAAAGAAAAATGTGTTTTTTTTCAAAATTTTTGGTCTTTTTTTGTTAATTTAGCAAAAAATAAAAACCCCAGCAGTGATTAAATACCACCAAAAGAAAGCTCTAGTTGTGTGAAGAAAATGATAAAATTTTAGTTTGGGTACAATGTTGTATGACCGCGCAATTGTCATTCAAAGTGTGAGAGCGCTGAAACCTGAAAAATGGCCTGGGCAGGAAGGTGTAAAATTGCACGGTATTGAAACGGTTAAGAAAGCAGATTTATATAGGGTGAATGCTTGATGGGATTTGGTTTTACGCCACAATCGCTCCAGCGCACGACTATGTCATTTAAGATTTCTGGTGTCGTCAGTCTGCCAAGGTTGTAACGGTCAGGGCCTGATACTTTGTGTTGTTAGAGGAGCAAGTGAGTCTAATGCGGATGGAAGCAAACTGTTGTGGAAAGCAGTGGCCAGGTCGGGGTAGGACGGAGGAGAGATTCTGTCATAGAGTTGGTCAGTTGCAGAGTGGAAAGGAGCAGGGTTCAAGTTGTGAAGATTTCTGTGGGTAATTGTTTGCTGCTTGGAGGGATAGGTGTTTCAAGACGAGGACACTGTGAAGGTGATGAGATTGTGATCAGAAAAAGGATAGGGGGTGGTTGTGAGGTTGTAGGGAGTGCAAAGATGGGAGAAAACAAGGTCTAATGTATTCCCATCAGAGTGAGTGGAGGACTGTATACATTGTGCTAATGCAAAAGATGAGGTTAAGTTGAAGAGTTGGGATGTAGCCGGGTTGTTGACATTAATAGGGATATTAAAATCTCAGAGAATGATAGTGGGTAGTTCAGAGGAAAGAAAGTAGGGTAGCCAGGCGGAGAAATCATCAAGAAAGCTGGACACCGGTCCAAGAGGCCGATAGATCACTGCAATCCTCAGAGAAATGGGAGAAAACGGCCTTATGCAGTGAGTCTCAAAAGAAGAGAAGGATAGAGAGGAGGGGTTAGGGAGGACTTGAAAGGTGCTGAGTGGGGATAGAAGCAAACCAACTCCACCACCTTTCCGACCACTGGGTCTGGGTGAGTGGGTCCAGATGAGGCCTCCATAGGAAAGTGCGGGAGAAGCAGAATCTGCTGCTTGGAGCCAGGTTTCTGTAATTGCTAGTAGGTTAAGGGAGGGGGAGACAAAAAGGTCATGGACAGAAGTAAGCTTATTACAGACAAAGCGAGCATTCCAGAGCGCACTTGAAAAAGGGAGGGTGGTTTTTGGGAGCATGGGGACTGATGTTAAATTGAGGGGATTGTGGCTATTCCCAAAGAAAGAGGATGCCTGGTATGGGGGTGAAATAGCGGAGGACCAGGGTTTGGGCAGATATCCCCAGAGGTTAGGAGAAGAAGAAGGGTGAGGAAAGTAACATGGGAGCAGGATGTACACGAGTGCACATGCTTTCCAGTCCTGGTGTTTGGGTCAGTAGGAGAGTGAAGTATCAGCAGGAGGTGATGAAAGCAGTAGTAGGGAGATGGTAGCAGTGAGGGTGAGATGTACAAGTTTTGAGGTGGAGCAGAGGGGTAAAGAAGTGAGATTTTGGGAACGCAGGATAGTAATATGAAAAGGAGGAGTGGAGGGGACATATTAAAAAGGTACACAGAGTGGGACTCAGACTTGTAAGAGATGTTTCCCAGGGTGTTTGCTTGCAGTCCGTCCAGCATGCAGTAGAGTTTCTTGTTGTTGTATCTTCCTGCTGCTTGAGTTACCCTGCTTTAGTTAAACTGCTGTGTTTAACTGCATCTTAGCACTCCATCAATGCAGCACTCATGCAAAAGCAGCACCCCATCTGTGACTGTCCCCCCCATCTGTGATTCCCCTATGAGCTGATCTAAATTTATAGGGAGATGGTCAAATGAGCACTCTTCTCCGCCCCAATCAGGAACTGATAAGGATCACATGAATAGGGGGGGATGTTTCTCAAACAGACCAGACACAGACTACAGTCATAAAAAAATAGTGCAACTAGAGGTGAGAACTAATCAACATAGACAAATATATATACACTATTAGTTCTGAAATTAACAGGAGTCTATGCGTTGTTGTAGTTAAGAGTGGAGCGGAGAGGAGATAGCAGCAATATCCAGAGAAAACAAGAGTCTATGCGTTGTAGTTAGGATGGGGATTTATCAGAGTACTTCGGGATGCTAAATGGAACAGGGATGCCCTCTGTCTCCACTTCTATATGTTTTGTCATTAGAATTTCTATTGGCTACCATAAGGAATAATATGGATATAAAGGGAATATGGATAGGAGACACAGAGCATATGGTGGCAGCTTATGCAGATGATATGTTGTTTTATGTGGGGAACCCAAGGATAACATTGCCAAATTTAATGAAATCACTGAAAGAGTATGGGGGGATATCATATTTAAAAATGAATCCAACAAAAACAGATTTTAAATATAAACCTTCCAAATAGAGAGAAAAATAGAATACAGGAGGAATTTCCCTTTGTTTGGAGAGAAAAAGAATTAAAATATCTAGGAATAAAATTAACTGTATCCCCCAAGAACTTATATAAATTAAATTATATCCCATTGTTAAATGAGATCAAGGATGAACTAAGAAAATTAGGAGGGGGAACCCTGTCATGGATAGGTCATATAAATTTGATAAAAATGATGATTGTTCCAAAAAGTTTATAGAAATTTCAAATGATACCAATTAAACTACCAGAAGTATACTTCAGAACAATTAAAAAAATGTTAACAAGATATATTTGGAGGAATAAAAAAACAAGAATAAGTCATGAAATTTTATGTAGAAATAAAGAGAAAGGCGGACTGGGAGTACCAAACTTGAAAAGATATTATAACTCGGTAATAATGGCAAGAATTTTTGACTGGACATATAATGCAAAGGGGAAAAGCTGGGTTAAAATAGAAAATATATTAAGTAGAATTGTATGGTTACCTTCACAATACCGAGGATTAGCAGATAGCACAAGTGTGTTCACATTAAATGTTTTAAGAGTTTGGGATGTTTTACACAAGCAGATGGGATGGGAATTTAATTCAATGTTAATGCCCTTAGGGTCTACAGAGTTTTTCCCCCCGGTAAAGAAGATATCACAGGGAAGTGGATTAAGAAGGAAGATGTACAATTAAGGGATATAATGGGGGAGGGGAGGAAATGGATTCACTTAAGGAATTGAAAAAAAAAGGACGTTTTCACAAGAATGGATGAGTGGCATTATTTTCAATTGTAACACTTCATAGGGAAGCTTCCAAAGCCTCTAAGAACAAGAGATGATTGGAACCCCTTTGAGTGTTTATTAGATACACGGGGAGAACCACAGAACTTCTAAAATATATATGATTCTCACTGAAATAAACACAGATATAAGGCCTCCATATATAGAAAAATGGGAAAGGGATATAGAAGTAATAATAGATGTGGAAAAACAGAGGAAAATGTATAGATTAATTCATGGAAATATAAATATGCAGGAGGTAGAAATTAACTATTAATGTTTGGCAGGATGGTATATTACACCGAGTGTGGCACATAGATTGAGTGGAGATAATTCACCTTTATGTTTGAGGGGATGTGGAGGTAGAGGCACAATGTATCACATATGGTGGGAGTGTCCTAAAATACAGTATTAAAAATAGTATTGGGAGAAAATAGTAAGCCCAATTCAGAAAATTACAGAGATTGATATTCTATTGGACTCAGAGACTTGCCTTTTTCATAGTACCAAGCTTTCAGTCAAAAAATATAAAAAATCCGGTCTATTGCATTATTTGAATGCAGCATAGGGACTGATACCCAAGTTTTGGAGGAGACAGGAGGCGCCGAAAATAAAAGATTGGGTTGATAGGGTGGATCAAATATCCAACATTGGGTTGATAGGGTGGATCCAGTAAATTGGAGGAACTTTACCATATGAATGAAGATAAGATGGAAAGTCATCATATAAGATGGAACAAATGGGAGGAATTTAAAAAGTCAAAGTTAATTATAGAGTTTATGGGGGACTAACATAGAATAATATGGATATAATAGGAATAGGAAAATGCAGAGCAGAGGGGGGGAGGGGTTGGATGGGGGGGGGATAGATAGGTGGTGTATGGGTGGGGGGGCGGTGGTTGGAGGGGGGGAGATGAAATTAAAAAAAGAAGACTATTTTGAGATGTGCCAATGTGGATGGTAGATCATTAGGTGCAGGATCTAATGGCAGAACATAGACTTCTCCTAGTTAATAGCTAATCTAGCAAATGTGTCTGTATGGTTTGTGACTGTTGGCAGAGATGTAAAAAAAAATATGTGCTAAGAACAGAAGAAAGTCATCCACGTATAACGCAAGCTTTTACTCCAGGGTTCCTCTGACCAAACCAGTAGCATAATGAGCAGCCCATAAAAGACAGGCCTGTGGCTCAATGGCAATGTCAACAAAGGGCACCCCTGACTAGTGCCAAGAAAGAGCTTGAAGGAAGAAGACTGAAGGCAGTTGACCTTAATGGAAGCCTTAAGGGCTGTATACAGACTGTAAACACCAATAGATGCTGACAGTCCACTACAGACACCAACAGATGTTGGTAGTCCACTAGGGACACTGACAGATGTTGATGTTGCAATGGGACCCTATTTAAAATTTGGTGCATTGGGAAACTGTGACAGATGTTGATGGGGCACTGGTACACTATGACAGATATTGATGGGACACTGGTACAGATGTTGATGTGCACTTGGACACTGTGAAAGATGCTGACACAGACATATGTTTTTGTTTACATTATGTGGTGACTGTGATTAGACACAGCCATCACATGATTACAAGGGCCAATCAGAGAGCTCATCTCTGAATTTGTGATGTGCTATGTCCAAAGGACACAGGTATTACAAGATCACACCACTGCGCGGCCCCAGGAGTGTGAAGACATATGGGCATATCCTCCCAGATCAGTGCTTGTCCACCCAGCAGTTTCTATGCAGTGGCTGGGTGGGAAGCAGTTAAAAAATAAATCTATGGGCACACTGACAATAACAAATGATGAGACAACTAATGTTTGTACTGGAAATAAAGTAAAAGGTTCTTAATGGATCTAAAGACATCAACTGGATAAAGTTTATAACTTTAAAAGTTGCAAAGTGAAACTAACATCACTAATTTCTGGGGACTTTGCAATTCCTTTGCAAGTGAACAGAATAATTGCATTTAGTAAATTAACCCCTCTGACTTCTACTTGCTTTAATAACATTTTTCTTAAAGTGCTACTGAACCAAAAATTGATTATATTACAGCTTACTAATAATTAGATGTGATGGCTGCATCAGTTTTATTTGTTAGGCTTTTTCCCCCTCTGTTTTCACTAGGTGATCTGGCCAATAACACACTTCCTGTGTGATGCAACTCTGGATAAATGAGCACAGGAGGCACATTTGGACAGCAACATGGGGGGAGGGTAGTGTTCAATTTGTTAGTGTGTTTAAATCTGCTAATACATTTAAGTCAAACTCCAGCTCAAACTTTCATTACAGCAAACTGTTTTGCTGTATGCATAACGGACACGGACACAGCCCAATCTCTACTATGTGTGGTTGGATGTAAACAGACTGCTGCCTGTCCTTTTACACCGGACTGCCATCCGATCTGATCTGGCCAGACAGAGGGGAACAGATCCTCATCAGTTTGCTTTTAGCAGGTCGGATTGGATGCAGATGCAAGTGGACACATGTCCATTTACACCCACTGATCCATAGAGGAGAATGGAGATTCTGATTGGGTCTGCCTGAAAAACAGACAGGCAGACCCGACAGGAAAATTTGTGTGATGGGGCCTTAAATGGTTTGGTTAAATGGTTCATCAATGTAAACTCATACAATCTGCTGGAGAGCTTGTGCATTTGAACAACAACAGACTTGCTGGTTGAATTACCATATGAACATAGAAGAAGGAAAGCCTAAAAAGGAAGCTAACATAGTACTTTGTCTATGGCAAGAAACCAGCAACCATAGGTATTTTCAACTGCCCTCAGAAGAAACATTTAAAAGAAAACTGAGAAAAGTCCTTATGAACCTTTTGTTTAAATGTGCTAAATATAATCAAGGTATATCAAAAAAGATGTTCATAGTCTTACAGTTTTTTTTGGAAACTATCCACAATCTAGTTTGTCCCCTGCCAGCATTCTGCAAAGAATGATCATTGCTCTTTGCGTGAAAGCAGTGGTCCCTCTGCAGGAGTCCAACATGCACAGTGAGAACCTAGAGCTGTCAGCAGAGCTCATGCTCCATGAGGAAGGTTTAACTGCAAACATTAATTATGGAAACGCCTTTTAATTTTTGCAAAAGGAACTAAAATTTGAGCTGTAGTTTATAAAACAGAGCATGTGAAGTTCTCATTAAGTGTGCCAGGCACAAATGAAAAAGCCTTTGATGGCTTCATTTGGTCCACCAATTGGATATCTCTGATATAACTCCAATGTGCAACAACTGTGTAAAAAACAGAGGTTTATCACAAGCTGGATTTCACTCGCACTATGGCAAATATGAAAAATGTGGGGCAGAGTGGATGAAAGCATACTATCAATTTGTTTCTTTCCAAGGGCTGAAACCATAGCCACAATTTTTGACATGAATATGTTTATCCCTCTATTACTGCAGACTAAAACTCCCAAGATGTGTCAAAAATTGTCGTTGCCAGTCCAGTGTCTTCAATGCCAAAGAGAACACTCTGTCTAGCAGGGTTGACAAGATAGAGAGTATGACAGGCTGCATCCCTTGGAGTCTGGTTGTAAGTGCTGACTTGGAAGACATGCAAACAGAAATATAATAAATGGCTTTGCAGCTGTTTTGCCTGTGTGAGGTTGAGAGTGATATAGGGAAAGAGGCCTCTCTGAGCTCTGGAGGATTACCAGAAGGCACAAAAGAAGATATTAAGATATGGACAAAACTGAGATCATGTCTGATTAGAGAGACATTGGAATTTATTTAGTAAAGAAAAATAGGCTGTTCACTTTGCAAAGGAAGTTGCTTTTTACAAGGGACTTTGCCCCATATCTTAGTGAATGGGGTGCTGACTTCCATCTTTCAGTCTTGTGCAACCAAAAATGCTGTTGTTTTATTTCCCCTGCATGTGATTGGGTAACTTCACTACATTCACTAAGTTCTGGGGAAAATTCCCTTGCAAAGTTAACAGCCTATTTGCTTTTAGTAAATCAACTCTAAGTATATATAACATATAATACATAATTGATCTTTCCTTTAGCCCTTTTGCTATGTTGGCTTTCATATGGACCCCCATAACAGGATTGTCTTCCCCTGCCATGTTTCCCAGACTCCGATGTCCTGCTGAGTAGATGGGAGGAAGATAAGCTAGCTAATAAGAACCCAGAAGTATTCCATCGCTTTGGCTTTCAGCTATCATTTTCTGGATAAGTTGAATGGAGCATGTTTTCTGCTTCATTAGCTTTAGTGGAGGGCAGGGAAGACAACAGGGGTTCAAAAGAGAACCCAAAAATTATATCACATAGCAATAAATGCAAGTGATTATTTATCATTCCAATATAAAGCAAATAATAATAAAAGTGAGCACTCTTATAGTAAGCAGCTGAGCACACAAGGAAACCAAAGGCAGATAGAAAATCACAGCAGCATCAGGTGTATTGACAGAACTGACCCTCCAGTAATTAAGATGGCCACCCGGCCTCCACGTGGCACTAGGGGCGTGACGTCACGATTTCCTTGGCTCCACCTAACGCGTTTTGTGTGATTTTCTATCTGCCTTACATTGAATGCAGTTTTGTCAATACACCTGACGCTGCTGTGATTTTCTATCTGCCTTACATTGAATGCTTTTGTGATATAATAAATTTTGACATACAATTACTACACTGTGGGCACTCTCCTTGGTCTCCCTTGGGGAGCTATATTATTTATAGAGCCCTGCTGTGATCCAGTCTCCAGTCTACCTATCCTGAGAGGGAAGCACCTGTAAGTAGGCATCTGTACCCACCTATCCCTTAAAGGGACGTCTGGCCAGCTGGATCCTTCCACATCTTCTGAGAGCTCACATCCTTATTACCTGGAGGGAGAATCACCTTATGTTCCAGTCCGGACCCACATCTGTGAAGGGGACCTCTATTGATGTACACGCTGATTAATTTTATTACGCTTCTGGTGAGTGCGCAATTTTTACTTTACCACTGGGAGCACCACCACTGGATTGAAGCTTTATTTTACTATATTTTTATCATATAGACTGTCACCTATTTACGGTTTATTTCAATATTAAGGACATTTATCATACCTTGATTCTATTTTGATTTTTTTATTAGCGCTGCACAATTTTATACATATCATTCCAATATGCCTAAAGGATTTCACAGAACAGGCTCTATCACTTACAGCTGCAAGGGTGGATTTTTTTTTTATTTTTATTGAGTTGAGTTTAGGCCCCATTCATATTTGAAAATTGGGTCAACTCCAATTCTCCATGGGAGAATTAGTGGGGTTCCCTGTAAATAGCTGCTGGTAGGAAACCCATTCAAAGCAGCAATAGGCTAGCAGCACCTGTAGCTATTCGCATGTACTCTGTCATGCAGAGATTACCTGTGGATGATCGGCCCTGGATGCAGACTTCTATTCACAGGGAAACCTGTGAGTCTCCCACATGCAATCAACCACATTCCCATATGTGAATGGGACTTTTATTCTAAACTGATGACCTGTAAAGGCTTTTAAAGCATAGTCTGAACAAAAAATTTGAGTACCGAAGTCTGATGCAGTTTCATTGGCCCAGGCATAGCTAAGGCTTGACATGTTTAGTATCTATTTACTTGGTGCATGGTCATGTTTTAAATTTGACCAACCAATTTTATATTGCATTTGTAAGCTCTAAATTAACTTTTCTTTTTTAATACCACTTCATGGCCTGGGGATGTACCTGTACATCCTCCGGTTGAAGATGCACCCATGATTCCAGTATCAACATTTTTTTTATTGTAGAAGTGATCTGAGGAGCTCTACAGCTACACAATCTACAGCTACAGGGCGCAAAAGGGGCCCCCCTGCCTCCATCCACTGCCGTTCCAAGGCTTTCTGGTGCGATCAAGGAGCCTGAGTCTGCTGTGACCTATCATGTCTGGTAAACACAGAGGGAAGGAAGGTACAGTACATTTGTACCCACCTCCTCTCTGTGACGTAAGAGACCGAAAGTGGGGAAAATTGGGTCACTTCTGGTTTTGGTTTGTTGTTTGGAAGCCTTTATCAGCTTGTAAAGCATCTGATCAAAACAGTCTTGGTTTGATCAGATTCTTTTGGGGGCAGAGGAGAGATCTGACCCCAGATTGCTTAGTAAAGAGTACCTGCTTTTGTCCCCCCATGCTCATGTGCAAATATGAACATATGTAAAAGATGACACATGTGAGGTATCACTGCAAATGTCAGAATGAGAACAATAATGTTAGCATCAGAATGCCTGTTTAACTCTAAAGTGATAACCTGTTAAGGCTTTTAAAGCATTGTCCATGGATAATTTAATATACCATAGTTTGTTGCCTTTCCTTAGGCATGCAGAATGTTAAAGAGTAACATGTTAGATATCTTATTAACTTGGCATAACATCATCTTCTATAATTTACCAAAACAATGGTTATTATATCGTGTTAGTGTGTACTAAAATTCATTAAAGTTTACTGAAAATTAGCATTTTCAATAAACCTTTGGGAATGCACTAGGCGTGTGCGCCCTATGTGCTCTTTTCCAGTTGTCTACTAGATTTGCTGATCTGAGGAGGTCTGCATCGACAAAGCATACCTGAAGGATGTTGTTCCATTACTTTTGATGGTCCACTGTACAAGAAGACTCTGAAGCAGAACTCTATGTGCTGGAATTGTTTGTGTTTTGTACCACTCTTTTATGCTCAATGGTACTTTCAGAAAATATATAGTGTTTGAGGGTTTTAATTAATCTTCGGACCTAACATGTTCATTTTACCATGTGTGCAAAAAAGACAAAACGGTTCTTATAAGTGTGGTTTCTACCAAAGAGAGCACATTTTCCAAGGCTGAGGTCTGCTTTCTTAAACTTTGACTGGGAAGGAATTTTGCCATCAAAGTATGCAGAACAGAAATGGGAATGTTTCAAATTGACATTTAAAAAAATAAAGGTGGATCAAGGACCTGGACCAAAAGGCTTGCGTCATCTTTAAAGTGTTCTCAAAAAGTTGGGCTGTTATTTCAAAGCCATTATTATTAATGTTTAGTGACTTTTGAATGACTGGCTTAGTACCACAAGATTGGGGCTAGGCCAATACGGTGTCTGTTTTTAAAAAGTGAGCAGTGTCTTTCACTAGTAATTACGGACCTGTTAGTTTAACCTCTATTTATTTATTTATTTCAGGTACTTCTATAGCGCCGTCAATTTACGCAGCGCTTTACATATATATTGTACATTCACATCAGCCCCTAACCCTCAAGGGGCGTACAATCTAAAGTCCCTAACTCTCACATTCATACATATACATACTAGGGCCAATTTAGACAGGAGCTAATTAACCTACCAGCATGTCTTTAGAGTGTGGGAGGAAACCAGAGTACCCGGAGGAAACCCACGCAGTTACAGGGAGAACATGCAAACTCCAGGCAGATGGTGCCTAGTTGGGATTCGAACCAGCGACCCTAGTACTGCCAAGTGGAAGTGCTAACCATTTACATCTACAGTTGAAAAGTTTCTTGAGAGTTTAAGACCACATAGAGGAGTTATTACTCGAAAACAGTATTTTAGGAAATAGGCAGCATGGTTCACTAAGGACCGTAGTTGTAAAACATTTATGATTTCTTTTTATGAGGAAGTAAGCAAAAACTTAGATAAATAAGTGGCTATGGATATACTGTAATATACTCGGACTTTGCAAAAACATTTCACACAGTTCCCTACACATGCCTAATGTGTAAGTTAAAGTAGAACTAAAGGCAAACCTTTTTCATTTTGGTTAATGTAAGGAAAGATTATAAACTCTGTCAGTTTTTGTCGCATTTTGAATGACAATTGCCCGATCATGCAACACTGTACCCATATTCAATTTTTAGCATTTTTTTCACACAAAAAGAGCTTTCTTTTTGTGGTATTTAATCACCACTGGGTTTTTTTTTATTTCTTGCAAAACATAGTAAAAAAGACAATTTTTATTAAAAAAGCATTTTTCTTCATTTCGGTTATAAAATTTAACAAATAAATAATCTTTCTTCATAAATTTAGACCAAATGTATTCTGCTACATTTCTTTGGTGAAAATCACCCAAATCAGTGTTTATTATTTAGTCTGTAGGAAAGTTATAGAGTACACAAACTATCTCCCAGGTAACAGGGTTCCGCATGTAGTGGACCGGGTTGATAAATTACTGGGAGGGGCTGGGCATGATCCAGCTGTCTTGGTCCAACGTGGAACCAATGACAGAATATATGGAAGGTGGAGGCTCTTTAAGAATCCATTTAAAGATCTAGGCTGCAAGCTGAAGGCCTCCAAGGTGATATTCTCTGAAATAATATCTGTGCCATGCGCAACTCAGGAAAGACAGGGGGAGATTAGAGAACTCAATGCATTTCTAAAGACCTGGTGTAAGAAGGAAGGATTTGGGTTTCTAGAGCACTGGACTGGTTTTTAGGGTGCAGCCTATATGCTAGAGATGGTTTTCACCTAAATGAAAGGGGGTCTGCTGTACTGGGGGAGAGGTTTATGGGAAGGCTGGAGGAGTATTTAAACTAGGATTGAGGGGGGAGGGAGAGTTAGATTATAACAGGGTAGACAGATCAGACAGGGGTCAGTATTTATTGGTGGGTGGAATAGTGAAAGATGGGGGGAGGGCTGTGGCAGATGATAAGAAGGTTCCCATGTTACAAACAACCAGTGGAATTGGTACCATTTGTATGAAAGAAAATGCCAGAAGTCTGCCAAGCAAAATAGATGAGTTGGAAGCTTTGATGCATGAACAGAACTATGATTTAATTGGTATTGCTGAATCTTGGCTTCATTCTTCACATGACTGGGCCATTAATATTCCTGGCTATGTTCTCTTTCAGAGAGACAGGGTAAATAAAAATGGTGGTGATATCTGTCTCTAGGTAAGAAGTGATCTCAGAGTGAGTGTGAAAGAGGACCTAGTTGTTGGAGAGTGTGATGAGGCTGAAGCATTATGGGTGGAACTGCACATGGGGGTGCGTACTACAAGGGTAATCATTGTAGTTTGTTATAGGCCTCACAGTGTTAATGAGGAGGTGGAGACTCAGCTCCTTGCCCAGATCAAAGGGGCTGCAAGGGCTGGGACTGTGATAGTAATGGGGGATTTTAACTACCCGTAAATTGATTGGAGTAATGGTACTGCAGGAAAAGTTAAAGGGCAACATTTTTTAAACCTACTACAGAACAATTTTGTGGTATAGTTCATAGAGGCCCCAACTAAGAATGATGCTCTACTGGACCTGGTAATCTCAAACCATGCAGAGTTTATTATGAATGTCCATATAAAAACATCTGGGTAGCAGTGACCATAATATGATTTAATTTATTGTTAGCTGTAAACAGCAAGGACATATGGGAAAAACACTCAATTTTAAGAGAGCTAATTTTCCAAGGCTGAGAGCTGCTCTCCAAGACTTAGACTGTGAGGGAATACTGGCATCAATGAACACAACGCAGACATGGGAGTTCTTCAAAAAGACTGTATGTGAACACACTGCAAAATATATTCCCATGGGCAACAAGTTTAAAAGGCTAAAAATCAAATCTATGTGGCTTACAAAGTTAAAAAAGCTATGGATAATAAGAAAAGAGCTTTTATTAAATATAAAAATGAAGGAACACTATCATCATTTAAACATTACAAAGAATATATCAGAAGATGCAAAAAGGAAATAAAGGCCGCAAAAATTGCAAACAAACGAAAGATTGCAAAAGATAGCAGGACCAACCCCAAAAAATTCTTCAAATATATCAATAGTAAAATAATCCTGTCTGAGCATTTAGGCCCTTTACAAAATAATCTAGAGTGGGTGACTGGGGCCAAAGAGAAGGCACATTTATTAAATACTTTCTTCAACTCTGTGTATACAAAAGAGCATGGGGGAGCTCTTGTCCATAATGGGCATGGTATTGACAGCTCCAGATGATCCACATTGGTTCACAATTGATATGATCCAAAAATATTTATGCAGAATAAAGGTGAATAAAGCATCTGGACTGGATGGCATACACCCATGGGTCCTTAAAGAATCGGGCTCTGTCATTTCAAAGTCATTGTTTCTAATTTTTAGGGACTCTTTAATGACTGGCATAGTACCACTGGATTGGCATAAGGCCAATGTGGTGCCAATATTTAAAAAGGGGTCAAAATCTTTACCAAGTAATTATAGACCTGTTAGTTTGACTTCTATATAAAACTGGTTAAAAGATTGTATTCAGAGAGTAGTGGTTAATAATTCATACTTTGAATGGTCTAGGGTTGCCAGTGGTGTACCCCAAGGTTCAGTGTTGGGACCCTTACTTTTTAATATATTTATAAAACGATATAGGGTCTGGAATTATAAATACCATTTCAGTCTTTGCAGATACCAAGCAGTGCAGTGGAATAACGTCTTTACAGGATGTCTCCAACTTACAAGCCGACCTCAATGCACTGTTCAATTGGGCAACTATGTGGCAAATGAGGTTTAATGTTGATAAATGTAAGGTTATTTACTTGGGGGCTAAGAATATACATACTAGGGGGAGTACAACTGGGAGAATCAATGGTGGAGATGGATCTGGGAGTGCTGGTAGATCATAAGCTTAATAATGTCATGCAATGCCAAGCTGCAGTTTCTAAAGCGAGCAAAATCCTCTCTTGTATTAAAAGAGGTATAGACGAGAGAGAGAGAGAGAGAGAGAGAGAGAGAGAGAGAGAGAGAGAGAGAGAGAGAGAGAGAGAGAGAGAGAATTTTATCCCTGCAATCATCATTATTAATAACTCACCTGGAATATGCACTTCAATTTCAGGCACCAATTCACAGAAAGAACATTGGGGAACTTGAAAAAGTACAGAGAAGGGCAACTAAACTGATAAGAGGCATGGAGGAGCTCAGCTATGATGAGAGATTAGAAGAACTAAATTTATTCTGTCTTGTGAAGAGGAGATTGAGGGTGGATATGATCAACATGTATAAATACATCAGTGGTTCATATAGTGAACTTGGTGTAGAGTTATTCACCCTGAGGCCATCACAGAGGACAAGGGGGCACTCTTTACGTCTAGATGAAAAGAAATGTAATCTCCAAACACGGAAAGGTTTCTTCACAGTGAGAGCTGTGACAATATGGAATAGACTCCCTCAAGAATTGGTTCTGGCCAGCTCAGTGGATTGCTTTAAAAAAGGCCTAGATTATTTCTTGGATACACAGAATATAACTAGATACTAACATTTATAGGTAAAGTTGATCCAGGGAATATCCAATTGCCTCTCAGGGGATCAGGAAGGAATTTTTTCCCTTGTGGGAGAAAATTGGATCATGCTTGCTGGTTTTATTTTGTGTTCCTTTGGATTAACTGTGGGTGTAGGATTATAACTTTTTTTTTTACTGAATGAAATTGATTCATTCAGTGTGTATTGTTGTAATTAGCTGTGATTGGCTACAGCTAATCACATAGTACAGATGGGTTGTGATTGGCCATGTCTGTACCATGTGATCACTGTGGCCAAACACAGCTAGCAACACAATTAATGACATAAATCAAAACCATTCATTGTTTCCACATGTCATGTGATCAGCTGCTATGCGTCACAGCAATTACCTGGTACCGGCAGTGGCCCAATACAGTTATCTGTTATTCTCTGTGTTAGGTGGACACAGCCGGTGACAGATCGCACCACAGCACAGCCTGTGGCGTGCAAGTGGGACACATTTACAGGAGGACATCATATGACGTCCACTTGGAAAGATGAAAGTCCCTCCCGGCATTCATTTGACAACTGGCCGGGCAGGAAGTGGTTCATACTGTTAATGGTCTAAGGTTATTAGCAGTGTACCCCAAGCAGGGGCGGACTGACCATTTGGAAACTCGGGCACTGCCCGAGGGCCCGGGTTCAGTAGGGGGCCCCATGAGATGCCCCTGGTACCTTTTTCATAGGCTTTTTTGAGTTTGGGCAAGGACACAGGGGCCCCATGATCCCCTATTGCCCGGGGGCCCCATGAGTTGTCAGTCCGCCCCTGACCCCAAGGTTCTGTGATGGAACCCTTACTTTCTACCTATTTATAAATTATAGAGTTTGGGGTTAAAAGTACCATTTCTGTTTTTGCACATGACACCAAGCTCGGTGGTGGAATAATGTCGTTACATGATGTCTCCAGTTTACAGGAATACCTGAATGCATTATTTGATTTGGCAACAATGTAACAAATTAAGTTAATGTTGATAAATGTAATGTTATTCCCTCGGGGCTAAAAGCATGCATGCATCATACATTCTTGGCGGAGTACAACTGGGAGAGTCAACGATGAAGAAGGATCTGGGTGTTCTGGTAGATCATAGACTTAATAGAGCTTGCAATGACAATCTAAAGCAAGCAAAATACTTTGTTGCATTAAAAGAAGTATAGTTTCTCCAGAGAAAGAGACATAGGAGTTGAGTTACTAAAGGCAAAATGGCTGTGCACTTTGGCAGTTGCTCCAGAGCTTAGTGAATGAAGTAAAGCTTCACTTTGCAAAGAATACCAAATAACGTGCAAGGATAATAAAAAAAAAAGCATTTTTCCTTGCACATGATTGGATAATGGAAGTCAGCAGAGCTTCTGCTCATTTACTAAGCTCTGAAGCAAGTGCTTTTGCAGAGTGCAACTACAATTTTCAAAGTGCACAGTCTATTTGCCTGTAGTAAGTCAATCCCATATATTTACCCCTGTAGAAAGCATTATTAGGATCCTTATTTGGAATATGCAGTTCAATTTTGGGTACCAGTTCACAAAAAAAGGATATTGGGAAATTGATGAAAATTTAGAGAAGGCCAAACCAAACTGATAAGAGTCACAGAGGACCTTAGCTATGAGGATATTTAGCTGGGGAAAGGAAGCTGTAAGCACCCGCAGCAATACTTTAAGATACCCAGGGAGCTCATAGTCGGCTCCGATGCCTGCACTGATCACAGAGCACTTCTAGAAAACAACATTGTGGGTTGCCTCAGATATGCAGTTTGGGCTTTGCTTCCCTTTCTTAAACAAGATGCTGGAGCAAGCCTGCATGAGTGCCCCCATATAAAGCTGATTTCTATGGGGGCACTCACTAGAGAGAAGCTAGGAGCGACAGTGGGGGACACGAGAAAAGGAAGTTCGACCCCTCTCTGTGCAATTCCATTGTACAGAGCAGGCAATTATAAACCTGTTTGTAATTTTTAAAAAGTAAAAACAAATTTGCATTTACAATCAATTTATTCAAGGAACAAAAGACAGCAAAAATTACTTGGATGTCAAGAGGAGATTGAAGAAATTATGAACAAACTACACAAACATACACATCTTGACCATTACTTACAGTTGCAGCAGAATGTAAAAAAACATGTACAGGACTATGAAAATCTGATTGAGACCAAAACTGGGAAATTTAAAAAGCGATATCCAGGACTTTAAAACCAGTAATGTTTTAGATAGGGCTAGAAAGAAAAGAAAGAAGAAAGAGGAGCCAGAGGGCTTGGTCACATCGAACAAAGACTTTCTGAGCCATCCCCCTCCTGTGAGCCAAAATTCCTATTATAGAACTAAGCCACCTTCAGTGGGAAATACAACCCAGCATCAAAAGTCCCACCTTGACGGAATCCCAAATGGCCAAATTCTTCCAACATCCCCACAGATCCCAAACATCAACGGACATATCCAACAAAGACACGTCATACAGTTAGGTCCATATATATTTGGACACAGGCATAATTTTAGTTCTTTCAGGTATTGACCAAAACATATTCAAGCTATAGTTATACAATGGATTCGGGCTGAAAGTGCACACTCTCAGGTATAATTTGAGGGTATGTACATCCAAATTGGAGGAAGGGTTTAGGAATTACAGCTTTTAAGAGTAGCCACCCCCCCCTTTTTCAAGGGACCAAAAGTAATTGGACAGTTGAATCAAAAGCTGTTTCATGGCCAGGTGTGGGCTACTCCTTCATTATTTCTTCATCAATTAGCAGGTAAAAGGTCTGGAATTTATTCTAAGTGTGGTATTTGCATTTGGAATCTATTGCTGTGAACCTACATCATGCGTTCAAAGGAGCTGTCAATGCAAGTGAAACAGGCCATTGTAAGGCTTCAAAAACAAAACAAATCCATCAGAGAGATAGTAGCAACATTAAGAGTGGCCAAATCAACAGTTTGGTACATTCTGAGGAAAGAAGGACGCACTGGTGAGCTCAGCAACATAAAAAGGCATGGACGTCCACGAAAGACAACAGTGGTAGATGATCGCAGGATCCTCTCTATGGTAAAGAAAAACTCATTTACAACATCTAGACAAGTGTAGGACACTCTCCAGGAGGTGAATGTATCATTGTCAAAGTCTCCAATCAAGAGGAGACTTCACGAGAGCAAATACAGAGGGTTCACCACTAGGTGCAAACCATTCATAAGCCTGAAGAATAGAAAAGCCAGATTAGACTTTGCCAAAAAATATCTACAAAGCCAGACCAGTTCTGGAAAAGCATTCTTTGGATGGATGAAACATCTGTACCAGAATGACAGGAAGAGTGGAAAAGGCTTGGAACAGCTCATGATCCAAAGCACACAACATCATCTGTAAAACATGGCGGAGGCAGTGTGATGGTATGGGCATGCATGGCTTCCAGTGGCACTGGGTCATTGGTGTTTATTGATGATGTGACAAAAGACAGAAGCAACCGCATGAATTCTCAGTGTTTAGAGATATACTGTCAGCCCAGATTCAGCCAAATGAAGCAAAGTTGATTGGATGGCGCTTCACAGTACAGATGGACAATAATCCAAAACACACTGCAAAAGCAACCAAGGAGCTTTGGAAGGAAAAGAAGTGGAGTATTCTGCAATGGCTGAGTCAATCACCCGATCTCAACTAAATTGAGCATGCATTTCACTTGCTGAAGGCAAAACTAAAGACAGAAAGACCCACAAACAAAAAATAACTGAAGAAAGTTGCATTTGAAACCTGGCAAAGCATCAGAAAGGAAGAAACCCAGTCTTTGGTAATGTCCATGGGTTCCACACTTCAGGCAGTCATATATTAAAACCACACCCTGCCTCCCGACTTCTAAAACTCTTAAAGGCGCAAAGGGGTTAACTTATGTAAATACATTAATTGGTTCGTGAGGTCACATATATGAGGATCTATCAGAACAAGCCTCATTCTAACAAGACTGCAGTTCTCAGTAAGCAGGATGACCAAGGGTCAGATTTTACATGGGATGAAGAAGATCTAATTGGCATCAATATCATGCAGTCTCTCTAAACCAGCAATGGGCAAACTACGGCCCGGCGGACCTTTTAATCCGGTCCGCGGAGCTAGGCTCCCGCTAGGCTCCTCTCACAGTCCGCCCTGAAGACCGGTGTAGCATGAAAATCTGTCTCCTATGAGGATCTGTCCCCCTCGACGTATCTGCGCATGTGTCGGAGATCGCCGATCGGCTGCTAATGCCTGAAACTGGCACATGCACAGATACGTCGAGGGGGACAGATCCTCATAGGAGACAGATGTTCATGCTACACCAGAACGGCGAGAGGAACGCGCTGAGCAAAGGTAAGTGAATTGACACAGGGGGGACTTGGGGACTTAATATGGGGGATGAATTAATATGGGGAATGAATTACTATAGGGGGGATGAATTACTATATGGGGGATGAATTAATATGGGGAATGAATTACTATATGGGGGATGAATTACTATGGGGGATGAATTACTATATGGGGGATGAATTACTATGGGGGATGAATTACTATATGGGGGATGAATTACTATATGGGGGATGAATTACTATGCTTACTATGGGGGAATATTACTATACTTACTATGGATGACACATACACATCATTCATCTACTCTTGGTCCGGCCCCCGGGTCCAATATATGAACCCATTGCGGCCCTCAAGTCAAAAAGTTTGCCCACCCCTGCTCTAAACAGATAACATCCAGTTCAGCCAGAGCATGGAGGACCTTGTCATAGAAGCCAGACATGACAAGACCATAAGGATGCTATAATTCATATCCATTTCAGTCCAATATTGGTTTTCAATCCCCATCAAGCAAGGAGGTTATATATTGAGACATTTTATCAAATGGTTTATAACAAATTCTTCCATCTATGTCGACCAACCAGACTCCAGTACAATTTACTTTAAAAGTACTTAAGGAATTTCAGTCCCTGAAAAATCCAAAGAAAGTGATGATAAAATAAGCGGATAAGAGAGGAGGGATTTTTTTTTTTGCAAGATCATGAGGCCTACATCAATGAATTCCACCAAATTTTATCTGATAGTTCGATGTATCAGAAAATAATGAAATATCTGCTTCCTGCTTTCAAGCAAAAACTCACCAGTTTGGTGGATGAACACTTATTACAGGTGTCATCACCAAACAGAAAAAAACCTTCCTGTGTCAGGACCACTATAACATACCATATTTCTATCACCTACTTAAAGTGCACAACAAATCCATTCCCCATAAAACAGACTTAAATGCACTTCATTCCCAAGAACAGCATGTTTAGTAGCACTCAGGCCAACATCTTAGTACAAGCAGACCTTTTCATTCTACACCACAATATTTTTCATTCCAGGATTCATTTCTCCAAGAAAAGGGCATAGCTATGGGGGGGGGGGGGGTTCCCGCCAGCTATGCCAATCTATTCATGGGCTTCTTTGAGGAGCTACATACTGTATCTGGTCAAACAACCCATTTGCCAGTCACTTAGTTCTGTATGAATTATATATAGATGATCATCTGGCAAGGAGACAAAAATTACATTATCAAGGTTATCTACTACTGTAATAACAACCCTTTTGGCATTCAATTTACTTCTGTCATTGATAAGTATTCTTTAGTGTTCCTTGATTTGTAACTCTATCACAATGACCCAGGCAAGAATTTTAAACCAATGTCTGACAATTCATACCTGCACCAGTCCAGCTGACATTTGGCTATTTGGATAACCAACATTCCAGTCAGTTCTGCAGGTTTGCAGGTTATAGTGTGTAACGGAACAGGTACCCGACCGCATTTGGGTATATTCCGTTATACCGCAGCTTCCCCTGTCCGAACACCATCCACGGACCACACCCTTGAAATCCCTCAGGAAAATAGACAGCACCCAGCTCTTCTTAAAACAGGAAGTCAACTGTGTTTATTTTAACTCAACACACAGGATATATACAGAGGGCGGGGAAACACAACCAGGAACAGGAAATACATCATCAGCCCATCCTATCAATGGGAAGGGCTACAGGGAACCACCCCAACCAACCCAAGACACAGAACAATGGGATGAAGCACATGGCAAACAAACAATGGACAGCCATGTGCCCTAGAACAAAGGAATAGCCACATGGCAGTAAACAATGCAGGAACACATGCCAAGACACAGAGCAATGGGGGGTAGCACATGGCATAGAACAATAGGCAACCATATGGCAGGGACAAAGGAACACACACTATACACAAGACTGGAACATTCACATTTACACCCTGTACCCCTTAACAGGCACAGGGTGGGTTAAACATAATGAGGGGGACATGAGCTGACCAAGCGGTCCCCCCACCCCAAAAAGTCACTCCCGTCACATAGTGTAACTGCTCCACACTGGAATACTATGATAGCCAGAGCAGCCTGCTATCCAAAAAATTCCATGAAAAGGAGTTTTCACCCAACTCCATCCATGCAGCCTGTGAGAAATATTGACCCCACTATTTTAGTCTCAGAAATGTCAGAAATGAGGGTCCTTTGTTCATCAATTTAATGGGCGATTCAAGCCTATCAGAACAATTATAAATAAACATAGTTTACATAGTTCTGTAGTCATATGGATAACATTTTATCATTATGGTAAAGCAATGGCCTCTTCAAAAATGTCCTAGTTATAGAGGCTAATTTTCTTATTCTTACACTTTTGGTCATTAACTGCTTCCAGTCCGCCCATTGTCTATAGTCTGTGAACGGGAAGCGGCACCAATGCGGGCTAACATACCTGTACGTTAGCCCAGATCGAAGTCTTCTTTGCTGCTCACAGACCATGCACATGGGAGCCTGGTGATCCATGTGTCACAGTGGATCACATTATCGCTGTGTCCGTGTGGTCACATGGTATTTAAACATGTGATTGCTGTGTCCAATCACAGCAATCACATAGTAAACAATACCAAGTGAAAGTAAAGATTGGTTCTATTTCTTCTCAGTGTGAGAGCAAAAAGAAGTGATGCTGCAGCCTGTGAGTGTACAGCAGCCTGTCAGGCTGCTTGTACACTCACAGACTGCAATGCAAGTCAACCCTAGTGTCCCTGATCACTGCCCAAGTGTCACTGATCACTGCCCCAGTGTAGTCCTAATAAAACATGCAGCTAGCTACTGGCACCTGTCCCAGTGCTCACAAAAACACAGATATATACCATACTAATGTCCTGATCACTGCCATACCAGCGTCCTGATCACTACCATACGCCATACTAGCATCATGATCATTGGTATATGCCATACCACCAAAAGAAAGCTCTATTTGTGTGAAAGAAAATGATAAAAATTTCATTTAGGTAGAGTGCTGCATGACTGCACACCTGTCATTCAAAGTGCGACAGTGCTGAAAGCTGAAAATTGGCCTGGACTAAAAGGGGGTAAAAGTGTCCGGACTTGAAATGGCTAATGTATTCCACCATGCACTTTCCAGTATGCACTTTCCCAGGTGTTGTATCATGCATATTATTTTATGAACATACGCATATTTTTTGTCATGTCTATATTTTTTGTCTAGTGAGACAGTTATTAGCCCAGTCTGTTTTTCTAGCAATATATCTTCCAGCACTATAAATATTCACTAAAGTCTTTTATACTTTCAGTACTTTCTGGATGTTCAGTTAGTCTATTTGTGCACCTAGGTTTTCCAACTCAGTCTGTGAATCAATTTGTTATTTATTTTGACATTATTTATAGGAGTGCGTGATATATATATATATATATATATATATATATATATATATATATACACACACACACATACATATTCATCTACATTATATATTTTGTTATATACACTAATAGGTGGTAATATGCTGAGAGTGATATGGAATCATAATTGTGTATACATATATATAAAGAAACAAGATAGGATGTGAATTATCTCCTTTACAGCTGTTGTTGTTTTGATTAATCTTTGGTCATGAATTGTATTTTACTATATTCTATGCATTTATTATTTTCATTCTAAATTCCATGCCCTCAGGTATGCTAATTTGGATATTATATCCCCAATTATAGCCTCGGGCAGATCTTTGACTGTTTATTGCTGCCATAATAGACTCTATGGCTGCTGTTCCGTTTTTCCTGATTGGGTAATGAAATAGGAATGTCTGCAGAGTTGGTTTTAAATTCAGGTCACAGGTAATCCTTAGTGAGAATAAAACGGTGGATATACGAGCGCTAGGGTAGCATAAAGTAAATATTAAAGTCACAGGTAATCCTTAGTGAGACTGATATACGGGTAATTACCCCAGAAACACGCATATCTCTGTACTGGCATCTCCTGCGTGTGATGTCATCCAGGAGGTGAGTAGGCACTGTGGTCACATTGGCTGCCGGTGTACCACACTACATGCTCTCCTTCACCATGTTTGTGAGTGCATATACCTATTTGTAATTACTAAATAGTCACATATACTTGCTGCACTAAGATCTTTCTGTGCTGGATTTCCCTGTCTTTTTGTTTGCCTACATGATCCCAGAACTTTGCTTACTGGTCATTCAGCAGCATTGGGTTATCGCACCCTATAAGAGATGCTGGTTTTATAGGTTTACCCGTGAACAATTAGCAAATTAGCAGGGCTTACATACAATGCATTTTTGACAATTTATTTCATTTGCATTAGGAAGCACTATTGTGGGCCTTATTGAATATAGGAATAATGGTATTTAACAGGAACTAGGGATTGAGCTCCTGTTTTATCTTTTCCCTTTTATTACTAGTAAAAGGTCAGGTCTGAGCAGGTAGGCCCTTTATAAGATAATGCAAAGTTGGTAACTGGGGACTATGAAGATGCAAATGTCTTAAATACCTTTTTCAGCTCTGTGTATACAAAGGAAGCACCTGGACCAGATGGCTTACACCCACATGTCCCTAGGGAGTTGAGCTCTGTTATTTCAAACATATACTAAAAAACATCTTTTAGCTGGATGAAGGACTTTTTAGGTGCCAAAAACTCATACATACCACACAAACTGTTACATAAAATACCTTATAATCTGTATTACATTGCATATACACAAACATCTTTCTTAAAATAATCTTTGTATTCCCCAGAACATTGTACACAGGAAAACATAGCAATGCTAATTGCCACATTGCCACCTAATATAGTTATATGGTACACATAGAAAAATTTAATTTCACTAATTTCTTGTAGAAAATTTTTATTCATCATGGAAAATCAGTCTCAACGCATTTCACAGTTCACTTCTTCATGAGTACAAGAGGAAATCTAGGTTAATAACAAGTAGCAAAGTATACACGCAAACAACAAATGAGGCATTTTAACTTTTAGTCAAAATGCCTCATTAAAACTTACAATGATATTTAAGATGATTACATATGTTTGATTTCAGCACTACACCCATTGGGCACCAATGGATTTATCCCTCTGAGTGGAGCTACTGGAGGAGGAGGAGGACAAGGCACACACAACGTATAACTATCCAAGCTGTGACATCTGTGGAAGTGTACATGTGTATATATAAGCACTCATATATACTGTAGCCATATCTGTCTACCATAGGGAGCATACATTTGGTCTCTTTATCCATATTTACATCTAAATATCAAGCCAAATAAGTTGAAGCATTTGCACCTACCAATAGGTACAGTAACTTTGTGAAAAGTTTGAATTACAGAGGGCTGAACAGACTTTTGCCCCCAGAGCAGCCATTTAATCAGTATTCGCTGGAATAAAGTTATTCTTGGGAAAGAAAAAGAAAGCACCATAAACAAACACTCTCCCCCCCCCAAGAGATCAACACTTCAATAATATCCAACGCTATTCCAGGAGACAGGAGCAACTCTCCCGGTGAAAAATTCCAATAATATATCTTGCACTATTAAGAGGGAGTAATATTACAAATCTTAGTCTGTCCCTCCAACAGTGGACAGCAATAGTGATGTACAAGCTGTGGCTGTCATCTTGGAGAAGCCTTATGGGGGGAGCGAACATATTGTAGTGGATGCTGCCATCTTGAAGAAGTCTTTTAGGGTTGGCCATATTGGGATGGACCCAGAAGAAGAAGAAAGGCTACAAAGCTTAATTCTTCTCACCATCCATAGCAATGCAGCCATATAGATTAAAGATCCCTATCTCTCTGGCATGCCCAAAGAACTCTACAAGGCATAGGCCACATAAGGCTTCATGTACACTGCTGCTCCTAAATGTGAGTTTAGGAGTTTTTGGCTTTTTTTTGCCAAAGCCCCTGAGCTCAACACAATAACAGCCTATGTGTCCATGTACACATAGGCTTTTACAAAAAAAATCAATAATCGGAATGCGCTAAATATATCAAAAATAATATCACAAATAATATGTGTATAAAAGTCCCAACATATTAAATACAATAGATAAAAGATCTCCAGTGAAAACAATCCATAAATTTAGTGTATAAAAGTGTGTAGAAAAAATGTCTGACACCCCAAACAAAAATTCTTCTTTAAATATATAAATCCACCGTGCTTAATCCACCACCAAATGAATGGAATAAACTCACCAGAGCTCAATGCTGATTAGATTATAAATCAGCACAAGCGTGTTTGCTCTGGGAGCGATGAGAGTGAGTAGATCATGAACCAGCACTCTATAGTATAGACACTTCCAGATATCAGGAGCAATACTCTGCAGTGACTTTGAGGTATGGCCAAGACTCCTTATATAACGATCATCCTCCAAATGTATAGTAATACCACTCAAAAATAAAGAAAAGGCATGATGGTGCAGTAAGTAAGAACCATTTAAACTTTTTATTACAATCTCATCTTACTCACAAAGTTAAGTGTCCACCTGACACTGGTATAACAAGCGATCAGATACACGGAATGGACGAGCCCCGTTCACCGCGGACACCTCGCCGACAGCTCCAGGGAACGTCCTGACGTCATCCAATAAGCTCCGCCCTACGCATTTCATCACTCTGACGTCCTCACGGAGCGGCATGGATCAAGACGTCAATACAGCCTATATATACCGCTCGCACTCTGCATAATAATGCTCTTTAACCAATAGCGGCAATAATACAATAACACACCGCTTGCACTCTGCATAACGGTGCTTCTTAACCAATAACAGTGGCGGTGTACTCACACACCGCCACTCGCTTGGTAAGATTACATAATACATCAGTATCAATCACGACAAATATCTTTCCATTAATGTATTTAACAATATACAAACATATATTATAATAAATGAATTATAGTTCACATAAAACATTTGTTAAAAAAATATATATTAAAAACATTAAATTTAATGAAAAATTATTCTTTTTTGAAAAATATAAAATAAACAATAAGAAAATATAAAAAATATATATAAAAAATAATAATAATAATAATAATTCCCTGACATCTATATTTCCTTGTCAACCAGTGTATACATTTACAATTTCCAATTCCATAGTCACCAAATTTCATAAAGGAGGACTCCACCAAACTACATATTCAAAGGAGATGTACATATATGCATGCACTTCATACTTCTATATTTATATATAGGACCTCAATTACAAGTACATACCCTTCTAAAAGGGACCTTCCCTACAAATAACTTCAAAGGGAAAACCCTTTCTCATCCTTACTTATATAGGTGATATGCATGCATATACCACCCCTTATTTTCTCTACTCTCCTTTACGGTTAGCATACTCCAAAGATCCAACTCCCTTAGCTTATTTTCAAAAATTCGTCAAGAAACAGTTTAGATCTATATCTATGTTTAACCCATTAGGTTTCAATACATCTAATTCATGTATCCAAAATGTCTCCCTTTTGGATATTGCATTAATAAGGTCTAATCCCCTCCAATGTTTGTTCACCTTCTCTATTCCATAAAAGGTTACTAGACTAGGGTCACTACCATGTTTCATCTTATATCTGGAAGTGTCTATACTATAGAGTGCTGCTTCATGATCTACTCACTCTCATCGCTCCGAGAGCAAACACGCTTGTGCTGATTTATAATCTAATCAGCATTGAGCTCTGGTGAGTTTATTCCATTCATTTGGTGGTGGATTAAGCACGGTGGATTTATATATTTAAAGAAGAATTTTTGTTTGGGGTGTCAGACATTTTTTCTACACACTTTTATACACTAAATTTATGGATTGTTTTCACTGGAGATCTTTTATCTATTGTATTTAATATGTTGGGACTTTTATACACATATTATTTGTGATATTATTTTTGATATATTTAGCGCATTCCGATTATTGATTTTTTTTGTGTTTCACCAATATTTTGGGTTGGAGGTTTGCTGCTGTAGAGGATTAATATTATTGATTGGCGCTTTCTTTTTGTATGTTTTCTACACATAGGCTTTTATCAGAGTTTAGGAGCAGCAGAGTTTAGGGGCAGCTAAATGCTCCTCTTGTGAATGCAGAATAATCGCGTTCAGGAGAGGAACGTTTTGGCCGAAAGACACTAAACGCGGTAAAAACGCATGTAAACATGGCTAAACGCTAGCCGCGTTTACTGCTTGGGTGCTTATCCATGTCAATGGAAAATACTCTGACCAATCAAATGAATAAACGTCCAAGTGGGTAAAAGCGGTACTGCGGTTACACACTTTTTTGTCGAGTTTAGAATTTTTCTGCTGCCAGGAGGGTTTAACGACTAGGTGAGTTCATGTGTACATGAGGCCTAAGACAGGGGAACTCCATCTATACCACCAGGGGGTGAACACTACCAGCCCCTTGTGTGCTTTTTGACCTCTTGTGCGTTTCTTGACCTCCCAGTGAGTGTTATTAACCTAAATTGCCTATGTTGCCCTGAAAAAGAGAACAGCGAAACAAGACCAATTGGCCACTGTACATACATAGATACTTTGCTACATGAAATTCAACAGAAAGGAGTGAAAGTACCTTTTATATTTGTACTATATAGCTATAACACAAATGGCCATTACCTGTACCACAAATTTTGATGCAACTGTTAATTCAAACTCATTTTTCCAATTTGTAGAGACCCTTTAATAATTGAATCTATACCACTAGACTGGCTTAAGGTCAAGCTGTGCCCATATTTATAAAATATATCAGTCTTTACCAAATAATAACAGTCTGGTGAGTTTAATGTCAATAGTAGGTAAGATACTTGAGAGAAACTTGCCTCTGTCAACAAACGTATCCTTTCAAACTCATTCAACCTACTTGGCATTAATGAACCTAGCTTGAAGAATCTTACTCTGCTTCTATAGCTGTCCTCTCCCATGATGGCCTCCTTTGGACTCACTCATCCAGACCCAGTAGATGAAAAGGAGGTGGAGTTGGACTTCTATCACTACAAAGTATCCTCCAGGTTCTACCTCCTTCTGGCCCTATCCTCTTTTAAAACTCTCTGTATTCAACCTTTTTTATCCAATTTCCCTGAGGATTGCAGTGACTTATCTACCTCCTGGACCAGTGTCATGTCAAAGGCAACTTCGTCAACCTTATATTCTCCCACCTCTGCACTCTGTGGAACCTCTATAACACTGCTTTCCCCCCTCCAATCACAACTTTATCAGTTTCACACTCTCCCTATCTCCAACCCCCAATGCCTCCAACCAGCAAACAGTTATCTGACACTTCAACTCTTTGTTTATTCATTCTGCTACTGACTTTACCACTTCTGCCTAAGACAGCTCCTGCTCATTAGATGCACTTGCTCTTTTACCTACAGTATATACAGAGACAGGCCTGGACCATTACAACTTTGGCAAACTGATGACACCAGAAATCTCAAGAGATATAGTCATGCTCTGGTGCAACTGTGGTTTAAAACGCAGTCCCTGTAAGACTTAACCCTATACAAAACTGCCCTTCTAAAATACAATTCCTGCCTCCATGCTGCTAAACAAATCTACTTCCTCACTCTTATCACAACCCTCTCTCATTCAATCTACATCAACTCTTTTTTACCTTTAACTCTCTACTTGTCATTCCGCTGCCTCCACCAACTAACCTACTTGCTGCCCAGGGGATTACCAATCATTTACTTAAGACCCATCTCTCTGCTTCCATTTTCCTCCAAACATCGTTCATGTCTTGTCCACAACCATGAGTTGCTACTATACAAACATCTTGACTCCCAAAAGTCTGTCTTATGCTCATAGCATTCCACTGAAACTGCCCTACTAAAACTTACTAACAGCTTACTAACCAATGGTCACTACTCCATACTCATAACCATTTTGCTGTCTTTGATACAGTGCCCCACCCATTTCTTTGCAATAAACTTCAATCCCTTGGCTTCTGTGTCTCTGCTCTTTCCTGGTTCTCATCCAATCTCAGCATACCTTCAGTATCAACTACAACTCTATATCCTTCTCTCATCTTCCTCTTTCTGTAGGGACACTTTATGACTCTGTCCTTGCTCGACATCTTTTTTCTCTGCACCTCTTCCCTAGGATAGTTGATAACTTGCTACAGCTTTTACTACCTCTACGTGACGACACACAAATCTATCTCTCTACTCCTCACCTCCTCGATCTCAAGTATCACTTATTTACTGAGCAACATATCACTATGGATGTCACACCACTTCCTCAAACTCAATCTGTCTAACACTGAGTTTGTAATATATCATTCTTCTCCTGTTGACTTTACCATTGAGAGCAATAGCACAACTATTGGTCCCTCTGCACATGCCAGTGATGTAATCCTAGACTCTAGACTCAGAAAAAACATGGGGAGATTAGAGAACTAAATGCATGGCTAAAGACCTGGTGTAAGAGGGATTTGGGTTTCTAGAGCACTGGGTTGACTTTTCATTGGGGTGCACCCTATATGCTAGAGATGGTTTGCACCTAAATGGAAGGGGGTCTGCTGTGCTGGGGGAGAGGTTTATGAGGAGGCTGGAGGAGTATTTAAACTAGGATCGAGGGGGAGGGAGAATTAGATTATAATGGGGTAGACACATCAGGCAGGGGTCACTTCTTATTGGTGGGTGAAATGGGGAAAGATGGGGGGGAGCTATGGCAGATCATAAGAAGGTTCCCATGTTACAAACTATTGGAATTGGTACCATTTGTATGAAAATAACAAATATGCAAAATATGTGTGCACAAGGTGTCAATGAATTAAAGTGTTTGTTCACTAATGCCAGAAGTATGCCAAGAAAAATAGATGAGTTGGAAGCTTTGGTGCATGAACAAAACTATGATTTATTTGGTATTGCTGAATCTTGGCTTCATTCTTCACATGACTGGGCCATTAATATTCCTGGCTATGTTCTCTTTCAGAGAGACAAGATAAAAAGGAAAGGTGGTGGTGTCTGTCTCTGTGAGAAATGATCTCAGTGGGAGTGTGAAAGAGGACCTAGTTGATGGAGAGTGTGATGAGGCTGAAGCATTATGGGTTGAAATGCACATGGGGATGCGTACTACAAAGGTAATCACTGGAGTTTGTTAATTGCCTCCCAGTGTTAATGAGGAAGTGAGGACTCAGCTCGCACAGACTGAAAGAGCTGCAAGGGCTGGGACAGTAATAATAATGGGGGGATTTTAACTTCCCGGAAATTGGCTGGAGTAATCGTACAGCAGGAACAGTTAAAAGGGCAAAAATTTATAAAACTACTACAGGACAATTTTATAGTACAATTCATAAAGGCCCCAACTAGGAATGATGCTCTGCTGCACCTGTTAATTTCAAACCATGCAGAGCTTATTACAAATGAACATATAAAAGAACATCTGGGTAGCATTGACCATAACACGATTTAATTTATTGTTAGCTGTAAACAGCAAGCACATATGGGAAAAACACTCAATTTTAAGAGAGCTAATTTTCCAAGGCTGAGAGCTGCTCTCCAAGACTTAGACTGGGAGGCAATATTAGCATCGATGAACACAACACAGAAATGGGAGTTCTTCAAAAAGACTATGTGAACACACTGCAAATATATTCCCATGGGCAACAAGTTTAAAGGCTAAAAATTAAATCTATGTGGCTTATGGCCAAAGTTAAAAAAAAGCTATAGATAACAAGAAAAGAGCTTTTATTACATATAAAAATGAAACATTACAAAGAATATAACAGAATATGCAAAAAGGAAATAAAGGTCTCAAAAATTGAAAACAAATGACAGATTGCAAAAGATAGGGTGACTGGGGACAAAGAGAAGGCAAATGTATTAAATATCTTCTTCAGCACTGTGTATAAAAAAAGGAGCATGGGGGAGCTCTTGTCCATAATGGGTATGGTATTGACACAGCTCCAGATGATCCACATTAGCTCACAATTGATATGATCCAGAAATATTTAGACAGAATAAAGTTGAATAAAGCACCTGGACCGGATGGCATGCACAGGTCCTTAAAGAATCAAGCTCTGTCATTTCAAAGCCATTGTTTCTAATTTTTTGGGAATCTTTAATGCCTGGCATATTACCAGTGGACGGGCATAAGGCCAATGTGGTACCTATATTTAAAAAGGGGTCAAAATCTTTTCCAAGTAATTATAGACCTTTTAGTTTAACTTCTATAGTTGGGAAGATACTGGAAAGTTTAATAAAAGATCACATAGATGAGTTCTTGCTGGAAAACAATTTTAAGCAACAGACAGCATGGATTAATGAAAGACATAAGTTGTCAAACAAATCTGATTTCTTTGTATGAGAAGGTAAGCAAAACCTTAGACAGATGGGTGGCAGTGTATGTGATATACTTGGATTTTGCAAAAGCGTTTGACACAGTTCCCCATACATGGCTAATGTGTAAGATAAAGTCTACAGGCTTGGAAAAATCAGTATGTAAATGGAGAGAAAACTGGCTAGAAGTTCGTATTCAGAGAGTAGTGGTTAATGATTCATACTCTGAATGGTCTAGGGTTGTCAGTGGTGTACCCCAAGGTTCAGTGTTCGGACCCTTACTTTTTAATATATTTATAAACGATATAGGGTCTGGGATTAAATATACCATAACAGTCTTTGCAGATGACACCAAGCTGTGCAGTGGAATAACATCCTTATAGGATGTCTCCAATTTACAAACTGACCTCAATGCACTGTTTTATTGGGCAACTATGTGGCAAATGAAGTTTAATATTGATAAATGTAAGGCTATGCACTTGGGGGCTAAGAATATGCATGCATCATACATACTAGGGGGAGTACAACTGGGGGAATCAATGGTGGAGAAGGATCTGGGAGTTCTGGTAGATCACAAGCTTAATAATGGCATGCAATGCCAAGCTGTGGTTTCTAAAGCAATCAAAATACTCTCTTGTATTAAAAAAGGTGTAGACTCCAGAGAGATATCATTTTACCCCTGTACAAATCATTATTAAGACCTCATCTGGAATTTACAGTTAAATTTTGGGCACCAATTCACAAAAAGAACATTGGGGAACTGGAGAAAGTAGAGAAGGGCAACCAAACTGATAAGAGGTATGGAGGAGCTCAGATATGAGGAAAGATTAGAAGAACTGAATTTATTTTCTCTTGAGAAGAGAATATTGAGGGTGGATATGATCAACACATACATCAGTGGTTCATATAGTGAACTTGGTGTAGAGTTCATCACAGAGGACAAGGGGGCACTCTTTACATCTGGAGGAAAAGAAATTTAATCTGCAAACACGGAAAGGTTTCTTCACAGTAAGAACTTTGAAAATGTGGAATAGACTCCCTCAAGAGTTTGTTCTGGCCAGCTCATTGTATTGCTTTAAAATATGCCTGGATTCTTTCTTGGATATATAGAATATAACTGGTTACTAACATTTATAGGTAAAGTTGATCCAGGGAATATCAGATTGCCTCTTGGGGGTTCAGGAAGGATTTTTTTTCCCCTGCAGGAGCAAATTGGATCATGCTTTGCTGGGCTTTTTTGCCTTCCTCTGGATTAATTGTGGGTGTAGGATTTTAACTTTTTTTTTTTATGGTTGAACTGGATGGACTTTTGACTTTTTTCAGCCAGACTAACTATCACATCCCCTTTAGGCCCCATATTCAACCACTGGATAAATTTTGATTCCTTAACATCTGAAACATTTCCATAAATTGCCCCTTCTTAACTAACAGCTCAACAAAACAACTAATTTACTCCCTGGTTATCTTTCTGCTCACTGGCTTACATCACAGGCAATCTCTCCTCCAGCTTATCATGAATGCTCCTGCTAGACTTTACTAACTGATCTGCAGCTGCGGCACTTCTCTGCCAATACCGCCATTGGCTTTCACTAGCCCAACATATAAAATTCAAAATACTAAAAACAAAATGCATAGCCATCCACAACACTATCCCCATCTACATTAACAACCTCATCTCAGCATAAAGACCAAATCTTCTACATTGCTCTTCCCAAGACCTTCTATAGCTTCCTTGTTACCTCCTCCTTTTCCTGCCTTCTGGACTTCTCCAGAACCTCTCCTGTCCTCTGGAACTCCCTACCACAGTCTGTCTAGTTATCTTCTACCCTTGTTCACCTTTAGGCAATCCCTGAAAACTAATTTATTCAGGGAAGCACTTCCACCCAAAAATTGTACTTTCACAATCTCTATCAGACCATCCCCCACAGCTATTACCTTTTCTACCACTTCCTCCCTTCCCATTTAGATTCTATGCTCCATGAGCAGGGCCCTCCTAGTTCTGTATTGGACTGTATTGTAACTACACTTTCTTCCTTATATTGTAAAGTGCTGTGCAAAGTGGTGCTATATAAATCCTGTATTATAATAATGTAGCGCTACCCTCTTGAGGACCGCTGTGTTTCTAGGTTCCCCTAAGCTCCACACAGCCAAGCAACATGCATTTAACACACTTGCATCCACAGTAAGTGAGCAGTCCATGAGTTTGGTTGTTGGTATGTTATTAGGGTAAATAATTTGGATAGGGAGTATATATGCCCAAGCATGGGGGCCTGGAGTGGCTAGTGGGTGGATGGCCCCTATGCCTCGGCATATATATTTCATAATATTTTTGGCACAGATTTCAATACAATAAAATTTTTTTATTGAGTTACTGTTTTATAGCTATTGTTTTATTGTTAACCGTTGCTGTTTTCTTTGCAGGAATGCCATTCAGCTGCAGCACCGATCTGTTTATTCTGACAGCAACAGGGTTACATAGTTAGTCTGGCTGAAAAAAGACAAAAGTCCATCCAGTTCAACCATTAAGGGGTCTTGCTCTCAGAATATACATAAGTGTGTGCAGCGCTGGATGAGATTTTTCATTTGCATTTAAAAAAAGAGCACATGTGCCCAAGCATGGGGGCCTGGGGTGGCCAGTGGGTGGATGACCCCTATACTATGGCATATATTTTTAAAAAATGTTTTTGGCAGAGACTTCTTCATCCACATCGATTGATGTGAATAGAGGAAACTGGTAGGTTCTTTTTTTTTCATTCAGCCTACGGGCTAAACAAAAAAAAAAAAGAAGAACATTTCATGTGTGCCCACCATTAGAAGTGCAGGGCAGTATATTTTAATGGTGGGCATACCACACACTTTTTCTGGCAGAGATTTCTTCTCTTTTTTTCATTCAGCTCACAGGCTGCATAAAAAAAAAAGAACATAGAATATATACCCAACAAGTACCAGCGATGTACTGGTAAATCACTGGACTTTCAGTGGTTATCCCAGGATGATGCCAGGCTTTCTCGGGCAGTCCCATGCCATCGGGGGAATGTGAGAATGCAGTCAGTGTTTCTGCCAGCTGACCATAGAGCTGGTTGGAGACTGGAATGGCACCAATCATCTCTATATTCTAAGAAATTGGAAACTACGAGCAATTCATCACTTCAGTTTTGCAGGATATAAACAGCGCCATTTTTAAATTGAGAAAGCATCTGATCACACCACTCTTGGTGAGCTCAGATGATGTAAGGGCAGAGGAGATATCTAGAGTCTAAAAAAAAAAGTTTTTTTCTTAGTTTCTGTTATAAAATTCTGTAAATAAGTAAAATGCAAGTGGGAGGACGTCATTTGAAATGTGACATGCAGTCAGAAAGTAAAATATGTGTAAATTCCAGTATCTATACCATAGTTTGTAGATGCTATAACTTTCACACAAACCAATTAATATGCAGTTATTGGGATTTTTTTTACCAAACACATGTAGCAAAATGCATTTTGGCCTAAACTTATGATGAAATTTTATTTTATAGGATATTTTTTATAACAGAAATGAGAAAATATATATTTTTTCAAAATGTTCGGTATTTTTTTTTTTGTTTATAGCGCAAAAAAAAAAAATTAACAGAGGTGATCAAATACCAGAGGTGTTAACCCTCTCCCCCCAGGTAATAGGGAATATGGGATGCCAAACTTGACTGGGACAACTTTCTTCCTATTTACAGAAAAAGATCCTGGAATGTTCTTTCCCCTGAAAGCGGTCAGTCTTACAAATCAGTAGCAACAGCCTCTTACGAGCTAGTGACGCTCATCCCCTCTGAAAGTTAGCTTAGATTATTGCAACTACATGCAGAAGTATCTCCTCTCCCCTGTAGAACTGTTCCCAGCTCCACAGCCTGCAGACACTATCAGCCCTCCTGGGTGCTCTGAAGATCTCCCAGGACAAGGATAAAGGATTAAGCACAACACTGTCCTTTGAAAGCTTGGTACACGTGGCAGTCTTTTCCCTTGTAAACCCCTGGGTGTGCTGATGTACTCACTCTCTCCTCCTTGCTCCCAGGCATTGATCCTGTTCATACCGTAATGCTGAATGGATCCTCTTGAGCAAACCCAAGACCAGTCTAGAGGCCAGCCTCCCCTAGACCTAGGGGACCCCTCCCAAGCAGCCGACAGCCTCCTCAGCACTCCATTTTCCACCCGACTCTCCTGCTAGCCTGCCTCTCCCATATTTATGGGTTGGCCTCACCACTCTACCAGGGTTTCCAAACCTAGGATTGGTTAGTTTCCCAAAAACATGCAGATTAGGTCTCCACCCCTTCTGCCCACTAGCTTCTGGGCATTTCCATGGTCCTCTAGAACCAGGTGGAGGCGATAGAGTCCCAGTCTGTTAAGTCATCCAGTCTGACCTGCAGTAACCCAACCTAATTACAGACTCACACAGTTACCATGAGTCATACACAATATATTTACCTACACTAACCCTAGCGGCACACTAGAGGATGCTACAAATATTATAAGAGTTACCGTATTTTTCGCTGTATAAGACGCACCTGACCATAAGACGCACCTAGGTTTTAGAGGCAGAAAACAGGAAAAGAAAATTCTGAACTAATGGACTGCAGACACAGTACAGGAGATGACCAGAGACTGCGGACAGCACAGAGATGACCAGAGACTGCGGACAGTACAGGAGATGACCAGAGACTGTGGACACAGTACAGGGATGACCAGAGACTGCGGACACAGTACAGGAGATGACCAGAGACTGCGGACATAGTACAGGAGATGACCAGAGACTGCGGACATAGTACAGGAGATGACCAGAGACTGCGGACAGCACAGGGATGACCAGAGACTGCGGACAGCACAGGGATGACCAGAGACTGCGGACAGCACAGGGATGACCAGAGACTGCGGACAGCACAGGGATGACCAGAGACTGCGGACAGCACAGGGATGACCAGAGACTGCGGACAGTACAGGGATGACCAGAGACTGCGGACAGTACAGGGATGACCAGAGACTGCGGACAGTACAGATGACTGCTGACCTTTGGGGAGGCGGGGAGCGGGTACCTGAATTTGACAGGTACCCTCTCTTACTTCCGCAGAGTTTTTGTTTGATCTTACCTGTTCCTCGATCCAGCCGTGCGCTGTCTTCCCGGCTTCTGTAATGGCGCTCGGCAGGACAGCCGGGTGCCCAGTGCGCATGAGCGAGAAGCACTTGCGCTTTGTGATTGGTCCGGCGGCTTCTGGGATCTGTCATGTGTCCCAGGTACCGCCTTACCATTCACAAAAAGCACCGCTTCTTGTGCATGCGCACTTGGCACCCGGCTGTCATGCCCAGTGCCCACACTACAGAAGCCGGGAAGACAGCACGCCGCTGGATAGAGGAACAGGTAAGGTCCCGCTGCAGAGCTGAGCGGCCGGCCCGGTATTCTGACATGGCCGCGGTGGAAATACCGGACCGGCCGCTCCATATTCGCCCCATAAGACGCACTGACATTTCCCTCCCAAGTTTTGGGGAAGAAAAAGTGCGTCTTATACGGCAAAAAATACGGTAACTGTGTGCTGTGCGTGTTTTACTATGTGTGCTATTTTACTAGGGAGGCATGTTTTGTATTTCTCTTCTGTGTCCAGAGTGGCTCAATGATATTAAGGTCAGGAGACTGTGATGGCCACTCCACGACCTTTACCTTTTTCTGCTGTAACCAATGGAGGGTCAACTTGGTCTTGTGCTTGTCGTACTTGAAAGACAAAGAGCATCCCTGCGCAGCGTTTGTGCAGAAGAATGCAAATTGTCTGTCAGTATTTTCTGATAACATGCTGCATTCATCTTGTTATCAGTTTTGACAAGATTCCCCATGCCTTTATTATTATACAGTATTTATATAGCGCCAAAAAGGTTTGCTCAGTGCTGTACATTATAGTGGGGAACAGAACATGAGACAATACAGCAACAAACAATACACAAGGGGTTCAAGGGCCCTGCTCTTTCGAGCTTACAATATAGGAGGGAGGGGATAGTGGCACAGGAGGAAGTGGCTGTGGGGGATGGAGTGGTAGGAGGAGTGGAGGAGATCAGCAGTTAGGTGAGGGTGGGGCAGGCTTCCCTGAAGAGATGGGTTTTCAGGGTGCACCTAAAGGTGAGGAGGGTAGGTGACAGTCTGATGGATTGGGGTAGTGAGTTCCAGAGGATGGGGGAAGTCCTGGAGAAGCCCTGCAGTCGGTCGTGGGAGGTGGAGACCAGGGAGCTAGAAAGTAGGAGGTCTTGTGGGGAGCGAAGAGTACGGGTAGGGTGGTATTTGGGTATCAGGTCGGTGAGGTAGTTTGGGGCAGCATTATGAATGGCTTTGTATGTCAGTGTTAGTAGTTTGAATTTGATGCGTTGGGCAATCGGGAGTCAATGGAGGGAATGACAGCGGGGGGTGGCAGAAGAGGAGCGGTTGGTAAGGTGGATGAGTCTGGCCGCTGAGTTCAGGATAGACTGAACTGGGGATAGTCTGTGATGAGGTAGGCCGGTGAGGAGGGAGTTGCAGTAGTCCAGACGTGAGATAATAAGGGAGTGAATGAGTTGTTTAGTAGTGTCTGGGGTTAGGAATGTACGTATTTTGGAGATGTTGCGGAGGTGGAGCCTGCATGAGCTTGCTAACGATTGGAAATGGGGTTGGAAGGACAGGTTTGAATCTAGAGTGACACCTAGGACTTTGGCTTGCGGGGTGGGACTGATGGTGGCGTTGTTGGTTATGATGGAGAGGGTGGGGGGTGGGCGCGGGCTGGGGGGAAAATTAGGAGCTCGGTTTTGGAAAGGTTCAGCTTGAGGAAGTAGAGCGACATCCAGTCTGATATGTCATTCAGTAGGTGGGTGATACGGGGGGAGACTGAAGGGGTGAGTTGAGGGGTGGAGAGGTAAATTTGCGTGTCATCGGCGTAGAGGTGATAGTTGAAGCCGTGGGAGTGTATCAGTTTGCCAAGGAAGGAGGTGTAGATGGAGAAGAGAAGGGGCCCGAGGACAGAGCCTTGGGGGACCCCAACAGAGAGGGGGAGAGAGGGGGAGGTGGTAGCATTATAGGTAACGCTGAAACGCTGAAGGAGCGTTGGGAGAGATATGAGGAGAGCCAGGAGAGAGCAGAGTCTCTGATGCCGAGGGAGTGTAGTTTATCAAGGAGGAGGGGGTGGTCAACTGTGTCAAAGGCCGCGGAGAGGTCAAGGAGTAAGAGGACTGAGTAGTGGCCATTAGCTTTGGCGGTTAGCAGGTCATTAGTGATTTTGAGTAGGGCGGTTGCGGTGGAGTGTAGGGGACGGAAGCCAGATTGTAGTGGATCAAAGAGGTTGTCAGTCAGGTGGGCGCTTAGGCGATTGTAGACTAAGCGCTTAAGGAGCTTGGATGTGAATGGCAGCAGGGGGATGGGTCTAAGGTTGTTCAGGTCGGTGGGGTCCAGGGAGGGTTTTTTGAGTATGGGGGTGATGTGCGCGTGCTTTAGGGAGGAGGGGAATGCGCCAGTAGAGAGGGAGATATTTTTGCATCTTTTTATAAATTAAACTTTTGTCTAATGGGTATTGTTGCTCACAACAACACTATGGTCTTGTTTTATATATGTATATATGGTTATATAAGCATTACCCAATATTACCACGAGATAGATCCAATAGAAAACTTGTGGGGTGACATCAAAAATGCAGTTTCCGAGGCAAAACCAAGAAATAGAGAAGAACTGTGAAGTGTAGTCCAATCATCCTGGGCTGGAATACCTGTTCACAGGTGCCAGAAGTTGGTTGACTCCATGCAACACAGATGTGCAGCAGTTCTCAGAAACAGTGGTTATACAACTAAATATTAATTAAGTGATTCAAAGGAAAGCAAAATCTTCAAACATTTTTCAGTTTATATAGTGAATGTTTGAGTTTGTAAAGAAGAATACAAACACAATTTTTTTGAACAGTCTAATATTCAATTTTCTTCAATTTTTTTTAGAGGAACAACACAAATTTGATATATTTTTCTTCATGTTTTGATTTGGAAGGCATACATTAAAATATCTATACCATAGTTTGCAGACGCTATAACTTTCACACAAACCAATTAATATAGTTATTGGGATTTTTTTTTACCAAAGACATGTAGTAAAATACATTTTGGCCTAAATGTATGATGCAATTTGAGTTTATTGGATATTTTTAATGACAGAAATGAGAAAATAATGTTGTTGTTTTTTCAAAATTTTAGGTCTTTTTTTGTTTATAGTGCAAAAAAAAACAGGGGGTGATCAAATACCACCAAAAGAAAGCTCTATTTGTGTGAAAAAAATTACAGAAATGTAATTTATGTACAAAATTGCATGACTGCACAGTTGTCAGTTAAACTAGTTCAGCGCTGTAGAGCAACAAATGGCATAAATTCCAGTATCTATACCATAGTTTGTAGATGCTATAACTTTCACACAAACTAATTAATATACACTTACTGGGATTTTGTTTTCACCAAAGACATATAGCAAAATACATTTTGGCCTAAATTTATGGTGAAATTTGAGTTTATAGGATATTTTTTATAACAAATGAGAAAATATTTTTTTTCAAAATGTGCAAAAAAAAAAACCCCCAGAGGTGATAAAATACCACCAAAAGAAAACTCTATTTGTGTGAAAAAAGGACATAAATTTCATTTATGAATAGTATTGCATGACTGCGCAATTGTCAGTTAAACTTGCACAGTGCCGTACAGCAAAAAATGGCCTGGTCAGGAAGGGGGTAAATCCTCTGGAGGCCAAGTGGTTAATGAACATATTAAATCAAATCATAGATAATAATTGTACATCACTAAATAAACCTCATATTTCCAATAATTCACATCAAACATGACACATTACCTGACATCACGAAAATCACAAAAAATTTATATATTCCCTGACATCACAAAAATTACATCATTTGATTTTAAGTATTGTATTTTTTTTTTTTTACTTGTTATAAAAGAGTGGGAAAAAGCTTTGAGATGCCAGGCATACATCAGGCTTCATCTAAAAAAAAAAACCTGTACGATAACTTTCTCTTTTTGAAAAAAAATTTAATAAATAAAAAAAATACTAGAAAATGTGTATTGTCTAAAGAGATAAAGCTACTTGACTTCACTGAAATGCCAGTGGATGTTCTCTATGAATTCTAATAAAAGTGTTAACTTACATGAATTAGGCTAAGACAATAATTATGATGAAAGTAAATTAGCAAAACTATTTATGAGTGTGGCTTTGTCCCTCACTATCCCATCACTCTGCACCCTCACCCTTTTAAGAGATTGTGATGAAAAGTCCACTAATAGAGAACGCACAAGTCAGCAGTATCTGGCACCAAAGGAAGGATGTCTGTATCACTTTGTCTGGCACAGAGGATGTAACTATTATTTTCAGTTTCAAACATCCTTTCCATGTCACTCAGACAAATGGGAACATCCTTTTCAAAATAAAATGAGGCCCTGGGCAAATACAGAAAGCCTTTGCATGTTAGAAACAAAGACTAATAGAGAACATTATAGTTAGGTTCTTAGAATTAACATAATTTGGTCCTACAACTGTTACTTTTTAGTTCATACCTTAAAATGGTCTTTCCAAATAATAGTTAACCAAAAACATTATTACTGTTCATATAATAGTATCGTTTTGTTGTAAATGTCTGTATTTTCCAAAAACAATAGCAAAATACAAGCATAATTTCACTAGGGAGAAAAGGATTCTTAGCCACTCCTTAACCAATGCAATAACCAAATACTCTAATCTAGAGTTTCAAAGCTGTTGTGGTTCCTAGGGGTTCTGCTGCGATCTACCCATTGTTAGCAGACAGGTGCTGGAGTGATTGCGTCCCCACCCCTATTTTCATTTTTGCTCTAGAATGTGCTGCAGCAAATTGACATTTATAATAAAAAATACAGTTAAAGGGCCAATTCACACTGACTTGCGCTAAAATGGATGGAAAATGGATGTACATTCCCATCCATTTTAGTCATGCACTGGCGTCCATTGACATACATTTTGACATCTGTTGACATACTGTCAGGAGCTGCCGCGGCGTAGGGCTTGGCGCAGGCGCAGTGTGCCGACTCGCACTGGTGTGCGGGCACTAGGTCCTGGCCGGCCGCGGCGACAGAGCTTGTGCATGCGCACTCGGGACCGCTGGTGCGCGCCTGGCACCAATGACAGCGCAGGGCACGGTATTTAAATCCGCCCTGTGCTGTCACTGGTTGTCGTATGGTCTGTTCTGCATTCTGTTCCTGTACCTGTGTTATTTGATTACTACTGACCCGGATTGTTCTGACCTTGCTGATTTCTCCTGCCCTGACCCCTGGCTTGCCTGACCTCTCTCCTGGATGCCCCCTTGTGGATCTCATCTTTTGTTGCTGACCTGGCGTGTGACCCGACCATTCTCTGCCCGCTGCTTTGTACCGCACCAATCCCACGGCTACCGACTCGGCTCGTCTGACCACGCATTTGCTCATCCATCCATCTGTCCACCTTGTCGGGGTATCCCTGCCTCTTCACATCAGACTCTCACCCTGCAGGAACCTCTGGTGAGCTCCTCTACCACTGGTGGGTGTACTCAGGAGCCGCGACTTGGTCTCGGTTCACTCCAAGTCCATCCCCACCATCAGGGGCCCTGGTGAACAAGTGAACCGGGACTTAGACTCCGCGCTCTGGGGAAACCTGACCAGTGGGCTGCTAGGGGTGCCGCCAGGCGGTTCTTTACAGTACCATACGGCCATGACATCGTCTAGAGGAGGACCCTCCCCATTGGAGGACATATGCCGGCACCTGGCAGCCCTGACCCAAGCTGTCACGGCACTACAAGATAAATATACTCATCTGGACAACCGCTTCCAGACGTTGACCATACCCGACACCACCTCTCAGGCCCCGGTCTCTCCTGCCCCATCCGGGAAACCTCCTTGACCAGCTACGGGAGCTTCAGCCTCACCACCTACTGCTGAACCCTGCATTCCACCAATGGAACGCTTCTGCGGGGACCGAGCACGTTTCAGGGCCTTCCGGAACTCATGTCTCCTCTATTTTAATCTGCAGCCCCGTACGTTTACCACGGAGTCGGTCAAAGTGGGATTCATAATCTCGCTGCTCCAGGATGAACCCCAGGATTGGGCCCATTGATTAATGGAGAATCACGATCCTCACCTGGAAACGGAAAAAGATTTTTTCAAAGCGATGGCCATACTCTATGATGACCCGCAGTGGGCAGCTTCCGCCAAATCAGCCCTATATTCCCTTAGACAGGGCCGCCGGGCAGCAGAAGAATATGTGTCAGAATTTAGACGATGGATGGGAGATACCCGGTGGAATGACGCCACCCTACGCCACCAATTCCAAATAGGGCTCTCTGAAGCTCTTAAAGACGAGCTGGCCCGAGTAGGTCTACCCGAGTCCTTGGAGGACCTTATTTCATTGGCCATCCAAATAGACTGCAGATTGCGGGAGCGCAGATTTTAGAGATCCAGCCAGGGTCAGGTAATAACATGGGCACCTGTCCAGGGAGCAGTCCAACCTACACCAGAGGGAAACCGGACTCCAGATCCTGTGGACACCCACGAGCCCATGCAGCTGGGACTGGCTCGGTCATCTCTATCACCTGAGGAACGCCAGCGAAGACGGTCCAAAAACCTCTGCCTGTACTGTGGAGAAGCCGGTCACATGGTACGTTCCTGTCCACTGAAAGCGAGTAAGTCTGCCTCTATTTTTTCTTCTTTATCTGCTGAAAATGTTAGACAGTCCAGTTACTTAGCTGTACCCCTCTCCTTCCAGCTCCCAGGAAGAACCGTGGAGGTGACAGCCATAATTGACTCTGGAGCATGCAGTTGCTTCTTGGATCTAAACTTCGCACATCAGCAGAAAATTCCCCTCCAGTCTAGAGAACAGGGCCTTAATATATTTCTGGCCGACGGATCCCGAATTAAGTCGGGGTTGGTAGATCAGGAGACTCCCCCCATTTCTACCACAGTAGCGGATCATCATCGGGCGCTCCTCCGATTAGACGCCATAGCGTCGCCCCTTTTCCCAGTCATTTTGGGGCTTCCTTGGTTGCGGGCCCACAACCCCCAAATTGACTGGGAGACCGGTTCCGTTCAGTTCCTCTCCCCATATTGTCAAGAACACTGCCACGCATCAGGCCCCGCAGCTCCCCAATTTCTCCTGTGCTCGGATGGGGACCCCAATCTAAGACAGGTCGTCCCTTCGGCCTACCATGGTTATCTAGATGTTTTCAGCAAATGGGGGGCAGACGTCCTGCCTCCACACCGCCTGTATGAATGCCCCATTGATCTTTTACCCGGCTCCGAGATTCCGTTCGGCCAAATTTTTCCCTTGTCTGAATTAGAATTGGGGGTTCTCAAGGATTACTGTCAGGGCTCCAGGTATGACCAGAGGTGTGTGGACCGACACAGGGAAACACAGACTTCAGGTATAGCGTGTAACACAATATAATTTATTAAAGACAACACAAACATAAACGCAGTGCAAACAATCAAACTCAACACTTACATAAATATGTACAACCAGGTGCAATAAACCTTAAACTAATAGGTACCAGTGCAGTCAGGGCTGGAGAGGTGGAGCGGTCAGGCAGGCCGAGCCCACAGCATGGATTTCCTCAGGGCGCGGGGTCTAAGTCCCAGCCTGCTATTCACCAGGGCCCCTGATGGTGGGGATGCACTTGGTGCAGACTGGAACCAGGTTGCGACCCCTGAGTGCGTGCGGCTGTGGTAGAGAGTACTGGCAGGGGAGTGCAGGAACGGAGTCTGATGGGAAGAGGCAAGCAGACTTACTAGATGTGATCCGTGTGGGATGGATGGATCGTTGGATGAAATAAGCGTAGTCAGACAGGCCGGGTCGGTATCGTGCGGGCAGCGTGGTACAGGAGGAGCAAGCAGAGAATGGTCGGGGTCATAAGCCAGGTTCAGCAGGTAGCGGGCAGCGCGGTACCGAGGATCAGGCAGAAGGATGGTCAGGCAAGCCAGGGGTTCAACAGGAGACGGTCAGCAGAGGTCAGGATCAAAGCAGGGTCAGCAACGAGGCAGGAACACAGGATACCAGGTACAGGGGCTCATGGGAAACATACACCAAGGCCCTGATCACAGGCCTGGTCATTCCTTAAATACACCTCCTGCAATCAGCCCAGGTGTTGGCTGATTACAGGAGTGAGCTTCTGGCTGCTGAGAGCACCCGCTGGTCAGCCCTGGTACTGCAGCCCACACGGCAGGTGAGTCCCACCACCAGTGCTGAGTCCATTCCTGACAATTACATCGACGAGAACCTCCAAAAAGGGTTCATCCGCCCCTCCACCTCTCCGGCAGGGGCCCGGAATTTTCTTTTGGGAAAAAAAAGATAAATCCCTGAGACCCTGCATTGACTATCGCGAACTAAACAAAGTCACAATAAAAAAACGCTATCCACTGCCCCTGGTCCCAGAACTCTTCCAGAGACTGAAATCCACAGCTATTTTTACAAAACTGGATTTGAGGGGTGCATATAATCTGGTCCGTATAAGGGAGGGGGACGAGTGGAAATCAGCATTTCGCACTTGATTTGGCCATTTCGAGTACTTGATCATGCCATTCGGACTCTGCAATGCCCCAGCCACGTTCCAACACTTTATTAATGACATATTCAGGGACTATCTTGATATTTTTGTGATTGTCTATCTGGACAACATATTAATATTTTCTCCCTCACTCGAAGCTCATAGGAGTCATGTGACAGAGGTGTTGGAACGGTTACGCCAACATGGGCTGTATGCCAAAGCTGATAAGTGCAGCTTCGAGCAGCACAGTATTGCATTCTTGGGGCTGATCATCTCCACCACGGGGGTCGCGATGGATGCTCAGAAGGTATCGGCGATCTTGGACTGGCCAGTACCCATGGATAAGAAAGGCATTCAACGCTTTATTGGGTTTGCTAACTTTTATTGGAAGTTTATCAAGAACTTCTCTGGTCTGGTTTCCCCCATTACCCAGTTAACCAAACAAGGGGTCCGCTTCAAATGGATGCCTGAGGCTCAGGCAGCATTCGAGTCTCTAAAAAAATTATTTACTACCACTCCCATCCTCAGTCATCCTGATTCCACTCTGCCTTATGTTCTGGAAGTAGACGCATCAGAAAATGCAGTAGGGTCCATCCTGTCCCAGAGGAAAGGCACTAAGGAACTTCTGCACCCAGTGGCGTTCTTCTCAAGGAAACTCTCACCGGCAGAAAGAAACTATGACATTGGAGATCGAGAACTATTGTCTATTAAAACTGCATTGGAAGAATGGAGATATCTGCTGGAAGGAACCACGCATTCTATTCTGATTTTTACAGACCATAAGAATCTAGAATATTTGAGAACAGCAAAATGCTTACGACCACACCAAGCGAGGTGGGCACTCTTTTTCTCCCGATCCTCTTTCCACATTACGTACAGACCAGGCTCCAAGAACACGAAGCCCGACGCCCTTTCACGCATGTTTGAGGATCCTGAGGAAATTCCAAAACCAGATACCATCTTATCTTCAGGGAACTTTCTTGCCCTTCAAACGGAGCTACGTTCTAGGCTGCCAGATGCATCCCTGGGACATTGGCACGACTATCCGATGGCAGGTCAATTCGGGCTGGCGAAGACTCTTGAATTGTTCCAGTGCACGTTCTGGTGGCCAAGTATGACCAAGGACTGCGAACGCTACATTAAATCCTGTGCCATTTGTCAGAGGAACAAACCGTCCAGAAGCAAGGCCTGGGGTTTGCTATGTCCGCTACCTATACCCGATCGACCGTGGCAAATGATTGCGATTGATTTTATAGTCGAGCCTCCTCCATCCCAGGGCCACACCGCGATCTTCATGATCATCGACCGTTTGTCAAAGATGGCTCACTTCCTACCTTTGAAGAATATGCCATCAGCTCTTGAGACCGCACAGATCTTCATACGAGAAGTGGTGAGGCTGCACGGAGTCCTGGAAGACATTGTCTCGGATCGGGGAGTCCAGTTTACCTCCAAGTTCTGGAGAGCATTATGCGAAGCATTAGGTATCAGATTGTCCCTCTCCTCCGCTTATCACCCACAGACCAATGGGTAGATGGAGAGGACCAACCAAACACTAGAACAGTATTTGAGATGCTACATGTCCTTCCTGCAGGATGATTGGCTGCCACTCCTACCATTGGCGGAATTCGCCTACAATAACGCGAACCATTCAGCCACGGGGCAATCTCCGTTTTTTGCAAACTATGGGTTCCATCCCACTTTCCTACCCGATCTGGTTGCCAAAAGTTCAGTTCCTGCCACTCAAAGCACACTCACTTTTTTTTCTACCAATAACAAGTTGCTTCAGGAAGCTATTTCAAGAGCTCAGGAAGACAACAAAAAAGCCTTCCTTCCGAAGGGGAGAACTAGTGTTGCAACCAGGGGATCAAGTTTGATTGGCAACAACAAACCTGAGATGTCGTGTCCCTCGAAGAAACTGGAACCGAAGTTTGTGGGTCCATTCTGAGTGAAGCGAATGATTAACAAAGTGGCGTATGTGTTCATTCTTCTAGAGACTTTCAAAATTCACCCAGTTTTTCATGTATCACTTCTGAAGCCAGCCGTGCCAGATCCATTCCCAGATTGGGAGTCCAGACCTCCGGAGGCTATAACCATTGAGGAGCAGGAGGAATTTGAGGTGGAAGCAATCCTAAATTGCCAAAAGAGGGGGGGCCAGACTCAGTTCTTGATCAAATGGAAGGGTTATGGTCCTGAGGAGAACTCCTGGGAACCAGCCCAAAATGTTCATGCCCCCAGACTTATCCGAGAGTTTTATCGTGGCCACCCATGGAGGAGAGATCAGTTGGGCACCCGGAGGTTGCCCGTAGGGGGGGGCAATGTCAGGAGCCGCCGCTGCATAGGGCTTGGCGCAGGCGCAGTGTGCCGACTCACACTGGTGTGCGGGCACTAGGTCCTGGCCGGCTGCGGCGACGGAGCTCGCGCATGTGCACTCAGGACCGTGGGTGCGCGCCTGGCACCAATGACAGCGCAGGGCGTGGTATTTAAATCCGCCGTGTGCTGTCACTGGTTGCCATATGGTCTCTTCTGCATTCTGTTCCTGTACCTGTGTTATTTGATTACTACTGACCCGGATCGTTCTGACCTTGCTGATTTCTCCTGCCCTGACCCCTGGCTTGCCTGACCTCTCTCCTGGATGCCCCCTTGTGGATCTGATCTTTTGTTGATGACCTGGCGTGACCCGACCATTCTCTGCCCGCTGCTTTGTACCGCACCAATCCCACGGCTACCGACTCGGCTCGTCTGACCACGCATTTGCTCATCCATCCATCCATCTGTCCATCCACCTTGTCGGGGTATCCCTGCCTCTTCACATCAGACTCTCACCCTGCAGGAACCTCTGGCAAGCTCCTCTACCACTGGTGGGTGTACTCAGGAGCCGCGACCTGGTCTCAGTTCACTCCAAGTCCATCCCCACCATCAGGGGCCCTGGTGAACAGTGAACCGGGACTTAGACTCCGCGCTCTGGGGAAACCTGACCAGTGGGCTGCTAGGGGTGCCGCCAGGCGGTTCTTTACACATACATTTTGATGTTTGTTGATATGTATATTAGCATGCATTAAAGCCTACTGCATTTTCACAGGATATCCTGTGCATTGTGTTGACATCCAATTACATCTGCTTGCCTCCTCTTACGTCCATTGAGTTGTGCTAAATGCATACATGTTGCATTTTAGCACAATGCAGGTCAATGCAGCGTTATGGTGTGAATAAGTCACATTGGAAATTGTTTTTCAGATGTCCTTCTGTTGATTTACAGCTGTGCTTAAACGCAGATCAACGCACTGGTGTGAATTGGCCCTAAATTGCTGGCAAGTATTTAGCAGGATTTATTCAGGGATCTGTGTGTTTTTTTTTTCTTTTTAATAGAATTAAGAAGGGACGTGTTTTTTGCTGAAAATTTCAAATCATATTCCTTTGTAAATGACAATGCTTTAAAATGTCTCCTGGCCAGATGGATTTTTTTTACTTACCCATAAATTCAATATCTTGGAGTACAGTACAAGGGACAAGCACTTTATTCATACACCATGGTTAATAGGCTTGTACATTTAGGTGACTAGACAGTGTCAAGCTTTTGAAGACACCTCCCCTATAACCCTATCCCACTTTGTGAGTCCTCGAGATTGTAGCAAGCAATGCAGAGTAACAAGGAGAGTTAAGGTGGGTTGCCAGTGTCCTGTATGGAATTTAGAGGTAAGTCAAAATTCCTCTGATCTTATTCACATAGTACACAACACAGGCAACCAATTCATCACCATAGGATGTCCCCAAGCAAAAAACACAGAAGGGTAATCAACAGCTAGGCAGACAGAACTGTGCCAACAGGTCCAGAAAACAACAAAGATTAAAGACTCGAGTTTATAGTGCCGCTGCCAGAACCTTGAGGATGAAAGATGCAACCGCAGAAGACTGCAATGAAGAAAAAAAATCCAAAATATGCTGGGACATTAATGTGTGTTCATACAAAGTAGCAAGAGAACTAAAACATTCAGCAAGCTTTCTGTCTCAGGTTAAGCTGCTCATGACAAGACAAGACTACCCTTCAATGGGTACCCCAGAAGGTTACCAGAAAAAACAAGCACTAATGGAAGGAGAACCAGACCAAAGAATAAAAGTGTACAAATTCATTTATTAGTTTATACTAAAAGAGCCAGTCTGTCTCAGGGTCATCAAAAAATAGAGCTTTCCTGTGTGATTCTACACAGGGAAGCCAGTTGCTGAATCAAGAAAGTTACTGGCCAACAGTATCTACCGTACGTGAGCAACCAAGTTCTTGATTGCTCATGTAGCAAAGTAAGATTTCAAGGTATGATAATAGATCTTCATGGAAGTGGCCCAATCTATTGATATGGGTTAGAATGAATGGCAATTTGAACATAAAGGAGCACACACAGGGGCGGACTGACCATTTGGAAACTCGGCACTGCCCGAGGGCCTGGGGTTAGTAGGGGGCCCCATGAGATGCCCCTGGTACCTTTTTCATAGGCTTTTTTGAGTTTGGGCAAGGACACAGGGGCCCCATGATCCCCTATTGCCCGGAGGCCCCATGAGTTGTCAGTCCGCCCCTGAGCACACACAGGTAGATTATGACAAGGTCTGCTAGATAGAATAATAACTGTGCCAAATTGGCAAACAATAGATTTTATACCACTAACTAGAATCAAAAGGTGAAACCAAAAAATAAATAAGATTGCTTGCTAGAAGCACAACCCCAGAGCTCACAAGGCTCCATGCACACTGGGCATTTTAATAGCGCTAATAACATTAGCTGTGTAAAGTCACGTTAAAAACGTGAGGTTTTTCAGTGGTTTTTAGCATTTTTGCATTAGCATTTAGGCTAATTTTTTCGCATTTGTGTTTTTTAACCCCCCCAAGTTTTTTTGCTCAAAAAACATCCAAAAACACTGGTTTGCCACATTTTACCGTGTTTTGTCACATTTTTACATGTTTTTCAGCGTTAGAGCGTTTTTACAGCTAAAAAACTCCTCTAGAAACCCACCAGTTCTATGTTTTTTTTTTCCAGCCAAAGAACACCCCTGCCAAAAAAGCTGATTACAGTCTATGTATGCATGGATACATAGGATAACATGCTGGGGAGGTTACTGGCTGTAGAAAAAAACATCAAAAGCCAAAAACAGCAGCTGTAAAAATGTCCATTGTGCAAGAGGACAAAATTGTAAACCAAGAAGCATAAGATATGTCAAAGTCAGATGGTACTCGTAGGATACTTAATTTGATGAATTTGGTTGAGTCAAGGGGGCTTCAAGTGGTGTTCTTGGCACTAGATGCCGAGAAGGCGTTTGATATAGTCCACTGGCAATACCTAGATGCTAGATAAAAAGTAGGAATATTGAGCACTATCAAGAATGTATTGTAGTGGCTAGAACACAAAAGGTAACCAAACAACACCTTCAATATAACATAAGAAACAGAAAAGTGCAGCGCTAAAGGCAAATGAAGTAAAATGCAAAGTTCCTGTCACTGATAGCGACAATAAAGTATTAAAAGTCCCAAGGATGACAGAAAGTCCACATGGGGATCAAATATGATCGTAAAGCATAAGTGTGGGGGACTTGATCCGAAGTAGTAACACAAAAGTAAATAAACAGATTGCGCACTCACCAGAGGTGCGTAAATAATACGCCTTAGAGATATGCCTGTCTCATCAGGTGTGTGCGGGGTCATCATTAGGGTCAGGATCCTCTATGCCTACGGGTCACGTTTCAGATATGACACTCAGGTGTATAGCACGTTGGAAGGTCCCTTAAAGGTGCAGCTTCTTTTTAACTGCCCTTCCACCGCAGCCACACAAGTCCGGACCACCTCACCTCCGCAGGATCTCCTCTCACAAGGCAGCCGCTAAACACCACACAAAGCCGAGATAACGGCATACTTCACTCACTTCCGGTCACGAGCTATGGGTGGATTTGAGTGAAGTGTGCAGTTATCTCGGCTTTGTTCCAGTCCACTTTATTGGAGATGCAATGAATTGACAAATTTGAAATTTCATGGATAGGTAGAATAGCAGCATTCAAGATGTTAATATTTCCCAAAATATTGTATTATTTTACAACAATCCCGATTCTCATTCCTCGGGCCTATTTCTATAAACTAGAGGTGGCCACAAAAAGATTCCTTTGGAAAGGGAAGAAACCGCGTATTCCGTTCCTGTCCCTTACCAAACATAAATCAAAGGGAGGAATAGGCCTTTCAGTAATCTCTATGTACTACTATGCAACAATCCTAGATCAACTTCCGGCATGGTTTGTCCCATCAGACAAATTATGAGTACAAATAGAACAGAATGTGGTCCCTAATAAAGACTTATGGGCACTTCTTCTAGCTAGATCGGTTACTTTCAAGATTTTAACTACATTTCTACCATCTATCACTACAACATTGGAAGCTTGGATAATAGGTTTAAATAAATTACCTAACTCCTCCCCCAAACTTCAAATTAATATCCCACTCTCTGCATACGGACACTTCATTTCAAACCTCAATAGTAAACAATTAAGGGACCTTGGCTACAATACCTTTGCCGATATAGGAAACTCTGTCCCGAGTAAAGGCTTACACCCTTTTCTGCAGATTAAGGGATTCCTTGGTACTGGTTTGAAGACATGGCTGGAAATAGACTCTAAGCTATGGCATACTATAACTAACCCCATTAGACTGAAAAATGGAATCTCCTGGTTCTATAAGCTTTTACATTATGACAACATCTCTACGCTAAACTGCGTAGGAAAGTGGGAAAGGGATCTACAAAGATCCTTCCACGAGATGAGTGGGAGAATGCCATGAGCAACAATTTGAGTATCACTAAATGTACCAACAACTGGGATTGCTCCATGAATATTTTGCATCGAAGCTACCTAACCCCATAAAACTATCTAAAATGTACCCCAATGTATCTCCACTATGTTGGAGGAACTGTGGCGGAGAGGGGAACATTCTTCATATCATGTGGAAGCGTCCCTGCCTACAGATGTTTTGGCAAGAAACCTTTGCTCTTATTTCAAGGATGTCGGGTACAATATCTACTCCGGCACCGTGCTTGGCCTTACTTAATATTACTTTAAACCAGCGGTTCTCAACCTGGGGGTCGCGACCCCTTTGGGGGTCGAACGACGCTTCCACAGGGGTCGCCTAAGACCATCGGAAAACACATATTTCCGATGGTCTTAGGAACCGAGACACCGCTCCTCGCCGCCGCCGCCGCCACCGCCACCGCCGTCTCCAGGTGTGGGCGGGATGACATGCCGCCCCTGTCATCTGGACACACCTCGAGATCAATCCTCGCCTGTGATTGGCCGCCGGCACTGTAGCTCAGGCACACAGGCGGCCAATCACCGGCAAGGAGGTGGAGCTTGGAGAGGAGGAGCCGAGCTGCACCGCGAAGATCGAGCGAGTGAAGAGGAGGAGAGCGGCCGGAGAAGGAAGACAGCTGACAGGTAAGTGTCGGTACCATGGGAGAGGGAGGGAGCGAGCGAGCCCAGGCTGGAGCAGGGGTCTGCAAGGTAAGTATCACTGGTGTCAGTGGGAATAGTGCCCCATCATTGGTGTCACTAATACCAATGATGGGGCACTATTCCTCCCACTGATACCAATGATGGGGCACTATTCCTCCCACTGACACCAATAATGGGGCACTATTCCTCGCACTGACACCAATGATGGGGCACTATTCCTCCCACTGACACCAACGATGGGGCACTATTCCTCCCCCCACTGACACCAACAATGAGGCACTATTCCTCCCCCACTGACACCAAGGATGGGGCACTATTCCTCCCCCCACTGACACCAACGATGGGGCACAATTCCTCCCCCCACTGACACCAACGATGGGGCACAATTCCTCCCCCCACTGACACCAACGATGGGGCACAATTCCTCCCCCCACTGACACCAAGGATGGAGCACAATTCCTCCCCCCACTGACACCAAGGATGGGGCACTATTCCTCCCCCCACTGACACCAAGGATGGGGCACTATTCCTCCCCCCACTGACACCAAGGATGGGGCACTATTCCTCCCCTCACTGACACCAATGATGGGGCACTTTTCCTCCCCCCACTGACACCAATGATGGGGCACTATTCCCCCCACTGACACCAAGGATGGGGCACTATTCCTCCCCCCACTGACACCAAGGATGGGGCACTATTCCTCCCCCCACTGATACCAATGATGGGGCACTCTTCCCCCCACTGACACCAATGATGGGGCACTATTCCCCCCACTGACACCTATGATTTGGCACTATTCCTCCTCCCACTGACACCTATGATGGGGCACTATTCCTCCCACTGATACCGATGATGAGGCACTATTCCTCCCACTGACACCAATGATGGGGCACTATTCCTCCCACTGACACCAATGATGGGGCACTATTCCTCCCACTGACACCAATGATGGGGCACTATTCCTCCCACTGACACCAATGATGGGACACTATTCCTCCCACTGACACCAATGATGGGACACTATTCCTCCCACTGACACCAATGATGGGGCACTATTCCTCCCACTGACACCAGTGACGTGGCACTATTCCTCCTACTGCAAAATTACAGTTATGAAGTAGCAACGAAAATAATTTTATGGTTGGGGGTCACCACAACATGAGGAACTGTATTAAGGGGTCGCGGCGTTAGAAAGGTTGAGAACCACTGCTTTAAACCTTTTCCCTGGCAAATATAGAACAATAATAGGTCATATCCTTGTTGTTGCTAGACTGGCTATTACCACTAAATGGGAATCAACAAACTTTCCTTCTGTTTCAGAAGTGACTCAAAGAGTACAGACACATTATGTATGTGAGAGGGCCTTGGCAGTTAATCATCAGTCCATGGAGAAATTTGAAACAAATTGGTCCCGATGGAAAGAGATATTCGCGTCAAACAATATTACTGTATAGATTTGAGTGCGGGGTGGTCTCAAATATTAATATGTGAGCTCTGCTCTCTTTTCCCTCTTAGGGTTGCTTTGCTTTACACTTTCTTTTCTTCTCCCTTACCTCCTGGTTCCCTCTTTGTTTTGTTCTTCTCTTTCTTGTTTGTTATATGTATACTTTCAGGAGGTCTGGTTCAGGTGGGCCCGTATATCCGGGTTTAATACGACTAACAATAGCAAAGCACTATGCAAATACAGTATGCTATATTTGTAACCATTTGAATTGGATATGTAACCTACATCTATTGCAATTTATAGTTTATGTACATTTTGCTCATGGCCAATGGGCCGATTTACGTTTGTCATCGCAACCTTAAGACCGTATTTGAATTGTGGTGCTAAGAAAGAGATGTATGTACCTAACTTCTACTCTGAACCTTGTATTGTTGCATTTGTATACAAAATTCTAATAAAAATGATTTGAAAAGATGTCAAAGTACATGAATACAAACAAAAAAGTGGTAGAAAAGTGGTGGTGAGGAGATCCACATCTGACAAGCAATCAAAAGGTGAGTTAAGAAATCAGCAATAAACAATAATAATAAATGTTGAATGTGGTATACTGTAAATGAGGATAATACTACACTGGATTAGATTGCACTCTAAGGGATTGGCTGTGGTACAGCTTTTCTTAAGAGGTACCTCTACAACTAAGCAAAGGGACAAGGCCTCAGGGCAGCAACTATTAGGGGCAGTCTTTAGTCCTGACTCTTCAGCTGCCTAAGCATTGAGGGCCCGGTAACCGTTGGCACACTTTAAAGCAGTGAAACAGGTAGTATTAGAGCTATAGGGTAGCTAGTAAGTTGTTCCTAATGGCTCAGTCTCTAGCGATGGTAACAAGTAGCAGATACAAGGCCCTCTTGCCAGACCAATTGACACAGCAGCAGTGATCCCTCCGATCAGGTGTCCACTCACTTTGGGCTGCACATAGCAACTCTCGTAGGCAGCACAACAGGTCCGTACCCTGGCAGCAGCTTTATCTTTAAATACTCGGGTCATGCTCTGTACTCTCTGGTAATCTCACACATGGCAGTGGGCTTTCATTGGCACAGGCTCTCTCTCTTAGATGCAGGATCGGACTGGCCATAGACCATTTGCCTGGTGGGCCGGGGCCACCTGAATAGGAGGGGCGGCCAGGTGGCACATAGATGAAACTGACCGTGTATTTCTCGGTTCCTGTATGTGCCACCCGGCCACCCCTCCTATTCATCTCCTGCATGCCCTGGGCTCCTGTATGCTCCCCCCATGGCTGCCCCCCCCCCCCGCTCACCTCCTGCAGCAATCCCGCTGGATTTCCCCTCCGCTGCAGCTGCTGCAGAGCATCTGTCAGCAATAAATACATATTCTGTCCCCAGTGCTGACAGTTTCCCACCTACCACAGATGGGAGAAAAGAGAGAAAGCTGGTTCTGCTCCTCCTGCCCTCTCCTCCTGTGTCTGCCCCACCCACACTCCCCGCCAGTCTTGTGTCTTATCTCCCCCCCCTTCCTCTTTCTTTCTCTTGCTCATTTTTCTCTCTGTCTCTCCGTCTCTCTTTCTCTCTCTCTGTCTCTCTCTCGCTCTCTATCTCTTTTTTTCTCTCTCTCTCTCTTTTTTTCCTTCTCTCTTTCTCTTCTACAAAACAATTTAAAAAAATAATGAAATATAGAACTGTAAAAAATGTAATAAACATAAAAACCTCCTGAAACTAGTGGCAGAACTACCAGGGTTGCAAAGGTCACTCTTGCGACCGGAGCCTGGGATTCTGACGTCGGGCACTGAGGAAAGGTCCCCAGGCTTGGGGCTGCTCAGTCCAAAATTCCACAGTCCTCGCTTGTGGTAAAACTCTGCTCTGTTGACAGGAAGGAGGGGCAAGCAGGGAGTTACACAGATAACCTGCAGTTTATGTCTCTGCTGTCCCAGCCCAGTCAGCTATTTACATAGTAAGCTGGCAGAGAGGGCAGTCAGATGAGCCAGGCGGGAAAAGGATACATTTGCTTCAGGCTGAACACAGCACATGATATAGAAGGCAACCAGCCCAATTAGCCAATTAGCTGTTGCCATGGAATTCCCCACTCCACCTAACAAAGGGGCAGGTATGTTGGTGACATTGTTGACCTAATAAAAAAAGTGGCCATATTTGGTCAACAACATTGTCTAAATGTGGTCATGTGGCCATATTAGGTCAATTTTGTCACTAGCATCCCCAGCCCTTTGTTATATGTGTTTTTTGGACAGGGAATTTCACAGTCTCATCATGTTACAGTTTCTTATGGGTTTGGGCCAAACTTAGCTCATTCCTAGTCTCTACCAAAACACACCTCCCATCATCACCACACCCTCATCCTCAACGTTTATTGTACCCTTCCACTGCTAAAGTATGGGCTCATTATACTCTTTCTGCTAATATACAACTCTCATCACATTGTCTTTAGTAGAGGAAGGATGTGATGGGAGTTGTTTGTTATGGTAGTATATGGTAGTATACACAAAGATTGTGAATAAATGTATACAAAAGTGCAGCAGTAATAAAAAACAACCATCACCCAGTACATAAATATAGGGCACAGAATGCAATGACTGTTCCTTTAATCAACCAATTTTTGCGCTATATACAAAAAAAGGCTGACAATTTTGAGAAAAAAAAAAAACTGTATTTTTAATTTTTTGCTATTAAACATGTCCAGTAAAAAATCTAATTTCATAAATTTAGGCCAAAATGTATTCTGCTATATGTCTTTGCTAAAAAAAAAAGTCCCAATACGTGTACATTTATTGGTTTACAAATGGCGGTATATATACTGGATTTTTAAATTTTTTTACTAGTAATGGCGGCGATCAGCAACTTATAGCGAGACTGCGGTGGGCATTCTCACAGAGGGGGAACTGACTTGGTGACACTGGCATCCACAGTGACACCAATACAGTGATCAGTGCTAATAAAAAGCACTGACACTGTACTAATGGCACTGGGCAGGAAGAGGTTGACATGTGGGGCCAGGGGCGGACTGACCATTCGAGCACTCAGGCACTGCCCGAGGGCCTGGGGTCAGTAGGGGGCCCCATGAAATGCCCCTGGTACCTTTTATAGGCTTTTTTGGGTGGGCTTTGAGTGTGGGCAAGGACACAGGGGCCCCATGATCCCTTATTGCCCCGGGGCCCCATGAGTTGTCAGTCTGCCCCTGTGTGGGGCGATCAAAGGGTTAACTGTGTGCTGTTTTACTATGTGCTTTGTGTGTGCTTTCCACTGTAAGCACACTGCTTTGCATGGCTGTGCTATGCAGAGCCATGCAAAACAGCATGCAGGAGCTGACAGGGGAAAGAACTGTATTGTTTACATACAGTTCTCTCCCCCGTCGGTAATACTCAAAGATCATCAGATGCCGGTGAGTAATCACCACCCAGTAAAAATAAAAATGTAAAAGTGAGCACTCTAAAAACAGCAGCTAATGCACCGAAGGTAACCAATATAAAACCGTCATCGATCAAATAAGTAAATAAAGTGCAGCGCTAACATGTTAGCGCTGCACTTTATTTAACCACCTTCCGCCCGCCATATAGTACAATGACGGGCGCAAGGTGGTTCTCTCGTTCTGATAGGACATCATATGATGTCCTTCCATTCTCACCGGGCATGCGCAGCTCAGGGAGCACGCAGCGCAGCGATCGCCGGTGCGCTGTGTCCCTCGGACACAGCGGATTACGGAAAGAGCCAAAGATGTTGGCTTGGTCATGTGATCAGCTGTGTCCAATCACAGCTGATCACATGTAAACACGGAAATGCCGGTTATCGGCATTTCTCTCCTCTTGAGCTGTCACGCTATATATATATATATATATATATATATTATATATATATTATGGATTATGGGGGCCAAATTTGCGCCCATCTTGGCCAATCTATGCCTATAGAAGACCTGAATTGGCACTGTGGGATAGATATATAGATGACATCCTCCTCCTTTGGAATGGTGATATAGAATCTTTGCAATCTTTTATGGAACAACTGGGGCATTTTTCTGTCTTTTGAATCCAGTAAAAAGGTCATCCATTTTTTGGATCTATAGATTAGAGTTTAAAACCAGAGGTTGATTACCAGTGCCTATTTTAAATCTACAGATCTTATTCTTTCATCCCCCTAGGTTGCTGTCATAATTGGGATTGGTTGCATTCTGTCCCCTTTGAGTCAGTTTATTTGATTTGACTTCGACATAACTATATGAACATCCAAGACTTTGAAATACAAGCTGCCTTCTCAAAAAGGATTACAGAGAGGAGACTTTGGAGGCATAGATTAGGGCCATTAAAGATGCTAAAATAGAGTCTGTACTTATTGACAAGAAGAGGTCCACAGATTCCAACATATTTAAATGGTCATTCACCACATCCTTTTCTATACAACATAAGCAAATAAAATAGATTTTTAGTAAGCACTGGGCAATATTAAAAAATTATTGAAAAAGTATTGAATTCTTGGCCCTTTACTTTCAACTAAACCAGGAATAGTGTTTAGTGGGGCCCCTTCATTATAAGCTAGGTTGCCTGTAATGTTCTGAATCAGCCTTCAAGACCTTTGTTCTTTACAACCTTGTAGGTTTCTATCTAAGCAAAAACATTTTTAATACAGAACACAGCTACTTGCAATTATCTTCATAGACAATGTCCTTCATAGTGAAGTCTGGCGTAGCTTTGGCAAGAAGGGTAAACAGTTCGAGAAATCCAAGGCTCAAGGACAAATGCCACCCAACTGGAGAACTCTGGAAGCAGTCTAGAAGGGGCTTCCTACAGTAGCTAGGTCTTTTGGAGGAGCTGTGTGCTATTAGGATCTGGCCTGACTGCCAGAACACTGGTTCTGATGGTAGAGAATGGGTGTCCTGTCCCCAGAATACATTATTTTCTGAGGACTTCAAGATTGATCTGTATGATTATTGTGTTTTGCATTTTAGTCATGTTTGTTTACAGATTTGTTGTCTGTTCTCTTGTGCCACCTACTGGTTAGACTTCAGAGCTATGTTGTTTAGTTAGGCCAGGATGTGATGTAGAGGTCATCGCTCCTCCCACAAGACAGGAAGTAAACCACCTCATAGGAACCATGATTCTCTACATGAGAGAAACACCAAACTGTATCTCTTTCCATCTGACGGCATCAGAGGTAATTGATGTCCATTTTTCCCTTCTGTAGGTAGCTAGGATTGTACAGTAGAGGATCTTAGCTATTGTTGTTTGCCCAGAGAAGGTTATCTGCTTGAATAGCTTCCCATAGACTCCGGGAGTACGGGGAGCGAGTTCAGGACAGTAAATCTCCGTCTAGTGCAGAGTGAGAAAAGGATTGGCTACACAGAAGAGCTACAGTCTGCAGAGAGCCTGCAATCGACTTTACAGCCACTTCTATACAGCCAAGCAACACAGTGAGACTGCAGCCACACGCATACGGCTCCCAAAGGTTGCTACACAGTTAAGCAGCCATGTCACACAGCCACTCATCCTCACGCAAAACGAGATCACAAGTTTTCGGTTCTGGCAAGTCGGTGTCAGCCAGTGATGCGGCCACCATCACCCGCGCAAAAGCCGAAGCAACAAAGACACGGGCTGCCTTCATCGCACAAGAAATGCAGTTGAAGTTAGAAAAGGCACACCTAGAAGCAGAAAAGTCACAACAAGAAGCCTCTTTGAACCTTGAACAAGCACTCCTAGAAGCCTCTTTGAACCTCTAACAAGCACACCTAGAAGTGAAGCTGGAGAAGCTAACTGCAGAAAAGAAAGCTGCAGCTGCCATGGTTGAAGCAGAAACCCTAGAAGCAGCCATAAACCTCAGTAGTGAACGCAGCGAACGCAGAGTACTTGGACCAACACTTCAGACCAATCAGTGACACTCCCTTCCCACAAGAAACAGACAATGTCCTCAAGGAAACAAGCCAGACACTGCAAGTAACATAGCATAAAACAACCAAATTCCTCAGTGCTGCAAGCGAGAGAACTCTCATCAGAATGTAACAGATCAAGCCTACTTCTCTGCACGCCATGACTCTCAACCTCCATACCAGTATCAGAACAACCCTTCTACCCCAAACCGTTATGAGACAGGTCGACCCAAAGCAGAACCTCTCGACAAGTACGATCGCACACCACACTCCCTTTGCAGCAGCGAATTGCCATCATGTTCTAATGCCAACCAAGCTGTACTGGACTTTGCTAAGTTCTTTGCCAGACCTGTTCGCCAAGGGACTTGTAAAGTTTAACGATAAGTCAGAAAATTACAGAGCTTGGCGGTCATCCTTTCAAAATGCTCTAAAGGGTCTAGACGTGTCCCACACCGAGGAGATAGACCTCCTAGTCCAATGGCTTGGGAAAGACATTGCTGAACATGCTAGTAGGATCAGGAACATTAACATAAAAAATCCAGAGACTGGGCTCAAAAAGATCTGGAGCAGATTAGAAGAGTACTATGGCTCAACATAGGCGATAGAGAACGCACTGTTTAGGAGGATTGATGACTTTCCCAGAATACCAAGCAAGAGCTATCATAAACTCAGAACTAGCTGACTTGTTAGAGAGCTACTATTTGCCAAAGCTGAAGGAGATCGGCCAAGCCTTGCCGCCTTGGATGCAGCCAGAGGGATTAAACCCTTAGTTTTGAAGCTTCCTTATGACTTACAACAGACGTGGGTAACATATGGTTCCAAGCATAAAAAAAGATTCCAGCTACCATTCCCACCATTTGATGTGTTTAAAGACTTTGTTTCAGAGCAAGCGAAGATCTTGAATGACCCCAGCTTTGACTTTACACTGCCACAAGCCAAGCCTCCTAGCCTCAAACAACACAGGATGCTGGTGACAGTACACAAGACTAACGTTTCTCCTACAGATCTTTACAACAAGTCATCTAACTTCACACACCCAGAGGACAAAGTCAGAGATCCTAGCAAGCAGTGTCCTCTACACAGGAAGCCGAATCCTCTCCTGAACTGCAGATACTTCAGCAAGATGTCTCTAGAAGATCGCAAAGCTTTCCTAAGAGAGAACCACATCTGCTTCAAGTGCTGCTCGTCCACGTCACATTTCTCCAGAGACTGCAAGGTTAGTGTATCATGCATTGAGTGTGACAGCAAAAACCACAACTCAGCACTTCATCCTAGCCCTGCTCCTTGGTCCATCCAGCCAGCTAGCAATACCAATGAGCACAGCGGGGAGCAAGAAGTAATTGGTTCAAGCACCTCAGCAGTTACCTCACAGTGTACCAAGGTATGCAAAAATCCTGCAGGTGGAAGATCCTGTTCAAAAGTCGGTCTCGTTAAAGTGTATCCAAAGGTCCACAAAAATAAAGCTGTTAAGATGTATGCACTCCTAGACGATCACAGCAATTCATCTCTAGCCAGATCTACATTCTTTGACACCTTTGGCATTACCGGTTCTAGCTTCCCCTACTCCCTAAAGACTTGTGCAGGTACTGTTGAGACGACGGGGAGGAGAGCTACAGCTTTCTATGTAGAATTCTTAGATGTTTAGACTTGCCTACCTTTACCCACTCTAATCGAGTGCAACCAGATTCCAGACAACAGAACAGATTCCTACATCAGACGCAGCAATTCACCAACCTCACTGAAGCGCATAGCCCATTTCTTGCCAAAATATGATGAACGAACTCAGGTGATATTGCTCCTAGGGAGAGACATCTTGCAGGTCCACAAAGTAAGAGAACAAATTGAAGGTCCCGACAACACTCCTTTCGCACAGAGACTTGACCTTGGGTGGGTCATCATAGGTAACGTTTGCCTAGGAAGTATGCACAAGCCCCCCACGGTCAATAGCATGTTCACGAACATACTTGATAAAGGACGTCCTTCCCTTTTTCAACCGTGTCACAACAGCTTTGTCATAAAGGAACTGCCATGTAGTACTCATGTGCCCTGCTCCTCCATGGACCCAGACAGATCACCATGCCTGTGATAATGACCCAGACCACCTAGGATGTATAGTCTTCCACAGGACAAAGGAAAAGACGGACTCTTCCTGCAAATGATGGAAAAAGAGGTAGCCAAGGGAGAGTCAAATAATTCTGTCGCACCTCTCCCATTTAGGCCCTATAGACAACATCTGCCTAACAACAGGGAACAAGTCCTTAAGCGTTTTGTCTCCCTCAAATGCAATTTTCTGAAAAAAAACAGAAATGAAGGACCACTTTGTTACTTTCATGGGCAAGGTATTTGAAAACAACCACGTAGAGTTAGCTCCTGCTCTTAAAGACAACGAGAAGTGTTGGTACTTACCCATATTCAGGGTGTACCACCCTAAGAAACCAGGACAGATTAGAGTGGTGTTCGACTCTAGCTCTAAAGAAAAAGGAGTGCCATTAAATGATGTCCTTCTCTCAGGCCCAGACCTGAACAACAGACTCATAGGAGTACTCCTCCATATCCGCAAAGACTATGTTGCATTCATGGCGGACATCCAGCAGATGTTCCACTGTTTTCTGGTAAAGAAGGAACATAGGAATTTTTTTTTATTTTTCTGGTTCAGAGACAATGACCCTTCCAACGAGATTGTGGAATACCGCATGAAAGTCCCCATATTTGGAAATAGCCCTTCCCCTGCGGTGGCCATCTATGGACTCAGACGTTCGGCTCATGAAGGTGAGTCAACTTACGGGTCGAATGTGAAACCCTTAGTAGAACAGGACTTCTATGTAGACAACTGCCTAAAATCTCTACCTACCAATGAAGCAGCTATCAGTCTCCTCAAGAGAACACAGGAGATGCTAGCCTGTTCTAACTTGAGGCTCCACAAGATCGTTTCTAACAGCGTAAAATTGATGGAGGCCTTCCCCTCTCAAGATCGCTCCAGTGAGCTCAAAGACTTAGACTTAAGTTCTGATTCTCTCCCAATGCAACATAGCCTTGGACTGCTCTGGGACTTAAAATCAGACTCCTTCACCTTCCATGTTAGTCAAGAAGAAAAAACCCTTTACTCGCAGAGGTGTTCTGTCAGCCATAAGCAGTTTGTTTGATCCTCTGGAATTTGCAGCTCCAGTTACCATTGAAGGTAAGGCACTTCTAAGAGACTTGACTCAAGGGACAGTGAACTGGGATGACCCACTTCCCCCTGAAAAAAAGAGATCAGTGGTCAGAGTGGAGAAATTCCTTAACAGCCTTGTCTAACCTCCAGGTTCCTCGCTGATATGCTCCTGTGCCGAGTACAAAGCCAAAGACTTTGTGTTTTTTTGTGATGCTTCCATCAAGGCAATTGCCATGGTAGCTTACCTTGAGACTAAGGACACCACAGACATTACCATATAAGTTTTGTTATGGGAAAAGCGAAACTTGCCCCACTCCCAGAACACACAATACCTAGGCTAGAACTTTGTGCTGCAGTGTTAACCGTAGAGCTAGCTGACATGATAACTAGAGAGATGGGCCTAGAAATCAAAGACACAGAGTTCTACACAGATAGGAAAGTAGTCCTGGGGTACATCTACAACGAAACCAGACGCTTCTATGTCTATGTCAGTAATAGGGTGTTGAAGATTAGGAAATCCACACATCCAAAACAGTGGCACTTTGTACCAACCAACCACAATCTTGCAGACTTAGCAACCAGAGCCGTTCTAGCCAAACGTCTAAAGGATACAATGTGGTTCACAGGCCCTGCATTTCTGTACAACTCAGAACACAGCACTTCTGATTCTGACGCCTTCTGCTTGATAGATGCAAACGAGGATACAGCAGTCTGTCCACAAGTGATATTACAGGTGCCCAACGACGATGTCAGTGGCATTGGATGACTCCATATGGGGAGTGTCCTGTCCCCAGAATACATTCTTTTCTGAGGACTTCAAGATTGATCTGTATGATTATTGTGTTGTTTTACATTTTAGTCATGTTTGTTTACAGATTGGTTGTCTGTTCTCTTGTGCCACCTACTGGCTAGACTTCAGAGCTATGTTGTTTAGTTAGGCCAGGATGTGATATAGAGATCATCGCTCCTCCCACAAGACAGGAAGTAAACCACCTCATAGGAACCATGATTCTCTACATGAGAGAAGCGCCAAACTGTATCTCTTTCCATCTGACGGCATCGGAAGTAATTGATGTCCATTTTTCCCTTCTGTAGGTAGCTAGAATTGTACAGTAGAGGATCTTAGCTATATTGAGTGTCATTTGTTTGTGATGTTTATTGTATAGTGATTGTATGTTATCTTCTTGTTTATAGTTTTACCATGTATCTGCAACATGCCAATAAAGTACAGACCAGTTAAAACCGTCTATTATTGTGTGCGCAGAGAAGGTTATCTGCTTGAATAGCTTCCCATAGACTTCAGGAGTACGGGGAGCGAGTTCAGGACAATGGGGTTCCAACCCTTTCCCGTTTAGTAAAAAAGTTTTACCTAGACATACATTTTAAATTTTTTTTTTACTTTTTGCCAAAGCATATATACTTTTGCTCAATTTAATAGAACATAGAGCTCAGCTAAGCTCTATGCTCTTTTTGCTTTTCTCCTCAATTCACAGAAGCCACTACCACAGATGATTGAAATGTCTGCCCCCTCCATTCATAGATCGTGTTTCATTCATAAATGTTGCAGTACTGGCTTCTTTGAGGAGGAGGTAGAAAAGTCAGACATAGTTGGGCACTCTTGATGAGTGCCTGTCATAGCACCCTCAATTCTGTTAACCTCTGCTGCACCAAAAGAATACAGCAGCAGGGGTGAAGGAGGTATCGGAGGAGAAAAATGTCTGCTAAACCTGGACACAGCAGCACAAAGGACACACCACATTGAAGTTAAGTAATATCTCTTGTGCTGATTTGTGTTTAAAGTAAACTTAGACTTTGTTGACCTGGGATAAGTTTTTAGCAAATTGTAGTACAGTTTTGGACCAAATCTGAGTCTTCTCTGTATGATTTCAGAAAACAACTGTCAACAGAAAATTGTTTTTCAAAATTCAAAAACCAGAAAACCACCATGCTAACCAAAAATAAACAATAAAAATAGAAATATATATAGAACTTTTGCCGCTAATCACGAACGTGCGTTCCCACACCTCACAACAAACGTGCAGCACAATCAAAATTTTTTTAATTTTCAGTAATAACTAATTAGCATTCACTTATAAATAAATAACCAAAAATATTATATCTCTGCATGTAAACATATAATGTTATATCTACAATAATATATATAAACTACAAATTAAGTACAGTTGGAACTATATAAAGTGGTACCATGCTGTATTCTGCTGTTTATTTCTCCTGTGTGGTTCACTTTTGTGAACATCAGTTATTGATTCTTTATGTGTTTATTTCTGCTAATATGACTACAAGGGTGGGTTCCCAGTAGCCATTTGTGTGTTGTAGTAGTTTAGGGAGAGCTGACAGTCTGTGTAGGGAAAGTTAGGTATGATATTGTGGTAAAATACTGTGGATTGCAATGTGGTGGGCATACTTTGTGTACCACCGCTGTGTTCACAGTTCAGAAACCCAAAAGCCTATGTTAAAAATTACTTTTTGCTGTATGTCAGCAACAAATATGGGTGCTTTTTTAGCAGCTTCTGTCCCTCAGTCTCTTTTCTTGCCGCATTGTTTAATTTATTTTATTTCATTTTATTAGCCATATTCTTTTATTAGATTGGGGTTTAGTGTTTTAGGGTTTGTTTTAAAGCGAGAGGTATTTTTTTTATCTTTAGTTATTAGGACTTTTTTCTTAATTTCCAGGTGTGCTGGATTTGTCTGCTGACACAGGTAAAGCTGCTCTTTGTTTGCAGCACATCACAGATGTGCACGATGAAACACATTATTTTGTATCATTTTGGATTCATTTGTTAAGTCAATCATTTTGTTGTGTCTTATTCGTTATGTTAGAATGATTCATTTTCAGAATTAATTTTCTATATTTGGACTTGTTTTGTATATTTATTTTCAATTCATATTTTTGAAAAATCTAAAAATGTTTGTATTAATTTGTTATGTCATTATGTTATTTTGGTGATTTCGATTCAACCTGCTTGCAATTTTTTTGATGTTTTGCTTGACTTTGGCTTTTTTTAATACAAATTAATTTGTTGTTTCACTATAACTTATTTCAGATTCCTTGAAATTCATTACTATTGTGATTCGGAGCTTTGGATACATCTGAATCTCTTACAAAATGTAAAAAAAGTTTATTCGGAACAAAAAACAAATCCCACATATCTATGGCATACTTGAGTAGAGGAGGGTACACTGAATTACCACATACAGTTGTGTTCAAAATAATAGCAGTGTGTTGAAAAAAGTGAATAAAGCTCAAAATCCTAATCGTTTTTATTTCCATACACACAAATGTATTGGGAACACTACACATTCTATTCCAAATCAAAACATGAAGAAAAATATATCAAATTTGTATTGTTCCTCTAAAAAAATTGAAGAAAAGTGAATATTAGACTGTTCAAAAAAATAGCAGTATTTGTATTTTTCTTTACAAACTCAAACATTCACTATATAAACTGAAAAATGTTTGGAGATTTTGCTTTCCTTTGAATCACTTAATTAATATTTAGTTATATAACCACTGTTTCTGAGAACTGCTGTACATCTGTGTTGCATGGAGTCAACCAACTTCTGGCACCTGTGAACAGGTATTCCAGCCCAGGATGATTGGACTACATTCCACAGTTCTTCTCTATTTCTTGGTTTTGCCTCAGAAACTGCATTTTTTGTGTAACCCCCAAGTTTTCTATTGGATTAAGATCCGGGGATTGGGCTGGCCACTCCATAACGTCAATCTTGTTGGTCTGGAACCAAGATGTTGCACGTTTACTGGTGTGTTTAGGGTCGTTGTCTTGTTGGAACACCCATTTCAAGGGCATTTCCTCTTCAGCATAAGGCAGCATGACCTCTTCAAGTATTCTGATGTATTCAAACTCATCCAGGATCCCTGGTATGCGATAAATAGACCCAACACCGTAGTATGAGAAACATCCCCATATCATGATGCTTGTGCAACCATGCTTCACTGTCTTCACAGTGTACTGCGGCTTGAATTCAGTGTTTGGGGGTCGTCTGACAAACTGTCTCCGGCCACTAGACCCAAAAAGAACAATCTTACTTTCATCAGTCCACAAAATGTTGCGCCATTTCTCTTTAGGCCACTCAATGTGCTCTTTGGCAAATGGTAACCTCTTCAGCACATGGCTTTTTTTCAACAGTGGGACTTTGCGGGGGCTTCTTGCAGATAGCTTGGCTTCACATAGGCGTCTTCTAATTGTAACAGTACTCACAGGTAACTTTAGAGCTTCTTTGATCTTCCTGGAGCTGATTGTTGGCTGAGTCCTTGCCATTTTGGCTATTCTTCTATCCATTCGAATGGTAGTTGTTCGCTTTCTTCCACGTTTTTCAGGTTTTGGTTGCCATTTTAAAGCATTTGCGATCGTTTTAGCTGAGCAGCCTATCATTTTCTGCACTTCTTTATATGTTTTCCCCTCTCCGATCAAATTTTTAATCAAGGTACTGTTCTTCTGAACAATGTCTGGAACGACCCATTTTCTTCAGAATGTTAGAGAGAAATGCACTGTAACCAGCATGTACAACATTTGCTGCCTTCCTTCCTTAAATAAGGGCAATAAGGGCAACAATTGCCACCTGTTTTTCAAAGAATGAATGACCTCACTAATAGAACTCCACACTGCTATTATTTTGAACATGCCCCTTTCAATTAGTGATTCAATTACACAGAATCAGCAGCATGCATGTCATGACTGTTGGGTCTGTTGGATTTCTATTACTCTACTACACCTGCTAGTAAATTATTTGCATGTAGAAATATCATTCTACCAAAAACAGTGATTGATCAGGTTAGTGATGTCTGACTGCTATTATTTTGAACACAACTGTATGTATCCCCTATTGCTAAACATGCCATTAAATTGAGGCTGAGGAAAGGGTTAAAGTGTTACTAAAGGCAATTTTAAAAAAAATTAATATAACAAACATGTTATACTATGTTCTGTACAGTGGTATTGCACAGAGCAGCCTCGATCCACCTCTTCTCGGGTCACCCTCTGGCAATCCTTGCTCCACCTGTTCTTTGTGTGTCCCCATAGCAAGCAGTTTGCTATAGGGAGACACTCTCTGTGCTCGCTCCCGACCTGTGTGTCTATGAAAGCACGCTCCGTAGACACACACTGCAGAACTTAGTCCCCCTCCACTTTCTCTTCAGTGCTTCACAGCAACTCCTGCTGATGTTTGAGTCCCTTTGTGAGGAGGAAGTGAGGGGAGAAGAAATCTCTTCTCCCCTCTCTTCCTCTTCACACAGGGAAGGGGGAGGACAGGGACACTAAAACATTTTTACTATAATTCAAGCAATGCATTTAGGTAAAAACATTTTTAGGTTTACCACTTCAATAAGGAGATGGCAGACCAACTGTGGGTGCCACTGATTGGAGGAGTGGAGGAAGATTCTGGGGGGGGGGAGGGGCAGAACAATGGTGAGGGAGGTTTTTTTGCTTTTTAATTCTTTAGTTTGGTGTCATGCATCAAGTACAGAATTTGAATATACTTTTTCCATATGCTAACAGTTAAATAAGCATTCGCTGTTATCTAAGCAAAGAGTAACAACATTGAGATGTTCAACATGTCAAAAAGAAATATGTGCTGTATGGAACTACTTTTATGAGCATGAAGTCCATCATTGTAAAAAAAAATAATACATGCACATAATAAATGCACATGCTTTTCCAATGTGTGCATTTATTATGTTTTTTACACAGGAGTCTGCAGAGCATTGCACTTATAAAAACAGTGGATGGGTGCAATGTCAGGCTCCTGCAGACAAGCCCTAGAACTTTCTGCCTATACCTCTGTATAGGTTGTCAGTTCATAAACTGTGAATGGTAATGAACTACAAAGGTGCTCATCAGTGCCCTCGTAGTTCATTGAGAACTGCAAGCCATCTACTACTGTGATTGAATGCAGAGCCCCACACAGTCGTACCGTATTTAAATTGTGGCAGTGGTTGTGGGGAGAGGAACCCCCGCCCGCTGTCACAGGAAACGGGTCTCTGACATCATGAGATAGGTGAGCGTTAGCATGTCACATGTTACCCCGTAAATATGGATATAACATGTAGCATGCTCCTGAAGGTGAATCTATCCTTTAGGTGGTAAAAGGGATATTTGATAGTTAAAAGGTTAATGGATTGAGGTTTCCCCTTCAAACTTGGAGTAATTTATTTGTTAGTAAATGTAAAGTCATACCAACAGAACCATGTTTATTAATTTTTTTTTTTTGTGACTAATAGAGGCAGTTACATTTTTCCTTTCTATGTACATTCTTTACTGCTGCTATCCATTTTCCAACTGAGGGTGATCAAGGGTCCCTCCATTTACTCTAGATACCTACCCAAGAGTATTCTGCAGCGTTTTGCAGAAATGCAGTAGAGTCCATTTAACATGGTTTCCTATGGGACAGGTTCACATCTCCTCATTTTCACCTGGTGTGTTTTTTGAAAAGGGTCAGGGACTTTTTTGAAAGTAAAACGTTGCGTTTTTGGTTCTATAGGCTTCAATGGGAACGCTGCAGAAAGCATATATTGTGTTTTTGTCGCATTTTTGATGCATTTTGCATTTAAAATCTGTCTAGCAACAAGAAAAATGAAACAAAAAAGCATAAAAAAGTGCAAAAATGCAATGCAGAAATGCCTCAAACACAACCTGCATAGGTGTGAACCTAGAGTTAGTGTATGTGCATGCACATGCAGCATTCAGGAGGTGTATTATGTGGGAGGTTTTTTTTTGTCCAGGTGTAGAAGGATCTGTACTGTTGTTTTCCGAGATGATGCATTGATATTCTAATAAAAGTGTCCTGTTAAGAACCCAGACGGGTGCAGGACCAGAAGATGAGAAGTTGCATTTTCTATCACAGCAGGCGGATTGCTTCCCCAACCACCCTAGAATAGCTGGGGAAAGATGTATTGCAATACAGTTTGCATTGCAATACATCTAATGGATCACAGAGGAGGCATGACTTGCATGTCTCAGTAAAGAGAACTTTGTGCAGAAGGACATTTTTTTTTTGTAGAAAAAATAAAGTTACACCCAAGCACATAACATCCCCCCCCAATAAAAATTTGAGGCACCCCTACATACACACACGTATGAATGTAAACATATATGTCAGGGTGCCTACACGTGCAAACGTCATTTGCGATACACATGTTACTCCGCACGCCGGAGTGAGAGCAATAATTTTAGCACCAGATCTCCTCCGTAACGCTAAAAAGAAAGGCTTATAGGGGATTTTGAAACGTCGCCTATAGAAAATATAGGGTGCTGAAGTTTGTCGCTATTTTATAGGTGCACACAAATTTAAGGTTTGGCATGTTGGGTATCTACTTACTCAGCACAATCTCATAGTTTATATTTTACTTTATTTTGGTAATTGATTGTGTTTGTTTGCCCTAAAATTCACTTTAGTGTGATTATTACTGACATTTTGGGGTTTATTTACTAAAGCTGGAGAGTCCAAAATCAGACTCCCTTCTGCATAGAAACCAATCAGCTTCCAGGTTTCATTGCCAAAGCTTCATTGAACAAGCTGAGGTTAGAAGCTGATTGGTTTCTATGCAGAAGGGAGTCTGATTTTGGACTCTCCAGCTTTAGTAAATAAACCCCTTTGTGTTTCCTGGACTTTTGAAATAATATCCTGTGACATAAAAATTGGAACCACCACTATTTTATATCTCTATTTGGGGGATTTGTGTAATCTTCAGGCCTAAAATGATTTTTTAAACGTGTACGCAAAAATTGCTGTGGCAGCAAAAGGGTTAAATAGCCCAAGATGTGGGTTAGATAAAGTATTTCAATTTACTGAGAGCTTGTTTAACCACTTACACTCTAGTGGAATTACCCCCTTTCCTGACCAGGCCATTTTTTGTGATACAGCGCTGCGTTACTTTAACTGACAATTGCGTGGTCATGCAATTCTGCACCCAAATGAAATTTATGTACTTTTTTCCCCACAAATGGAGCTTTATTTTGGCGGTATTTGATTGCATCTGTGTTTTTTTATTTTTTACGCTATAAAACAAAAATAGACCAATAATTTAAAAAGAGAACAAAACAATATTTTTGACTTTTTGCTATAAAACATATCCAGTAAAAAAAATCTAATTTCGTCATAAATTTAGACCAAAATGTATTCTGCTATAAGTCTTTGCTAAAAAAAAAAAATCCCAATAAGTGTAAATTGATTGGTTTACGTGAAAGTTATAGTGCCTACAAATGGCGGTACATATACTGAATTTTTTTTTATACTAGTAATGGTGACGATCAGCAACTTATAGCGGGAATGCTGACACTGGGGCGGAACTGACTCTTACCGACATCCCCAGTGACACAAATACAGTGATCAGTGCTAATAAAAAGCACTAACACTGTACTAATGACACTGGGCAGGAAGTAGTTAACATCTGGGGAGATCAAAGGGTTCCTATGCAGAGCAATACAAAGCAGCATGCTCGTGCTGACAGGGGAGAAATCTATATTGTTTATACAGATTTCTCCCCTGTCAGTGTTCCTCAGCAATCGCTGGGTGCCAGCGGGGAATCTCCGTCCTGGATCCGGTGATCGACAGCTGTAGCCGCCAATGGCAAAAGTTTTTATACATCAGCCAATAACAGCTTACATATATTCCTACATGAGTTGTACCTGTCTATCTGCAGTCTTCTGTTCTATACATCTGCTCTAATTTATAAAGCTTGTAGATCTGTCAGAAAAAGGGGGGCAGAGAGCTGAAGTTACACTCTGCAGAGCTCAGTGAGGAGAGTTCTGAGAGCTCTTGTGCTGGTTTTAAGTGATGGCTAGATGGATCTTGGGAGAGGACATTGGTGAGAAAGGTGTCTAGGCAGTGTCCACAAGGTTTTCTGATGGCAGCTCCTGTGATCTCCACAGCACCTTTCTACAGCAGCTCTAAAGGAAGAGTGGATTAGGCTGCTGCAATCCGGCCATTCCACCAGCTGACACTGACTATAGAGGCATGCTTTCATATATTCATACTTGTGAGTGCAACTAAACCTTTTTTAACTTTCTTAGTAAACCTGGTTATTACACTATAGTCTGCTTGGCACCCCCCTCTCTTCCCTCTTCTGTTTTCAGCCACTGGGTTCCCAGCCTGACGAAAGAAGCAGCCTTGAACAGCGTGCATACAGTTATTTACTAATTAGAGGTTGCCCACAGCCTCTGGTGAACAGCTTCTGAGAATTTGTCATTTTGATTCTATATGGTTTACTGCTTACTATCCAGATTGTTTTGACATTGTGTTTTCGTTATATGTTACAATATTACTAAAGAGACGTTTCATTTGTTTCTCTGTAAAGTTTTACCTGCTTACCAACCGCCCTATAGCAGAAATACTGCTACAGGGCGGCACGGGTGCACAAAATCAAGTACATAGGCGTGATTTTACATTTCCAGGTAGGGCCACCATTCGCGGCTGTCAGTCACTGGGTCCTGGCCGGTAATTACTTGCAGGCGACCGGTGATTTCCGAAGATCTTTGATGGGGAGGAGAACTGTTTTGTTTACTAACAGTTCTCCTCCCTGTCAGCTCGGGTACACTGCTCTAGATGGCTGTGCACACCACAGCGATCCAGAGCAGTGTGATTGCAATGAAGCACACAGACACCTCCCCCTAGTAAAACACTCCCTGCACACAGTTAACCCTTTGATCGCCCATCATGTTAACCCCTTCCTGCCCAGTGACATTAGTACAGTGTCAGTGCTTTTATTAGCACTGATCACTGTATTGGTGTCACTGGGGATGTCAGTGACACCAAGTCAGTTCCCCCCAGTGTCAGAATGTCCACCGCAGTCCCGCTATAAGTCGCTGATCGCCGCCATCACTAGTAAAATTAGAAAATAAAATAAAAAAATCCCAGTGTATATATACACCGCCATTTGTAAATGCTATAAATTTCACGTAAACCAATTAATTTACACGTATTTGGATTTTTTTTAGCAAAGACGTAGCAGAATACATTTTGGTGTACATTTATGATGAAATTTGATTTTTTAAATTTTTTTACTGGAAATTTTAATAGCAAAAAGTCAAGAGTATTGATTTTTTCTCATTGTCAGACTTTTTTTTTTATAGTGCAAACAATAAAAACCGCACAGGCGATCACAGACCACCGAAAAAAAGCTCAATTTGTGGTAAAAAAAGGACATTTGGGTGCAGTGTTGCATGACCGCACCATAACGCAAAAAATGTCTTGGTCATGAAGGGGGGTAAATCCTTAGGAGGGCAAATGGTTAATAGATCCCTTCTATGGCACGTTTACTTCCTCTGTTGAAAGAGCACCAGATACAAGATTATATTGTATTACATTACATTATGGGGAAAACTTGTCAGAAATGATTCATGCTGATAGCAGAAGAATGAAGCAGCAGACAGAATTTATATCTAGGTTTTGATTTACATAACCTGGAAAGTACAAAATTGGGTGCAGCTCTGAATAGTAACCAGTTTGCAGATTTTTTTGTCAAACCTTAACCACCTGCCCTCCAAAAGATTTAAATTCCCCCCCGCTTCTTGAACAGGCCATTTTTTGAAATACGGCCATTTTTTGACTTACTTTAATTGATAATTGCATGGTCGTGCAATGTTGCACCCAAATGAAATTATGTCCTTTTTTTCCCCACAAATGGAGCTTTCTTTTGGTGGTATTTGATCACCTCTGTGTTTTTAATTTTTGTCGCTATATGCAAAAAAGGCTGACAATTTTGGAAAAAAAATATATTTTTAATGTTTTGCTATAAAACATATCCAATAAACAATTTTAAAAAATGTAATTTCTTCATAAATTTAGGTTAAAATGTATTCTGCTACATGTCTTTGCTGAAAACAAATCCCAAAAAGGGTATATTAATTGATTTACGTGAACGTTATAGAGTCTAGAAATGGTGGCATATATACTGGAATTTATATATTTTTTTATACTAGTAATGGCAGTGATCAGCAACTTATAGTGGAATTGCGGCAGGCATGCTGAAACTGGGAGGGAACTAACTGCCCCTGACATCTCCAGTGACACCAATACAGTGATCAGTGCTAATTAAAAGCACTGACATTGTACTGATGACACTGAGCAGGAATGGGTTAACATCTGGGGTGATCAAAGGGTTAACAGTGTTCTGTGTGTGTTTTACTATGTGTGCTATGTGCACCGTGGGTATGGCGGCACCAGGGGCGGAGTGACAACTCATGGGGCCCCCGGGCAATAGGGGACCATGGGGCCCCTGTGTCTTTGCCCAAACTCAAAAAAGCATCTCATGCGGCCCCCTACTGACCCCGGGCCCTCGGGCAGTGCCCATGTTTCCAAATGGTCAGTCCACCGCTGGGCGGCACACACACACACACCACCCTACCCGGAAATGCAAGAACACATGACATATGTAAAGGAAAAAAAAGCTTAAAAATTAAAACTAATGCAGCTACCACCTCTAAGGATTGGTAAGCTACACTCTAAAAAATAACTCAAGCGACCTGTTACCACCACTTAATTAAATGTGTATTTCCAAGATAAAAATGCTAATTTATTGGTTTAAATAAACTTTTTCATTTAAAAACCTACTTTCATGAGTTGTGTTGAAATGATAATGTTGGAAATTACATCAACTTAATATTGTGTGTCATGTACAGTTACATTTCTGCATTCATTGTTGCACAATGAAATTTAAGTTAAGGTACCTTAATAAATTTGACTTGGTAACTTAATTTTGCTCTACATTGAGAGCTGCATTGCAAGTCTCCACCCCCATTCACTTAACACAAATCAAGTCTCAGTTGTTTCAAAAACTGTTCCTTGAACTTGATGGACTGAAAGCCAGTGCTAAAGTAATGGGTCTCAAGTACAGTATTCTCTGAAGAACGTATGTGTTCCATAGCACAGTCATACTCAGATGACATTTTTCACTTTTATTTCAGTTCACAAAATGGTTGTCGCAGGGTAATGCGGAAAGAATATATCAAATTGTAAGAAAGCTCACAAAATATCAACTTTCAATATCCTCCAATAGCTTCACTATATTGCCACAATTTGTTGCACAATATAGCAAAGGTCTTGTAGAGAAACAGTTTCTGCACCAGACAGACAATATTAAAAAAATCTTAATGCAAAGTGCTTACTCATTCATCAGTACAACTTTAAGGATTTGATTTTGGTGTGCAAAAAATGTCACTTGTTTAACAATTGGATTGTTGGGCCTTGGTTCACACAATGAAGTGCATGTGAATCACAAAGGAACTTCAACACATTCCTGTGCAATTCACATGTGGTTCAGTGTAATGCAATTTGAGCCCATTCATTTTGAATGAGCTCAAATCACACCACATCGCACCAAAGACATGCATGCACCAATTTTTGAACCACAGTGCAACCAGATTTCATGTTTTGTTTTGTACCACGCAATCTGGTGCTGGCAAATGCACTCTGTTTGCAACACTGACATCCACTGCAGACTGCAAGGGTAGTGCGATTTGAATGCGGTGTGCGAAATGCACACAGATTGCGGGGTTTCTGCAACACATTCTAGTGTAAGCCTAAACTGATTAATTCATTTTTGAAAGCTAGTATAAAAAAAACAAAGCTAAAAACTAATACAGAAAATCAATTTGGATCAACTTGATTTTTAACTGCTTTTTAACTTTAAAAAACTTACTCATAATTGTAGCAATTAAGTACACGTGACTTGAAGGTTTCTTATAAAAACTGGAAAAACTATTTGAATTAACTTAATATGTTTAAGTACTCAACTTAAAAACATGTGTTTATAACGCCAGTAATTAAGTTGGCGGTAAATAAAAATGCATTCATTTCTATCAGAAAAGCTAATTACCTCAATGCAATGTAGTTTGTTGCTTCAACTTAATTTCACCAGACATTGTCATAACTTAAAAAGCTTGATGCAAACTGTTGCATTGATTTTTTTTTGTTGAGCCAAAACATTATTTTTTTAGAGTGTATATTATATTCCATTTTTGGTTTTGGGTGTAAATACTACTTTAAGATTTGGGTTTAAAGGTGCGACAAGTCTATAATTTTGGCAGATCAAAGCATCTTTTGCTACTTTAGAGATTGCTATAATCTGCGCATGTAGGGTGTTGGTTGGTAGCTGGTTGATTCTTAAAACCAAATTGAATGCTTTAATGATCCAGGGTATCAGTGTTTGAGAAAATGTTTCATAATATTGCAGGCTCAAGCCATAAGGGTTAGATAAAAATGTTAAAAGAGTACTCTGAATTTTTTCCTGTTCATCATGAACTGATCAAAAGCCCTGTTACCGTAGTCTCTTGGATCACTAGCTAATTAACAAGGTGCCTTTTGAAAGATTTTAAATGAATCTGGTCAGCCCCCTGGTGAAGTTTACTAGGAGCCATTAGTATGTTCTTGTTGTTTTAGATTACATGATCAGCTATCCAGAAACAATTCCTTTGAGAAACACCTTGGCAAAAATAATCACTACAAAACTATTATATATGTTCTCCTGTACTGGATTAGCCAAAGGAATCCTTATGGACCAAGGGAAACCCTTTATGTCAAAACTGATGAACAAATTGGGAACACTGTTGAAGATGAAACAGTTAAAGTAGACTATATTGCTAAAAGTATTGGGACTCCCCTCCAAATCATTGGATTCAGGTGTTCCAAACACCTCCATGGACACAGGTATATAAAATCAAGCTCCTAGGCATGCAGACTGCTTCTTCAAACATTTGTGAAATAATGGGTTGCACTCAGGAGCTCAGTGAATTTAAGGGTGGTACCCTGATAGATTGCCACCTGTGCAATAAGTCCATATGTGAAATTTGCTTTCTCACTACCTGTGCAGTCGCTTGTATAGGGGATGGCTTCAGCCGTCACACTGGCTAGGCCCTCTGATGCATTTTGCCCTGCCCACTGATCATTCTTCTGTGATCAAACCCCGGTGGGCGGGGTGAAAGGCCTCAGAGGGTGTGGCCGGCATGATGGCTGAGTCCATCCCCTAAACACGGGACTACACAGGTGGTAAGAGCGGTGTCTCTTCTCTTCTCCCTAACATAAGCTACTGGACTGACATTTGGACACTGCTTCCCTGCACTTGCCAGTGAGGTGATTCCTCCAACATTCAGCTTCTGAGCGGTCCCACGACGTTTCACATTTCAGTTTATTTGCTAGCTACTAAATATTCCACGGTCAACTCTTAGTGGTATTATAACAAAGTGGAAGCAACTGGGAACAACAGCAACTCAGCCACAAAAAAATGACAGAGCGGGTCAGTGCATGCTGATGCGCACAGTGCGCAGAAGTTGGCAACTGTCTGAGTCAATAACTAAAGACCTCCAAACTTCAAGTGACCTTCAGATTAGCACAACAGCAGTGCATAGAGAGCTTCGTGGAATGGGTTTCCATGGCTGAGCAGATGCATCCAAGCCTTACATCACTAAGTGCAATGCAAAGTGTTGGATGCAGTGGTGTAAAGCACATGGCCACTGGATTCTAGAGCAGAGAAGACATGTTCTCTGGAGTGACGAATCACGCTTCTCTGTCTGGCAATCCGATGCACATGTCTGGGTTTGGCAGTTGCCAAGAGAATGGTACTTGCCTGACTGCATTGTGCCAAGTGTAAAATTTGGTGGAGGGGGAATTATGGTGTGGGGTTGTTTTTCAGGGGTTGGGCTTGGCCCCTTAGTTCCAGTGAAGGGAACTCTTAAGGCATCAGCATACCAAGAAATTTTAGACAACTTTGTGGGAACAGTTTGGGGATGGCCCCTTCCTGTTCCAACGTGATTGCGCAACAGTGCACAAAGCAAGGTCCATGAAGACATGGATGAGCAAGTTTGGGGTGGAGGAACTTGACTGGCCTGCACAGAGTCCTGACCTCAACCTGATAGAAAACCTGAATTAGAGCAGAAACTGAGAGCCAGGGCTTCTCATCCAACTTCAGTGCCTGACCTCACAAATGTGCTTCTGGAAGAATGGTCAAACATTCCCATAAACACACTCCTAAACCTTTTGGATAGCCTTCCCAGAAGAGTCTGAGGTCTGATGAAAAAGCTGATTGCTTTGAAACAGGTCACCACTCCTGTCCTGCAGCTCCACGTTCTGTCCTGAAGTCACTTCCGCCCAGCGGCCATCTCTGTTGCGTTCCAGGCTGGTTTCTACCTACGTGACACAGCCCATGCTGGCTGGAGAGGCACACCACCTACCAGGAGACCCAGCATTCCCATGCACTGTGTCCCCCTGGATATCCACCTGCCTTCTCTGCTCCTCCCATGAGATCAGTGAGGGAGCACCAGCCTTCACATTACCAGTGGCCCCTGGAACCCATCCAAGCCTATCCATCCTGCTTATGGTACTATGCCCGGATGACGTCCTTCCCTTATATTTTGATGCCTGAAACCTTTCTACCTCATATGAGTTACTTATATTTGTGTGCAATAAACTGTTATTTTTATACTACACTTAGTCTGGCGCACCTCTATCTCCTCTAACACTGTTCAACAAATTTTTATTTTTTGCCAGTTTTGGAAACAAAAGGATCCATTTCTTAATGAATTTCACATTCTGAGTTCAAATATAACAATGAAATTTGTCAATTGGCTCTAGTTTTTCTGTAAACGGAAAGTTTTCTACTATAGGCGTAATGACTACATAATGCACAATAATTATATAGATAGATGTCTTTCCACAAATATAAAGCAAGTGATATTGACTACATAACAAAGCCTAAATGGCATAATATATTGCATAGGATTACCAAGAAAAATTATAGCCATAAGCTAAGTTGAATCATTTTAATACTTAGGATTCTCACTAGTTTTGTCTTCAGTTTGTGTCGGTTTTGCTTCTCTTGGCTTTTCTCTTGTATTCGAGGAAAGGGCTATCTCTTACAACTGCACGTGACTACACGCTTCAGGTTCTTCCTCACTTGACTCAACCACGAAGGATTCTGGTGCTTTAGGAATTGGTAGCCCCTCTCCTTGAGGAACTGGACGTATTGCCGATGGAATATTTGGATAGTGCACAGATAACTTTTTCTTCTTATTTAGCCCTTTTACAATTGGAGGCACCATACAAAAGTAACAATTACTAACATGATCTGTTGGCTCTCTCCAAATCATTGGCACAGCGAAAGGCATAGATGCCTTTTTTCCATTCAACCATTGCTCCAGTGCCGTCCCACAAGAATTGCAGCATATATGTGGTGCCCAGCTCTTGTCCTGGTCTCCTATCTTGCAGCCAAAATACAAATTGTAGGCTTTCTTAATCATTCCTGTTATCCTCCTTTTTTGTGAGATAAAAGTTATTTCACCGCAGATATAGCAGAAATTATCTGCTTTATTCACACAAGTTTGAGGCATTACTGAGTAGCCTATATAAGCATAAAACGAAATGTAAAGACGCTGTCGAACTACAATCAGCTACAGATACTGCAGCTTTTATGCAGTGAAGTGATGCAATTAAAAGGCTAATATTGCATCATCTCAGTATACATGCAATTTTCTATTGGTCACCAGTATCAATTGCGCAATATGCAGCTGAAGTTGCATCATAATTTTGAATGGCTTACGTCATTAGATGAGTGAATATATCATGGAAACTAGAGCCAATCAACATTTTTTAGGGTCATTTTCGTTTTCAGCACCCCAAAATTATGTAAGATTAGCTAATTTTATGCCCAAAACTTTTTACCTGTTGAACAGTGTAATTTCCCAGAAGAGTTGAAGCTGTTATAGCTGTTATAAGGGTGGGCCAATGCAATATTAAACGCTACAGACTAAGACTGGGATGCAATTAAAGTTCATGTGCGTGTAAAGGCAAGCGTCCCAATAATTTTGGTCATATAGTGTATAACTAAAGGCAAAAGTGTTTTGTTTTATTTGTTTTAGATGGAGTGGAGAGGGTTATAACATCTATCTGGTTTTTATTGCTGTCTTTGTTCCTGTTGGGGAGATTAATTTTCCCTATTTGTCCTATTTACTGTATTCTCATTGAGTGAAAGTGAAAGACAATCACAAATTTAGGGTTGTCACCAGAAAAAGAATAGGGGACCCTGAAGCGAAATCCTGAAGCGAAATCTCCTCAGCTGAACACTGATGAAAAAAAAAACCCTGACATGGGATATACCAGTCCCTTATTCTATGAAAAAGGAAAAACAAGGTTTTACTTTAGGAACCTCTGCGTATCACCCACAACCCAAAATTTTGGTGCAGCAGTTTAACAAAACCCTAAAAAGTATTGCATAACATATTTGACAAAGATGGGCTGGACTGGGATCACCTGCTTCCCTATCTCACATTCGTTATCAGCGAGGTCCTGCCAGCTACTATAAGGTTTTTTTCTTTGGAGCTGCTGTATGGTAGATATCCCTGAGGCCTACTGGATTTTGTGAAAATAGCCTATAAACAAGAAGCCATGCCCCATAGGAGTGTAATTGAAGATATTTCTCAGATGATGAACAAAATCACAGCAGTCATGCTGTCAAGTTCGTGAGAATGTGCACAGGGCCCAGGAAGCTCAAACCAGAACATATAATAGGTCAGCAAGGGTAAGGACTTTTCTTCCTAGAAACATGGTCTTCGTGTTAAGTTTAACCATGGAAAGCACATTTCTGTGTCAGTACCAAGGATCATTTGGAAATGAAGGGAGCTAAACTATAAAAAGTGTTCCAACTGGACAGACAGATCAGATTTGCTATGTGAACCTCATGAAACCGTGAAAGGAAAGCAAATCTAGCTAGCCCATTGCTGCTGACTGGTTCTTCGACATCAGAAGTTGAGGTGGCTGACACCTTATACTAAGAACAAAAGCAGGAAGTGAATGAGTTCCTGCAGTGAAACCAGGAGGCCTTCTTATAGCTTCCAGGTTGTAGCTCTGTGATTAAACACAACATAATTACAGAACCCTAGACTTGTGTTTGGCTTAAGCATTATCAAATTCCAGAAGCTAGAAGAAAGGCTACAGCAGATAAGGTGCAGAAAATGTTGATCTTGGGATATTAAATTGAATATGAAGTCCAAGAGTTAGTGTTCTAGCCCAATAAAAATTGTTTCCAAACCTTACAGCTGAACCTGGTTCTGCAATGACTTTAGGAAGCTGAACTAGCTGTCAAAGCTTGATGATTATCCCATGCCCAGGGTATATGAATTAAAAAAGATTTGGGCTTGCCCAATTCACACCAGCCATTGGACCCTACTGGAAAATCCTCCTCACTGACATTGCTAAAAAAAAGACCACTTTTGCCATGGTAGTATATCTGCATTTCTCTTAGCTTGCAAGGGGACCTACAACCTATGGATGAGGTCCTTTGGCCACACCAGAAGTATGCAGCTGCCTGCCTAGACAATATGGTCAATTTTAGTAGACTGGGAAACAGGGTTCAGGCAGTCTTGGATGCCATACAGGAAGCAGGGTTTAGCCAATCTAAAATAATGTGCTATAGGCATGGAGGAAGCCTTGTTTTTGGGCTACATCATTAGCAGAGGCCTTATTATACCTCAACAAGTGTGAACCTTCCTAGGAATGGTCGGCTACTACAGGAGTTTCATCCCTGATTTTGCCACTATTGCAGCCCCCTTCAGAGACCTAACCAAGGACAGAGTGTCCATAATAATTAAAAAGAACCTGCAGCAAAAAGTGCCTTTTGGGAACTAAATTCATACTGTGTAAGAACTAATGCTAGTTGCTCCCAACTTCAAAAATTAATTTGTGATTCTGGGCTCCATTCATGAAGAGGTATTTTCCTCTTTAGGATCTGGGGTAAAAATTCACAAAAAAGCTACTAAAATTAGGCATGCAATATTTCAAAGTGTACGGTATTTACTGTATCTCATGAAACCATTCTGTATTTTATCTCATGACGTACTATCCAGTGGGATGGATACAGTGGAGAAAGATTAGAACCCCTGTCAGTTTTTATTGCTGTCTGTGCCCCCATTAGGAAGCTTCACTCTCTCTATTGTTACTGTTTCTCCTTATCACTGAATGTGAAAGGAAAAGAAACTCACGGTTTGAGCTGACATTGGAACACTAATAGTGAGGAAATCTCCTCAATCAGACACATATGACAAAAGCAACAAAAAACTGTCAAGGGTTCTAAACCTCCATTACTCTATCCAAAATGGAAATAAAGTTTTGCCTCTAGTTACACTTTAAAGTCATTGCTATATCTTTCTATGGGTCTGTTTTGTCTTGTTAGAGACAAGTGTCATTCTCTGATGTTCTTGAAAGTATCATTCTAGTATCTCTCAAACATTCAAATTGATGACACCCCTCTCCTAACAGCTCAAGTTACACGCCATTGTAAGAATACCTACCTATTCCTTTATCCGATTTTGTCTTGGGAATATTTGCACCAAAGATACCTCTCAAAATAATAGTGAAAAATAATGTATCCCCACTACATATGACATACACTATATGGCCAAAAGTATTGGGACACCTGCCTTTACACGCACATGAACTTTAATGGCATCCCAGTCTTATTATGTAGGGTTCAATATTGCACTGTCCCACCGTTTGCAGTTTTAACAGCTTCAATTCTCCTGGGAAGGCTGTCCAGAAGGTTTTTGAGTTTGTCTATGGGAATGTTTGACCATTTTTCCAGAAGCGCATTTGTGAGGTCAGGTACTAATGCAGACGAGAAGGCCTGGCTCGCATTCTCCGCTCTAATTCACCCCTAAGGTGTTCTGTCGGGTTGAGGTCAGGACTCTTTACAGGCCAGTCAAGTTCCTCCACCCCAAACTTGCTCATCCATGTCTTCATGGACCTTGCTTTCTGCACTGGTGTGCAGTCATGTTGGAACAGGAAGGGGCTATCCTCAAACTGTTCCCACAAAGTTGGCAGCATGAAATTGTCCAAAATGTCTTGGTATGCTGATGCCTTAAGAGTTCCCTTAACTGGAACTAAGGGACCAAGCCCAACCCCTGAAAAACAACCCCACACCATAACCCCCCCCTCCACCAAACTTTACACTTGGCACAATGCAGTCAGGCAAGTACTATTCTCCTGGCAACCACCAAACCCAGACATGTGCATCGGTTTGCCAGACAGAAAAGCATGATTTGTCACTCCAGACAACATATCCCCTCTTCTTTAGAGTCCAGTGGCATGTGCTTTACACCACTGCATTGAAAACCCATTCCATGAAGCTCTCTATGCACTGTTGTGCTAATCTGAAGGCCACTCAAAGTTTGGAGATCTTTAGCTATTGTCTCTGCAGACAGTTGGCAACTTCTGCGCACTGTGCACTTCAGCATGCGCTGACCCCGCTCTGTCATTTTACGTGGCCTACCACTTCGTGGCTGAGTTGTTGTTGTTCTCAGTTGCTTCCACGTTGTTATAATGCCACGAACAGTTGACCATGGCATATTTAGTAGCTAGAAAATTTCACAGATGGACTTATTGCACAGGTGGCAACCTATCACGGTTCTACGGTCGAATTCACTGAGCTCCTGAGAGTGACCCATTCTTTCACAAATGTTTGTAGAAACAGTCTGCATGCCTAGGTACTTCATTTTATACACCTGTGGAGGTGATTGGAACACCTGAATCCAATGATTTGGAGGGGTGTCCCAATACTTTTGGCAATATAGTGTATGCTCTAACAAGGGATAAGACCTTGTATTGTATTGTTTGGAGTGATTGGGAAGCTTATGCAGCAAATGATGTAGATGCTTGTAGATACACAAAAAAAGTCTCAGAAAATCTGGAAAAATGACAGGAGAAAATAGACATATTTCACTAAATGTGTTGGGGTTGATTTACTAAAGGCAAATAGACTGCGCACTTTGTAAGTGCACCTGCTCCAGAGCTTTGTAAATGAGGGGAAACCCTGCTAACTTCCATCATCCAATCCAAAATTATTCTTTTTTTAATTTTCCCTGCATGTGACTGGGTATTTTTTGTAAAGTGAAGTTTTTCTTCATTCCTTAATACCGCATGCCTGGACCACTTCCTATTTAACACATGCATTTAGTTATTTATTTCTTTTAATGAATTGGCTGTTTTATGAGGTATTTAGCTAGCATTGTTGCTTTTTTGAGGTAAATATCAAGTGATGTGCCAGCCAAAAAAAAACAATGCCTGGGTAACACAATGGTTTTTTCACGTTACAAAAACTTATTTACAGTGAACCACTGAACTTCACTTCACCACAGAGAAGAAACATGGTAATCCAGGTGCCCTCTCCAGGACTCACTGTCTCCTAGGTAAAGTGTTCAACCTGATGGCATCGAAAAGAGGGAGGGTATATGTGACAAAGTCTGTGGTAAAATGTCACAAAGGGAATGGATACCCATAATACAGATTGCGACAGTAGTGGGCTCAGAGTAGCCTAGTGAGGAATATAGGTCAGCATTGCTTTCGGAGGCTGATGTTAGAATTCCTATTTTGAGTCTAGGGTTTGGGCTAAGGAAGATTTTGGGTGAGTCCTATTGGCCATCTGGTCCACAAATCCACCTGCCAGAATGCCTGGCTTGTAAAAACGGCTGGAGAACTCTCACAGGAAGAGGCTATACTATAGCTTTGAAAACCCAAAGGATATCAAACAGACAGTGTGCTGTTTTTGCTGTGCAAAAAGCTCTTGAAAGATTTCCACCAGATTGGGAGTGGCTGAAGCTGGGAAAAAGCCTATGGCATGGACTCTGACACTTGCAAAATTAAGCAGGACTTTCTATTTTGCTTTATGTTGACATGAAGCGGTTTTGTTTTGTCTAGGCACTAAAAAATAAAGATGGGATAATTAGTCCTGTAAGGATAATGCACTGTACAGTGCCTTACTGCCACAGAGATGTCATAATCCCCTTTTTAGGGCAGCGAGTTAAAAAAACGAGGAAGAGAGGGACTTTTGAATTGCTATATAATGCAGACATTTTGAGTCGCTCTGAATAAAATTATCAATTTAAAATGTAGCTGCATTCGCATTAACAACTTGCCCTTCAGAGGATTTACCCCCCTTCCTGACCAGTCCATTTTTTGTGTTACGGTGCTGAGTTATTTTAACTGACAATTGCACGGTCATGCAATGCTACACCGGCAATCACTGGGTGCCGGCGAGCAATCACCGGCCGGGACCTGGTGATTGACATGGATAGGGCACGCACATGCCCCTACCCGGAACTGCAATATCACATTTTATATATATATGATTTTCGGCACCCGTGCCGCCCCATAGCAGTATTTCTAATATATCCTATTTCACAGCATGGTCTGCCCACATTTACATTCATCTTGATCACGAAAAACGTCTGGGGGTGTCACATACTTGGTTACATTGGCTTGCCCCTAATCCAGAACAGGACAGTAGGATGTAAAATTCCTAAGCCACCACAACTCAGGTAAGTATATTATCTGCAGAAAGGTTCTTTTATGTTAATCTAGTGACAGACAGGAGATTTCTTCTGCATTGAGCTGCATATGCACCTGTCTTATGAGAACAGATTTTTCAAAGCAAAGCAGGATGTACTCAGAGATATGAGGCTGCAAGCAATATTGTTAAAAACAGAACTTTTCTTTGGTAAAAGTAACTTATCATATTGACATCATATTAAGTTCAAATGCATCTTTTGGGTGATGTTACCTGCAAATGTGCTGCATTAGAAAATGGGCAGGGAACTAACACTTCTGTATAATCTGGACTACATTGATACAAAAATATATCTGACAGATTGTAAACCTAACATAAAAGCAAGTACCCTTTTTACCTTCCTGAATACCCAAGAAACCCCAAACCTTCAAATCTGAATTTGTAAAGAATTGCTTCCAGTTTCAAGGTCATGTTATGCACTTAATAATTTAGATTAATTGAATAAAAAATGTGCTATAAAGGACAGGAATTCAGTTCTCTTCTACTGCACTATTCCCATGATTGCATTTATTGATCGTGACCCCTGGGGCACTCTCCTTCCCACCACTAGAGCCTCCACTACATGTGATAACTTATACAATCCTGACAGCTGCACTTTGAAGACTGTGCTGTGCATTACTTATGTACAGTTGCGTTCAAAATAATAGCAGTCAGACATCACTAACCTGATCAATCACTATTTTTGGTAGAAATGATATTTCTACATGGCAAATAATTTACTAGGTGTAGTAGAGTAATAGAAATCCAACAGACCCAACAGTCATGACATGCATGCTGCTGATTCTGTGTAATTGAATCACTCATTGAAAGGGGCATGTTCAAAATAATAGCAGTGTGGAGTTCTATTAGTGAGGTCATTCATTCTTTGAAAAACAGGTGGCAATTATTGCCCTTATTTAAGGAAGGAAGGCAGCAAATGTTGTACAGGCTGGTTACAGTGCATTTCTCTCTGAAATTCTGAGGAAAATGGGTCATTCCAGACATTGTTCAGAAGAACAGCGTACCTTGATTTAAAAGTTGATTGGAGAGGGGAAAACATATAAAGAAGTGCAGAAAATTATAGGCTGCTCAGCTAAAATGATCGCAAATGCTTTAAAATGGCAACCAAAACCTGAAAGACATGGAAGAAAGTGAAAAACTACCATTTGAATGGATAGAAGAATAGCCAAAATGGCAAGGACTCAGCCAACAATCAGCTCCAGGAAGATCAAAGAAGGTCTAAAGTTACCTGTGAGTACTGTTACAATTAGAAGACACCTATGTGAAGCCAAGCTATCTGCAAGAAGCCCCCACAAAGTCCCACTGTTGAAAAAAAGACGTGCTGAAGAGGTTACAGTTTGCCAAAGAGCATATTGACTGGCCTAAAGAGAAATGGCGCAACATTTTGTGGACTTATGAAAGTAAGATTGTTCTTTTTGGGTCTAGTGGCCAGAGACAGTTTGTCAGACGACCCCCAAACACTGAATTCAAGCCACAGTACACTGTGAAGACAGTGAAGCATGGTTGCGCAAGCATCATGATATGGGGATGTTTCTCATATTACGGTGTTGGGCCTATTTATTGCATACCAGGGATCATGGATCAGTTTGAATACATCAGAATACTTGAAGAGCTCATGCTGCCTTATGCTGAAGAGGAAATGCCCTTGAAATGGGTGTTCCAACAAGACAACGACCCCAAACATACCAGTCAACATGCAACATCTTGGTTCCAGACGTTATGGAGTGGCCAACCCAATCCCCGGATCTTAATCCAATAGAAAACTTGGGGGGTGACATAAAAAAATGCAGTTTCTGAGGCAAAACCAAGAAATAGAAAAGAGCTGTGGAATGTAGTCCAATCATGGACCTAATAAACACCTTCTCCTCCTGCCCCCGCCGACTCTTCTCCACCTTCAACTCCCTGCTCTCCCCCCCCCCCCTCCTCCACTCAGTACCTCTCTCACCGCCCACGAAATTGCCACCCATTTCCACAACAAGATTGACGCTATCCGTAAGGACATCGTCAACTTGCAATCTACCTCCCCACCTAGCCTCCTCGCCCCCGTCACCCCTTCATCTCCCCCCTCCTCTGCCCTCACAACCGCACTGCCCCCCTCCTCTCCCAATGCCCCGCCCACCATAACCCCCCCCGCACTGCACTCCCTCAGCCCTGTCACTACTGAGGAAGTCGCCAAAGTCCTCTCAAAAGCCCGCCTCACTACCTGCCCCCTGGACCCTATCCCCTCTCAACTCCTCCGGTCACCCCCCTCTTCCCTCATCCGCTCCCTCACCCACATCTTCAATCTCTCCCTCTCTACTGGCGTATTCCCCTCCCCCCTAAAGCACGCGCATATCACCCCCATCCTCAAAAAGCCCTCCCTGGATCCCGCGGACCCCAACAACCTCAGACCCATCTCCCTGCTGCCACTCACCTCCAAGCTCCTTGAACGCTTAGTCTACGATCGCCTAAGCTCCCACCTTACTGACAATAACCTCCTTGACCCTCTACAGTCCGGCTTCCGTCCCCTACACTCCACTGAAACCGCCCTCCTCAAAATCACTAACGACCTACTCAACGCCAAAGCCAAGGGCGACTACTCTGTCCTCCTTCTCCTGGACCTCTCTGCGGCCTTCGACACAGTTGACCACCCCCTCCTTCTTAATAAACTACTCTCCCTTGGCATCGGAGATGCTGCTCTCTCTTGGTTCTCATCCTACCTATCCCGACGCTCCTTCAGTGTCACCTACAATGGTGCCACCTCCCCCTCCCTCCCCCTCTCTGTTGGGGTCCCCCAAGGCTCTGTCCTTGGACCCCTTCTCTTCTCCATCTACACCTCCTCCCTGGGCAAACTCATACAATCTCACGGCTTCAACTATCACCTCTATGCTGACGACACCCAAATCTACCTCTCCACCCCTCACCTCACCCCCACTATCTCCGCCCGCATCACTCACCTCCTAAATGACATCTCAGACTGGATGTCGCTACATTTCCTCAAGATTAACCTCTCCAAAACCGAGCTTCTCGTCTTTCCCCCTGCCCACACCCCCCCCCCCCATCCTATCCATCATCACCAACAACTCCACTATCACTTCCGCCCCGCAAGCCAAAGTCCTTGGCGTCATTCTTGACGCGAACCTCTCCCTCCAACCGCATGTCAAATCACTCACAAACACATGCAGGCTCCATCTTCGCAACATTGCCAAGATCCGCTCCTTCCTCACCCCAGACACCACCAAACTTCTAGTACACTCCCTCATCATCTCACGCCTTGACTACTGCAACTCCCTCCTCACTGGCCTACCCAAGTGCAGGCTCTCCCCGCTCCAGACCATCCTGAACTCAGCTGCCAGACTCATCCACCTTACCACCCGCTCCACCTCTGCCACCCCCCTCTGCCTCTCCCTCCACTGGCTCCCGATTGCCCAACGCATCAAATTTAAACTCCTTACCCTGACCTACAAAGCCGTTCACAACACTGCCCCTGACTACCTCACCAATCTGATCACCAGGTACCACCCTACCCGTACCCTTCGCTCCTCACAGGACCTCCTTCTATCCTGCTCCCTGGTCTCCTCCTCCCATGCACGACTGCAGGACTTCTCCAGGTCCTCCCCCATCCTCTGGAACTCGCTGCCCCAATCCATCAGACTGTCGCCTTCTCTATTCACATTCAGGCGCTCCCTCAAAACCCATCTCTTCAGGGAAGCCTACCCCACCCTCACCTAACGGCCATCCTCCCTCATTCCTCCTACCACTTCATCCCCCTCAGCCACTTCCTACTGTACCTTTACCCCCTCCCTCCTAGATTGTAAGCTCGTAAGAGTAGGGCCCTCTTACCCCTCGTACGCTGTCTGTCTTTGTTGTACTGTGCCATGTATTGTCCCCCCCTATTGTACAGCGCTGAGCAAACCCTTTGGCGCTATATAAACTCGTAGTAATAATAATAATAATAATAATAATCATCCTGGGCTGGAATACCTGTTCACAGGTGCCAGAAGTTGGTTGACTCCATGCAACACAGATGTACAGCAATTCTCAGAAACAGTGGTTATACAACTAAATATTAATTAAGTGATTCAAAGGAAAGCAAAATCTTAAAACATTTTTCAGTTCATATAGTGAATGTTTGAGTTTGTAAAGAAGAATACAAACACTGCTATTTTTTTGAACAGTAAATATTCACTTTTCTTCAATTTTTTTAGAGGAACAACACAAATTTGATATATTTTTCTTCATGTTTTGACTTGAAATAGAATGTGTAGTGTTCCCAATGCATTTGTGTGTATGGAAATAAAAGCTATTAGAACGATTTTGAGCTTTATTCACTTTTTTCAACACACTGCTATTATTTTGAACACAACTGTATATCCTAAACCAGTGTTTATTGTCTCAGCAGTTGCTGAATAGTTCTCAACTATCTTAACCACTTGCACTCTAGAGCAGGGCTTGAAAAACCAGCTTGCCAAATGCAAGGAGAAATTCCTCAGTGGCGAGCGGCGAGCACAGATGAAGCATGGAGCGAATGCACCTGCGCTCCAAGCCTCATTGTGAAGCCGAGTTCTGGTTTACAACTTCCGGTTTCCGGCTTCTTCCACACCGCCGCTGAGGGGACAGATGCAGGAGAAGTCCGCTGTCCTCCGCGGAGAGGAGACACCCTCTCTACCACCGCGGGGGACTCGGAGGGACTAGGAGTAAGTACTGTATACAACATAAGGTGCAGCGCTAAAAACTCAGATAAAATACTGGAGGATGGATATAGACATAAAATCATTAAATCATTGACTGAATGATATCAAATGGATAAACCACAATAATAGACATATATAGGTGACTGATAAGTGCCGGAATAAAGTACCAAAGTCTATATATTGAATGGTGATCCTTCGTGTGATAGAATATGCAAATTATACACTCACCAGATGCATAATTTAAATATGCATTAAGAAGATATATCCCATCTCAAGGTCTCAAATGGAATCATCTTAAGGACTTGTCTAGCATCTTTAGGCTTCCCTCTGGGCACCTCTGACCATCTGGGGTTCCCTTTGGATCATCCAATATAGCACCTCTCAGTTACCTTCCCTGGTGGCTCTGTGGGTGGTGGACTCAACACGAGTCTCAAGAAAGGATGCCAAGATAGTGTAGTACCGTTTAAAAGGATGATTTATTGATCCAAAAATAAGACATGATAAAAACAAAATAACTGACCTCTTAAGGGTAAGAGCTGCGAAGTCCAGACGTCACGCTGCCAAGTCCCATGTGGGCCGGCGGCCATCTTTTACACATCTCATGGTCAGTTATTTTGTTTTTATCATGTCTTATTTTTCGATAAGTTCTTTCTGAGTTTTTAGCGCTGCACCCTTTGTAGTATATTAGCTGTTGGAGGTTTTTGGTACCTTTCGCTGTACAGCGGCTTTGTTCTAGTGCTCACTTTCTCTACTCATATCACTGTATACAACATGCCATATCACTATAATGGAGTACAGGGAGCTGGGCTATAAATTACTCAGTAATGTATATCCCAGCTCCCCTGTACTCCATTATAGTGATATGACATGTAGACAGTAATGTATAACCCAGATCCCCTGTACACCATTATAGTGATGACATGTATACAGTAATGATTACTATATACATGTCTTATCACTATAATGGAGTACAGGGGAGCTGGGATATACATTACTGTGTACAGATTTATATTTTGGACTATTTATTCTAAAGAAAAATGCAATTTCATAAGCTTTAAGGGGGTGTGGTTGGGGGAGGGCCGGGGTGGGGTTCGGGGCGGCCAGGGGTGGGGTTGGGGGCGGACCTGGGCAAGGATGGATGGGGCAACTGGTGGAGAGTAAGTTTTGTGACCGGCTAGTAGGTCTGGACTTGAAATTTTAACCCTTGCTCTAGAGGATTTACCCCCTTAATGGCCAGGCCTCTTTTTGCTACTCAGCGCTGCACTAATTCAACTGATAATTGCGCGGTGATGCAATGCTGTACCCAAACTAAATTTACATCCTTTTTTCACACAAATAGAGCTTTCTTTTGGTGGTATTTGATCAGTTGTGCGCATTTTTGGCACCGTGCAATGGCGAGAAACTGGATACGTTTTTAATATCCATAGGCAAAGTTTTAAAAGCCTTTACAAGCTACTATTTTAGATTTACAGAGGAGGTCTAGTGCTAGAATTACTGCCCTTGATCTGACGTTCACGGTGATACCTCACATGCATGGTGCAACCGCTGTTTACATACCGGCACAGGGTCAACGCTCGCACACACAGGTGTGCGGACGCGTGGGGGGAAAGAGGTTTTTTTTTTTGTTATTTTGATTTTTTTAATTATTTTTACACTGTCCCTTTCATTTTTTTTTATCACTTTTAATGTTATCACAGGGAATGCAAATATCTCCTATAAGTTTAATGGGCATTGTCATATATTCTTTTTTGAGAAATCTGGGGTCTATCAGACTCTAGATCTCTCCTCTGCCCTTACATTATCTAATCTCACCAAGATCGGTGTGATCAGATGCTTTCCCAATTTATAAATGGTGCGGTTTATATTCTGCAAAACTGAAGTGATGAAATGCTCGTAGCTTCCAATTTCGTAGACTATAGAGATGATTGGCACCATTCTGGCCTCCAATCAGCTCAATGATCAGCTGGCAGAAACACCGGCTGCATTCTCATGTTCCCCCGATGGCACGGGACTGCCCGAGAAGGCCATGGAAGGCACCGGGGGAGGGGGGGCATCATCTCCCACTGCTTGTAAAAGCAGTCCTGCAGCTAATTAGACACTATGATTGCTTTTACATGAAAGCCAATCGCCAGCTGAAAAAAATGATACCAAGATGATGCCTGCAGCTGTAAGCATCATCCTGGTATAACCATTCAAAATCCAGGGATGTACCAGTACATCACTCATCCTTGTTGGGTATATATGCTATGTTCTTTTTTTTTTTTGTATGCAGCCTGTGGACTGAATGAAAAAAATAAGAAAACATCTCTAACAGAAAAAGTGTGTGGTATGCCCACCATTAGAAAATACCACCACTTCTAATGGTGGGCACACATTAGGCTGCACGGTGCCACATGCGCCAGTTCCAAGAGTGTACAAATGTGTAAATAGTGGCACGCTTGAATAAAAAGTGTCCAAGAATAAGTGGTACCCCATATGGAAAAAGGATGACACCAAGTCCCAAACTATTTTGCCACTGCTCCCCATGAAGTCTGGGCATCTGGGGGGCTCCATGTGACTATCTTTTCGCTCGTAAATCTTATATGTATAGCTTGTTTTCCTCTCACAGGTCTTATACATCTTGACCCCATATCTGGCAAGCTTGCTGGAGAGAAATTGTTTGAATGCAAGGCGGCCAGAAAAACTAATGAGGGACTCATCAACGCAGATTTGATGCTGGGGAGTATAGACATCTGCAACATTTTGGTTAAGGTGGTTTGCAAGGGGCTGAATTTTGTGGAGCCGGTGACAAGTGTATTGTCGTTGAAATGCATAAAACACATTATACTCTTATATTTATGCCTGGCCATGGCAGCAGAAAACACAGGCATATGATGAATCGGGTCTGTGGACCAATAGAACCGCAATTCATTATTTTTAGTAATGCCCATGTTGAGTGTTAGGCCTAAAAAAATGTAAATTCGTAAACCGTAATGGGTTTCCATGCGAATGGTCTGCCAAGGTTTGAATTTGGGTTGGCGGCGATAAATTGTTGTGGATATACATTGCTTTGATCCACAATCAATGCATACAGATCTTCTATGAAAAAAAGTTCCTAAAATCAAGGGGAGTAGTTAAATTTGCGTTTTCCACCTGAATTCTGGGTTGGGCAGTGAATGGGGGAAGTACGGTGCTGCAAAATTTGTGGGCTGCCAATCGGGATTTGCAAGCACATCCGGAAGGATACTAGGGGCTCTACGGGTCTGTGTGCAAATTCTTGGTGGTTGCAGGACAATACTTGTGCTGGCCACCGCACCAGTTTGTACTTCAATTATGGGACTCGCCACATCACCAAGTGATACTGCAGTGCTGGTATTATTAATATACAGGATTTATATAGCTCCAACAGTTTGATTAGCGTATTTACAATATAACATGAGACAATACAGCAACAATACAATTCAATACAAGAGGGTTAGGAGGGCCTGATCCTGGGAGCTTACAATCTAAGAGGTATGTAAAAGACCAGGATGTACTAGGCCACTGGTGCTCGCAAGTTCACCAAAAGGTAGTGTGGCACTAGTACTGGCACTCTGCTGCATATGAGAGTCATCAAAATTTACCGGCAAGTGCTAACAGAGATCAGGCCTGATTCTGTGAACACTGCGGTTTTGTGTGCAATGTATCAAGTGACAGTGACCTACTGACACTGCACTAGCTGGGGGAGAAGGGGGGGGGGTAAGCGTAGGGGCTAAACGCAGGTGCTGGCAGGTGCCGTGGCTGATCCCGCTAACACTGCGTTTTTGGGGACGCTATACTAATGTGAACGCTGGTATAGTGCTGATCTGATCGAAGATATTGATCCGTTCAAACACTACAGTATACTAGCAATGGAGATTTATTGTGTATGAGCGTGTTCCTGGCAATCAAGGGGTTAATTGTGATGACTGGTGTACTGACGGGCAATCTGACGCTATCTGGGAGGGGCGTGAAAACCATGGGAGCGCAAATCACACACATATATATATATATATATATATATATATATATATATATAGTATATGTGATTTTGCGCACCCGTGCCGCCCTGTAGCAGTAGTAGCACTACTATAGGGCAGTCAGGAAGTGGTTACAGAAGTGGTTTGTGTTACGGCGGTGCGTTACTTTAACTGACATTTGCGCAGTCATGCAACGCTGCACCAAAATGACATTTACGGCATTTTTCCCCACGAATTGACCTTTCTTTCAGTGGTATTTGATTTCCTGTGCGGTTTTTATTTTTTGAGCTATAAAAACAAAAGTACGACAATTTTGAGAAAAAAAAACAATATTTTGGACTTTTTGCTATAATGTATTCTGAAACATGTCTTTTCTAAAAAAAATCTCAACACGTGTAAATTAATTGGTTTACGTGAAAGTTATAACATGCACAAATGGCGGTATAAATACTGGATTTTTTTTTTATATACTAATAATAGCTACGATCAGAGACTTATGGTGGCAATCAGCGACTTATGGCAGGACTGCGGCAGACATTCTGACACTGGGGGGTACTGACTTGGGGTCACTGACATCTCCAGTGACACCAATACAGTGATCAGTGCAAAAAAAAAAAAGCACTGACACTGTACTAATGGCACTGGGGAGGAAGGGGTTAACTTTTTTGGCAATCAAAGGGTTAACTGTGTGAGAGGAATGCTTTACTAGGGGGCGGGGGTGTGTGCTTCACTGTTAAACACTGTCCCGGAAAGCTAAGCTCTGCTCTCCGGAACAGTGTGCTGGAAACTGACAGGGAGGAGAGCTGCATTGAAAACAATGCGCCCTCTAGCATGTAAACAAGATGATGTTTATAAACATGATCCTGCGCTTTGCCGCAGTATATGTACTGTGGGCGGTCCCCTAGTGGTTAATGTAGTTTTAATATATACTTAGGTAAAGAACTAGCTCTATGTCTCAATTTTGTGTGCAGAAAATCATACATAATGGAAAGTTTAATTTTAAAAAAATATAATTGAAGATATTCCATGAAAATTGTTGACTTTTTTCAACAATTGTTGACTCAACAATTTTAACAGGAACACAGATCTTTATTCAAACTATATGTAGGCAGGTGCAGTCTGCTTTCTCCACTGTGGATGGCACTCAAACCTGAGTTGTACCACAGTCTGGAGAGGAGGTTAAGGGAAATACAGTTTCTCTAAGATTTCCTGGGTCAATGGATCAGCGTACCCTGTAGCCGTGTAACCCTTGGAGAATTAGTAGGATCTATATAAGTCCCTTCCTCCAGAATTTGGCTTGATTTTCTGCAAGTGGCTAGGATAGGGAGAGTAGAAGTGTATAAAAAAAAATCATGAATAACAGGTGATAAACCAGAGAGTATATCAGTACAAAAGGAATATGTAAATTATGGTACCCACAATAGTACTTGAGCAGTGAAAGTAGTGTTAACAATATTAATAATAATAATAATAATAATAGCAACAATAGGAAACTATCTTATTTGGTTAGATGTTATACAGAGCCTGTGTATACACATACAATGTACATACAGTACGTACTAAAAAACTAAATGAAATAAGGGACATCAGGCTAAGACCTGTCATCTTCAAGAAATCCAAAATAATTGCTAGATTCAGTTGGAAATAAATAAATAATTAAGCAAGTGAATACACAAGTATGCATATGCATACATATCTATACTGTATATAGACAAATCCGGGTACACTACACTAGGGCATCAAGCCTGAAAAAAAATGGAAGCATATACTATCAAAAAACAAACATATGCTTAGTATTACAATGTAAATACTAACTCAGAAAAGTGTATAACATGCATGTCATACTTTCTAGGAATGGGTGGTGGGATGTAAAAAACAACAACATGATAAACAGATTTCTGAAAGAATGTGAACAAAAAGATGTAAATTATAACAAAATAACAAGTCAGAATCACAAAAAAACATTAGATAACAGTGTTTTCTGTTTGCACAACCATTGAAAACATTCTGCTGGTGAATATTTGTCTGAAATGGATTCAATGAACTATACTTGTAGATCTGAAATGGATTTGTGATGGTACTCAGCAAAATGCAGTGGTACGCTGTTTAGTATTGCCCTCCTGTACAAAGCGCAGGTCCTCTATGAACCTTTTGCATAAAGTTCCTATGGTTTGGCCAATGTAAAGCAATCTGCATGGACAGGAGAGGCAACACACTACATATGTTGAAGATAAGTTAAAAAAGGCACTGATGTAAAAGAGCCTTCCATTGGTCATAAAATACTTCTTATGTTGTACAGTACGTGTGCACACGTGAGATATAGAGACTTTTTGCAGTTAAACATTAGAATGAGTTGTCTACTAATCTGAGATTTGAACTTGCTAGGTGCAATTTTACACTTAACACTGGGTGCTTTTCTATAGACAAACTTAGGAGCCTGGGAAATGGACCATTTAAGATGAGGATCTTGGGCAACATTCTCCATCTTGCGATCTAACAGATGGTATTGAGTCATCAATCTAACCACAGGCCCCTGAGTGGTTTGTGACAGAGTGATATTATCAACCTTCAAGTGGAAAGAGTGGTCTCATCAATCAATTGGGGGGGGGGGGGGGGACCTTACTCTAGGAACTTATTTTTCAGCATGACACTCTGTTGTTGATAGTCTTCTAATCTACTGCAATTGTGTCTTAGGTGATGGAGCTGACTCCTAGAGACATTTTTGATCCATCTAGGATGGTGACAGCTCATGTAGTAGAGGAAGGAATACCTCACAGTTGGTTAAGTTTGATTTTTTGCAACTATAGAGGAGTCTATGTGGGTCAGTTCCACATCTAAAAAGCACATAGATGTAGAATCACCTACAGACTTGAAAGAGAACTGAAAGGAGTTGAAATTATAGTATGTCACAAAATCCTGTACTACGGTTGTGGGGCCATCCCAGACAATGATTATATCATCAATATAATGACCATAAAAGACGAGGTGAGCCAGGGGTTAATTTCCCAAATGCGACTGGTCTCTCACAAGCCCATTGTTAGGTTTGCATAGCTTGGGCAGAATTTTTTCGCCTAGCTCTGCCCATCCTGTAGAGGTAGTAATCTCCCTCAAACTAGAAATAGTTATGTTCCAAGCAGAACTTAGTAGCAGCCAGAATAAAATTAGACTGCTTGGTGTTCAAAAGAGGGTCAAAAGTAAGGAAATTTAAGACCACTTAGGACCCATCTCATAAGGTAGGAGCGTATAGAGAGAACATACATCTAGGTAAACCAACAAATACGAGGACTCCCAAGTGTATGGACGTAAAAGCTCAAGATATAAGATGGTAGAGGTTGTGCCAGTTGTTGAAAAAAATTGTCAATGTAAAGGGGGAAAATAGTGGTAATGCTCTTCATGGAGACTATTATGGGATGTCCAGGTGGATTTTAAGGATCTTTGTGCAGATGGTAAAAGTAGGGCATCCTAAAGAAATCTTTTTGGAAGAAGGCTGCCTTTGTTGTAGTGAGAACTGTAGCACTCCAGATATGTTTGTTGGATTCATCTATAAATGATCTGCTTTAAGTCTAATATAGGTATTGGAATCCAATAGCAAACAAACTTCCTTAACCCCTTCCCGCCGGCACCTCCTGGCCCTTTAAGAGTTTCAGAAGCCGGGAGGTGGGGCGGGTGGGGAGTGGTTTAGGGATCATGCGACACGTTGTCACGGCGGTCACATGAAAGGTCCCGATCGAAAGAGTGGACCAGGACTTTTCCATGAGTACCGCTCATGTGTGCTGGGAGCGCGCAGGGTGCGCGCTCTCAGCGCATATGTTTTTTTGTTATATGAACGCAAATGTGCGGCCACTCGGTGTCTAGGCCCAGACGCCGGGAGGCCGCACATTTGTGTGCAGCCAGCGTGAAGGGGTTAAGACAATGTGATCTAGTTAGGAATGCCTCCCCCTTGTCTGCTGGCTTAATAATGATATTAGTGTTGTTAGCAAGGGTTTCTAGAGCGGCACATTCTTGGTCATTTAGGTTAGACACAAAGTACTGAGATTTAGAAACCCCGTTCTTGCACATATTAGTCAATTCTGTGTAGACTACCTGATAGATGGAATCTACATATGGGCCCTTGGCTGGTTTGGAAAGAAAATAGATTTTGATCTGAGAAAAGTGTGTTTGGTAAGGGGAGAAAAAGTTAAATATTTATACCAAAGAGCTGATTCACCATCTAAACTATCATCCCATAGTAGATCACAAAGGTCACTGAATGCGTGTTCATCCATCAAATTGCCTGCTATTAAGCAGTGAACCAAACTAAATCAGGGGTCTTGGATTTGGCAATTTTTATATTGTAGTACCTTTTGAAGGTTAAATTTCCAACAACTATATTAAGATCCTTAAATAAGGTAAATGGATTTGGTAAAATGGTAGGAGTAAAGTTGAGTTCACATCTAAGTTGAGTTGTTCTGTGAGTAAATGGGAAGATTAATAAAACATCTTTATATTCTCTGCATTTTTTTCTGGAAGACAAATGCTTAGATTTGCCCCCTCTCCTGCCTCTCTATCGATTTTCTTTTGTTTGGAGTGGATCGGGGGGGCTGTGACTAAAAAAGATTCATTGTTCAGTTGCTTTGGTACTTGGGGCAAAGTGGTGGTCAAAGAGGGAGCAGGGTTGGTAATTTGTTCAGGTGCTGGACATTTATCCAAAGGAAGTACCGTCAGAAAATATATCAGGCCTTGATTGACTCTGGATGAGAGGGGGACACTGGGGTCACATCAAAAATAGGGCCAGTGATACTAGAGGCAGATGAAATATTAGATACTGGGTTATCATTGGGACAGCCATGTTTACAGATTTTGGGATAAATCAGGCCACCCTTCACATTAATAAGCTGGCTAAGTACTAGTGGACAAGAAACCCCAAGGGTGCTGGAAGCTCCCGAGTCAACAAGGGGATTCTTCAAAGAACTAATGTTGTTCATAGTTGGAATGGAAGCATGCATGTCTAAACCCCTGGGGAATTAGGACTCTTATTAGTCTTAGTCCTCATGCACACTGGACGTTTTGATAACATTGGTAATGTTACCTTTATAAAGTCACGTTAAAAAACGTGGCAATCAAGATCCCTTCCCCAATTTAACCTTAATAACGGAATTCTCTTTCCTTTTGGTGTAGCACCTAAGTTTGCCAATATGAAAGCACCCAGTGTTTAGCATAAAATTTCACCTAGCAAGATCAAATCTCTTATCAAATCCAAGACAAGTAGACAACTCACTCGAATCCCTCTAGTAAAGATGTTTCCCTGCAAAAGGCTATGTCCCATGTGTGTGCACCTACAACATGGTGAGAAGTCTTTTATGACCAATGGAAGGCCATCAGTGCCTTTTTTAACTGTTCAACATATGTAGTGTGTTGCCTTTTTTGTCTAAGCAGCTTGCTCTAGATTGGCCAAACCATAAGAACTTTATGCAAAAGGTTCGGAGAGGACCGACACTTTATACAGGAGGGCAATAAAAAACACAATGTACCACGAAACTTTGCTGAGTACCATCACAAATCCATTTCAGATCTACACGTATGGGTCATTGAATCCATTTCAGACAAATCTTCACATTCACCAGCAGAACATTTTCAGTGGTTGTGCAAACAGGAAACATATTGGATCTTCACCTTGGACACCCTGGCCCCAAGGGGTCTGAATGGAAAAATTGAGATTAAAACCGCTATCTAATGTCTTAGTGATTCTGGCTGGTTATTTTGTTATTATTTACATCTTCTTTACAGCATATTCATTCTTGTTTATTTCAGGGATCTGTTTATCATGTTATTTTTGTGTTTTACATCCCAATACCCATTCCAACTCCCATTTTCCGAGTTACTGCAGTTTTTTTGACATTATGTAGTACCATCCTAGATAGGTGCTAAGATTACATAGATAGGATTAGTTATGTTTTTTATAGGTAAATTTACTTATCACTTTGTATGCAGAGTGGCTGTAATTATTGCAAGGTAAAAGTATAGTAAGCTCACTGTATTGGGTGAGCTTTGATCATTTGTTGAGGTCTGCCCTGTGTACTTGGGTGCTGCTCATCTGCCTTGCTTCCTCTGTATCCAGGAAGCTGCATAAGTGTCTGGATAATAGGTGTGGAACTATGCACATGGGAGCACATTCAGTATATATAAATATAGGCTCAACCTATCCCAGAGAGAGGGGCTCTAAGACATGCTGGGTAACTGTATATATTCAGTGAGCACTCGGGACTCTGGTTCTTTCCTGGCTTGGATTGCCCAAGCCTGGGAGAGGGCACGTTGCCCTCTCAGGCAGTTGCTGTCGTAGGCCTTAGGTGGGCTACCTGAGGGCCTGAATTACTGTACATACAAGAATAGCTCTACAAGTATATGCTTTCACTGTTTCAGGCTTGATGCCTTATTGTGGTGCATCAGGATTACTCCATATATACACTAAAAGTAATGGAACGCCTGCCTTTACACGCACATGAACTTTAATGGCATCCCAGTCTTAGTCTGGAGGGTTCAATATTGAGTTGGCCCACCCTTTGCAGCTATAACAGCTTCCACTCTTTTGGGAAGGCTGTCCACAAGGTTTAGGAGTGTGTCTATGGGAAGATTTGACCATTCTTCCAGAAGCGCATTTGCGAGGTCAGGCACTGATGCTCACAGTCTCTGCTCTAATTCATCCCAAAGGTGTTCTATCGGGTTGAGGTCAGAACTCTGTGCAGGCCAGTCAAGTTCCTCCACCCCAAACTTGCTCATCCAGGTCTTCATGGACCTTGCTTTGTGCACTGGTGCGCAGTCATTTTAGAACAGGAAGTGGCTATCCCCTAACTGTTCCCACAAAGTTGGGAGCATGAAATTGACCAAAATGTCTTGGTATGCTGACACCTTAAAAGTTCTCTTCACTGGAGCTAAGGAGCTAAGGAGCCAAGCCCAACCCCTGAAAAACAACTCCACACCATAATCCCCACTCCACCAAACTTTACACTTCGCACAATGCAGTCAGGCAAGTACTGTTCTCCTGGCAACCGCCAAACCCAGACACATCAATTGGATTGCAAGACAGAGAAGCGTGATTCATCACTCCAGAGAACACGTCTCCACTGCTCTAGAGTCTAGTGGAAGCGTGGATTACAGCACTGCATCAGTTGCTTGGCATTGCGTTGATGATGTAAGGCTTGGATGCAGCTGCTCGGCCATGGAAACCCATTCCTTGAAGCTCTCTACACACTGTTGTTGTGCTAATCTGAAGGCCGCACGGAGTATGGAGGTTTTTAGCTATTGACTCTGCAGACAGTTGGCGACTTTTGCGCACTTCGCGCATCAGCATGCTCTGACCCCGCTCTGTCATTTTACATGCCCTTCCACTTCGTGGCTGAGGTTCTGTTGTTCCCAGTTGCTTCCACTTTGTTATAACACTACTAACACTTGACAGTAGAATATTTATTAGCAATGAACTTATTGCACAGGTAACAACCTATCATGGTACCACACTTGAATTCACTGAGCTCCTAAGAGCAACCTATTCTTTCACAAATGTTTGTAGAAGCCTAGGTGCTTGATTTTATATACCTGTGGCCATGGAGGTGATTGGAACACCTGAATCCATTGATTTGGAGGGGCGTTCCAATACTTTTGGCAATATAGTGTAGATACTGTATGTATGCAAATACACACTTGCATTTACACATTTATATATACACATACACAGGGCTGTGCATGGGAGGGAACAGGGGAGCGGGGAAACTGCAGGCAGTCTGTTTTTATACACTTCTAAAACCCTTTGTCTTGTTTTTGATACATTCCTTGGTGGATTTACAAGTGTGCTTTCTATCATTATTACATAGAAATACTAAACAACTCTATCTTTGACTGATCAGTCTTCAGCACACTGTTTCAGACGGCCTGTTATTTAAATGTTCAATGACAAACTACATTCTTGCTCTAATGTTCTTTTTAGACAGCAAAGACTTTCTCTTGTTTTGCAGGTTGAATTGATGCAATAGCCTGATAGTAGAAGCATACTCTTTGACCTTAACTGTTGTAAGAGTTACTTGAAAACCCCACAATTACATTTTGGGGTTCTTTTAGCATCAATGATCAGCTTTTGAGTTGCATTTACTGAGCTGGCTGTCCTGGACTAATTAGCAGTTGTTTGAAATCTATGCCACTTATAGATTATTATCCATACAGTGAATTGGTTGTTTTTTAATCATTTTGTAATCCTTTGCCAGACATTTAGACATCCTCAAAAAAATTTCTGAAGACCTTAGAGAGCTCTTTTGACCTTGGCATAATGACACCATTCACATCAATAACAAAACAAACACCAGACCTTTGACAACTGAGGGTTAAATAAGACAGGTTCCACCTGCATACTCCTGAAGGAGATTCCAATTGTTGGCACCTAATATGGAACACTGGATTCTAATTAATTGGATTTGAAGTGCTGATTAATGCAAATATTGACTTTTTTTTCCATATGACAAATCTTTAGTTCAGTTAATGATATCATTAAAAAAAACTATTACCTTCATCTGTAGGTACTATTTGAATCAAGATCCAATGTGTGCAGTGTGTACAGCAAGTAGGTTAAAAGATAAGTTCACCTTTTTGATGAAAAAGATAAATTTTTTTGCAGTTAGAAAAATATGCATTTATTATTTTTGTCTGCAGGAGCCTGGAAAGCATTGCACCAGTGATCAGTAGATTGCTGATGCCATGCAGGTCTTCTGCAGACCTGTCAGAATATCTGCTAGCTGTACGGAATGTACAAGCAAACAGATATTCTGACAGGAAGCTTCAATGAATTACCATGGTGCTCCACAGCGCCGTGGTAGTTCATTGAAAACTACACGCTGACAGCCGCTAAGGCTGCTGGGACCTGTAGGCACTCATTCACAGAACTCTGTGAATCAGTGAAGCAACCGTGTGGGCGGAGCCTTGCACGTCCGGGCTGGTTTCAAATCTGACAGATAGTATGGGGAAACTTCTTCCCGTACTACCAATCGGAGGGATGGGGGAGGTGGGCGAGGCTGCAGCTATAGAAACATGTTACATGTTCCACCCTAAAAACAGGTGGAACATGTAACATGTTCCCAAAGGTGAACATGTCCTTTAAGATTCTATTTAGCTGTAGCCCTGAAAGCCACTCCCGCTGTGGCTGATTACACATTTAGCCTAGTTTCACACCTAAGCATTTTCTGCAGCGGTTTGTATTTTGCAGAAATGCAGTACAGTCCATTTAACATGATTTCCTATGGGACATGTTCACACCTGTGCATTTTGTAAGCCCACCAGCATTGTCAGTTGGCAGATTCTGTTGCAGTGTTGCTGCTGTCCCTCACCTTTTGTAATGGAGGGAGGGGAGAAGGTCCTTCTGATTTTCTTTAGCCCCTGTTCACACCAAGTGCAACATTTAAATTGTGCTACTTCAAATGAACTAGTATGATTTCGAAGTTGCGGACCAGTGCAATTTCATATGCAGCTTGCCTGACATCTGTGCAACATCATGCAAAGATGTCAATACAAGTCGCACCTGAAATCGCCAAAAATAGCGCAGGAACGTTTTTCAAAATCAGTGCGATTAGCGCCAGTTTGAACAGTTTTATTGCCAACAACAGTGTGTGACTTGTCATGTTATTTGGAACTGAGTTTGGAACACATGACAAGTCCCATTGCTGTGACCCGGGGCTTAATCGTGGTTTTTCTTCATTTCCTTTTTTCATAAAAAACTAAAGGGTTTTATTTTGCTTGTAGTGTTTTCAGGGGTTGTGAGTTCTGTTCTTTGTTTGAGCTTTTATTTAATTGGGTTTTTTTTGTGAGTTTTTTATTTACGGGGTCAGCAGCAGAGATGCGGACATGTCCCATAGGAAATCATGTTAACTGGACTGTACTGTGTTCCTGCAAAATTCTGGCGGAAAACTCTTAGGTTTGAAGTTAAATGAAGGTTTTTGTTGCCAGAGTTCAGCTTTGAAGGATACGTTTACCTTTGGGAACATGTTCACCCTATTCCCCCCCTTGTGACAGCCTTACAGGGAGAGGTTTCCTGTTCTAGCTGTCACTTTTTAAAAACAGTGCGGCCATGTTGGGATTTGCCCACATGGCCACATCCTTTATTCACAGAGTTCTGTGAATAAATGAACTACAAGTCCCAACATCCTTAGCGGCTCCCGGCTTGTAGTTCACCATGGCAGTTCACTGGTTCTTCCTGTCAGTATATCTGCTTCCTTGTACATCCCGCATGGGCAACCAGATATACTGTAAGGTCTGCAGGAGACCTGCATGGCACCTGCGATCTGCTGATCGCTAGTGCAATGCTTTGCAGGCTTCTGCAACAAAAATTAATAAATGCACTTTTTTTTTCTGCAAAAAAAAGTACATTTATTATTTTTTGTCAAAAGGCTAACTTATCCTTTTAATGTTAGGTATTCTTAACTGTCATTGGGGTTTGTATAGGTAGGTTGTTCAATGCAGCTAATTGTATGTGTGCTTGTATGTTTTGCATACATTTTTTTAATAATCTTGTAAAATCATAAAGCTTTTGTGTAGGCTCATAATGATGCAGGTTATTCCGCTTCCTGCCTGGCAGACAGCAAACCTGACAAACGGTTGAAAATCGGGTTCCAGGTAGAACTTGACGAGAGCTTTGGTAATCTCTTAACTCCTGCAGAAAGTCTATTTGTATATGAATTTCTAGGGATGAGCTGAGTGTTCAGTCCAAATCTAAGATTGAGACATTCAGTGGGCATTGCTCCAGTGAATGTCCCAAAATGCATTGTTAAGTCATTGTTGGCCAAAGTCTTGCACCTGACCTCCGGTCAACGATTGAAGTCCACACACAAAAAAAAGCCTGTTTTCCAGTTAGCTTATAACTTGCAACGCTTTGTCTTTAGGAGTTCCTGCAGAAAGTCTATTTGTATATGAATTACTAGGGATGAGCTGAGTGTTCAGTCCAAATCTAAGATTGAGACATTCAGTGGGCATTGCTCCAGTGAACATCCCAAAATGCACTGTTAAGCCATTATTGGCCAAAGTCTTGCACCTGACCTCTGGGCAATGATTACAGTCCACACAAAATAACAGCCTGTTTTCCAATTAGCTTATGACTTGCAAAGCTTTGTCTTTAGGAGCTCCTGCAGAAAGTCTATTTGTATATGAATTACTAGGGATGAGCTGAGTGTTCAGTCCAAATCTAAGATTGAGACATTCAGTGGGCATTGCTCCAGTGAACATCCCTGATGCATTGTTAAGCCATTATTGGCCAAAGTCTTGCACCTGACCTCTGGGCAATGATTGCAATCCACACAAAATAAAAGGCTGCTTTCACAGCAGCCCTTTGTCAGGGTGTTGGAAGTTTAGTGAGGGACAGCTGACATTGGTTTTAGGAAGAGAGAGTTGGTTAGTGTAATGTTCTATTACTGCTATGTACTTTACAGTACTCATTGCTATATATATATACACAGTACTATACGCTGCACTATTTCCTACTGATATTTTGCAATGAATGAATGAATAGGGAAAGTGGGGTGTAAGCCCACCTGCATTGTCAGTTGGCAGATTCTGTTGCAGTGTTGCTGCTGTCCCTCACCTTTTGTAATGGAGGGAGGGGGAGATGGCCTTTCTGATTTTCTTTAGTCCCCGTTCACACCAAATGTGACATTGAAATCATGCTAGTTCATTTGAAGTAGCACGATTTACAAGTTGCAGACGAGTGCGATTTCATATGTGACTTGCCTGATATCTGTGTGACTTCATGCACAGATGTCAAAGCAAGTCACACCTGAAATCGCCAAAAATAGCGCAGGAATGTTCTTCAAAATCAGTGCGATTCTGTCAGATTTGCACCAATTTGAACAGTTTCATTGCCAACAACAGGGTGTTACGTGTCATGTGATTTGGAACTCACATGACAAGTCCAATTGGTGTGAACCGAGGCTTAATCATGGTTTTTCTTAATTTCCTTTTTTCATAAACTAAAGGGTTTTATATTGCTTGTAGTGTTTTCAGTGGTTGTGAGTTCTGTTCTTTGTTTGAGCTTTTATTTTATTTGGGTTTTATTTTGTGAGTCTTTTATTTACAGGGTCAGCAGCAAATGCAGCTTGAATCTGTTGGTTTTACCAAAACAGGTGCCCTTTTGTTTGCAATGCTGCACCACAGATTATTGGGTGCGGTTTAGTCCATCAAAGCACCACAGTTAACAGTGCACCCAAGCCCCCCACCACCACCCCATACCGCTCTTAAAAAGAAAAGAAAAAAAGTAGGGAATAAGCCCCACACTATCATCATATCTGACAGGTCTACAGAGACAGGCAGAAGTTCCCATGCAGAAATAGGGGGCTAGTGGCCTCTGTATCCAAGCCAAAGCAGTGGTTGTAGATATGCTGCAGACAGGACACATTTTGCCTCTTTTTTTTTTTTTTTTTTTTTTTGAGAGGTGAGCAAAAGGCAAGAGGAGGTGGTGGAGCTGCAGGAAGAAGAGAAGGGAAACTCATACAGATGAGCACAGAGATGCCACTCTAGGGGGAAATGTGAACAGTTAATCATGAGCTTACTACTGCTGCCTTGTTAATCATTTGCATGATGAAGAGAACTGAAAAAGAATAGGCGCTGTGGAAAATGCTCTCAGTCAAGCACCCTAATGAAGGTGCGTCTTTATTAAGTGAGGCTAAGTAGCAAATATAATAAAATTTCACCAGCCTAAAGTGAGCAATTTGACTCCAATGGGCGTCCTGTCCGCTCTGAAGGGAGCTGAGATCAGAGAACGCTCCTGTTGGCTTCGAATCATGTGGTGTCAACGTACCGGCATCCCGCATGGCGTCATCACAGCAAGCAAAGGGCGGAAGGCAGAGTCGGCTGGGAGTGTGTGCAGGGTTACCAAGATGACAAAGTGCAACTGCGCAAAACATGTCAAGTCTCTGGTAACCCTGGCCGGCGGCCATTATATAGAAGACCATTAGAGGGAAGGCTGTGGCTGAGTGTAATTAGCAGGGGATGGGGTGTCAATAAGAGCAGATGGCTCGTCATGAAGCAATGCTGAATACAGATTTAAAAGTGCAAATTGCAAGTTATAGGAAGTGGTGGCAATTAATGGAGTGAAATGTATAATAACACTATTGTAAGACATTATATACTTGTATCTTTTAATTAATGTAATAATAAAAGGAAAACATTCTTGTGGGACAACTCTAAGTTAAAAATTACATCACTGGTACATGGAAGCTATATCTATGTCAAAAAATGCGTTTTATAGTGAGGTATTTTATGAGTATATGGATGAAGGGGGGGGAGGTTGGCATATGAAGGTAAAAGTGACTGCATAAAAGGCACTGCTAAAAGAAATATTGTATAATCAGTATGGGTATCAAAATAGGTAGCTCATATATTCATAATCGAGTGAACGCAATAGATGCGTAGTAACATATATTCATAATTAAGTGAACGCAATATATACGTGGTAACAGTAAAAGTTTAAAAGACAAGTGTTAAAAGAAAATAATGTATATAAAATAAATATCAGTAAATAAATGTTAAATATTAAGGGGGATGAAAAAAACTTTTGTTCTTTTTATATATAAAATATGAAAACACAAAGTAAAAAAAAAAAAAGATATATATATATAATATATAAAAGGCGAGGTACTAGGTAGAAAGGGCAGCAGAATATCATATAAATAGGTAACAACTCCTTATAGAGAAAAGGAAGAAGAAAAGGAGAGTAACTGATATTTAATGGTTGAGTGAAAAAAACAGGAGGATCCTAGTTCCGGGGACTATTGGTCATACTTGCTAGATAATGCTATGGATTTCAAAATCCTCATTGAGACCATTGGGGGTCATAGAACCTAACTTGTAGATCCAGAAAGTATCTCTCTTACATAAACGGGATAGTCTTTCGTTATCAGTAAATGTACCCTTTGAAATATGTTCGATGCTAGGACCTCAAAAAGACTGAAATTCTTTTGATGATAGTGCAAAAAGTGCCTGGGGACACTATGCTTATCACAACCATCTCTTCTAAGTCTTCTATGCTCCCGAATGCGTTTGCATAGAGGGCGTGTGGTTCGGCCAACATATAGAAGCTTACACGGGCATGTGAGGACGTATATGACGTGGTCAGTTGTACACGTGATAAACTGACGAATGTTACAGCTGTTACCCTGGGAGTCCAACACCTGTGATCTGTCATGGGTGATGGACTGATAGGTGAGACAGGAAGAAGAGAAGGACTTCCTTGCAAGTCAGGACTCACGCTATCTACACACTTCCCCTTTGAGGCCACAGCAAGCACAGGAGGAGGAGAAGGATTATGATTTCTGTGGGGAGACTTAGGCTGGCCATACGCTATACAATTTTCTGTCCAATTTCTGCCCAATTTCCTTTAGATTTACCTTCAACTATGTAGTGCAAGAGCCTGCCTAACTGGATACAATTGAAAGCGTTGTTAGGTATGACCTCCTATTATATGGTTTTTGGTAAATCTAAACCAAAAATCTCAAGAAAATTGTATAATGTATGGCCAGCCTTAGGCTGAAGTGTTTCTCCTCTTAATTGTTCACACAGATGCTGCCGCTCAGTAACTCTCCTAATCCGGCAATTAGCTTCCCTACATAGATTCATACAGGAAAGCTCTATTTTGAGTCCATTCAAGTTTCTTATTTTAACTGAAGCCCTGGTGAAGGGGAAGTTGTTTTTTTTCTTTTTACTGGCCCCAAAAATGTGCAGGCTGTTCTATAATTTAAAACAATAAATCAATTTGGACTTTATCATTTGGTCTAGTGCCCCTTCCATTGGTGCATGTTCTTTCTGGTAACCTTTTTGTAGGCTAGGCAGGTGCAGTCTGTTTTATCCACTGTAGGTGGTGCTGGATGTGAGTGGTACCACAGACTCGTGAGAAAGTCAAAAGGGAAACACTGTTTCTCTATGCAAACAAATTAACTTGTGAGCCACCGAGGTATAATATAAAATTTTGAGTATTAGGTCGCTGGTTAATAAGCCCACTCTCATGTAATGTGCATTTATCAACAAAATATTTAAATAATTACCACGCTCTAATATCATCAAAAGGTGTAAAAAAAGTGCAAGGTGCTTATAAATTAATACAAGTGAAATTAATTGATATAACGTGACTAATTAAATAAATAAAATTAAACCGTGAAAAATTGATACTATCATATTAACAGTTCCCTATATGTGCAATCCTCATATCAATCTTCCATTAGTAAACCTCAGAAAAACTCATGATATAATATAAAAATGTAATAATTTGGAAAATAGTTAGAAAATGATAATAAATTAAAATAAAAATAAAAAAGTCTACTGTGAAAAACAGCAGTATTGTCCCAAGTGTAACTGTGCAAATGAATGTCCAGCCTAGACAGATATACTCTCCTTCAGTGTGAAGATAAGATTTTTGCAATGATGTTGTAAACCTGTGTGACTGCAGGGCTGTGAGGGATACTCCCTCCTTTAATCCACTCCTTAATTCTCTGCCTTTGTATTCCTCGTATGTCTCATGCAAGAAAGGGATAAAAGATATAGTGTCTTATCCCAGGGGTAAAACAGCTTTAATGTGCTTCCATATTGCACTCACATGTTATATAATATATTTGCGCTTTAGATCAACAAAATCCCACAGCTTGCAGCTGAAACAGAGCGAAGGGTGTGTATCCACACACCTTCAGTACTCGCCGTATCGTAGATAGAGTGCGCGGTGACGTCACTGCCCCTCCCCAACGTGTTGCGCTACAGGGATTTCGTAGCTTCGTCCGGGGGATCATCCGCTCCGTGAGGACGTCGATGACGAAAAGCTTAGGGCGGTGCCTTTGGATGTGAGGTTCAGAATACTCCTGGTTTGTCCGCATGTTGCATGTGCATGTTTGGCTGGGTCTGAGTCACCTATATTCATTATACATGCGTTTTACACTGGTGTCAGTCTGGACACCTTGCTTGTAAGTGCATTTCTTTATTAAAGTTTGATGCTTTTTAAAACATACTGCACCATGATTGTTCGCTTTTTTCTTTTGAGTGACGGTCTGATCATCTCTCAGTTTGGATACTAAATCACCTTTGGAGTGGATTTTCTACTTTGCAGCACATCATCTGTTTTTCAACAATCAGCATATTACTCTGGTGAGTTCTATCTAACCATTTTTGGTGGTGGATTTACTTGGTGATGAATTATTTTGGACATTATTGATTATTTGAACTTTTGGACTTTTTCGTTTTTGCTGGATTTTATTTTGATTTATAATATTGTTTTGTTATTTATTTTCTTGTTATACTTTTGCATGTATTTAAGCGCAACCTATATTTTTTTGAAGTTTTATATATCCTATAAGTTTATAGGCTAGGTTTTGCAGCTTACTGTGTTATATAATTTCCGTGGCGCTGGTTCTTTATTTATATACATTTACAGTTGAAACTGATTCATTTTTTCCCCCTAGTGCCCAGTACTGGAACTGCTACATTTCTTCCTGTTAGCAGACTGGATTCAGTTTTTCTGACAGCATACTGTGTTTCTGAGCGCTGATTGAACAGAGAGCTGGTGAACCAGAAGGATGCTAGGAGAGCAGACATATTCTACAGCAAGAGACTGATGTTGTTGTAGAAGGGTAGACATGTTAATTATTTTAGCATAACTAGAATACAAATGTTACATGGCAACATTACGACCTCTTCTCAAAGTCAGAGAATTAAAGGATAGGTTCACCTTTGGGAACATGTTACCTGTTCCACCCGTTTTTAGGGTGGAACAGGTAACATGTTCCCAATGCCACCGCCCACTGCCCCCCCCCCCCCCCCCCCCCACAGATAAGATAGGGAGAAGTCTGTCAAAATCTGTCAAATTTGAAAACAGCATGGCCATGCGGGGCTCCACCCACACGGCCACGTCATTCATTCATGGACTTCCATGAATGAATGAACTTCAAGTCCTGGCAGCCTTAGCGGTGGCTGTGGAGCGCCATGGTAGTTCAATGAAGCTTCCTGTCAGAATATCTGCTTGTTCGTACATCCCGTACGGCGAGCAGATATTATGACAGGTCTGCAGGAGTGCTGCATGACATCAGTGATCTACTGATCGCTGGTGCAATGCTTTCCAGGCACTTGTAGACAAAAATAATAAATGCACATTATTTTACCTGCAAAAAAAAAAAGTGCATTTATTATTTTTGTCTAAAAGGTGAACTTTATCCTTTTTAAACCTACGTCAATATGAACCTGTGAAACATACAAAACAATTTTTCATGAAAGGAAAAAGAAAAATATTAGAGTATGGCAGTTCACTATTAAAGCGTTACTAAACCCACAACAGTAAAATCAGTCTGTATACTGTATGCAGTAAAGCATGCTTGTTATACTTACTGTGGAACCTAAGGGGTTAATCCTCTGCATTGTGTAAAAAGGTTGTTTGATCCTGTCTTCTCTTCTCCTCCTCTTGTTCAAATGTCCAAGTCTTATCTCCTGATAAGGCAGACTGAACCGTAGCCATTCTTCACATGTTCAGCTTAGTGTGTATTGCTAAAGAGGGTTTTTATTTTCTTGGAAGAGTGCATGTGATCAGCACAGGGCCAATCAGCACTGTCCAGGCAGAGGTCAGGGGTTTTGCATCCTCCTAGAGTAGAAAGGAAACTCCTCCTACAAGCTTTAACCAGTGCTCTGTTGGACACTGATAGAAGTCACAAGACTGCTCTAACTGCTGATGAGAAAAGGTATTTAGCAGTTTAAATTTACTACAATAATTGCACTTCCATGTTATGTGTACTGTGGAAGACTAGATATAGTGAATGAAAGGTCTTGAGTAGAGATGAGCGAATCGAAGTATCCGAAGTGGAATTCGAGTCGAATTTCGGAAAAATTTCGATTCGTGCCGAATCCGAAAAACAGCCTAATTCGGACGCGCGAATCGAAATTTTTCCGAAAATGGCGGCTGACATGTGCGGCGACGGAGCGGGGATGTCGGGGAAGGCGCGCAGACAAGGCGCGCTGCCCCATAATGCATTCCTCAACGACATGTGATCGCATCAGCCAATCAGCAGCCAGCCAGCCAGCACTGTGTAATGGTCGAGGTATATATAGCGGCCATTTTGGAAATCTTCATTTGCCTGCAGTCATTGAACAGAGGCAGACCGCTCTGTACTAGGGACAGGGACAGAGTTAGGGCCACAGAAACGAGAATTGGGGACAGAGAGAAGTTACTTAGGGACAGAGAACCATTACTCAGGGACACAGACTTGTTAATGAGGGCCACAGAATCGTTATTTAGGGACAAAGAAACGCTAGTTAGGGCCACAGAATTCATACTCAGGGACAGACAGAATTGTTACTCAGTGCCAGAGAATTGTTACTTAGGGCCACAGAAACGTTATTAGGGCCACAGAATTTTTACTCAGGGACAGACAGAATTGTTACTGAGTGCCAGAGAATTGTTACTCAGGGACAGACAGAATTGTTACTGAGTGCCAGAGAATTCTTACTCAGGGCCACAGAATTCATTCTCAGGGACAGACAGAATTGTTACTCAGGGACAGACAGAATTGTTACTGAGTGCCAGAGAATTGTTACTCAGGGACAGACAGAATTGTTACTGAGTGCCAGAGAATTGTTACTCAGGGACAGACAGAATTGTTACTGAGTGCCAGAGAATTGTTACTCTCACAGACACAAAATTGTTACTTGCACAGACACAGAATTGTTACTTGCACAGACACACAATTGTTACTCAGGGCCACAGAATTCATACTCAGGGACAGACAGAATTGTTACTGAGTGCCAGAGAATTCTTACTCAGGGCCACAGAATTCATACTCAGGGACAGACAGAATTGTTACTCAGGGACAGACAGAATTGTTACTGAGTGCCAGAGAATTGTTACTCAGGGACAGACAGAATTGTTACTGAGTGCCAGAGAATTCTTACTCAGGGACAGACAGAATTGTTACTGAGTGCCAGAGAATTGTTACTCTCACAGACACAAAATTGTTACTTGCACAGACACAGAATTGTTACTCGCACAGAGACAGAATTGTTACTCAGGGCCACAGAATTCATACTCAGGGACAGACAGAATTGTTACTGAGTGCCAGAGAATTGTTACTCAGGGACAGACAGAATTGTTACTGAGTGCCAGAGAATTGTTACTCTCACAGACACAAAATTGTTACTTGCACAGACACAGAATTGTTACTTGCACAGACACACAATTGTTACTCAGGGCCACAGAATTCATACTCAGGGACAGACAGAATTGTTACTCAGGGACAGACAGAATTGTTACTGAGTGCCAGAGAATTGTTACTCAGGGACAGACAGAATTGTTACTGAGTGCCAGAGAATTGTTACTCTCACAGACACAAAATTGTTACTTGCACAGACACAGAATTGTTACTTGCACAGACACACAATTGTTACTCAGGGCCACAGAATTCATACTCAGGGACAGACAGAATTGTTACTGAGTGCCAGAGAATTGTTACTCAGGGACAGACAGAATTGTTACTGAGTGCCAGAGAATTGTTACTCTCACAGACACAAAATTGTTACTTGCACAGACACAGAATTGTTACTCGCACAGAGACAGAATTGTTACTCAGGGCCACAGAATTCATACTCAGGGACAGACAGAATTGTTACTGAGTGCCAGAGAATTGTTACTCAGGGAAGACAGAATTGTTACTGAGTGCCATAGAATTGTTACTCAGGGACAGACAGAATTGTTACTGAGTGCCAGAGAATTGTTACTCTCACAGACACAAAATTGTTACTTGCACAGACACAGAATTGTTACTCGCACAGAGACAGAATTGTTACTCAGGGCCACAGAATTCATACTCAGGGACAGACAGAATTGTTACTGAGTGCCAGAGAATTGTTACTCAGGGACAGACAGAATTGTTACTGAGTGCCAGAGAATTGTTACTCTCACAGACACAAAATTGTTACTTGCACAGACACAGAATTGTTACTTGCACAGACACACAATTGTTACTGAGTGCCAGAGAATTGTTACTCAGGGACAGACAGAATTGTTACTGAGTGCCAGAGAATTGTTACTCAGGGACAGACAGAATTGTTACTGAGTGCCAGAGAATTGTTACTCAGGGACAGACAGAATTGTTACTGAGTGCCAGAGAATTGTTACTCTCACAGACACAAAATTGTTACTTGCACAGACACAGAATTGTTACTCGCACAGAGACAGAATTGTTACTCAGGGCCACAGAATTCATACTCAGGGACAGACAGAATTGTTACTGAGTGCCAGAGAATTGTTACTCAGGGACAGACAGAATTGTTACTGAGTGCCAGAGAATTGTTACTCTCACAGACACAAAATTGTTACTTGCACAGACACAGAATTGTTACTTGCACAGACACACAATTGTTACTCAGGGCCACAGAATTCATACTCAGGGACAGACAGAATTGTTACTGAGTGCCAGAGAATTGTTACTCAGGGACAGACAGAATTGTTACTGAGTGCCAGAGAATTGTTACTCTCACAGACACAAAATTGTTACTTGCACAGACACAGAATTGTTACTCGCACAGAGACAGAATTGTTACTCAGGGCCACAGAATTCATACTCAGGGACAGACAGAATTGTTACTGAGTGCCAGAGAATTGTTACTCAGGGAAGACAGAATTGTTACTGAGTGCCATAGAATTGTTACTCAGGGACAGACAGAATTGTTACTGAGTGCCAGAGAATTGTTACTCTCACAGACACAAAATTGTTACTTGCACAGACACAGAATTGTTACTCGCACAGAGACAGAATTGTTACTCAGGGCCACAGAATTCATACTCAGGGACAGACAGAATTGTTACTGAGTGCCAGAGAATTGTTACTCAGGGACAGACAGAATTGTTACTGAGTGCCAGAGAATTGTTACTCTCACAGACACAAAATTGTTACTTGCACAGACACAGAATTGTTACTTGCACAGACACACAATTGTTACTGAGTGCCAGAGAATTGTTACTCAGGGACAGACAGAATTGTTACTGAGTGCCAGAGAATTGTTACTCAGGGACAGACAGAATTGTTACTGAGTGCCAGAGAATTGTTACTCAGGGACAGACAGAATTGTTACTGAGTGCCAGAGAATTGTTACTCTCACAGACACAAAATTGTTACTTGCACAGACACAGAATTGTTACTCGCACAGAGACAGAATTGTTACTCAGGGCCACAGAATTCATACTCAGGGACAGACAGAATTGTTACTGAGTGCCAGAGAATTGTTACTCAGGGACAGACAGAATTGTTACTGAGTGCCAGAGAATTGTTACTCTCACAGACACAAAATTGTTACTTGCACAGACACAGAATTGTTACTTGCACAGACACACAATTGTTACTCAGGGCCACAGAATTCATACTCAGGGACAGACAGAATTGTTACTGAGTGCCAGAGAATTCTTACTCAGGGCCACAGAATTCATACTCAGGGACAGACAGAATTGTTACTCAGGGACAGACAGAATTGTTACTGAGTGCCAGAGAATTGTTACTCAGGGACAGACAGAATTGTTACTGAGTGCCAGAGAATTGTTACTCTCACAGACACAAAATTGTTACTTGCACAGACACAGAATTGTTACTTGCACAGACACACAATTGTTACTCAGGGCCACAGAATTCATACTCAGGGACAGACAGAATTGTTACTGAGTGCCAGAGAATTGTTACTCAGGGACACCTAATCGTTGAATTAAATAGTATGTCAGACAACATGCAGAGGAGTGGCAGAGGAGGCAATGTTTTAGGAGCGAGCAGACGTGGCAGCAGAGGAAGGGGTCGAGGCAGCAGTATTCGCAGCCAGAGGCCAGTGCTCCCGGTGTCATCCAGCGGTCGTGTCTCCACCGACAACCCTGCCGTCATTGATTGGTTGGCTCGGTCGTCTTCCTCTTCCCAGGTCACCTCTGACACCTACAGCCAACGGTCGGTGGGTACGTCAGACACAACCGTTAGTTGGCATGGCCCGGGACCAAGCCCACTGAAATCACGTGTCCTCTACCTGCCCCTGTCCTTTGCTGTTCCCTCACCAAGCGAAGTATCGCATGCTGTGGGCTCAGCCCCACTGTACAGTGAGGAAGAGCTAACAGAGGGCGGTCAGGAACGGGGGGAGACATCGGCCTTTTCAGCAGCCAAGCGAACAAGTACTGGCGAGGAGAGTGGCTCGGTAGCCGGTCTAGAGACAGGTCTGTCTCCTGACCCAGACGCAGCCGAGGGGGCTAGTAGTGAGGCGGAGACCCTACTTGATGATGAGGAGGTTGATCGCACTTGGCAGCCTCGTCGTCATCAGGCAATTTCTTCCGCATCATCAGGAGAAGAGGGTGGCAGCTTGGCAGCGAGCAAAACAGTCGGTGGGTTGCCCAGGAGACAGCAGCAGGGTCGCATCAGTGTCAGTGGAGCCAAACGTCCATGGAGTAGAGCACCAGCTCCACTGCAGCCTACCACCACGGCCAGTAGTGGTGCCGGTGCGCACGGAGGAAGTAGCAGTCAGCCAGTGAAGAGTAGCGGGGGCAAAGTTTCCTACTCGGTGGTGTGGCAATTTTTCCTCAAGCCGCCCGAGGAAGTAAACGTAGCCGTATGTCGACTATGTGGCCAGAAATGCAAGCGTGGCCAGGGGGCCCATGTTGGGACTACAGCGTTGCGTCAGCATATGCAGCGTCACCATTCGGTGGCCTGGGAAAACCGTGATAAACATACGGCGGTTCTGCCTGCCCCAGCCCCCGCTCCATCACCCGCTCCGTTACTTGCTCCGTCACCCGACGTCGTCAATCGCCCTCTATCAGCCAGTCAAGGCTCCAACACCTCTGCTGAGGGGAGTTGTCGCTCATTGGCATCTTCCGCTCGTTCAGATGCTCCTTCTCCTGCTACTCCTCTTCTCGGATTCCGTCAACAGTCTTTCTTGGAATCCGTATCCAAGAGACAACAGTTTGCGAGCACGCACCCGACGGTGCAAAAGCTGAACGTCCTCCTGTCCAAGTTGCTGGTGCTGCAGTCCCTCCCTTTCCAACTGGTGGACTCAGCACCTTTCCGAGAAATGATGGCTTGTGCCGCGCCGCGGTGGAGAGTGCCAAGCCGTCATTTCTTTGCCCAAAAGGCAGTGCCAGCCCTGCATTCACATGTAGAAGAGATGGTGGGCCAGTCTTTGAGCATGTCGGTCTCTGCCAAAGTGCACGGCAGCGCCGACGTGTGGAGCTGTAACTACGGTCAGGGACAGTACATGTCATTTACGGCCCACTGGGTGAACGTGGTGCCGGCACAGCCGCACCAGCAACTTGGACAGGTCACGACGCTTTTGCCTCCACGTTTGCACGTCCTTGGTCCAGCAAGCATGTCCGCCTCTACCACCTCTTTTTCCGCCGTGTCCTCAGCCGCCACCCCCGTGCCAAGTCCCATTACCCGACCGGCATATCACATGTGCAGGGCGCAACGGTGTCACGCTGTGCTGCACCTGGTATGCCTTGGCGAACGTAGTCACACAGGGGAGGAACTGCTGAGTGTAATGAACAGAGAAATCGACAGATGGCTGTCTCCGCGCAAACTAAAAATCGGAACCATGTTGACTGACAACGGAAAGAACATGGTGTCTGCTCTGCGTCAAGGAAGGTTGTGCCATGCGCCATGCATGGCTCACGTGTTCAATCTGGTTGTCAAGCGGTTCCTAAAATCCACCATCCCACTGCAAGACATCCTTAAAATGTCACGTAAACTGTGCATGCATTTCAGCCATTCCTACACCGCAAAGAACACCCTCATTGAGCTGCAGCGGCAGAACGGAATTCCACAGCATCGCCTGATCTGCGACGTTGCAACAAGGTGGAATTCAACCCTACACATGTTAGACCGCCTTTACGAGCAGCGAAAGGCCATCACCGATTTCCTGATGTTACAAGCGGATAAAGGTACTCCCCTGTGTAACTTAGATGTCAGCCATTGGCAGCTCATGCGTGACACCTGCCGCTTGCTCAGGCCCTTTGAGGAGGCCACGCTATTCGTGAGTCGGCAGGACTATGGGATGAACGACGTCATTCCTCTGTTGCACGTCCTGGAACAAATGCTGTTAACAATGGCTGGTCAGGGTGCGGTAGACGTGGCGCACAGATCTCAACGCCACATGACCCCTGTGGGGGCAGGACAGGAAGAAGAGGAGGAGGTAGAGGAGGACATTTGTGCTCAGGAATTATTGAGTGAAATGGGTGGTTTTTCCACTCAGCGGACAGGAGTGGAGGAGCAGGAGCATCTGGTAGAGGAGGAGGAGGAGGAGACAGAGGACCCAGACGCACCGTGGCAGTATGCTGTGGAGATGGAGGCAGGGAGTCCCTCGCATTCCTTGGCACAAATGGCCCATAGCATGCTCGGTTGCTTGCGTAGCGACAGCCGAATAATAACCATCAGACAGAGGGATGACTTTTGGCTGTCCACCTTGTTGGACCCTCGCTACCGGTCCAAAATGGTGGCCTTTTTCACACCTGCTGAGAGGGAGGCCAAAATTACGTACTATAAAAACCACCTATGTAGTCAGTTGGTCTCTGCCTTTGTGCGCCAACGTCCATCCTCAGACACTGTGGGCCCTGTGCGCTCGCGTTCCGCTGGCATGGCAGCAGGGGAGGGGTGGGGTGGTAGGAGCAGTGGCAGCTCCACCAGCAGCGGCTGCCTCAGTCTGCAGTCGATGATGAGTAGCTTTCTTCACCAGCGCAGTGAGGAAACTACTAACCAGCCGCAGCAGCAGCAGCAGCATCAGGTGGACCTGGAGCAGGAGCTCAAACAACAGGCTTGGGCCTACTTGGACAGCACCCTGCCAACCGAGGTAGACAATCCCCTTGACTACTGGGCAACGAAACTTGACCTTTGGCCCCAACTAGCTGAATTTGCCCTTGAAAGGCTGTCATGCCCGGCCAGTAGCGTGGCATCGGAGCGCGTGTTTAGTGCGGCAGGAGGTATTGTAACTCCGCGGAGGACACGACTGTCCACCCAAAGTGTGGAGAGACTCACGTTTGTGAAAATGAATCAGGCGTGGATTAGTCTGGATTTCAAACCACCAGTTCCTGACACAACTGACTAAATCCGCCATGAATCATGCCTCAAACATGTGCCACTTTCAGGTCTCCTCACACTGCTGGTGTGTTGAATTTTTTGACATAGGGTGCTGGCAGATTACGGGCCTCCTATAGCTGCTGCCAGGCCCCTAATCTGCCATAGGCCCCTATATACCGCCTCCTCCTGCTGCTGCCAGGTCCAGAGTCTCTCATGGGTCCCTGTACGGCCTCCCATTGCTGCTGTCTCCATCGCCACACTCTGCTGCCATGTGCCACTTTCAGGTCTCTTCACACTGCTGGTGTGTTAAATTTTTTGACATAGGGTGCAGGCAGATTACGGGCCTCACATAGCTGCTGCCAGGCCCCTAATCTGCCATGGGCCCCTATATACCACCTCCTCCTGCTGCTGCCAGGTCCAGAGTCTCTCATGGGTCCCTGTACGGCCTCCCATTGCTGCTGTCTCCATCGCCACACTCTGCTGCCATGTGCCACTTTCAGGTCTCTTCACACTGCTGGTGTGTTAAATTTTTTGACATAGGGTGCTGCAAGATAACGGGCCTCACATAGCTGCTGCCAGGCCCCTAATCTGCCATGGGCCCCTATATACCGCCTCCTCATGCTGCTGCCAAGTCCAGAGTCTGTCATGGTCCCTGTACGGCCTCCCATTGCTGCTGTCTCCATCGCCACACTCTGCTGCCATGTGCCACTTTCAGGTCTCTTCACACTGCTGGTGTGTTAAATTTTTTGACATAGGGTGCAGGCAGATTACGGGCCTCACATAGCTGCTGCCAGGCCCCTAATCTGCCATGGGCCCCTATATACCACCTCCTCCTGCTGCTGCCAGGTCCAGAGTCTCTCATGGGTCCCTGTACGGCCTCCCATTGCTGCTGTCTCCATCGCCACACTCTGCTGCCATGTGCCACTTTCAGGTCTCTTCACACTGCTGGTGTGTTAAATTTTTGGACATAGGGTGCTGCAAGATAACGGGCCTCACATAGCTGCTGCCAGGCCCCTAATCTGCCATGGGCCCCTATATACCGCCTCCTCATGCTGCTGCCAAGTCCAGAGTCTGTCATGGTCCCTGTACGGCCTCCCATTGCTGCTGTCTCCATCGCCACACTCTGCTGCCATGTGCCACTTTCAGGTCTCTTCACACTGCTGGTGTGTTAAATTTTTTGACATAGGGTGCTGGCAGATTACGGGCCTCCTATAGCTGCTGCCAGGCCCCTAATCTGCCATGGGCCCCTATATACCGCCTCCTCATGCTGCTGCCAAGTTCAGAGTCTGTCATGGGTCCCTGTACGGCCTCCCATTGCTGCTGTCTCCATCGCCACACTCTGCTGCCATGTGCCACTTTCAGGTCTCTTCACACTGCTGGTGTGTTAAATTTTTTGACATAGGGTGCAGGCAGATTACGGGCCTCACATAGCTGCTGCCAGGCCCCTAATCTGCCATGGGCCCCTATATACCGCCTCCTCCTGCTGCTGCCAGGTCCAGAGTCTCTCATGGGTCCCTGTACGGCCTCCCATTGCTGCTGTCTCCATCGCCACACTCTGCTGCCATGTGCCACTTTCAGGTCTCTTCACACTGCTGGTGTGTTAAATTTTTTGACATAGGGTGCTGCAAGATAACGGGCCTCACATAGCTGCTGCCAGGCCCCTAATCTGCCATGGGCCCCTATATACCGCCTCCTCATGCTGCTGCCAAGTCCAGAGTCTGTCATGGTCCCTGTACGGCCTCCCATTGCTGCTGTCTCCATCGCCACACTCTGCTGCCATGTGCCACTTTCAGGTCTCTTCACACTGCTGGTGTGTTAAATTTTTTGACATAGGGTGCAGGCAGATTACGGGCCTCACATAGCTGCTGCCAGGCCCCTAATCTGCCATGGGCCCCTATATACCGCCTCCTCATGCTGCTGCCAAGTCTAGAGTCTCTCATGGGTCCCTGTACGGCCTCCCATTGCTGCTGTCTCCATCGCCACACTCTGCTGCCATGTGCCACTTTCAGGTCTCTTCACACTGCTGGTGTGTTAAATTTTTTGACATAGGGTGCTGCAAGATAACGGGCCTCACATAGCTGCTGCCAGGCCCCTAATCTGCCATGGGCCCCTATATACCGCCTCCTCATGCTGCTGCCAAGTCCAGAGTCTGTCATGGTCCCTGTACGGCCTCCCATTGCTGCTGTCTCCATCGCCACACTCTGCTGCCATGTGCCACTTTCAGGTCTCTTCACACTGCTGGTGTGTTAAATTTTTTGACATAGGGTGCAGGCAGATTACGGGCCTCACATAGCTGCTGCCAGGCCCCTAATCTGCCATGGGCCCCTATATACCACCTCCTCCTGCTGCTGCCAGGTCCAGAGTCTCTCATGGGTCCCTGTACGGCCTCCCATTGCTGCTGTCTCCATCGCCACACTCTGCTGCCATGTGCCACTTTCAGGTCTCTTCACACTGCTGGTGTGTTAAATTTTTGGACATAGGGTGCTGCAAGATAACGGGCCTCACATAGCTGCTGCCAGGCCCCTAATCTGCCATGGGCCCCTATATACCGCCTCCTCATGCTGCTGCCAAGTCCAGAGTCTGTCATGGTCCCTGTACGGCCTCCCATTGCTGCTGTCTCCATCGCCACACTCTGCTGCCATGTGCCACTTTCAGGTCTCTTCACACTGCTGGTGTGTTAAATTTTTTGACATAGGGTGCAGGCAGATTACGGGCCTCACATAGCTGCTGCCAGGCCCCTAATCTGCCATGGGCCCCTATATACCACCTCCTCCTGCTGCTGCCAGGTCCAGAGTCTCTCATGGGTCCCTGTACGGCCTCCCATTGCTGCTGTCTCCATCGCCACACTCTGCTGCCATGTGCCACTTTCAGGTCTCTTCACACTGCTGGTGTGTTAAATTTTTGGACATAGGGTGCTGCAAGATAACGGGCCTCACATAGCTGCTGCCAGGCCCCTAATCTGCCATGGGCCCCTATATACCGCCTCCTCATGCTGCTGCCAAGTCCAGAGTCTGTCATGGTCCCTGTACGGCCTCCCATTGCTGCTGTCTCCATCGCCACACTCTGCTGCCATGTGCCACTTTCAGGTCTCTTCACACTGCTGGTGTGTTAAATTTTTTGACATAGGGTGCTGCAAGATAACGGGCCTCACATAGCTGCTGCCAGGCCCCTAATCAGCCATGGGCCCCTATACCGCCTCCTCCTGCTGCTGCCAGGTCCAGAGTCTCTCATGCCATGTGCCACTTTCAGGTCTCTTCACACTGCTGGTGTGTTTAATTTTTTGACATAGGGTGCAGGCAGATTACGGGCCTCACATAGCTGCTGCCAGGCCCCTAATCTGCCATGGGCCCCTATATACCGCCTCCTCATGCTGCTGCCAAGTCTAGAGTCTCTCATGGGTCCCTGTACGGCCTCCCATTGCTGCTGTCTCCATCGCCACACTCTGCTGCCATGTGCCACTTTCAGGTCTCTTCACACTGCTGGTGTGTTAAATTTTTTGACATAGGGTGCTGCAAGATAACGGGCCTCACATAGCTGCTGCCAGGCCCCTAATCTGCCATGGGCCCCTATATACCGCCTCCTCATGCTGCTGCCAAGTCCAGAGTCTGTCATGGTCCCTGTACGGCCTCCCATTGCTGCTGTCTCCATCGCCACACTCTGCTGCCATGTGCCACTTTCAGGTCTCTTCACACTGCTGGTGTGTTAAATTTTTTGACATAGGGTGCAGGCAGATTACGGGCCTCACATAGCTGCTGCCAGGCCCCTAATCTGCCATGGGCCCCTATATACCGCCTCCTCATGCTGCTGCCAAGTCCAGAGTCTGTCATGGTCCCTGTACGGCCTCCCATTGCTGCTGTCTCCATCGCCACACTCTGCTGCCATGTGCCACTTTCAGGTCTCTTCACACTGCTGGTGTGTTAAATTTTTTGACATAGGGTGCAGGCAGATTACGGGCCTCACATAGCTGCTGCCAGGCCCCTAATCTGCCATGGGCCCCTATATACCACCTCCTCCTGCTGCTGCCAGGTCCAGAGTCTCTCATGGGTCCCTGTACGGCCTCCCATTGCTGCTGTCTCCATCGCCACACTCTGCTGCCATGTGCCACTTTCAGGTCTCTTCACACTGCTGGTGTGTTAAATTTTTTGACATAGGGTGCTGCAAGATAACGGGCCTCACATAGCTGCTGCCAGGCCCCTAATCTGCCATGGGCCCCTATATACCGCCTCCTCATGCTGCTGCCAAGTCCAGAGTCTGTCATGGTCCCTGTACGGCCTCCCATTGCTGCTGTCTCCATCGCCACACTCTGCTGCCATGTGCCACTTTCAGGTCTCTTCACACTGCTGGTGTGTTAAATTTTTTGACATAGGGTGCTGCAAGATAACGGGCCTCACATAGCTGCTGCCAGGCCCCTAATCAGCCATGGGCCCCTATACCGCCTCCTCCTGCTGCTGCCAGGTCCAGAGTCTCTCATGCCATGTGCCACTTTCAGGTCTCTTCACACTGCTGGTGTGTTTAATTTTTTGACATAGGGTGCAGGCAGATTACGGGCCTCACATAGCTGCTGCCAGGCCCCTAATCTGCCATGGGCCCCTATATACCGCCTCCTCATGCTGCTGCCAAGTCTAGAGTCTCTCATGGGTCCCTGTACGGCCTCCCATTGCTGCTGTCTCCATCGCCACACTCTGCTGCCATGTGCCACTTTCAGGTCTCTTCACACTGCTGGTGTGTTAAATTTTTTGACATAGGGTGCTGGCAGATTACGGGCCTCCTATAGCTGCTGCCAGGCCCCTAATCTGCCATGGGCCCCTATATACCGCCTCCTCATGCTGCTGCCAAGTTCAGAGTCTGTCATGGGTCCCTGTACGGCCTCCCATTGCTGCTGTCTCCATCGCCACACTCTGCCATGTGCCACTTTCAGGTCTCCTCACACTGCTGGTGTGTTGAATTTTTTGACATAGGGTGCTGGCAGATTACGGGCCTCCTATAGCTGCTGCCAGGCCCCTAATCTGCCATAAGCCCCTATATACCGCCTCCTCATGCTGCTGCCAAGTCCAGAGTCTGTCATGGGTCCCTGTACGGCCTCCCATTGCTGCTGTCTCCATCGCCACACTCTGCCATGTGCCACTTTCAGGTCTCCTCACACACTGCTGGTGTGTTGAATTTTTTGACATAGGGTGCTGGCAGATTACGGGCCTCCTATAGCTGCTGCCAGGCCCCTAATCTGCCGTAGGCCCCTATATACCGCCTCCTCATGCTGCTGCCAGGTCCAGAGTCTCTCATGGGTCCCTGTACGGCCTCCCATTGCTGCTGTCTCCATCGCCACACTCTGCCATGTGCCACTTTCAGGTCTCCTCACACTGCTGGTGTGTTCCATTTTTTGTCATAGGGTGCTGGCAGATTATGGGCCTCCCATAACTGCTGCCAGGCCCCTAATCTGCCATGGGCCCCTATACCGACTCCTCATGCTGTGACGTTGCAACAAGGTGGAATTCAACCCTACATATGTTAGACCGCCTTTACGAACAGCAAAAGGCCATCACAGATTTCCTGATGTTAAAAGCAGATAAAGGTACTCCCTGTGTAACTTAGATGTCAGCCATTGGCAGCTCATGCGTGACACCTGCGCTTGCTCAGGCCCTTTGAGGAGGCCACGCTATTCGTGAGTCGGCAGGACTATGGGATGAACGACGTCATTCCTCTGTTGCACGTCCTGGAACAAATGCTGTTAACAATGGCTGGTCAGGGTGCGGTAGACGTGGCGCACAGATCTCAACGCCACATGGCCCCTGTGGGGGCAGGACTGGAAGAAGAGGAGGAGGTAGAGGAGGACATTGGTGCTCAGGAATTATTGAGTGAAATGGGTGGTTTTTCCACTCAGCGGACAGGAGTGGAGGAGCAGGAGCATCTGGTAGAGGAGGAGGAAGAGGAGACAGAGGACCTAGACGCACCGTGGCAGTATGCTGTGGAGATGGAGGCAGGGAGTCCCTCGCATTCCTTGGCACAAATGGCCCATAGCATGCTCGGTTGCTTGCGTAGCGACAGCCGAATAATAACCATCAGACAGAGGGATGACTTTTGGCTGTCCACCTTGTTGGACCCTCGCTACCGTTCAAAAATGGTGGCCTTTTTCACACCTGCTGAGAGGGAGGCCAAAATAACGTACTATAAAAAACACCTATGTAGTCAGCTGGTCTCTGCCTGTCTGCGCCAACGTCCATCCTCAGACACTGTGGGCCCTGTGCGCTCGTGTTCCGCTGCCATGGCAGCAGGGGAGGGGTGGGGTGGTAGGAGCAGTGGCAGCTCCACCAGCAGCGGCTGCCTCAGTCTGCAGTCGATGATGAGTAGCTTTCTTCACCAGCGCAGTGAGGAAACTACTAACCAGCCGCAGCAGCAGCAGCAGCATCAGGTGGACCTGGAGCAGGACCTCAAACAACAGGCTTAGGCCTACTTGGACAGCACCCTGCCAACCGAGGTAGACAATCCCCTTGACTACTGGGCAACGAAACTTGACCTTTGGCCCCAACTAGCTGAATTTGCCCTTGAAAGGCTGTCATGCCCGGCCAGTAGCGTGGCATCGGAGCGCGTGTTTAGTGCGGCAGGAGGTATTGCAACTCCGCGGAGGACACGACTGTCCACCCAAAGTGTGGAGAGACTCACGTTTGTGAAAATGAATCAGGCGTGGATTAGTCTGGATTTCAAACCACCAGTTCCTGACACAACTGACTAAATCCGCCATGAATCATGCCCCAAACATGTGCCACTTTCAGGTCTCCTCACACTGCTGGTGTGTTCCATTTTTTGTCATAGGGTGCTGGCAGATTACGGGCCTCCCATAGCTGCTGCCAGGCCCCTAATCTGCCATGGGCCCCTATACCGCCTCCTCATGCTGCTGCCAAGTCCAGAGTCTCTCATGGGTCCCTGTACGGCCTCCCATTGCTGCTGCCTCCATCGCCACACTCTGCCATGTGCCACTTTCAGGTCTCCTCACACTGCTGGTGTGTTCCATTTTTTGTCATAGGGTGCTGGCAGATTACGGGCCTCCCATAGCTGCTGCCAGGCCCCTAATCTGCCATGGGCCCCTATACCGCCTCCTCATGCTGCTGCCAGGTCCAGAGTCTCTCATGGGTCCCTGTACGGCCTCCCATTGCTGCTGTCTCCATCGCCACACTCTGCCATGTGCCACTTTCAGGTCTCCTCACACTGCTGGTGGGTTCCATTTTTTGTCATAGGGTGCTGGCAGATTACGGGCCTCCCATAGCTGCTGCCAGGCCCGTAATCTGCCATGGGCCCCCGTACCGACTCCTCATGCTGCTGCCAGGCCCGTAATCTGTCATGGGCCACTGTTGTCGCTTGTTGGCATATTCCGCTCGTTCAGATGCTCCTTCTCCTGCTACTCCTCTTCACGGATTCCGTCAGCAGTCTTTCTTGGAATCCGTTTCCAAGAGACAACAGTTTGCGAGCACGCACCCGACGGTGCAGAAGCTGAACGTCCTCCTGTCCAAGTTGCTGCTGCCAGGCTCGTAATCTGTCATGCGCCCCTGTACCGCCTCCTCATGCTGCTGCCAGGTCCAGAGTGTGTCATGGGCCCCCGTACCGACTCCTCATGCTGCTGCCAGGCCCGTAATCTGTCATGGGCCCCTGTACCGCCTCCCCATGCTGCTGCCAGGTCCAGAGTGTGTCATGGGTCCCTGTACGGCCTCCCATTGCTGCTGCCAGGCCCGTAATCTGCCATGGGCCCCTGTACCGACTCCTCATGCTGCTGCCAGGCCCGTAATCTGTCATGGGCCCCTGTAACGCCTCCTCATGCTGCTGCCAGGTCCAGAGTGTGTCATGGGTCCCTGTACGGCCTCCCATTGCTGCTGTCTCTATCGCCACACTCTGCCATGTGCCACTTTCAGGTCTCCTCACACTGCTGGTGGTTTCCATTTTTGTCATAGGGTGCTGTATGGCCTCCCATTGCTGCTGCCTCCACCGCCACACTGTGGCTCCACACTCTGGTTTTGGCCCCGTGACTGCCCAAATGAGTGAAGTGTGCGGTGATTCTAAGATCGACGGCACTCATCTGCATGTCATACTGACTGACAGTATTATTTCTCTTCCCCAGCAGACTCCAAGGGCATTTAAATTAAAGGTACAGTGTTCTGCACTAATATTAAGTCTCTCTGAAGCCTAGAAACACCCTTTTTTAAGTTAAATTCACAGCGAATTTATTCGACTCGAATCGAATATTGTCCACGAATTCGCCGAATCAGTCGAATCGAATTTTTCATTTCTTCGCTCATCTCTAGTCTTGAGTTTAGTAACACTTTAATTCAAATTCACAATGTCACCACCTTCAAATATATTCCAGTACTAGTGACCAACATTATCTCGTATGTACAATTCTACTAGCCTTTATGTCATGTCAGATATATGGTTAGATTTCCAATATCTAGCTATGGCTAGTCTTGCTCCTAGTAGAATATGGTTATAGAAAGGATTTGTAGAGCTTATAAATAGGTTGCAAATATTAAAATGTGAACAAGAAGTTCACATAAAGAAGTTCCAGTAAAGAACCAATGCATGGCTTGAAAAGATAAATTTTTATTGAAAGTATAAAAAAACTAATTGATTGCTTATATCCCTTCACCCAACACAAATAAAAATAAATGACAACTTTGTCATACACAGTAAAACACGACCCGGGCTCACAGACATACCAACCACCCATACATGGGCATAACAATCACAGTTTGGATGAAAATCGTCAAAAATGTTATAGTGACCATAATGAATTGCGCATGACAAATAAATCAGCTTGTATCACATATATATGCTCCAAGAAGTATATAATGATGCTGGTCCCCTTTAAGTTTTGGACCAAAAGTTCAAGCAGGCTCCAACATCTATTGGCCATATACAGTGCTCAGCATAAATGAGTACACCCCAATAGATTTGTTAGCCTTTTACTTTCCTTTCAGAATCAACATTTTCTATGGGACACTATACTACAAAATACTTCCACAAATGTGGGCCATTGATTGCAAACAAGATTTGTTCATTTGCACATACAAAAAAGTATTTTTCTTAACAAATTCATTCAAGACCATGTTGCAAAAATGAATATACCCCAATTAAAGCCTTAGGAGCAAAGCTAAATTTTAGACAACAAAATCCTAATTAACAAGTATCCAACTACAAGTGAACCTAATTATTCATTGAATAGGTGTCCAGCAGACAGTTGATTATAAGAAGGCATTGCTTTACAAAGAAAACCTCTTCTCATTTCATGCTGTCAGCAATGGCACCACATGGAAGAGAAATGTCAAAAGGCCTGAGAAAGAAAATACTTTCTTTATACAAGAAAGGTGAAGACTACAAGAAGATCAGCAAAGCTTTTCTTATCAGTCAGGATACTGCAGTGATACAAAAATTTTAACAAAGATGGAACTGCAACCATCTCACAGAGATGTCCAGCAATCCACGGAAGTTATCAACTCGACAGGAGCGTCTTCCATTGAGAAGGGTTGAAGAAAATCACCATGCAAGTTCCTTACAGTTAGCAAAATAAGTAGAAAGCCAAACTGGGGTGATTGTTTCCCTTCACACAAAACTGCATCCGCTGCAGAGGAATGGCATGTATGGGTGTCATCAACAAAGAAAGCCTCTCCTAAAGCCCATGCACAAAAATCCCACAAAGAATTTGCCAGGGTCCATGCTGAAAAAGAAGACTACATGGATTCTGAACTCTGGAGTGATGAGACCAAGATAAATGTTTTTGAAACTGATGGCTTCAAAACTGTATAGCGTCGCAAAGGTGAGGAGTACAAAGAAAAATGCATGGTGCCTACAGTGAAACATGATGGTGGCAGTGTCCTTTTGTGAGGCTGCATGAGTGCTGCTGGTGTTGGGGAGCTGCATTTCATTGATGGTATGAATTCACAGATGTACTGCTCTATATTTAAAAAGATGCTACGATCACTCCATGTCCTTGGTTGTCATGCACTTTTCCAACATGACAATGATCCAAAAGACACTAAGGGCACTGTTATATTTTTGAAGAAGAACAGGATGAAATTGATTCAGTGGCCAAGAATGTCTCCTGCTGTGAACCCAATCGAACACCTAGGGGGAATTCTGAAGAGACAAGTTGAGCATCACTCTCCATCCAGCATCCAGGCTCTAAAAGAGGTCATTCTTGAAGAATGGAAAAAGACAGATGTTACAATATGTTGCCAACTTGTTCATTCCTAAAAGAATTGGTGCTGTCTTTACAAATCATGGAGGTCATACAAAGTACTAGATGTAGTAGTTTTTGTTGTGGGGTGTATTCATTTTTGCATCAAGGAATGTGAGTAAAACTGTCAAAATCTTGGAAATTGCTCATGTTCATCAAGATATTGATTAAAATCTTACTTTTCAAAACGGGTGTACTCATTTATGCTGAGCACTGTATATTTGATTTTTTGCAGTCTGTAACATCCATCAAGATAAGTGTCTTTAATCAATAGAATATGCTGAAAATGCAGGCTTGTACTTGGTTGATCATGCAAAGAGAGTCATTCAATCAGGATGCAGGAACAGATAATGTTGCAATAGCTACAGTGGAGATAGCGGCAAAAAGAGCATATCCATTAACAGATTTAAGCAAGCAGGATACGGCTTAAGCAGCAAGCTGGAACTCAGTGACACAATGCAAGCATAAAGCAGTGGAAACCATATCCATTCGTTTCACACAAACAGGTGAAGTTTGCCAGATGTGAAAGGCACCAATATGCGATCACAGTCCCGGGAACAACTCCTGATATAAACACAACCTGGCTTCAATATAGTACTGCTCATCACTCCAATTATGGTTGCTCCCGTTATTCAATCCTGGCCATCTGTATGATGCTGCTGCAGTTATCCGTGTTTGACTTAATCATAGACATCTCTGAGAGTTAGGTAGCTTCATATTCATGTTGGGAAAGCTGTGTGGTGCAGCCCGCAGCGTGGGCATAATGACGTTGTGACGCCAATGCATTTTGCTCACTGAGTCACATGAGCTTCTTCAGGATACCATGGCCATGATGTCAGGGACTTAGATAGAGACCAACATGTCACTTCCAGATTACCCCACAAGAAGCCGCAGCTTTGGTGTCACTTAAAACATCTAACACTACTGTAATATCAATTGCATATAACCAGTAAGTAATCCATCTAAATTGTATCAAATTATACAGCACACTCCAATTCAAGCATTCCACGACCTTATTGAATCTTATTATCATAAAAATGGTTGATGTTAAACATATCACAAAAATAGAGCAGAAACAGGCCACCTAGAATGACACGAATAGCTAGTGTCATAATCATATCTCCGACTCACTTAGTATATAAGTGTGGATCCATAAACCCAGAAAATGCATACTGAACAATATGGTAGTGTGACAAGAGCACATGACATGATCTACGTGATCAAATAAAGTATTGCCTGTAATTTTTGAATCCATATTACTCCGCGTGGATCTCTTAGTAACCTTCTTTTTTCAGGTAGGGGTGCTCTTGTCACACTACCATATTGTTCAGTGATGTTAAACATAACCTGTACATACAGCCAGAACCATTACATACATCTCGGAACATATATATATAAGTGACACAAGCAGATTTATTTGCCATGCACAATCATTTATGATCATTATAACATTGTTGCTGATTTTGATCCAAGCTCTGATCATTACTTCATAAGAAATATGTCCATGTGTGGGTGGTTGGTATGTCTGTGAGTTCGGGGAGTGTTTTACTGTGTATGACAATGTGGTCATTTGTTTTTAATTGTGTTGGGTGAAGGGATATAAGCAATCAATTTGTTTTTCAATACTTTCAATAAAGTTTGTCATCTGTTCAAGCCGCAGATTGGTTCTCTACTGGGACTTCTTTATGTGAACTACTTGTTCACATTTTAATATTTTTGGTCTATATAATTTGGTCCCGAGGACAACACCGCTAATAGTGTGAGTTGGCAGTAAATTGTACTAGTATTTTTCCTAAAGTGGATCTCTTTTTAGGTTTTAACTTTTTATACATAGGTTCGCCACACTGTGCACATACTTAGCGCCCATGGATACTCCCTTTATTTGGGCATATTATTATTATACAGGATTTATAGAACGCCAACAGTTTGTGCAGCTCTTTACAATATAAAGTGAGACAGTACAGTAACAATACAATAAAATATAAGAGGATTGCTGGGCCCTGCTCACAAGGGCTTACAATCTAATTGGGTGGGACAAGTGGCACAAAAGGTTATAAAATGTGGGGGATGAGCTGGTAGAAGTGATAAAAGGTCAGTTAGAGGTGTGATAGGCTTCCCTGAAGAGATGAGTTATCATGGATTGCCTAAAGGCAGCCAGAGTAGAAGATAGCCTGACAGACTGGAGTAAAGAGTTCCACAGGATGGGAGAGGTTCAGAAGAAGTCCTGGAGATGAGCATTGGAGGAGGAGAAGAGGGACTTTGAGAGCAGGAGGTCTTGAGAGGAGTAATCAGAAGCCAGTGGAGGGATTGGCAGAGAGGGATGGCAGATAAGGTAGATGAGCCTGGAAGCAGTATTCATGATATACTGAAAAGGGGATAGCCTATGAGAAGGGAGTTGCAATAGTCAAGAACAACTACAAGCATTAACCTTATTCTCCCAGGAGAATAGACGCCTGAGAGGAGATATGATAGCGATATACAAATACCTCAATGGTAATTCAAGCATAGTGAGGAAACTATTCAGTTAGCTTAAGAAGACATGTGTCTGCTCAATGAAATTGGAAGATGTTCAACCTTAAACATATGGGATTCTTTACTGTTAAAGCGTTAATTAATGGTGTGTTGATCATTTAAAAACACTCTTAGATGGGCACCTTAGCAAACACAATATATAGGGATATGGGAAATAATATTGACATAGACAGACTCTCACATACACACACCTACATAGCTTGAACTAGATGGACTGGTGTCTTTATTCTTAAGACACTTACAAAAAAATTGAAAGGAGATCTCAAGCAGAAATAGATTAGCAAATTGAAGAAAGGGAAAAAGAGGGTATTTTAAACAGTAAAGAAGCCAGACATTTTGTACTGGACGAACCTATTGCAAAAATACGTGTGCACAAGGCGTCAATGGATTAAAGTGTTTGTTCACTAATGTCAGAAGTCTGACAAGCATAATAGGTGAGTTGGAAGCTTTGGTGCATGAAGAGAACTATGATTTAATTGGTATTGCTGAATCTTGGCTTCATTCTTCACATGACTGGCTCATTAATATTCCTGGCTATGTTCTCTTTCCGAGAGACAGGGTAAAAAGGAAAGGTGGTGGTGTCTGTCTCTACGTGAGAAGTGGTCTCAGTGTGAAAGAAGACCTAGTTGATGGAGAGTGTGATGAGTCTGAAGCATTATGGGTGGAACTGCACATGGGTGTGCGTACTACAAAGGTAATCGTTGGAGTTTGTTAGGCCACCCAGTGTTAATGAAGAGATGGGGACTCAGCTCCTTGCACAGATCGAAAAGACTGCAAGGGCTGGGACAGTGATAATAAAGGGGGATTTTAACAACCCGGAAATTGACTGGAGTAATGGCACTGTATGAACAGTTAAAAGGGCAAAAATGTATAACCCTACTACAGGACAGTTTTATGGTACAGTTCATAGAGGCCCCAACTAGGAATAATTCTCTTCTGGACCTGGTCATCTCAAACCATGCAGAGCTTATTACTAATGTCCATTTAAAAGAACATCTGCTTAGAAGTGACCATAACATGGTTTAATTTTGTTAGCTGTAAACAACAAGCACATACAGGAAAAAATAAACCGCTCAACTTTAAGAGAGCTAATTTTCCAAGGCTGAGAGCTGCTCTGCAAGATTTAGACTGTGAGGGAATATTGGCATCCATGAACACAACACAGAAATGGGAGTTATTCAAAAAGACTGTATGTGAACACACTGCAAAATATATTTCCATGAGCAATAAGTATAAAAGGCTAAAAATCAAACTTATGTAGTTTACGGCCAAAGTTAAAAAAAGCTATAAATAATAAGAAAAGAGCTTTTATTAAATATAAATATGAAGGAACGCTATCATCCTTTAAACAGTACAAAGAATATAACAGAATATGTAAAAAGGAAATAAAGGCCACAAAAATTGAAAACGAACGGCAGATTGCAAAAGATAGCAGGAAAAACACCAAACATTCTTCAAATATATCAATAGCAAAAAGGTCAGGTTCGGGCATGTAGGCCCTCTGCAAAATAATCTAGAATGGATGACTGGGGACAAAGAGAAGGCAAATTTATAAAATACCTTTTTCAGCTCTGTGTATACAAAGGAGCATGGGGGAACTCTTGCCCATAATGGGCATAGTATTGACACAGCCCCAGATGATCCACATTGGCTCACAACTGATATTATCCAGGAATATTTTGACAGAATAAAGGTGAATAAAGCTCCTGGACCAGATGGCATACACCCATGGGTCCTTAGAGCTCTGTCATCTCAAAGCCATTGTTTCTAATTTTTAGGGACTCTTTAATGAGTGGCATAGTACCACTGGATTGGCGTAAGGACAATGTGGTGCCTATATTTAAAAAGGGATCAAAACCTTTACCAAGTAATTATAGACCTGTTAGTTTAACATATATAGTTGGGAAGATACTGGAGAGTTTAATAAAAGACCACAGAGATGAGTTCTTGCTGGGGAAAAAATATTTTAAGCAACAGACAGCATGGATTTATGAAAGACAGAAGTTGTCAAACAAATCTGATTTCTTTTTATGAGGAGGTGAGCAAAACCTTGGACAGAGGGGTGGCTGTGGACGTGGTATATTTGGATTTTGCAAAAGCGTTTGACGCAGTTCCCCACACTCTGCTAATGTGTAAGGTAAAGTCTACAGGCTTGGATGTAAATGGATAGAAAACTGACTAAAAGATCGTATTCAGACAGATAGTAGTAGTTAATGATTCATACTCTGAATGGCCTATGGTTGTCAGTGGTGTACCCCAAGGTTCAGTGTTGGGACCCTTACTTTTTAATATATTTATAAACGATATAGGGTCTGATTAAAAATACTGTTTCAGTCTTTGCAGATGACACCAAGCTGTGCAGTGGAATAACATCCTTTATAGGATGTCTCCAATTTACAAGCCAACCTCAATGCATTTGTTAATTGGCCACGGTTAACTATGTGGCAAATAAAGTTTAATGTTGATAAATGTAAAGTTATGCACTTGGGGGCTAAGAATATGCATGCATCATACATACTAGGGGGAGTACAACTGGGGGAATCAATCGTGGAGAAGGATCTGGGAGTTCTGGTAGATCACAAGCCTAATAATGGCATGCAATGCCAAGCTGCAGTTTCTAAAACGAGCAAAATCCTCTCTTGTATAAAAAAAAGCTATAGGCTCCAGAGAGAGAGATATCATATTACCCCTGTACAAATCATTAGTAAGACCTCATCTGGAATATGCAGTTCAATTTTGGGCACCAATTCACAAAAAGAACATTGGGGAACTGTAGAAAGTACAGAGAAGGGCAACCAAACTGATAAGAGGCATGGAGGAGCTCAGCTATGAGGAAAGATTTAGAGGAACTGAATTCTCTCTTGAGAAGAGGAGATTAAGGGGGGATATGCTCAACATGTATAAATACATCGGTGGTTCATACAGTGAACTCAGGGTAGAGATATTCACCTTGAGATCATCACAGAGGACAAGGGGCACTCTTTACGTCTGGAGGAAAAGAAATGTAATCTCTAAACATGGAAAGGTTTCTATACAGTGAGAGCTGTAAAAATGTGGAATAGACTCCCTCAAGAGTTGGCTCTGGCCAGCTCAGTGGATTGCTTTAAAAAAGGCCTGGATTCTTTCTTAGATACACAGAATATAACTGGATACTAACATTTATAGGTAAAGTGGATCCAGGGAATATCAGATTTGCCTCTCAGGGGATCAAGAAGGATTTTTTTCCCTGCAGGAGCAAATTGGTTCATGCTTTGCTGGGTTTTTTTTGCCTTCCTCTGGAAGAACTGGGTATAGGATTTTAACTTTTTTTGTTTTAATGGTTGAACTGGATGGACTTTTGTCTTTTTTCAGCCAGACTAACTATGTAACTATTTGATATCCTCTATATATTGCTTTTATGAATGCATTCCCTGATTTTAATATTTTGTAATAAAACGTGTATAAAGGTTGTGTATGGGTATTTTTTTCCTGAGGGTGAGAAAGCAAATTAAAAGTCTCATACATTTTGATTTCTTTTTTGACACATCTGATTGGGGAGGCAGTGCTGATGGATAAACCATACTTATTATTTGTTTATTTGTACATGTACTATTTTCTGCTGTAGCGAGACACACTATAATTTTTGACCTATCTGATGTTTATCTGTGAAGGTTTCAATTAAAGCCTTTTACGATCTGCAGGAATTAATTTGGATCAAGTCACTGTCTGCCAAACTACTAGAGCCCCAAGCCATTTCTGGCGCTTTTTGTTTACATTTTAAAATCAGTATGTTTTGCTAGAAAATGTCTTACAACACCCAAGCATGTTTTTTTTTTAAGCAGAGGTCCCAGAGAATAAATTAGTGGTTTTTGCATTTTTTTTATGTCACACAATATTTGTGCAGCGGTTTTTGGAAAAAATACACTTTATTTTATTGCAAAAAAACACGATAACCCATTTTGTTTTAAATATATAAGATGATGTTACACTGAGTAAATAGATACCAAACATGTCACACTTTAAAATTGCGCACACTCGTGCAACGGCGATTAACAATGTAAATTTTACTAGTCATAGGAGACGCTTTAAAAAGCATTTACAGGTTACCACTTAACTGATTTTCAGAGAAGGTCTAGTTCTAGAATTACTGCACAAGATCGTGGCAATACCGCATATGTGCAGGATGATTGCTGTTTGGGTTCATTCACCTTTACGCATGAGCACCGGGGGAGCACTTTAATTTGTTTAATTTTTTTTTGTATCACTTTTATTGCTATCACAAGAAATGTAAACATCCTCTGTGACAGCAATAGACATGTGACAAGTATTTTCTATGGAGGGATCTGGAGACTATAAAGCCCCAAGATAGGTGTTTTGAGCACTTTCATATTTTTTAAAATGGTGCCAAAAGTTAACCAGAAGTGATGTCAGGTCATCGCTTCCAGTTAAAAGTAAAGGAGAGACGATTCTGCCAGCGGGCTGTTTGCTCAGGACTCCTGGGAAATCGGGAGATCCCGAGAGGGCCGCAAAAGGCAAGCCACTCTAGATCCCTGGCTCTAAAAAAATGGTCCTGGGGTGATGCCTGCAGCTGCAGGCATCACTCCAGTACAACCACCGAAAATCCGTCGATGTACGTGTAGTGGTCCGGATGTGGTTAAGCTATATCTCACCACAACCAAATCAGTTATAGAGATCACACTTTTCCGTGCAGAATAGTCAAAAAAATATTTTCTAACGCCAGTCTATAACTCTGGAATGCACTATGAAATGTGATCCTGCATGCACTGTACAGCAGTTTAGGACAGTGCAACCATTGTCATACAAGCATGTATGTGCTTGCAAACTAATCACAGCAGCCTACAAGCTACAACACAGCAACAATCCAGTGTTTTTCTAATGGGTCATTGGAGTGGATTTACTGTGTAATTTGCAAGTGCAGTTGCACTAATTTTCACCAGAACTTAGTAAATGTGGTAAAGCTATGCTAATATCCATCATCCAATCATGTGCAAGCAAACATACTTTTTTAGTTTTCTTTGTACCTGATTGGGTATGCTTTACCACATTACATTTACTAAGGAAAATGAGTGCAACTGCATTTGCAAAGTGCTCAGTCTATTTTCCTTTAGTAAATCAACCCCAATGTGTGCATTATATATGTATTCAGCAGAAGCTACCTGTATTGTCACATTCCATTCTGATTTCTATTTATAATACTTTCTCCAACAAGTCAGACAAAAAGCAATCCGTGCTCCATAAACAAACACAGCCAAACAACCAATACAAGACATTCAATTTTTTGTGGAGACTGAAACACGGCAGAATTTGTTTCCTGATCAGGAAGTAAGCCGACAAGGTGAAAGCTTGGTTAAACTAATTTGGAAGGTTCAACAAAACTTTGAAACTGACAAAGATAAACTGTTGGTTAATGTCAGTGAGTTATGTTCTAAGCCTAAGTTCACACTAATGCGGTACAGGAAATGCAGTGATCCATGCTCATTTCCCACGCCACACCTCTTTCCAATTGCATGGTTCTTGCAATCTGCTATGGTGTCAATACAAAGTTAACAATTCACTGCTACCCATGAGAGTTATGAAAGGCTGTGCTTTAAATTTACTAACCTCTTAGGGCTAATTCGCACTATTTGCAGTGACAGACAAATTATCTGTCACGACAGGGACACACAGGAAACAGTTATGTCCTGTGTATTCCATTCATGCTTCCATGTCAAGGGGAGACTTTGCAGTAAAGTCATGCAATAGTTCTGGACAAAAGGCAATAACAAGGCCCTTTGTGTCTGAGATGATACTGTTGGAACCACAATGTTTGATGTAATGAATAAAGATAATGAGCTGGCAGCCATCATGGAAGACACGGAGTTCCTGAAAACTAAAAGTAAGGAGTTCTATCAGGACAATTCCTGAGATTAAAAAAAAAAAACATTTTGTTGATGTTATGCAGAAGGTGTTGGTGAGAGAGGATGCTGAGCCTGTACCACCTCTTAAGGAGAGGAATGCTGGCATCTCCCATGCCTTGGCATGTATCCTCCTCGTAAAGCCAGATCTGCATAGTCTTTGATTCAAGTGCTCAGTATGAAAGTGTTTCCCTCAATGGTGTCCTCACCTATTCAATCTGAACAATCTTGTAAGAGTTTTGCTCCACTTCAGAGAAGAACCGACATTCAGCAAATGTTTCATGGTTTCATCAAGACAACAGAAACTTTCGATTTTATTGCAACGTCATAGACTAGCAAATGAAAGTGAATATTTTCAGTAACAGTCCTTCTCCTACTGTAGCAATTTATAGGCTAAGAAGAACAGCTCATGAAGATGAAAAAGAATTTGGATCTGATGCACATGAATTTGTGAAAAATAATTTCTATGTAGACAACGGGCTTAAATCTCTGCCTACAGAAGAAGAAGCAATTGCTCTTCTCAAGAGAACTCAGGCTATGTTTGCCACTGCCAACCTCAGGCTCTACAAAATTGTTCCTAACAGTGACAGGGAAATGAAAGCCTTTCCTTCTGTTGGATTTTTAGACACATATAATACTTCTTCTAGTGTCTTGAGGCGATTATGAATGAAAGAGCCATTGAAATAAAAAATGAAGTGTGATTTTATTCTATCACACAATGGTGTAAAATAACAATGTAAAGCATATTATGAACAGTTCCATGTAGATAAAACTACTGTAAAAATGACAAGCAAACGTTTAAAACAAAGTCACCATTATCTGTCATGGCTGTCCTTGCCATGTGCGATTCTCATGTCCTTGTCCGTTCTCTGAGTCCGAGAAAGAAGAAACCGGAAGTAGACTGAAGTGACGTTAATGACTATGTCTTGTCTTGCAGCACCTGTTGCAGCTTCTCAGACGTGTGTATGCAAGAGTGTCATGTTAGCGTAAGTGTGTGTGAGAGAGAGTGTCCCTTGTCCGAAGTCTCATGGTCTTTTAAGAGGCAAATGTACGTCATAGTTAGTGATCTTAATACCTTCTATGGAAATTATTACTGCTTAGCAAAGCCATTTCATATAAGGAAGGGATGCTATACATATGATGTTTGATGGACAGGAACATATGAATGCTGATGTACATAATATTATAAGCTAATGACGTAAATGTATCAATGTTAGAAACGTATACTAAATACACACAGATACCATTAAAATACGTAATGTAATAGTAAGTCACTTCTAATAACCTTGACATAACTAACAGATACTTTTAACCAACTATATCTAAATATAGTCTACACCTAGTTAGCTGTCTCAGCTAACTTGTATATCTTTTGGTCTCAGCTATAATTGAAGAATACTAATACTACCATTTGTCAATAGACCACTTACACATATTAATATTAATTATGACTAATCATAAAAACCAAATATTTTGCAAGCTTGCCATCAATATAAATGCCGAATCATAATTTAGATTTAACACCTTCTCTCCATGCTGTCCGTGTAAAGGGAATTAGGCTAGGAACAGATCTTTCCCTTATGCAACATAGTCTGGGATTGCTTTGGGATGTCAAACAAGACACATTCACATTTTGAGTATCAGCTTGTGACAAGCCCTTCACAAAATAAGGAGTTTTGTCTGCTGAGAATAGACATGTACAATTTGTTTCATTTTGATAAATTTTTCAGCCAAAAATGTCATTTTTCCAAATGAACATGAATTTGCAACAAATTGAAAAAAGTTACAACCAAAAATAACAAATGCATTTGTTCAATTGTTTCATTCGAATGATGTCACATTTTCTAAATCGTTCAGTAACATTCAAATTCATTTGAATTCATTTGACCCTTATCGTTAACCTTAATCGTTCAGTAACATTCAAATTCATTGTGACTAATATCTTGTTAAAGAGCAGGCGGTTGCCGCATCCTTAGCAAACATGATTCCCCACTGACAGCAGAATGTAGACAAAATAAGTGCTGGTTAAAAAAAAAATGCATGGGGTCCTCCCCAATCTATATCAGGCCCTTTTCATCTGGTATGGATTTTGAGGGGAACCCCATGCCAAAATTGTCTTACAAAAATGGTGTGTGGTTCCCCCCCCCCCAAATCAATACCAGACCCTTATCCAAGCATGCAGGCCAGGATATGGGTGACAAGAGAACAACCCCCCCTGAACCATGCAAGGGTCTCCCCCAAAGCATCTTGACCCATGAAGATTTGGACAAGGGCCTCCTCCCCACAATCCTGGGCAGGTTGTGTGTGGGGGGGGCTTATCAGAATTTGGATCTGGAAAAAAAAAATAATTTTCAGCTAACAGCACCATACCTAAGGGTCTGGTATGGTTTTTAGGGGGACCCCATGCCGTTTTTTTTTTTTTACATTTTGTTTTATTTATATTCTGCTGTAAGTAGACAGCAGATGAGTCATGGTTAACCAGTTGCTGTTCTCCCTATAACAGATTTACTGCTACAGGGCAGACTCCCAGTGCAAAATCACACATATAAATGTAATCCTTGCTCCCGACATGTTGATAGGGAGCAGTGCTGTGATTCGGTACATCACTGATCACTCACCAGATCCAGACCATTGATGTTTCCCCTAGAACTGCTGATCGGTTTACAGAACACAGGCACAGGAAATTATGCAATTCCGTTCCAGAGAGAGAAGAATGATCCACGTGAGTCAAAGCAGTAGACTGCCACAGTAAAAGCACAGCTAGGTCACATTTAACCCCTGATCACCTCCCAGTTTACCCTTCCACTGTCCTGTCACCAGTGTCATTAGTACAGTGTACAGATTTTTTTACTGATCACTGTATCAGTGTCACAGGTGACTTCAGATAGCATCAGTATCAGTCCCTCCCAGATAGTGTCAGATTGCCCGCCACTACATTACCATCACATTTAACTAGGAACATGCTCACATACACACTTAAAACTTCCATTGCTGGTATAGTGTCTGAATGAATCAATATCTCATCAGATCAGAATTATACCAGGTTTCACAATAGTATATAATAATAGTAATAAATAATAGTATGTCCCAAAAAATGCAGTGTTAGCAGGTTCAGCCCCGACACCTGCCAGCACCTGCAATTAGCCCCTCTGCCCCCCCCCCCCAGCAAGTGCAATATCAGTAGATCACTGTCACTTGATACACACAAAACTGCAGCATTAGCAAGATCAGGCCTAGCACTTGCAGGTAATTTATTTTTGGTAGCGGTTCAAGCAGTCCCTGACAGCCAGGTGCTCTTTTTCCCCGTGAGTTGCACTAGGTACCTATAAATTTAATGGCCAAAATGTCCAATGAAAGGTACACTAGTGAAGAGGCCTACAGGATTCTGAGCATGTCAGGTGAGAGCAAAGGGGAAGAACCTGCCTCAGAATATGAACCTGTAGAAATCTGCGGCAGCCTTACAGATAGCTCAGATGATGAAGTAGAGGTCCCTGCTAAGGTCAGGCGTACCCGATCCCATGCCCAGTTTGCTGAGGTATTAGAATTGCATTATGATTCTCATATACAACAGAGTGCCAGTAATAGTGCAACACTAGTTTCTGGTGAACTGGCGAGCACCAGTGGCTGAGTACATCCTGGTTTTTTACATACCAGCACTGCAGTATCACTTGGTGACATGGCCAGCCCCATAATTGCAGTACACGTTGGTGTGGTGGCTAGCACAAGTAGTGTCCAGCAGCCACCAAGAATTCACACACACAGGCCAGTAGACCCCATTGTATCCTTCCGGATGTGCTTGAAAATCCTGATTGGCAGTCCACAAATCCTGCAGCACCTGTACTTCCCCCATTCCAGCAAATGTAACTACTCCCCTTGATTTTTTGGAGCTGCTTTTCATGGAAGATCTGTGTGGATTAACTGTGGACCAAAGAAATGTATACGCACAGCAATTTATCGCCACCAACCCAAATTCAAACCTTCCCAGACAATTGGCTTGGAAACCTATTATGATTTCTGAATTTAAATTTTTCGGGGGCCTAACTCTCAACATGAGCATTAACAAACAGAATGAGTCACGGTCATATTACAGTAGTCCACAGACCCACATTCTCTGCTGCCATGGCCAAGCGTAGGTATGAGAATATAATGTGATTTATGCATTTCAGCAACAATACACTCTGTTGTCCTTGGGATGACCCTGAATATGATAGGCTCCACAAAATTCAGCCCCTTGTAAATCACTTTAACCAGAAATTTGCAGATATATATATATGCCCCAACAAAATATCTGTGTTGATGAGTCCCTCATTAATTTTTCTGGCCACGCTGCATTCAAACAGTTTCTACCCAGCAAGTGTGCCAGATATGGGGTCAAAATGTATAAGTTTTGTGAGAGGGCAACAGATTATACATGTAATTTTCGGATTTAAGAGGGAAAAGATAGTCACTTGGAGCCCTGGATGGTCAGACTACATGGGGAGCAGTGGTAAGATAGTTTGGGACTTGGTGTCACCATTTTTCCATATGTGGATAATTTTTATACAAGTGTGCCACTATTTAGACATTCATACAGTCTTGGAATTGGCTCATGTGGCACCATGTGACCTAATCTTCAGGGCTTCCCCCAACGGCTTGTGCATACCCGATTTAGAAAGGAGAAGAAAGTTTGCATGAAAAATTATGAATTGCTTGCAGTGAAGTGGAAGGACAAACGAGATGCTTTCATCTTTCATTCATGCAGATACGACAGTCTAAATTTGCATAGCAACTGGTGTTGTTGAGAAGCCCCTCTGTGTCCACAACTATAACCTTAACATGGGAGGGGTGTACTTACGCACACCACAGCAATTTATCGCCGCCAACCCAACCATGTGACCTAATCTTCAGGGCTTCCCCCAACGGCTTGTGCATACCCAATTTAGAAAGGAGAAGAAAGCCTGCATGAAAAATTATGAATTGCTTGCAGTAAAGTGGAAGGACAAATGAGATGTTTTCATCTTTCATTCATGCAGACACGACAGTCCAAATTTGCATGGCAACTGGTGTTGTTGAGAAACCCCTCTGTGTCCACAACTATAACCTTAACATGGGAGGGGTGTACTTAAGTGACCACGTGATGAAGCCATCTTGTCTATATTCCCATTGCACACATTCCTGTAAACATGGCTCATCAACAGCAGGTGCTGTAATGACCAACAACTGGGACTGGAAACATCTTAAGCAAATGTACATATTCGCCAGCACACCATGGATCTCCACATATGGTCCAAAGAGGTTTTTATTGCAAAAAGATCACATCACAGAAGAAAGTGCAATGTTTCAGAGCTGCGCAGGACCCCTTCAGTAGGCATGTGAAGCTAGATGCTGGTACAAAAAAGTGTCTGTATATTTATTTCAATTGGCTGTGTACAACACTTTTGTGCTTTACAAAGCAACTGGACAAAGTGGAAACTTCATAAAATTTCAAGAAGAGATCATCAGAGCATTTCTGTATCTTAAAGGTGATGTGGCCCAAACCCCCAAACCAGATGCAGTAAGACGGCTGCATGAGAGGCATTTTCCTGATGCCATTTTTGGTACCCCAACCCTAAAGTCACCCCAAAAAAGATTTCTGTAATGTGACACCCGCTTTTTCTGACCCTCCTGTTTTGGCCAACCTGATCTCTGCCTCAAGGACTGCTTCTGTTGCTAACACACACAAGTAGAGTATTGATATAGGATACAGCATGGCACAGTCTAGGGTACATATTTACACAGGGTCTTAAAAACGTTTAGTAGTCAGGAAACTGGCTATCGCATTTTGAGAGACCCTAAAATCTGGAAAGTTTACAGTTAAAACAAAAAAAAGTTTAAAAAAATAAAATAAATTATATAAAAAGGAAAACATAGTTGTCTAAATAGTTACTGTTCTATAGATACTGTTTTATTGTTAACCATTGTTTTTTTTGCAGGAATACCATTCAGCTGCAGCACTGATCTGTTTATTCTGACGTCAGTGCGTGCAGCGCTGTTGGATGAGATTTATCATCCGCAGTTAAAAAAAGAACATATATGACAGTGAGAGCTGTGAAAATGTGGAATAGACTCCCTGAAGAGTTGGTTCTGGCCAGCTCAGTGGATTGCTTCAAAAAAGGCCTGGATTGTTTCTTAGATACACAGAATATAACTAGATACTAACATTTATAGGTAAAGTTGATCCAGGGAACATCCGATTGCCTCTCCGGGGGATCAGGAAGGATTTGTTTTCCCTGCAGGAGCAAATTGGATCATGCTTTGCTGGGTTTTTTGCCTTCCTCTGGATCAACTGTGGGTATACGATTAGAACGTTTTTTTTTTTTTTTTACTGGTTGAACTGGATGAACTTTTGTCTTTTTTCAGCCAGACTAACTATGTAAATATGTAACTATGTCCAAGCATGGGGGCCTGTGGTGGTCAGTGGGCTGATCGCTACTATGATTCGGCATATATTTTTAATTTTTTTTTTTGGCAGAGATTTCTTTATCCACATTGATCAATGTGAATGAAGGAATCTGTTAGTTTCTTTTTTTTTTCTTTCATTCAGCCCACGGGCTGTTCCCAACATTTGGAAGTGGGTGGATGTAGGGCAGTATATTCTAATGGTGGGCATAACGCCCACTTTTTCTGGCAGATATTTTTCTCTTTTTTTCATTCATCCCACAGGCTGCATAAAAAAAAAAAAAAAAACATATATGCCCAACACGGAACAGCGATGTACTGGTACATCACTGGACTTTGAGTGGTTATACCAGGAGGATATATAAACCGTATATTCACCGCACAAATGTGATGTGAATATAAATAAAACCTAACACCTGAAAAAGCGAACAACAAATCACTCACCTAAATAAATGAGTACATTAAATGTGTAAGCATGCAACAGCCCCAATAGTGAATAATCCAATAATCACCTCATGAAGCAATGACAAATTTAAAGCTGCACAAAAAAAAAATTTATTATAAAAACACAATAGCAAAGTGAAAATATGACACAAAATATAGCACTTCAATAAATATACACAAACATTTAAATCATTTGACATAAGTCCACCAACTGAAAAATTTAAATTGTGATGAAGTACAAAGTCCTTATTGATTCAGCAAGATCACCACGTGAACAACATAACGATAATTGGTTGAATAAAATGCACTCAAATATCACCACGTGCTCCAAAGGAAAACCTCCCCACATTCAGTGACACTCACCAGATATCGTGGCCCATCCAAACCTGATAGGTGAGTGCCAGCGTAGTACAGATCATTAATCAACAAGTCCTTCATCAATTAGAGACTAATATCATGGCGGGACATCCTCCAAACTATTACACTCTGTAATCAGGGAAAGATGCAAAAGTAAACTCATAGTATGAATCCATGAAAAACCATTTATTGGATAGAAAGTATTGTACTCATAAAATAAATGAAAGCATGCCAAAATATCCACAATAACCGTTAAGGGTATCATCCTGGTATCATGGGTATCATCCTGGTATAAATTTTTTTCAGCCAGTGGTCGGCTTTCATGTAGCCTCTCTACCACCACCCGTAGATGCCACAGCTTTCTCGAGCTTTCCCATCCCATCGGGAAACCTGAGAATGCAGCCAGAATTTTCACCAGCTGACCATAAAGCTGATCGCAGACTGGAACAGCTCCAATCATCTCAGTCTAAGAAACCAGAAACTACGAACATTTCATCACATCGGGTTTACCAGATATAAACAGCGCCATTTTTAAATTGGGAAAGCATCTGATCACACCGAACTTGGTGAGATCAGATGATTTAGGGCACAGGAGATATCTAGTGTCTAAAAGACCCCAGATTTCTCAGAAAAGAATATCTGTCACTGCCTCTTGCTATCACAGGAGATATTTACATTCCCTGTCATAACAATAAAAGTTATAAAAAAATGAAAGGGACAGTGTAAAAAAAAAAAAAAAAAAAAGTCAAAATAAATAATAAAAAAACACAAAGCACCCTTGTCCCCGACACTCGTGCACAATGGCGTACACGTACACACCATGCATTTGAGGTATTGCCACGGATGTCAGATCAAGAGAAGTAATTCTATCGCTCGACCTTCTGTGTAAATCTAAAGTGGTAGCCTGTAAAGGCTTTTAAAGCATCGCCTATGAATATTAAAAATGTATGTAGTTTGTCACCATTGCATCGGGCGTGTACAGTTTTAAAGCATGTCATGTTTGGTATCTATTTACTATGCATAACATCATCTTTTATATTTTATCCAACAATTGGCCAATATTGTGTTTTTGTGCATTACAATTCAAAAAAGTGTATTTTTTATACCACATTTGCGTTTAAAAAGTCGCTGCACAAGTACTGTGTGACAAAAAAATTGCAACACTAACCATTTTAATTCTCTACGGCCTCTGCTTTAAAAAAATATAAATAATGTTTTCGGGGTTTCAAAATAATTTTCTAGCAAAAAAATACTGATTGTTTTCATGTGAACAAAGAGTTGTCAGTAAAGGCTTGGTCTTCAAGTCGTTAGAAGAGTGGGTGATGTATGGCATAAGCTTCTAATGCCAAGATAATACCCCCCCAAAAAAAAATGACCCCCAAACTATTTGCTGAAAGGCATGTTGAGTTAATAGAAGAATGTATTTTTTACCACAGGTGTGTATTTTTTTTTACACAAAAGTTGTCACTTAAATGATATATTGCTCACACATGTCATGGGTATATGTGGAATTACAAACCAAAATACATTCTGTTACTCCTCTCCAGTGGGGCTTTATTTCCTCATTACACTTCCTGACTACGTATCACAGTTTTGGAGGCCCTGAAATGCCAGAATAGTCCAACCCCCCCCCCCCCCCCCCCCTCCAAATGACCCCTTTTTTAGAAAGTAGACACTCCGAGGTATTTGCTAAGAGGCATGGTGAGAATTTTTCAAATCTCATTTGTTGCCACCAGTTTGTGGAAAATGAAGAAAGAAAACAAAAACATTTTTTTCTTTTTTTTTCCTTTTTCAAAACCTTGTGACAAAAATGAGATCTGCAAAATATTCACCATGCCTCTTATTAAATTTCTTGGGGTGTCTACTTTCCAAAAAGGGATCATTTGTGGAGGTTTTGTGCTATCCTGGCATTTCAGGGCTTTCAAAACTGAAGGTAGTGAGGAATTGAAATGAGGAAAGTATGCACCTTTAGGCTTTCAAAGGGGTCATTGGATTTTGGGCTGCTGTAATACACCTAGGCTCCCAAAAAAGTATTGCACATGTGATATCCACATACTCGGAAGAAGTAGCAGAATATACTGTATTTTGGGGTGTAATCACACATATATCAATCGCATGTGTGAGCAATACATCATTTAAGTGACAACTTTGTGTAAAAAAAAATAATAAAATTGTTTGTCATTTGGGGTTCATGTAGCAGAATACATTTTGGCTTAACTTTATGACAAAATTTGAGTTTATTGGATATTTTTTATAACAGGAAGTAGAAAAATGTCTTTTTTCTTTTAAAATTTTCATTTATATCACAAAAAATAAAAATCCCATTTGTGATCAAATACCACCCAAAAGACAACTCTATTTGTGTGAAAAAAGGACAGAACATGACCGTGCAATTACCAGTTGAAATAGCGCAGTGCTTTATAGCAAAGAATGGCCTGGTCAGAAAGGGGAGGTAAATATGCCTGAGGGCAAGTGTTTAAGGACGTGGCAAGCACCCGCTCCTTAACAGCCAGCTTTATTCACAATTAATTCGGATCTGTCTGAAAATAGAATAAAGGCTTATTGAAACTTTTCAAATCCATCCGGTATAACTAATATACAAAACAAATCCCAAAGAAACTAAACAAATCCCGAAATCAAAACAGACTGACCAACCGAATAAATTAAATTTCTACCTAATGAATTCATCCAAAACGAAACAAAAAGCAAATTTCTGGTGTGCACATGTCTAGCTGTGACTAGCATTTATGATTCCTTGGATTCCAAAGCAATCTTTACCATTCAGGGTAAGATACTTCTAAGACAATTTGCTTCTGTAAACACAGAACTGGATATCCCGCTACCCAGAGAGAAACTACAAATCATGGAAAGAGTCAATGAAAGCACTTGAACAACTTCAGACTCATGCTCTTACATTTCTGTACCCTTAACAAATGTCACTAGAAAAGAGTTTCATGTTTTTTCCAAGGCTTCTATTAAAGCAATGGCTGCAGTAGCCTACCTTAAGGTGATAGACCCAAAAAATAAAGTAAGTGTGGGTTTTGTACTTGGTAAGGCCAGGGTGACCCCAAATCCAGCACATACCATTCATATTAGTCAATTATATTGCTGAGCTTATAAAACGTGAAATAGACTTTGCAATAGACTCTTTTCACTTTTACACAGACCACAAGATAAGTGTTGGGATCCATCCATAGCAAAACAAGACAGTTCTATGTGTATGTCAGTAGCATAGTATAATACATGAGAAGATGTTTCAATCCTTATCAATAAGACTATGTGCATACGAACCTCAACCAAATAATCGTGTCACTCATGCAGTACCAGCTGCTGCATTTCTGGACATTTCATGGTCCTCCCAACCTGACTTCTTGATTCTACATTTGAACTCACTAATCCTGAGTCTGACAAGGAAATTGGAACTAATGCAATAATACTCAACAGCACTGTGAAGTCAAGAATGAGTTCTCACTGTTTTGAATGCTTTTCAAGTGATCTTCTGGAAGGATCAGCAAGGCTCTATTTCAGGAATTGGTTCTTCCATTGTCAAGGGAAGAGTATTCATCTTTTAAAACAATGATTCAAAGGTAGGTAAGAAGGACTGTATATTATTCTGTTGTTCTGAAGATGGACTCATGGACTGTCTTCTGTGACATCTTACAGATGCCAGTTTGGACTTGATTCTCCATTGTTTAATATTAGAAATGATAGATTTCGACAAGAGTTATCATATAACACATAGCTTGTTGATGTTTTCCTTTAAATATGTATGTCCTTTCCTCACTATGTAGCTAGGAGATGCTCTGTTTTTAGTCCCCCCCCCCTTCTTTTCATGCTTTAGTCCCCATTTATTACATGTGGTGTATTCTGCTGGAGCTAGACAAACTGATTTTTTTTTTTTTGGTTCCATCATACTTTTATTGAAATTTGACATATAAGACACGAGAGCAAAGATCCATGCTTATAGACACATATCACTCATAATCAGTAAGCGAAAGACACCACTTGAATATCTTATAAAAGGTAAACAAGCAAGATAAAGTAAACTATCTGTAAAGAGATGTCATACCATGACTTCTCATGCAGCAAACATGCAACCTTACTGAGAATACAGGTCAAAATTGCTCAACCGATAAGGAAACAAAAGAAAAGATAATCCTAGGTCTAGCGGAAACGTGAATGTATGAAATTACTGGCTGTACATCAAATGATCAAAGAATGGAGGCAATAAGGAATATTTCAGGTGCAAGAGAGACTGTATAATTTGGGTTGTGAAAAAAAAAAGAAAAGAGCAATAGTGAGGGGAGACAGAGATACAGAAAAGCCAAGAAAGAAAAAGAACAAGGGGGGCATGGGGAGAGGGAGAGGGGAGAGAAAGGGGGAAAAAAAAATCTGTGTGTGTTATATACTGTATATTTACACAAAAAAAGGAGATACCTAACCAGTTTTTGAAAGATTTATAAATTGTGGATTTAAAGAGATCAATTCATGAGATTTCAACAGGGGTCAGACAATACATACTAGTTACTTGTATTCATCAAAAGTTTGAAAATGGAACCAACAAGCCCATTTTTGGTAAAAAGCAAAAGTCTGTCCAATGACGTATAGATGAGCAACTTTATTTAGTCTTGTAAACTATTCCCTCAAAGATGGCACCAGATGTTGATGCCAGTGAACAGGAATACACATTCAGGCTGCATTGATCATATGAATGGTAAGGGATTTATGATAGGAGGATTTAATAACTGCATAGTGGTGAAGAAGGTATTGCAAGGGTGAGAAATAGAGATTGTAGCTAGTTACCTTTGAGATGATGGCATGTGTCACAAGTTAGCCTGCAGCCTCTTGTTTGTTTAGTCTTACCTCCTTGCTGTTCTTGTTTCCTTCATGTGTGTTTGTCTGTGCTCACCTATGGGCATCGTCTGCTATTGCCTTGGTTTTATGTCCTTTCCTTTCATCCCTTCCTGGCCCTGCCTCCTAGCTGGCTTGTCTATTTAAGACATGCTCAGTCTGTCTCACTTTGCCTGAGCAAAGTTTGTTGTCGGAGCTCCCCTGTGGTCTACTGACTATCTGTTATTGTATATGTGTGTACCGACTCTGGCTTCGCCCCTGACATTCCTCCTATATTGTCTGTGTACCGACCCCGGCTTTGTTCCTGACATTGCTAGCTTTCCGCCTGTCCTGACCTCGGCTTGCCAACTGGATCTCCTGTGTTCTACTCCCATTGTACCCTGCTCCTGCTAACGGTTTCTTCTACCTCGGCTGGGTGTACCTGGGGGCCGCGACGTGGTTGCAGCCTGCTCCAAGTCCATCCCCACCATCAGGGGCTCTGGTGAATAAGCAGGCTGGGGCTTAGACATTGCGCCCTGGTGAACCCCAAGTTGTGGATTTGAGAGCTCACTACCACAGGTGCTGACAGCATGCACTTCTGTAAAGTTGTATATCTGGACATTGCCACCGAATGAGTAGCACTGAGCCTTCCGCTCTCTTGCATCTCCAACAAATGCTAGGGGTGTTAGGGAAAATCCAATGAAGTAAGACTGGAGTCCTTTACCATTGTGAGTACCCCCTAAAATTATGTTCCTGTATGATTACATTCAACAAACGTTTGTGCATAGCGTTTCAGGCTGCCCACTAGTCCTCTTCCGATAGGTCAGTTCCCAGATCCCATTCCCAACTCTCAAAAAATGAGGTTAGCATAGACTGAACATCCGTAAAGAACAAACTATATATAGTAGAAATGAGATGATGTTGCAAAGATTGGGAAGCGCAATGTTTCTCAAAAGGTGTAAGAGGCCTGTTATAAGAATTCTGCACTTTCAGATCATTTAAAAAGCGATGTGCTTGCAGGTAGGCCCAGAGAAACTGATAGGCAGAATCTGGGAGTGTTCATGTCTCTACCAGGGAAATCCCATTGTAAATCTGGTGGAAAATCAGGGAAGTTGTGCAATAGGATCAATGGACTCGAAGGGGAAAAGTGGACAATTTGCAAACATCTTGGAAACAACAAAGTGTCACCCCAATCAGAGGATGGGCATATGCATCTTGATGTGGCATTTCCGTCTTTTGCACACAATGGGAGCATCTCCAAGGGTCCCTGAACAAAAGTCCAAAGATATTCAGCCTTCCAAATGCAAATATACATGCCAATCCATCAGTTTAATATCCAGCAATCCAATTCCTCCTTTAGTTTTGGGTAAAATAAGCATAGCCAGACTGATTCTGAGAGTAGAATTCTTCCAAATATTTGAGCAAAAAAGTTGTCAAATCGAATTGAAGAAAGCAGAAGAGTCTTATGAGAATAGGCTGCAATACATATAAAATTCCTGGTAAGATTATGCACTTTGAATTGTTTATACTTTTGTATGATTTCAATAAACGCAACTGTTAAAAAAAAAAAATCCTGGTATGACATTCATTTTTAAAATGGCTGCTCTTCCAAACCAAAAGAAACATTTTACAGCCACAGACTGTATAGCTAATTTACAAGTTGGAAACCTGGCCAAATAACTCCAATTTGGACTGTAGACCTGAGAGTGATGACAATGGATCAGAAAGAAAGAGCAACACATCATCTGCGAATACGATGATTTTATGTTCCTTAATACCTTTTTGACTGTTGAGTATTTTCAGGTTTACACATAAATTGCGCAGAAAAGATTCCAAGGACAATACAAAGATGGGTGATAGCGGCCCCCCTGGCATGTGCTATTCACGATTGCAAAGGCATCAGATAAGCTGCCTTTATACCTCTCTGAGAGTCAGGGTGAAAGTTAAAGCGCTTAGAACCAGCATCATATAGTTCCAATGCCACCCTATCAAATACCTTTTCAGAGAGAAAAAAATCCTGGGGTGGCTTGTTTGGTTAACCAGTGATGGATATTTAGTGCCTTGATTGTGTTATCTTCGGCTTACCTCCCCAGAATGAAGCCCACTTAATTTAAGTACAGTAGATCATGAGGGGAGATGGCAAAGAAGTTGATTCACTAAGATCTTCGCAGTTTGATATCAAAAAGGAATGAGATTGGTCTATAATTCAACACCATCTGGGAATCCTTATCTTTCTTGAGGATCACCACTAAATGTGCCTCAAGGAATTCCAGGGAAGGAGCTGTGAGATCTGTCAATGAATTAAATGCTCTCACAAAATGAGGGGCCAGCAATTCAGAAAAGCTTTTGTAATATTGTACCAAGAAGCCGTCGGGCCTAGGGCTTTTGCCAGGTTTCATCTCCTGAAGCGATGAGAGGAATTTCTTGTCAGAAATTACTCTGTCTACTTCAGCAGCTGCCGAGCAAGATATCATCGGAGGACATATGAATGACAGTCCAACAAAATTAGTTCTCGGGCTGCAGGTGTGGATGCAGTGTCCATGTCACTATGTAGATTTTATAGGGTTTTATAATAATTGTTATAATATAAATGTAATAATAATTATTATATACATATACTTTATATAATAATTTCACAATTTTTATAATAGCAATTTCTTCTGTCATACAATATAAAAATCCATGTTGGTCTGGTATGGTATGTACTATCATGATAGGAAGGCTGGTGGTCAGAGAACACATAAATGACTCTTTTATTCTAAACAAAGGACATCTTAAAAACATAATTTCAAAACCAAAAAAAATACACCACGCTGTGGAGATCTCCATTGTGCCCCCTTGATAGTATTTGGGGGATATCTTTAAAGCATTTATTACATCAAATTTTCTCCATATCTGCCAGAAATGCTTTGCAGATAAGGTTCAAACATTAAAGGACTTTTTGTAGAGTGGTCAAAGAAAGGTTCCTCTTGTCAACTGAGTGCCACTTTGACCTAAAGATATATTGCATCAGCAGTGATATAGGTCCCACATAGAATGGCAATAAGGTGTAGTCCTGAGGAGGATGTCCTATATTTACTTGCAATAAATACCAACCTCCCTCATACACTATGTGTATAGCCAGATAGATCCCATGCAGGGTAACCATTAATATTCCAGATAAATTAGACCTGATGTAGTCCAGAGGAGGAAAAAAGTAGCATAACAAAGTATAAATAGTGGTATCTTCACCTCCCTCTGTTACCCAGAAGGCCAAGGGAACCATCCAGTGGAGGATTGAAACGTAAATAACCTCCCTCATACATCAAGAAAGGTCTGACTTGTACACAAACCAAGTAGGCATATCCTTGTGGAACAAAGAGGAACCTCTTTAAAGGCATATTGTTAAGCAAGTCCCAAAGCATAGATAATTCAAATTGTCATGGAAAAGCAAAGGTAGAGTTGTTGGTACTTATCATAGTGTCAACATCGAGATCAATGTCCCTAGGAGACCCGGAGGTGTGGAATGGGCCTTTTCCTAACCAGTTTCGCCAGTAGAACCAGCTGCCTCAGAGGTAGGCTAAAATCTTTTCAAGTTTGCCACAATCGACTGGGCCCTAAAATGGCCGACTAATCCCAGCCGTGCACGCGATGGTATGGCTGACATAGAAGAAATGAGTGCATGTAAACTAGATATAAATCTAGTGGATGCTACTGTAACTAAATTTAAATGAAATCAAAACACAGAGCAACAATAAACACAGCACTGGTAATATGTAAACATAGAACCTAAATTATCTGGAGGATATATATATTATTATGAATTGCACAAAAAAGGGACCCAGTCTGAGATAAACCACCAAAGATTAAAAACATTATATAGACAAAAGGAATTATTACAAAAATGTGCCAAGACCACCAACCTAAACATTACACTCGAAAGTAAACATCTATTAAAAGAAAAAAAAATAAAAAATTGCCCGCAGACTAATCTTACGTGTGTTACACAAATGTAAACCTCAGGCTTCTCTTCTGGGTCCCCTGGGGGATTGGACACATCTGAGTCAGCGATAATACAGAGCCCTACGAGATTTGATGAACCTCTGATGAGGAATTTTCCAGAATGTTGTTAGACCTAGCATTGGAGGCAAGTGGGGAAGCTTTAGATATACAGGGAGAAAAAGCTAGTACTGTAGCATTGAAGGATATCAATTTTTTTTAAAGATCTGGGGTTTTTCCCCTCTGGAATCTCTTGCTTTGTTAAGGCAGTTACTAAGGATTTGAGAAATCTCAGGTGGGGAGGTGTCTCTAATGACAATCTGAACCCTATGGAACGTGAAGCCTTACAGGAATTACATTTGAATCCTGATTTGGTGATAAAATTGGCGAATAAGGGGGGAAACATCATGATTATGGATAGAATCAAAATACATCAAAATGTGTATGTGCATTTTAAGTAATAAAGATGGGTATACCCCTATCCCTGGTATAAATTTAGAAAGGGAAAAAATATGCCTATTTTCCATGGTAGATCAGGCCCATTATGAACATATTATCAACAAGATAACAGTCAAATTTCTAAAGGTTATGCACCTTTGGATCCCAGTATTTTATGCCCTCCCTAAAATACATACACCCTCCGGGTCATCAGATAATCTCTGGGATAGGATCCCTAATTGAAAAATCTAGAAAAAAACTCTTCAACCTTTTGTAATCAATCAGTTTTCATACGTTAGGGATACTCTACATCTTTTGACACTTTTACATGATTTGACCATCCCTCTAGATACCATGCTTCTTACCCTGGCTATTGAAGCTCTTTTCTCAATTCCACACTCAAGTCCAAGGAACTTCAGGTCATTAAAAAGACATTAAGTAGTAGAGCAATAGACAAACATAAACACAGCCAATTCATTGTTGACCTGTTGGAATTTATCCTGACCCACAACAAATTCCAGTTCGGTGACAATTCCTTTTGCCAGGCCCAAGACACAGCTATGGGGACCAAATGTGCCCCTGCGTAGTCTAACATCTACTTGGGGGATTGGGAGTCCTGGCTATTTGATGGTGGGGGAGCCTTGCTGATGGGTCTGTCCAGGATATTATCCTGGTACAGATACATAGACGACGTCCTCATCTTCTGGACTGGAACTGTGGAACAAGGTCAGGCTGTAGTGGCTTAGCTTCTAATCCTTACAATTTGAAGTTTACTAGTGAATATAATATTCAGAAAGTGACCTTTCTGGATCTGTAAGTTGAACTAGATGGAAATGGAGGGGTGAGAACAAAGTTGTTTAGGAAACCTACGGCTACAAACAATCTATTGGACGCTAGGAGCTTTCATCCTTGCCCTTTTCAGGGTATCCTCATCGGTCAATATTTGAGAGCACAAAAGAATTGCTCTGATCCTTCGGATTTTGAAAAAGAGACTTTAAATCTACTTGAGAGATTTAATATCCCCAAATGGGGATATAAAAAGAAGTGGTTGAGGAAGGCATACCAGAGAGCAAGGAACTCTGATCGTGAGAAGTTAATTTTTTGGCCATAAGGAAAGTTCCTCTAAAAAACAGGAAATCACTAGGTTAAAATATACAATATACGGAATTATCAGAGGATATAAAAAACATCTGTAGCAAACATTGGCACATTTTGAAAGAGGACTCTTTGGTTGAGAAATATGTTAACGATCACCTTAACCTAATTTATAGGAAGGCTAAATCGCTAGCAGACTTATTGGTCCATAGTGATATAAACTGGTCCCCTCCAAGGTTACTTTGTACATCTGGAATGTACAGATGTGGAAGTTTTGACATTTGTCTCTTTTTGACTGAGGGAGATAGTCTGGTCTTGCAGATGGGAAGAACCCTTGGGTTCAGAGAGAGCCAACTGTGGCACAATTGGAGTTGTATATGTTATCCTCTGCACCTGTGGACCTTTCTACGTGGGCAAGACCATTCATATGATTTCAGGATCATATCTATGAGATTTCTACGTATCATCTTAAGTTTCCACTGGCAAGACATGTTTGTTTAAAACACAATAGTGATCCTAGATCTCTTCAATGTTGGGTTCTGGAAGTCGTCCCCCATGACACTAGAGGGGGGTGGGACTTTGACAGATTGGTCCTCCAACGTGAAGCAAGATGGATATGGGAGCTTGAAGCCACCAAATCATCTGGCCTTAATGAAAGTCTGAGCTTTGCTCCTTTTTTGGCCATGTCATGTCTTTATCATTCTCCCACTCCTTTTTCCCTCCTTCTCCCTTTTTTTTTCTCAGAAAATTTTTTTGCATGGGTTTGCCTTTGATAGTGTTCAATGTTTTTTTTTTACTAGGGTACTCATCTTAAAAAGCAGTCAGCTGGTCGCGAATCACCCAAAGAAATGTGACCTATTTTTCATTTGGACAGAATAGATTCGCTAATGTAATGGATTGGGCTTCCAAGGTGCCCTTAAGAAACAGAAGCCGGCTTTCTGGGTCTGCCATTTGGTCCATAATTTGCAGAGGGAGATTTTTGACCAGTAATATGTCTACCCCTTTCATTTTAGAGATGGCCGAAGAGGCACAAAATACCGCTGGGTATCTGATTAGATTTTAAATGTGTTTCCTGAATGAACGCCACCTACATCTTACTTCATTGTAGTTCTCGTAGGAGTTGTGCTTTTTTTTTTTTCAGGAATGTTGAGACCTCATGCAACAAAGGGACAAAAATTCAAATGTAATAGTCTGATCTGGCATTTTGGTCAGCGACATTTGCTAAAGAGGGATGAAGGGAGGCAAAAATGGAGGGAGGTTAAATTAAAATTAAGGGGGGTGAAAACCTCCCCTTGGAACAAGAAAAAGAATGAAGAAGAGAAAACCAAGCAGAGGGAATAAAGGAAAGAACTCCTACAAAGAAGGAAAGGAAGAGCGAAAAAAAAAAGGGAGGAGAGAGATAAAACGATAAGAACGGTAATGACAGAGGACTATTATTAGGTGGGGTAGGAGGTGACACATAGGATCTCCACAAATCAGGGAGGGTATAGATTAATGGACTGGTGGGCATCAAAAATTGGCTCAGGTCTATGTTAAGTTGCAACCAAAAATGTCATGGAGCATGAATGTATAACGGCAAGCAAAGATCTTAAAAGGAAAAGCAGATAAATATTAAAAGTAAAATCAGAATGTTAAGCCAAAACATGTAGCGATCTCAAATTCCAAATAATGTGACAGTATCCTAATAGACATTGTGTAGAGTAACACTATAAGTCACCCTGTGTTAACAAAAAGTGGTATAACAGCAGATTTGTGCTGCAATCCTAAGACCCAGTTCAAAAGAAAGCGAACTATCTATATCAAACAGACCCATAGTCTGCAACCAAAAGGTACATACGGTTTATATCTCAATTGAGAAGGATGACTTGCCATTTCCATACTCCAGTGTTGGGCACATCACTTGCAGCAAGTAGGAACCAAGAACTGACACATACCACTAAATAAACTGCATATCCCATGTGCTTGAAATTAGTTTTACACAATTTAATATTTAAAAATCACAGCGAACATAAACAATTGACTGGACAAAAGTAGTATCATAAAACAATAATAAAAATAGTGCAGCGCTTAGCAATATAAACCTCCTCTTAGTGAAAAGGAAATATAAAAATCAGATTAATAACAATAATTATGATAGTCACAAATTAAAAATCACACATCAGATGGTGCAATAAGATGATCCAATCCCTAGATCATAGGATGGAATGAATTAGATCATAAGATGGAACGTGTCCCCAATCCCACTCACTAATGTGAATAGTGGGTATTAAATACGTATTACAAGTGAAGAGAGTCTGTGTATAGGATAATGGTGCTCCACCCCATGCGGTAAAATAATTGTAAGTGATCACACAACACACTTCAAGTGATGGTGAGTGACAATCCTCCTGTGGCTAAATTTCCCCCTCACCTCCACTCTGCGGCCCAAAATGACCTACACGCCTTTAAGATCACTCAGGATCGTGATCCACAATTTGGCAGATATCACCAGATATCAGGTTGAGTGTTAGCGGCTTTCTGACTTTTTAGGGATTCCATTAAGCGCGGGAGGATTTTTGTTTTTGTTTTTAGTATCAGAAAACAGCTTTCAACTATACATCAGGGCCAGCCAAATGGTTGCACACACAAGGTAAAAAATATCAAATTTCATTATATCGGTAGTTATCCCCCATGCATATAGGGCTCAGTATTGATACGGTGTACCTGGATATGAAGTAGTGAAAGAGCTGGGAAGATATAGGGTAATATAGTTAGCCATGTTGGAACAACATAATCACAGAGGAACAAAATGTTCAGAGAAAGAAACCCTAGATGGAAATACACTAAGGGTACACAATTGGCCCATCTAAGAGCTAGGACAGAAGGTAATTATTCTCCACCAACTTATATAGCCGTTAGGTAGGGGGCCTGGGGAGAGACATCTTAGGAAGTAAGAGTGGCATTTTCAGGACTGTCAGATACAAAGTGGGAGTGTACACATAAAACAGGCTGTCCTTACACACTATCCGCAGTCTATGCAGCATTCTTCCCTCCTATGTGGCTGTCACAGTGCAATGAACCAACATGAAATACAGGTCCACACAAGCATACTCTGCTGGCAGAGGATACAAACATTGTGTATGATCTAACCAGTAGCAGAACCTGCACTGCTACTAGGGAATATTTTTGTGTGAAGGGGGAGAGAGTAGCAATTGAGCAATGTAAAGAATAAACTACTCCGTTCTTTAGGGTGTAGGTTGGATATATTAATTTGTCAGGTCAGACTAATGTCAAAGCCCACCCAGCATGCTCATGATTTGAAGAGGATTGGATGAGAGGGTTTTGATGAGAGTGATGCAGTAGGTTTGTTTAGTAGTGTGGAGGCAAGCTCGGAACATGCAGTTAAGCATCTTTGATATCCACTGATGCAAGGAAAACCATCCACTGAAAAGAGACCATCACTGACTGCACTGATTTTATATGGATCTTCTCCACTCATAGAAACTTGGTGAGTGTCTTGATATCCAAGATGGGACAAACATCGCTGTTTGCTTTCAGAATGCTAAAAAAAGTTTGAGTAGAAACCACAAAATCTTTCGACATCTGGAACCTAAATTATCACTCGTTGAGGTAGAAGATGATCGAGAGCTTGAAGAAGAGCAAAACTTTTTTTGTGGATTTAAAGAAAACATTTAAAAGCATAAAATGCAGAGGGGGAAAGCTCTGAAATTCCAACATGTAGCTGGGAGCCATTATGTTGGAAACCTATTTGCCCCCAAACTCCCCCTGCTAACTTCTGTGCAGGCCTGTAAATGTCTCCTTACCCAAGCAAGTGGGGGCACCCCTTCACTATCGAGAATACTTTTTCCCCAGCTTAGTGGACTTTGGAGTTACTTACAGGCCTGAGACTGGATTAGATTGGTGAAAGGAAAGGAATGTGCTTTTAACCACTTGGACTCTTGAGGATTTACCCCCCTTAACCAATTCAATACCGGGCAATTTTACACCTTCCTGCCCAGGCCAGTTTTCAGGTTTCAGCACTCTCACAATTTGAATGACAATTGCGCGGTCATACAACATTGTACCCAAACTAAAATTTTATTATTTTCTTCACACAACTAGAGCTTTCTTTTGGTGGTATTTAATCACTGCTGGGGTTTTTATTTTTTGCTAAATTAACAAAAAAAAGACCCAACATTTTGAAAAAAAACATGTTTTTCTTTGTTTCTGTTATAAAAGTTTGCAAATAAATAATTGTTCTTCATAAACTTAGGCCAAGATGTATTCTGCTACATGTCTTTGGTAAAAATAACCCAAATTAGGATGTATTTTTTAGTTTGTAGGAAAGTTATAGAGTTCACAAACTATGGTATAGATCTGAATATTGATCAATCCTGAAGTACTGACAGCCAATCTAATTTCTTGAGGTCCAAGAATGTCAGAACAGTACAGATATCCCCCAAATGACCCCTTTTTGCAAAGTAGACAGTCTGATGTACTTCATAAGAGGCATGGCGAGTTTTTTTAAGTTGTATTTTTTTTGTCATAATTTTTCGCAAAATGAAAAAATTAAAAAAATTAGTTTCACTATTTTTTTTTACATATTGTCACCAGTGCAGTACAGCGTCATCATATAACTGGCATGGTGGGGATCAGGCACACTGACTGGTGACAGTATGAAAAAAAAATATATATATATATATTTTTTTATTATTATTTATTTTTTATTAATTTTCTTTTTTTTTAAGATTTTTTTTTCATATTTCACTATGACCAAAGTAGTACAATGTTACCATAGTAACATTGTACTACTTTGGGGAAGTGATCACTATTTTTTTTTTTTTTTACACAACTTGCTTATAGCAAAAAATTACTTTGCTATAAGCAAGCATTTACCTGAATGACATCGATTCATTCAGGGTTTTTTTTTTGTTTTGTTTTTTTGTGCTTAGCTGTGATTTAGCCACAGCTAATCACATGACATGTGCATGTGATTAGCTGTGACCATTCACAGCTAGTCACTAGTATACAATGGATGGCATGAATGAAGCCATCCATTGTATACAACTGTCATGTGACCTGCTGTGATTGGTCACATGGTACCGGCAACGGGGCCGATACTCAGATCTGTCATCTGCCGTGTCTGAGGTACACGGCCGGTGACAGATCGCGCCGCTGCGCGGCTCTGCAGGAGCGCAATCTGCGCATGTGCGGGAGGACGCCATATGGCGTCCACCCGGAACGCTGATGACATTTGCCAGCCGCCATTCGGCCATAGGGCGGGTGGCAAATGGTTAATGACCAGGCATTTTTTTGCTGTTTGACGCTGCAGTAATTCAACTGATAATTGCAATGATGTACCCAAACAAAATTTACATCCTTTTTTTCACACAAATAGCTTTCTTTTGGTGGTATTTGATCACCTGTGCGCTTTTTATTTTTTGCGCCATAAACAAAAAAACCACAAAAATTTTGAAAAAAACTGTATATTTTACTTTCGGCTATAAAAAATATATCGTAAAATCAAAGTTAGTCGTACATTTAAGCCAAAAATGTATTCTGCTACATGTTTTTGGTAAAAAAAAATCCCAATAAGTGTATATTAATTGCTTTGTGTGAAAGTTATAGTGTCTACAAACTATGGTATAGATACTGAAATTTATGCCATTTTTTGCTATACAGCGCTGCAATAGGTTAATTGACAATTGTGCGGTCATGCAATGCTGTACATAAATTAAATTTATGTCCTTTTTTTCACACAAATAGAGCTTATTTTTGGTGGTATTTGATCACCTGTGCACTTTTTATTTTTTGCGCTATAAACAGAGAATCCTATAGGCCTCTTCACTAGTGTACCTTTGGTTGGACATTTTGGCCACTAAATTCACATGTACCTAGTGCGACTCACGGGAAAAAGAGCACCTGGCTGTCAGGGACTGCTTGATCCGCTACAAAAAATTTACCGACAAGTGCTAACAGAGATCAGGCCTGATTCTGTGAACACTGCGTTTTTTTGTGTAATGTATCAAGTGACAGTTATCTACTGACACTGCACTTGCTGGGGGAGAAGGGGGGCGTAGGGGCTAAGGGGTCAAATGTGATTAATGGTGTGCTAGCGGCAATCTGACGCTATGTGGGAGGGGCGCTACCTGACGCTAACACTATCGGACGTCACCAGTGACACTAATACAGTGATCAGTAAAAATCTGTTCACTGTAATCAATGACACTGGTGACAGGGCAGTGAAGGGGTTAAATGGGATTACTGTTGTACTAGCGGGCAAACTGGCGCTATCTGGGAGGGGCGCTAACACTATTGGAAGTCGCCAGCGACGCTGATACAGTGATCAGTAAAAATCACTCAGGGGGCGATCAGGGGGTTAAATGTGACCTAGGTGTGTTCTAACTGTAAATGTGTAATGTTTTACTCACGTTTACTGTGTCTTCTTCTCTCTCTGGGACGGAATGTGCCCAGGCAGAGAAGAATGACATCATATCCTGTCCTGTGTAAATGTCAACACAGGATAGGATAGGGCTGGGACCGATCATCCGATTTCAGTCGGACATCACTGGCTGAAACCGAATGATTGATCCCTCGGGGATCAAATGGTAACAGCCGCGGGTCGGCTGGGGCGCATGTGCGCCCCCCCTGCCCGTGAAAACCTCAGGCGTTTAAAAACGTGCTTTTGCCATGACGCCCTGCCGCCATTTTAATATAGTGGCTGGGCGGCAAGAGGTTAAAGTAGTAATGGCAGGTTGTTAAACCATAGGCTTAGCCTTCTTTTTAAGTGGTAACAGAGTACTCTTACCCAGACTCACCTTCTGGATGAATTCATCCAAGGTAAACATTCCACATGCTTGTGACCAGTCACAGCAGATCACATGGAAATAGTACACAATGAACGACTTCCATTCATAGCCATTCATTGTGTACTATTGTTTTGATCTCTGGGATTGGTCACAGTGATCACATGGTACAGACAGGTAAAATGGAAGTGTATCTGTATTATATGATAGCTGTGGCCCATCACAGCTAATCATAATATTACACACTGGGGTTTTTATCATAAAAAATGGTTGTTTATAACAGCAATTATCACTTTTATAAGCAATCAGTGTGTAAAAAAAAATCATGATCCCCTCCCCAGAGTAGTACAGTGTAATACATTTTTAAAAAAAATTAAAAAAATCACTGCATATATGATGACGCTGTACTGCACTGGTGACAATATGTGGGGAAAAAAGTGAACTTTTTTTTCAATTTCTTCATTTTCTAAAATATTCTGACAAAAAATTACAGCTTCAAAGAATTCAACATGCCTCTTACTAAAAAACTTGGACTGTCTACTTTCCAAAAAGTGGTCTTTGTACTGTCCTGACCTCAAGAAGTTAGATTAGTACATCAGGATAGATCAATTTTCAGATATACTGTGTATTATAGTTTGTGGACTCCTAACTTTCCCACAGACTAAAAAATATACATTGATTTGGGTTATTTTTTACCAAAAAAATGTAGCAGTCAACATTTTGGCAAGACAAAAATGAAAAATACCGATCCTGCCAGGTCCCATATTTATATGTGTATTTAGAAGAGGAGAGGGAGCACAAGAATACTATATCAAAAAACTGTCATAAAAAAAAATGGAGTTTGCTCTACAGTATACCTCAACCGAAATGATCTATACTCAACAAGTGTGAATAAACTATGTATCCAAAAATGCTCTAATAATGACAGATATTTTGGACTTACACATTCTATTTATTAATTAAAAGCCAAAACACACTGAACAAATACACCCAAACACAACATTTTGGCCTAAATTTATAAAGAAAGACAGACAATCTGCCACATTTTATAACAATTAAATTTTGAATAATTTTTGTTATAAGAATATGGTTTTATTAATTCTTGATGTAATATATATGTTTCAATGACGTTTTATAGATAGTGCGCTTAGTATGAGATGTACTCGCCGCTGGTATTGGGTTATAATAGCGATGTGCTGTATGAGCGGTGATACCTTTTAGCAAAATGGCGGGATTGATTTCATTTCCAATTTCAGAGAGCAATATAAGGAAGACCTTCTTGCTAGACGTCCTTACCCTTTATGAATAAGTCAAGTGACGAAATATGTCAAAGGGAAGTGACGTCAAGACGTATTGAGCAACAGGAAGTTGCCGGTCAGCCATATTGGATCCTGGAAATTCCATTCAGAGACACAGGAGGAGTGTTCCTGAGGATCTATGGAGGGTCTGTTCATAATTTTAATATGATGTGACATTTATGCAATAAAATTTATGTGGTATTGAAGAGCTTCCTATTGCTGTTTGTGGTGGCATTGACCCGATGAATTTTTACATGAACTTTATCAGTATAATCTGTTTAGCTTTGGAGGGAATCTATATGGTAATGGAGGAGGAATTTCCCACTTGCTAAGTTTGAAAAGCCGTTTTTGGATTGGGACTTACATGCTTGTTATATCCATGTTCTGGTAAGGGTGTTTTATCCTTACACTTACAAGTGGACACGTGTTTACATGGTTTGCACACTGCATGAGAGTGTTTATAGCGGTTTGCACAGCTCACATTATACTCACCTGCATGAGTCACCACTAGAGATGAGCGAATTATTCAAAAATTCGATTCGGCTGATTCGCCGAATTTGCGGGAGAAATTCGATTCGATGCGAATTTATTCGCCGCAAATTTAACTTATTTAAAGGGTTTCTAGGCTTCAGAGAGCCTTTATATTAGTGCAGAACACTGTACCTTTAATTTAAATGCCCTTGGAGTCTGCTGGGGAAGAGAAATAATACTGTCAGTCAGTATGACATGCAGATGAGTGCCGTCGATCTTAGAATCACCGCACACTTCACTCATTTGGGCAGTCACGGGGCACGACGAAGAAGAAGAAGAAGAAGAAGAAGGAAAAGAAGAATGAAAAGAAGAATGAAAAGAAGAAGAAGGAAAAGAAGAATGAAAAGAAGAAGAAGGAAAAGAAGAAGGAAAAGAAGAAGGAAAAGAAGAAGAAGGAAAAGAAGAATGAAAAGAAGAAGAAGGAAAAGAAGAATGAAAAGAAGAAGAAGAAGAAGAAGAAGAATGAAAAGAAGAAGAAGAAGAAGAAGAATGAAAAGAAGAAGAAGAAGAAGAAGAATGAAAAGAAGAAGAAGAAGAAGAAGAATGAAAAGAAGAAGAAGAAGAAGAAGAATGAAAAGAAGAAGAAGAAGAAGAAGAATGAAAAGAAGAAGAAGAAGAAGAAGAATGAAAAGAAGAAGAAGAAGAAGAAGAATGAAAAGAAGAAGAAGAAGAAGAAGAATGAAAAGAAGAAGAAAAAGAAGAAGAAGAAGAAGAAGAATGAAAAGAAGAAGAAGAAGAAGAAGAATGAAAAGAAGAAGAAGAAGAAGAAGAATGAAAAGAAGAAGAAGAAGAAGAAGAATGAAAAGAAGAAGAAGAAGAAGAAGGAAAAGAAGAAGAGGAAGAAGAAGGAAAAGAAGAAGAAGAAGAAGAATGAAAAGAAGAAGAAGAAGAAGAATGAAAAGAAGAAGAAGAAGAAGAATGAAAAGAAGAAGAAGAAGAAGAAGAAGAAGGAAAAGAAGAAGAAGAAGAAGAATGAAAAGAAGAAGAAGAAGAAGAATGAAAAGAAGAAGAAGAAGAAGAATGAAAAGAAGAAGAAGAAGAAGAAGAAGAATGAAAAGAAGAAGAAGAAGAAGGAAAAGAAGGAAAAGAAGAAGAAGAAGAATGAAAAGAAGAAGAAGAAGAATGAAAAGAAGAAGAAGAAGAATGAAAAGAAGAATGAGAAGAAGAATGAGAAGAAGAATGAACTATATTACTATATCAGTCTCTAATGGATGCTGGAGAGTTAAACCCCCTAACACCTGCTGTGCCCATTATGAGGGGTTCCCACCATCCCTGTGCTGAGGTTCCAGGTCTGCACACCTGCTGCGCCCATTATGAGAAGTTCCCACCATCCCTGTGCTGAGTTCCTGGGTCTGTACACCTGCTCTGCCCATTAGGAGGAGTTCCCACCATCCCTGTGCTAAATTCCTGGGTCTGTACACCTGCTGTTCCCATTATGAGGGGTTTCTACCATCCCTGTGCTGAGGTCCCAGGTCTGCACACCTGCTGCGCCCATTACTAGGGGTTCCCACCATCCCTGTGCTGAGGTTCTGGGTATGCACACCTGCTGTGCCCATTATGAGGGGTTCCCACCATCCCTGTGCTGAATTCCTGGGTCTGTATGTACACCTGCTGTGTCCATTGTGAGGGATTCCCACCATTCCTGCACTGAGTACCTGAGTCTGTACACCTGCCAAAAGAAAGTTTCAGGATTTTGTAGGAGCAAAATACAGTAATACTGGAACAAAAATGAGCTGCGTGGTGGAGTTGCCAGAAGAAGAAGAAGAATGAAAAGAAGAATGAAAAGAAGAATGAAAAGAAGAAGAAGAATGAAAAGAAGAAGGAAAAGAAGAAGAAGAAGAAGAAGGAAAAGAAGAAGAAGAAGAAGAATGAAAAGAAGAAGAAGAAGAATGAAAAGAAGAATAAGAAGAAGGAAAAGAAGAAGAAGAAGAAGGAAAAGAAGAAGAAGAAGAAGGAAAAGAAGAAGAAGAAGAAGGAAAAGAAGAAGAAGAAGAATGAAAAGAAGAAGAAGAAGAATGAAAAGAAGAAGAAGAAGAATGAAAAGAAGAAGAAGAAGAATGAAAAGAAGAATGAAAAGAAGAAGAAGAAGAAGAATGAAAAGAAGAAGAAGAAGAAGAATGAAAAGAAGAATGAAAAGAAGAAGAAGAAGAATGAAAAGAAGAAGAAGAAGAAGAATGAAAAGAAGAATGAAAAGAAGAATGAAAAGAAGAAGAAGAAGAAGAATGAAAAGAAGAATGAAAAGAAGAAGAAGAAGAATGAAAAGAAGAAGAAGAAGAATGAAAAGAAGAAGAAGAATGAAAAGAAGAAGAAGAAGAAAAGAAGAATGAAAAAGAATGAAAAGAAGAAGAAGAAGAATGAAAAGAAGAATGAAAAGAAGAATAAGAAGAATGAAAAGAAGAATAAGAAGAATGAAAAGAAGAATAAGAAGAATGAAAAGAAGAAGAAGAAGAAGGAAAAGAAGAAGAAGAAGAAGGAAAAGAAGAAGAAGAAGAATGAAAAGAAGAATGAAAAGAAGAATGAAAAGAAGAAGAAGAAGAATGAAAAGAAGAATGAAAAGAAGAAGGAAAAGAAGAATGAAAAGAAGAAGAAGAAGAAGAAGAATGAAAAGAAGAAGAAGAAGAATGAAAAGAAGAATGAAAAGAAGAAGAAGAAGAAGAATGAAAAGAAGAATGAAAAGAAGAAGAAGAAGAATGAAAAGAAGAATGAAAAGAAGAAGAAGAAGAATGAAAAGAAGAAGAAGAATGAAAAGAAGAAGAAGAAGAAAAAAGAAGAATGAAAAAGAATGAAAAGAAGAAGAAGAAGAATGAAAAGAAGAATGAAAAGAAGAAGAAGAAGAATGAAAAGAAGAAGAAGAAGAATGAAAAGAAGAATGAAAAGAAGAAGAAGAAGAAGAATGAAAAGAAGAATGAAAAGAAGAAGAAGAAGAATGAAAAGAAGAATGAAAAGAAGAAGAAAAAGAATGAAAAGAAGAAGAAGAATGAAAAGAAGAAGAAGAATGAAAAGAAGAAGAATGAAAAGAAGAAGAAGAAGAATGAAAAGAAGAAGAAGAAGAATGAAAAGAAGAAGAAGAAGAAGAAGAAGAATGAAAAGAAGAATGAAAAGAAGAAGAAGAAGAAGAATGAAAAGAAGAAGAAGAAGAAGAATGAAAAGAAGAATGAAAAGAAGAAAAAGAAGAATGAAAAGAAGAAGAAGAAGAATGAAAAGAAGAATGAAAAGAAGAAGAATGAAAAGAAGAAGAAGAATGAAAAGAAGAAGAAGAAGAATGAAAAGAAGAAGAAGAAGAAGAAGAAGAATGAAAAGAAGAAGAAGAATAATGAAAAGAAGAATGAAAAGAAGAAGAATGAAAAGAAGAATGAAAAGAAGAAGAAGAAGAATGAAAAGAAGAATGAAAAGAAGAAGAAGAAGAAGAAGAAGAATGAAAAGAAGAAGAAGAAGAATGAAAAGAAGAAGAAGAATGAAAAGAAGAAGAAGAAGAAAAGAAGAATGAAAAGAAGAAAAGAAGAATGAAAAGAAGAAGAAGAAGAATGAAAAGAAGAAGAAGAAGAATGAAAAGAAGAAGAAGAAGAATGAAAATAAGAAGAAGAAGAATGAAAATAAGAATGAAAAGAAGAAGAAGAAGAATGAAAAGAAGAAGAATGAAAAGAAGAAGAAGAAGAAGAAGAAGAAGAAGAATGAAAAGAATGAAAAGAAGAAGAAGAAGAATGAAAAGAAGAAGAAGAATGAAAAGAAGAAGAAGAATGAAAAGAAGAAGAAGAATGAAAAGAAGAAGAAGAAGAATGAAAAGAAGAAGAATGAAAAGAAGAATGAAAAGAAGAAGAAGAAGGATGAAAAGAAGAAGAAGAAGAATGAAAAGAAGAAGAAGAATGAAAAGAAGAAGAAGAAGAATGAAAAGAAGAAGAAGAAGAATGAAAAGAAGAATGAAAAGAAGAAGAAGAAGAATGAAAAGAAGAAGAAGAAGAATGAAAAGAAGAATGAAAAGAAGAAGAAGAAGAATGAAAAGAAGAAGAAGAAGAAGAATGAAAAGAAGAATGAAAAGAAGAAAAAGAAGAATGAAAAGAAGAAGAAGAAGAAGAAGAATGAAAAGAAGAATGAAAAGAAGAAGAATGAAAAGAAGAAGAAGAAGAAGAAGAATGAAAAGAAGAAGAAGAAGAATGAAAAGAAGAAGGAAAAGAAGAAGTAGAAGAAGGAAAAGAAGAAGAAGAAGAAGGAAAAGAAGAAGAAGAAGAAGGAGAAGAAGAAGAAGAAGGAAAAGAAGAAGTAGAAGAAGGAAAAGAAGAAGAAGAAGAAGGAAAAGAAGAAGAAGAATGAAAAGAAGAATGAAAAGAAGAAGAAGAATGAAAAGAAGAAGAAGAAGAATGAAAAGAAGAGAAGAAGAATGAAAAGAAGAATGAAAAGAAGAGAAGAAGAATGAAAAGAAGAAGAAGAATGAAAAGAAGAATGAAAAGAAGAAGAAGAAGAATGAAAAGAAGAATGAAAAGAAGAAGAAGAAGAATGAAAAGAAGAAGAAGAATGAAAAGAAAAATGAAAAGAAGAAGAAGAAGAAGAAGAATGAAAAGAAGAAGAAGAAGAAGAAGAAGAAGAAGAAGAATGAAAAGAAGAAGAAGAATGAAAAGAAGAATGAAAAGAAGAAGAAGAATGAAAAGAAGAATGAAAAGAAGCAGAAGAAGAATGAAAAGAAGAAGAAGAAGAATGAAAAGAAGAAGAAGAATGAAAAGAAGAATGAAAAGAAGAAGAAGAAGAATGAAAAGAAGAAGAAGAAGAATGAAAAGAAGAATGAAAAGAAGAAGAAGAAGAATGAAAAGAAGAATGAAAAGAAGAAGAAGAAGAATGAAAAGAAGAATGAAAAGAAGAAGAAGAAGAATGAAAAGAAGAATGAAAAGAAGAAGAATGAAAAGAAGAATGAAAAGAAGAAGAAGAAGAATGAAAAGAAGAATGAAAAGAAGAAGAAGAAGAATGAAAAGAAGAATGAAAAGAAGAAGAAGAAGAATGAAAAGAAGAAGAAGAAGAATGAAAAGAAGAATGAAAAGAAGAAGAAGAAGAATGAAAAGAAGAAGAATGAAAAGAAGAAGAAGAAGAATGAAAAGAAGAATGAAAAGAAGAAGAAGAAGAATGAAAAGAAGAAGAAGAAGAATGAAAAGAAGAATGAAAAGAAGAAGAAGAATGAAAAGAAGAATGAAAAGAAGAAGAAGAAGAATGAAAAGAAGAATGAAAAGAGGAAGAAAAAGAATGAAAAGAAGAAGAAGAAGAATGAAAAGAAGAATGAAAAGAAGAAGAAGAATGAAAAGAAGAAGAAGAATGAAAAGAAGAGGAATGAAAAGAAGAATGAAAAGAAGAAGAAGAATGAAAAGAAGAATGAAAAGAAGAAGAAGAAGAAGAAGAATGAAAAGAAGAAGAAGAATGAAAAGAAGAAGTATTCCAGTACAGCAAAAAGTGTATCTGCAGAGAGCTCCGCTATTTCTGACAGTTCTCTGACAGTTCCTTCACATTTACAGCTGTTGAAACATTGTATCTATTTATTTCCGAATAAAAACATCTGTATCCTAAATGGAAACAAATAGATACAATGTTTCAACCGCTGTAAATGAACTGTCAGAACTGTCAGAAATAGCGGAGCTCTCTGCAGTGACACTTTTGCCGGCTGATCGGGAAAAATTCGATTCGTGCACCCGAAGTTGGCTAAAATTCGGATTCGATGCGAATCAAATTTTTCCCGATATTCGAAACGAATTCCACTTCGCCTGGTTCGATTCGCTCATCTCTAGTCACCACGTGTGGTTTAGTGTGATTCACATGTGTTTTGCAGTGAAGTTGATATTACCTTATGGTATCACACTATGTGAGTTCTCTCTTTTTTTGAGGTTCGATCTCCATAATCACTGAATCTACATTCGGCTGGAAGCCTTTTGCGGACTGTCTTTCTGGAGGATTTTTGTTTATTCTGTTTATTTTATTTTATTTTATTTTTTATTGTGGACAATATAATTTTTGGACAGTAGTATTTATTTATTAGCACTTTATATATATATATATTTGGATGATACACTTTTTGGGATGAAAAGTGTTTAGGTGCAATTGGGGAATTATTTAAAGGGTACACCGTTCATTTTTTGTTATACATTTTATAACAGAAAAGAGTTTTTTTGGGGTTTTTTTCATTTATTTAGCAAAAAATAAAAAGCCCAGTGGTGATTAAATACCACAAAAAGAAATGCCTATTTGTGTAAAAAAAATGTCATTTGGGTACAGTGTTGTATGACTAAGCAATTGTCATTCAAAGTGTGACAGCACTGAAAGCTGAAAATTGATCTGGGGGTATTGAAGTGCTTAAAGCGGAGCTCCACCCAAAAGGAGAAGTTCCGCTGTAAGGACTGCTCCCCAGCTCCCCATTAAGGATTGGCACTTTTGGGGAGCGAGTACCCGAATTTGACAGGTACCCGCTCCAACTTCCGGTCCGATCGCCGCAGCGATCAGAAACAGAAGGTGTCCTCCATTACTGTAGCCTTTTGGGACACATGACAGGTCCCAGAAGACTACAGGACCATTCACGAAGATCAGCGCTACTCACACAGGCGCAGTGGGTACCACAAGCCGCAAGCTATCACAGCCAGGTACCCACACTGAAGATAACGGCCGGCCTCCTGGAATACAGGACGGCCGGTGAAACGAGCTGCGGAGGATACACCACGGGACTGAGGGACAGGTAAGTAGCTGTTTTTTAAAAGTCAGCAGGTACAGTTTTTGTAGCTGCAGACTTTTATTTTTTGATAGGTTGAGTGGAACTCCGCTTTAACTTACTCTCCATGGGGTATTTCTGAGCAAAAACAGGGTAAGCCCAGTTCACATACAAAACATCCTTTGAATGAGGATGTACCAGGAGGGATTGGGAGAATGTGGCAGACGCCATGATACCAATCCTGTAATATTTGGAGTAAAGGACTTAGGAAGTGGTAACTTTAAAATAGTTTGAACAATTTTATTTGCATACCCTTCTACGAGACCATTCTCATCTTTCTCTATCTCATCTTTCTCCTCTGTAATAAGAAAGCGGGAAGAGTGGGAACACTTCAGATTGCGACCAAGGCAGTCCAAACCAGCAAGTATTCTGGTTGAGTATACCGCAGTGATAGCAGGTCCTCTCTTGTCAAAAAAATAGGCGGAGGGAGTCAGAGCCACCACAGAACAAACTGACTCCCAAGGCATATATTACATAGAGGGCTGAATTCAGGTTCCTCCCTACCTGAAGAAGGATTTTGGGACCCCGCCCCCCTACATCCCCTCCTCTCTCTTGCAGATGAGACATTGGCTTGCATATTCATGCATAGACATGGTTCTGCATATAGGTAAAGATAAAAATAAAGAAGGTTATTGTATGCGCAACCAAAATATGAGTGTATGTGGACAGTCAGCTGACACAAGTGGTTCACACCCAAAGACTTAAAATAGAAAACAATAAGTATTGCACTATCCAAATATCTCTCAGTTACAAAAGTGTAAATAGTAAAGATTAAAGTGGTCGTAAACTCAAACCAAAATTGTAATATATTGCTCCTTACCGATCATTAGATGTGGTGGTTGCATTAGTATTCTTTTAAGCTTTTTCCATCTGTTTTCACCTGATAATCTGGGCAGTAACACACCTCCTGTATTAGAGCGCTCCCACTCTTGATTACGGAGGGACACCTTTTGGACAGCAGCATTGTCAGTGTGGGAGTGTTACATATACTAGTAGACTTAAATACACTAACAAACTGAAGCCAAACGTCAGCTAATACTTCAGCATCAGCAGTTACAGCAAACAGATTTTTCCTTTTGGAATAAAGGTTTTACATAAATAGATAAAAGCTGATCATTGTAAAATATACCCAGGTGCTGGCTACTACAAATTGAATACAGAGGACATCATCCTCGAAACAAGAGAACAACTACAGGTGAAACTCGAAAAATTAGAATATTGTGGAAAAGTTTATTTATTTCAGTAATGCAACTTAAAAGGTGAAACTAATATATGAAATATACTCAATACATGCAAAGCAAGATAGTTCAAGCCGTGATTTGTCGTAATTGTGATGATCATGGCTTACAGCTCATGAAAACCCCACAATCTCAGAAAATTATAATATTGTGAAAAGGTGCAATATTCTAGGCTCTAATCAGATAATTAAGCTATAACACCTGTAAAGGGTTCCTGAGCCTTTAAATGGTCTCTCAGTCTGGTTCAGTAGGAATCACAATCATGGGAAAGACTGCTGACCTGACAGTTGTGCAGAAAACCATCATTGACACCCTCCATAAGGATGGACTGAGGCTGGAGTCAGTGCATCAAGAGAACTTTAATTGGAGTTCAACCAATTAAAAAAGTAAAAAAAAAAAAAATTATATATACTGTATATAAAATATATATATATATATATATATATATATATATACACACACACACACACACACACATACACATATACATACACACAATCTTATATACAAAATCTTATACCCACAGTTGATCCAGAGAAAGGCAAACCCCCTTTCCCCCCAGCAAAGCATTGGCACACTAAAGTTACCTATGGTGGGTACTAGAGATGAGCGAATCGAAGTATCCGAAGTGGAATTCGAGTCGAATATCGGAAAAATTTCGATTCGTGCCGAATCCGAAAAACAGCCTAATTCGGACGCGCGAATCGAAATTTTTCCGAAAATGGCGGCTGACATGTGCGGCGACGGAGCGGGGATGTCGGGGAAGGCACGCAGACAAGGCGCGCTGCCCCATAATGCATTCCTCAACGACATGTGATCGCATCAGCCAATCAGCAGCCAGCCAGCCAGCACTGTGTAATGGTCGAGGTATATATAGCGGCCATTTTGGAAATCTTCATTTGCCTGCAGTCATTGAACAGAGGCAGACCGCTCTGTACTAGGGACAGGGACAGAGTTAGGGCCACAGAAACGAGAATTGGGGACAGAGAGAAGTTACTTAGGGACAGAGAACCATTACTCAGGGACACAGACTTGTTAATGAGGGCCACAGAATCGTTATTTAGGGACAAAGAAACGCTAGTTAGGGCCACAGAATTCATACTCAGGGACAGACAGAATTTTCACTCAGTGCCAGAGAATTGTTACTTAGGGCCACAGAAACGTTATTAGGGCCACAGAATTTTTACTCAGGGACAGACAGAATTGTTACTGAGTGCCAGAGAATTGTTACTCAGGGACAGACAGAATTGTTACTGAGTGCCAGAGAATTCTTACTCAGGGCCACAGAATTCATTCTCAGGGACAGACAGAATTGTTACTCAGGGACAGACAGAATTGTTACTGAGTGCCAGAGAATTGTTACTCAGGGACAGACAGAATTGTTACTGAGTGCCAGAGAATTGTTACTCAGGGACAGACAGAATTGTTACTGAGTGCCAGAGAATTGTTACTCAGGGACAGACAGAATTGTTACTGAGTGCCAGAGAATTGTTACTCGCACAGACACAAAATTGTTATTGCACAGACACAGAATTGTTACTCGCACAGACAGAATTGTTACTCAGGGCCACAGAATTCATACTCAGGGACAGACAGAATTGTTACTGAGTGCCAGAGAATTGTTACTCAGGGACAGACAGAATTGTTACTGAGTGCCAGAGAATTGTTACTCAGGGACAGACAGAATTGTTACTGAGTGCCAGAGAATTGTTACTCAGGGACAGACAGAATTGTTACTGAGTGCCAGAGAATTGTTACTCGCACAGACACAAAATTGTTACTTGCACAGACACAGAATTGTTACTCGCACAGACACAGAATTGTTACTCAGGGCCACAGAATTCATACTCAGGGACAGACAGAATTGTTACTGAGTGCCAGAGAATTGTTACTCAGGGACAGACAGAATTGTTACTGAGTGCCAGAGAATTGTTACTCAGGGACAGACAGAATTGTTACTGAGTGCCAGAGAATTGTTACTCGCACAGACACAAAATTGTTACTTGCACAGACACAGAATTGTTACTCGCACAGACACAGAATTATTACTCAGGGCCACAGAATTCATACTCAGGGACAGACAGAATTGTTACTGAGTGCCAGAGAATTGTTACTCAGGGACAGACAGAATTGTTACTGAGTGCCAGAGAATTGTTACTCAGGGACAGACAGAATTGTTACTGAGTGCCAGAGAATTGTTACTCGCACAGACACAAAATTGTTACTTGCACAGACACAGAATTGTTACTCGCACAGACACAGAATTGTTACTGAGTGCCAGAGAATTGTTACTCAGGGACAGACAGAATTGTTACTGAGTGCCAGAGAATTGTTACTCAGGGACAGACAGAATTGTTACTGAGTGCCAGAGAATTGTTACTCAGGGACAGACAGAATTGTTACTGAGTGCCAGAGAATTGTTACTCGCACAGACACAAAATTGTTACTTGCACAGACACAGAATTGTTACTCACACAGACACAGAATTGTTACTCAGGGCCACAGAATTCATACTCAGGGACAGACAGAATTGTTACTGAGTGCCAGAGAATTGTTACTCAGGGACAGACAGAATTGTTACTGAGTGCCAGAGAATTGTTACTCGCACAGACACAAAATTGTTACTTGCACAGACACAGAATTGTTACTCGCACAGACACAGAATTGTTACTCAGGGCCACAGAATTCATACTCAGGGACAGACAGAATTGTTACTGAGTGCCAGAGAATTGTTACTCAGGGACAGACAGAATTGTTACTGAGTGCCAGAGAATTGTTACTCAGGGACAGACAGAATTGTTACTGAGTGCCAGAGAATTGTTACTCGCACAGACACAAAATTGTTACTTGCACAGACACAGAATTGTTACTCGCACAGACACAGAATTGTTACTCGCACAGACACAGAATTGTTACTCAGGGCCACAGAATTCATACTCAGGGACAGACAGAATTGTTACTGAGTGCCAGAGAATTGTTACTCAGGGACACCTAATCGTTGAATTAAATAGTATGTCAGACAACATGCAGAGGAGTGGCAGAGGAGGCAATGTTTTAGGAGCGAGCAGACGTGGCAGCAGAGGAAGGGGTCGAGGCAGCAGTATTCGCAGCCAGAGGCCAGTGCTCCCGGTGTCATCCAGCGGTCGTGTCTCCACCGACAACCCTGCCGTCATTGATTGGTTGGCTCGGTCGTCTTCCTCTTCCCAGGTCACCTCTGACACCTACAGCCAACGGTCGGTGGGTACGTCAGACACAACCGTTAGTTGGCATGGCCCGGGAGCAAGCCCACTGAAATCACGTGTCCTCTACCTGCCCCTGTCCTTTGCTGTTCCCTCACCAAGCGAAGTATCGCATGCTGTGGGCTCAGCCCCACTGTACAGTGAGGAAGAGCTAACAGAGGGCGGTCAGGAACGGGGGGAGACATCGGCCTTTTCAGCAGCCAAGCGAACAAGTACTGGCGAGGAGAGTGGCTCGGTAGCCGGTCTAGAGACAGGTCTGTCTCCTGACCCAGACGCAGCCGAGGGGGCTAGTAGTGAGGCGGAGACCCTACTTGATGATGAGGAGGTTGATCGCACTTGGCAGCCTCATCGTCATCAGGCAATTTCTTCCGCATCATCAGGAGAAGAGGGTGGCAGCTTGGCAGCGAGCAAAACAGTCGGTGGGTTGCCCAGGAGACAGCAGCAGGGTCGCATCAGTGTCAGTGGAGCCAAACGTCCACGGAGTAGAGCACCAGCTCCACTGCAGCCTACCACCACGGCCAGTAGTGGTGCCGGTGCGCACGGAGGAAGTAGCAGTCAGCCAGTGAAGAGTAGCGGGGGCAAAGTTTCCTACTCGGTGGTGTGGCAATTTTTCCTCAAGCCGCCCGAGGAAGTAAACGTAGCCGTATGTCGACTATGTGGCCAGAAATGCAAGCGTGGCCAGGGGGCCCATGTTGGGACTACAGCGTTGCGTCAGCATATGCAGCGTCACCATTCGGTGGCCTGGGAAAACCGTGATAAACATACGGCGGTTCTGCCTGCCCCAGCCCCCGCTCCATCACCCGCTCCGTTACTTGCTCCGTCACCCGACGTCGTCAATCGCCCTCTATCAGCCAGTCAAGGCTCCAACACCTCTGCTGAGGGGAGTTGTCGCTCGTTGGCATCTTCCGCTCGTTCAGATGCTCCTTCTCCTGCTACTCCTCTTCTCGGATTCCGTCAACAGTCTTTCTTGGAATCCGTATCCAAGAGACAACAGTTTGCGAGCACGCACCCGACGGTGCAAAAGCTGAACGTCCTCCTGTCCAAGTTGCTGGTGCTGCAGTCCCTCCCTTTCCAACTGGTGGACTCAGCACCTTTCCGAGAAATGATGGCTTGTGCCGCGCCGCGGTGGAGAGTGCCAAGCCGTCATTTCTTTGCCCAAAAGGCAGTGCCAGCCCTGCATTCACATGTAGAAGAGATGGTGGGCCAGTCTTTGAGCATGTCGGTCTCTGCCAAAGTGCACGGCAGCGCCGACGTGTGGAGCTGTAACTACGGTCAGGGACAGTACATGTCATTTACGGCCCACTGGGTGAACGTGGTGCCGGCACAGCCGCACCAGCAACTTGGACAGGTCACGACGCTTTTGCCTCCACGTTTGCACGTCCTTGGTCCAGCAAGCATGTCCGCCTCTACCACCTCTTTTTCCGCCGTGTCCTCAGCCGCCACCCCCGTGCCAAGTCCCATTACCCGACCGGCATATCACATGTGCAGGGCGCAACGGTGTCACGCTGTGCTGCACCTGGTATGCCTTGGCGAACGTAGTCACACAGGGGAGGAACTGCTGAGTGTAATGAACAGAGAAATCGACAGATGGCTGTCTCCGCGCAAACTAAAAATCGGAACCATGTTGACTGACAACGGAAAGAACATGGTGTCTGCTCTGCGTCAAGGAAGGTTGTGCCATGCGCCATGCATGGCTCACGTGTTCAATCTGGTTGTCAAGCGGTTCCTAAAATCCACCATCCCACTGCAAGACATCCTTAAAATGTCACGTAAACTGTGCATGCATTTCAGCCATTCCTACACCGCAAAGAACACCCTCATTGAGCTGCAGCGGCAGAACGGAATTCCACAGCATCGCCTGATCTGCGACGTTGCAACAAGGTGGAATTCAACCCTACACATGTTAGACCGCCTTTACGAGCAGCGAAAGGCCATCACCGATTTCCTGATGTTACAAGCGGATAAAGGTACTCCCCTGTGTAACTTAGATGTCAGCCATTGGCAGCTCATGCGTGACACCTGCCGCTTGCTCAGGCCCTTTGAGGAGGCCACGCTATTCGTGAGTCGGCAGGACTATGGGATGAACGACGTCATTCCTCTGTTGCACGTCCTGGAACAAATGCTGTTAACAATGGCTGGTCAGGGTGCGGTAGACGTGGCGCACAGATCTCAACGCCACATGACCCCTGTGGGGGCAGGACAGGAAGAAGAGGAGGAGGTAGAGGAGGACATTTGTGCTCAGGAATTATTGAGTGAAATGGGTGGTTTTTCCACTCAGCGGACAGGAGTGGAGGAGCAGGAGCATCTGGTAGAGGAGGAGGAGGAGGAGACAGAGGACCCAGACGCACCGTGGCAGTATGCTGTGGAGATGGAGGCAGGGAGTCCCTCGCATTCCTTGGCACAAATGGCCCATAGCATGCTCGGTTGCTTGCGTAGCGACAGCCGAATAATAACCATCAGACAGAGGGATGACTTTTGGCTGTCCACCTTGTTGGACCCTCGCTACCGGTCCAAAATGGTGGCCTTTTTCACACCTGCTGAGAGGGAGGCCAAAATTACGTACTATAAAAACCACCTATGTAGTCAGTTGGTCTCTGCCTTTGTGCGCCAACGTCCATCCTCAGACACTGTGGGCCCTGTGCGCTCGCGTTCCGCTGGCATGGCAGCAGGGGAGGGGTGGGGTGGTAGGAGCAGTGGCAGCTCCACCAGCAGTGGCTGCCTCAGTCTGCAGTCGATGATGAGTAGCTTTCTTCACCAGCGCAGTGAGGAAACTACTAACCAGCCGCAGCAGCAGCAGCAGCATCAGGTGGACCTGGAGCAGGAGCTCAAACAACAGGCTTGGGCCTACTTGGACAGCACCCTGCCAACCGAGGTAGACAATCCCCTTGACTACTGGGCAACGAAACTTGACCTTTGGCCCCAACTAGCTGAATTTGCCCTTGAAAGGCTGTCATGCCCGGCCAGTAGCGTGGCATCGGAGCGCATGTTTAGTGCGGCAGGAGGTATTGTAACTCCGCGGAGGACACGACTGTCCACCCAAAGTGTGGAGAGACTCACGTTTGTGAAAATGAATCAGGCGTGGATTAGTCTGGATTTCAAACCACCAGTTCCTGACACAACTGACTAAATCCGCCATGAATCATGCCTCAAACATGTGCCACTTTCAGGTCTCCTCACACTGCTGGTGTGTTTAATTTTTTGACATAGGGTGCTGGCAGATTACGGGCCTCCTATAGCTGCTGCCAGGCCCCTAATCTGCCATAGGCCCCTATATACCGCCTCCTCATGCTGCTGCTAGGTCCAGAGTCTCTCATGGGTCCCTGTACGGCCTCCCATTGCTGCTGTCTCCATCGCCACACTCTGCTGCCATGTGCCACTTTCAGGTCTCTTCACACTGCTGGTGTGTTTAATTTTTTGACATAGGGTGCAGGCAGATTACGGGCCTCACATAGCTGCTGCCAGGCCCCTAATCTGCCATGGGCCCCTATATACCGCCTCCTCATGCTGCTGCCAAGTCCAGAGTCTCTCATGGGTCCCTGTACGGCCTCCCATTGCTGCTGTCTCCATCGCCACACTCTGCTGCCATGTGCCACTTTCAGGTCTCTTCACACTGCTGGTGTGTTAAATTTTTTGACATAGGGTGCAGGCAGATTACGGGCCTCACATAGCTGCTGCCAGGCCCCTAATCTGCCATGGGCCCCTATAAACCGCCTCCTCATGCTGCTGCCAAGTCTAGAGTCTCTCATGGGTCCCTGTACGTCCTCCCATTGCTGCTGTCTCCATCGCCACACTCTGCTGCCATGTGCCACTTTCAGGTCTCTTCACACTGCTGGTGTGTTAAATTTTTTGACATAGGGTGCAGGCAGATTACGGGCCTCACATAGCTGCTGCCAGGCCCCTAATCTGCCATGGGCCCCTATATACCGCCTCCTCATGCTGCTGCCAAGTCTAGAGTCTCTCATGGGTCCCTGTACGGCCTCCCATTGCTGCTGTCTCCATCGCCACACTCTGCTGCCATGTGCCACTTTCAGGTCTCTTCACACTGCTGGTGTGTTTAATTTTTTGACATAGGGTGCAGGCAGATTACGGGCCTCACATAGCTGCTGCCAGGCCCCTAATCTGCCATGGGCCCCTATATACCGCCTCCTCATGCTGCTGCCAAGTCTAGAGTCTCTCATGGGTCCCTGTACGGCCTCCCATTGCTGCTGTCTCCATCGCCACACTCTGCTGCCATGTGCCACTTTCAGGTCTCTTCACACTGCTGGTGTGTTTAATTTTTTGACATAGGGTGCTGCAAGATAACGGGCCTCACATAGCTGCTGCCAGGCCCCTAATCTGCCATGGGCCCCTATATACCGCCTCCTCATGCTGCTGCCAAGTCCAGAGTCTCTCATGGGTCCCTGTACGGCCTCCCATTGCTGCTGTCTCCATCGCCACACTCTGCTGCCATGTGCCACTTTCAGGTCTCTTCACACTGCTGGTGTGTTAAATTTTTTGACATAGGGTGCAGGCAGATTACGGGCCTCACATAGCTGCTGCCAGGCCCCTAATCTGCCATGGGCCCCTATATACCGCCTCCTCATGCTGCTGCCAAGTCCAGAGTCTCTCATGGGTCCCTGTACGGCCTCCCATTGCTGCTGTCTCCATCGCCACACTCTGCTGCCATGTGCCACTTTCAGGTCTCTTCACACTGCTGGTGTGTTAAATTTTTTGACATAGGGTGCAGGCAGATTACGGGCCTCACATAGCTGCTGCCAGGCCCCTAATCTGCCATGGGCCCCTATATACCGCCTCCTCATGCTGCTGCCAAGTCTAGAGTCTGTCATGGGTCCCTGTACGGCCTCCCATTGCTGCTGTCTCCATCGCCACACTCTGCCATGTGCCACTTTCAGGTCTCTTCACACTGCTGGTGTGTTTAATTTTTTGACATAGGGTGCAGGCAGATTACGGGCCTCACATAGCTGCTGCCAGGCCCCTAATCTGCCATGGGCCCCTATATACCGCCTCCTCATGCTGCTGCCAAGTCCAGAGTCTCTCATGGGTCCCTGTACGGCCTCCCATTGCTGCTGTCTCCATCGCCACACTCTGCTGCCATGTGCCACTTTCAGGTCTCTTCACACTGCTGGTGTGTTTAATTTTTTGACATAGGGTGCAGGCAGATTACGGGCCTCACATAGCTGCTGCCAGGCCCCTAATCTGCCATGGGCCCCTATATACCGCCTCCTCATGCTGCTGCCAAGTCTAGAGTCTCTCATGGGTCCCTGTACGGCCTCCCATTGCTGCTGTCTCCATCGCCACACTCTGCTGCCATGTGCCACTTTCAGGTCTCTTCACACTGCTGGTGTGTTAAATTTTTTGACATAGGGTGCAGGCAGATTACGGGCCTCACATAGCTGCTGCCAGGCCCCTAATCTGCCATGGGCCCCTATAAACCGCCTCCTCATGCTGCTGCCAAGTCTAGAGTCTCTCATGGGTCCCTGTACGGCCTCCCATTGCTGCTGTCTCCATCGCCACACTCTGCTGCCATGTGCCACTTTCAGGTCTCTTCACACTGCTGGTGTGTTAAATTTTTTGACATAGGGTGCAGGCAGATTACGGGCCTCACATAGCTGCTGCCAGGCCCCTAATCTGCCATGGGCCCCTATATACCGCCTCCTCATGCTGCTGCCAAGTCTAGAGTCTGTCATGGGTCCCTGTACGGCCTCCCATTGCTGCTGTCTCCATCGCCACACTCTGCCATGTGCCACTTTCAGGTCTCTTCACACTGCTGGTGTGTTTAATTTTTTGACATAGGGTGCAGGCAGATTACGGGCCTCACATAGCTGCTGCCAGGCCCCTAATCTGCCATGGGCCCCTATATACCGCCTCCTCATGCTGCTGCCAAGTCCAGAGTCTCTCATGGGTCCCTGTACGGCCTCCCATTGTTGCTGTCTCCATCGCCACACTCTGCTGCCATGTGCCACTTTCAGGTCTCTTCACACTGCTGGTGTGTTTAATTTTTTGACATAGGGTGCAGGCAGATTACGGGCCTCACATAGCTGCTGCCAGGCCCCTAATCTGCCATGGGCCCCTATATACCGCCTCCTCATGCTGCTGCCAAGTCTAGAGTCTCTCATGGGTCCCTGTACGGCCTCCCATTGCTGCTGTCTCCATCGCCACACTCTGCTGCCATGTGCCACTTTCAGGTCTCTTCACACTGCTGGTGTGTTTAATTTTTTGACATAGGGTGCTGCAAGATAACGGGCCTCACATAGCTGCTGCCAGGCCCCTAATCTGCCATGGGCCCCTATATACCGCCTCCTCATGCTGCTGCCAAGTCCAGAGTCTCTCATGGGTCCCTGTACGGCCTCCCATTGCTGCTGTCTCCATCGCCACACTCTGCTGCCATGTGCCACTTTCAGGTCTCTTCACACTGCTGGTGTGTTAAATTTTTTGACATAGGGTGCAGGCAGATTACGGGCCTCACATAGCTGCTGCCAGGCCCCTAATCTGCCATGGGCCCCTATAAACCGCCTCCTCATGCTGCTGCCAAGTCTAGAGTCTGTCATGGGTCCCTGTACGGCCTCCCATTGCTGCTGTCTCCATCGCCACACTCTGCCATGTGCCACTTTCAGGTCTCTTCACACTGCTGGTGTGTTTAATTTTTTGACATAGGGTGCAGGCAGATTACGGGCCTCACATAGCTGCTGCCAGGCCCCTAATCTGCCATGGGCCCCTATATACCGCCTCCTCATGCTGCTGCCAAGTCCAGAGTCTCTCATGGGTCCCTGTACGGCCTCCCATTGCTGCTGTCTCCATCGCCACACTCTGCTGCCATGTGCCACTTTCAGGTCTCTTCACACTGCTGGTGTGTTTAATTTTTTGACATAGGGTGCAGGCAGATTACGGGCCTCACATAGCTGCTGCCAGGCCCCTAATCTGCCATGGGCCCCTATATACCGCCTCCTCATGCTGCTGCCAAGTCTAGAGTCTCTCATGGGTCCCTGTACGGCCTCCCATTGCTGCTGTCTCCATCGCCACACTCTGCTGCCATGTGCCACTTTCAGGTCTCTTCACACTGCTGGTGTGTTTAATTTTTTGACATAGGGTGCAGGCAGATTACGGGCCTCACATAGCTGCTGCCAGGCCCCTAATCTGCCATGGGCCCCTATATACCGCCTCCTCATGCTGCTGCCAAGTCCAGAGTCTCTCATGGGTCCCTGTACGGCCTCCCATTGCTGCTGTCTCCATCGCCACACTCTGCTGCCATGTGCCACTTTCAGGTCTCTTCACACTGCTGGTGTGTTAAATTTTTTGACATAGGGTGCAGGCAGATTACGGGCCTCACATAGCTGCTGCCAGGCCCCTAATCTGCCATGGGCCCCTATATACCGCCTCCTCATGCTGCTGCCAAGTCTAGAGTCTCTCATGGGTCCCTGTACGGCCTCCCATTGCTGCTGTCTCCATCGCCACACTCTGCTGCCATGTGCCACTTTCAGGTCTCTTCACACTGCTGGTGTGTTTAATTTTTTGACATAGGGTGCAGGCAGATTACGGGCCTCACATAGCTGCTGCCAGGCCCCTAATCTGCCATGGGCCCCTATATACCGCCTCCTCATGCTGCTGCCAAGTCTAGAGTCTCTCATGGGTCCCTGTACGGCCTCCCATTGCTGCTGTCTCCATCGCCACACTCTGCTGCCATGTGCCACTTTCAGGTCTCTTCACACTGCTGGTGTGTTAAATTTTTTGACATAGGGTGCAGGCAGATTACGGGCCTCACATAGCTGCTGCCAGGCCCCTAATCTGCCATGGGCCCCTATATACCGCCTCCTCATGCTGCTGCCAAGTCCAGAGTCTCTCATGGGTCCCTGTACGGCCTCCCATTGCTGCTGTCTCCATCGCCACACTCTGCTGCCATGTGCCACTTTCAGGTCTCTTCACACTGCTGGTGTGTTAAATTTTTTGACATAGGGTGCAGGCAGATTACGGGCCTCACATAGCTGCTGCCAGGCCCCTAATCTGCCATGGGCCCCTATATACCGCCTCCTCATGCTGCTGCCAAGTCTAGAGTCTGTCATGGGTCCCTGTACGGCCTCCCATTGCTGCTGTCTCCATCGCCACACTCTGCCATGTGCCACTTTCAGGTCTCTTCACACTGCTGGTGTGTTTAATTTTTTGACATAGGGTGCAGGCAGATTACGGGCCTCACATAGCTGCTGCCAGGCCCCTAATCTGCCATGGGCCCCTATATACCGCCTCCTCATGCTGCTGCCAAGTCCAGAGTCTCTCATGGGTCCCTGTACGGCCTCCCATTGCTGCTGTCTCCATCGCCACACTCTGCTGCCATGTGCCACTTTCAGGTCTCTTCACACTGCTGGTGTGTTTAATTTTTTGACATAGGGTGCAGGCAGATTACGGGCCTCACATAGCTGCTGCCAGGCCCCTAATCTGCCATGGGCCCCTATATACCGCCTCCTCATGCTGCTGCCAAGTCTAGAGTCTCTCATGGGTCCCTGTACGGCCTCCCATTGCTGCTGTCTCCATCGCCACACTCTGCTGCCATGTGCCACTTTCAGGTCTCTTCACACTGCTGGTGTGTTTAATTTTTTGACATAGGGTGCAGGCAGATTACGGGCCTCACATAGCTGCTGCCAGGCCCCTAATCTGCCATGGGCCCCTATATACCGCCTCCTCATGCTGCTGCCAAGTCCAGAGTCTCTCATGGGTCCCTGTACGGCCTCCCATTGCTGCTGTCTCCATCGCCACACTCTGCTGCCATGTGCCACTTTCAGGTCTCTTCACACTGCTGGTGTGTTAAATTTTTTGACATAGGGTGCTGGCAGATTACGGGCCTCCCATTGCTGCTGCCAGACATGTAATCTGCCATGGGCCCCCGTACCGACTCCTCATGCTGTGACGTTGCAACAAGGTGTAATTCAACCCTACATATGTTAGACCGCCTTTACGAACAGCTAAAGGCCATCACAGATTTCCTGATGTTAAAAGCGGATAAAGGTACTCCCTGTGTAACTTAGATGTCAGCCATTGTCAGCTCATGTGTGACACCTGCGCTTGCTCAGGCCCTTTGAGGAGGCCACGCTATTCGTGAGTCGGCAGGACTATGGGATGAATGAGGTCAAATCGGCCATGGGCCCCCGTACCGCCTGTTCACGCTGATGCTGGTCCCACAGTGTGACCTGGGTCCCTGTACGGCCTCCCATTGCTTCCACTCTGCCATGTACCTCTTTGAAATCTCCTCACACTCCTGCGGTTGTCCATTTTGTCATAGGTTGCTGGCAGATTAGCGGCCTTCCATAGGTGCCGCCAGGCCCCATATCGACCATGGGCCCCCGTACCTCCTGGTCACGCTGCTGCTGAGCCCACAGTGTGACCTGGGTCCCTGTACGGCCTCCCATTGCTTCCACTCTGCCATGTGCCACTTTGAAATCTCCTCACACTCCTGCGGTTGTCCATTTTGTCATAGGTCGCTGGCAGATTACAGGCCTTCCATAGGTGCCACCAAGCCCCATATCGGCCATGGGCCCCCGTACCGCCTGGTCACGCTGCTGCTGGGCCCACAGTGTGACCTGGGTCCCTGTACCGCCTCCCATTGCTCCCACTCTGCCATGTGCCACTTTCAGGTCTCCTCACGCTCCTGCTGGTTTCCATTTTGTCATAGGTTGCTGTATGGCCTCCCATTGCTGCTGCCTCCACCGCCACACTGTGGCTCCAAACACTGGTTTTGGCCCCGTGACTGGCCAAAGGAGTGAAGTGTGCAGTGATTCTAAGATCGACGGCACTCATCTGCATGTCATACTGACAGACAGTATTATTTCTCTTCCCCAGCAGACTCCAAGGGCATTTAAATTAAAGGTACAGTGTTCTGCACTAATATTAAGTCTCTCTGAAGCCTAGAAACACCCTTTTTTAAGTTAAATTCACAGCGAATTTATTCGACTCGAATCGAATATTGTCCACGAATTCGCCGAATCAGTCGAATCGAATTTTTCATTTCTTCGCTCATCTCTAGTGGGTACATTCCCTTAAAAATTACCTTTGGCCTCCCACTGGTAGAAAAACAGAGAAGTTTGACACTCCTTGCATTCGTGTGCCCTTGTCCCACAAGGGCAAGACACAACTCTCTTCATCGGAACAAACACCGACCTAGTAAGGATGTCACCCCACTAGCTTTGAATGCAGATTCATCAGTGAATGGGGGAAGGTATACCCTCAGCTGTGATAGGCCTTTCAGATGGTAGTCCAGGAACAATGGGCCCCAATACAGGTGGTGGGAAAACTCTGGATACCAGGGAGAGAGTGCTGCAGCCTGAGGAAGTAGTTTGTATGAAAGTCACCATCAAACTGTCCTGGGACCAGGCTGGACTATGTCGTCCTCAATGCTGATTCTCAGGGAGAGGAAACAGGGATGGAGCTGCTTCCAGAAATAGTGCCCACAAGAGCACTGTCACAGAGTGGAGGCAGAGTTTCAGTCAGTGTGCGGAACATTACTGACAGCCCGATTTAGGTTAAAACCCCATATGGTGATAGGGCAAGTGAACATAGCCACCACGATCACACCAGATGATTTGGTGAAGAGAGTGACAAGTGAAAGCCCAGGAGGAAAGTCTCACTTACAAAATCTTGCTCTAACTGCTGAACTGGAAGAAAGGGTCAGGAAGCAACTGTCGGGGTGAGAAAAATGTTTTCTTTGAGTAATTTTGACGTGGGCTGCGCTAAGAGCGCGCAACACAGAATCCGATTATACCAACAGTATTAAGCGCTCTTGGAAGATTGGTAGAAAGCCCACACAATATTGTTATAGTGAGCTGCCACTTTAGTCAGTAAAAGTCAATATGAGCAAGCAAGCGTAAACCACATTAATTTCTGTTATGAGCTCTCTACCAATCAAGAAATCACAATAGGAAGAAGGGTCAGCCGCACACCGGAGAATAGATGAATATAGTGTGTATTTATTGATCCATAGGACACACAAAACACCAGGACATGAATACAGGACCTGTTAATGCGTTTCACGCAATCTCGTTGTCAGGAATGGACTGGCCAGCAATGGTGGGACTCACCTGCCTTATGGGCTGCAGTACCAGGGCTGGCCAGCGGGTGCTCCCAGCAATCAGAGACTCAACCTTGCAGCCAGCCAAACACCTGAAACTGCTTATACTGGTGTATTTAAGGGATGGCCAGACCTGCAGACTCTGCCTTGGTGTGTGTTTCTCCTGGGCCCTGTATCCTGTTCCTGCTCCCTGTTCCTGTTCCTGTCTGATTTGTTGCTGACCCTGCTCTGATCCCTGGCTTTGTCTAACCATTCTCCTGCTCCTGATCCCTGGCTTTGTCTGACCATTCTCCTGCTCCTGATCCCTGTCTTTGTCTGACCATTCTCCTGCTCCTGATCCCTGTCTTTGTCTGACCATTCTCCTGCTCCTGATCCCTGGCTTTGTCTGACCATTCTTCTGCTCCTGATCCCTGGCTTTGTCTGACCATTCTCCTGCTTAACCCCATACGTTCTGACCTCCTGTTGATAATCCCGGACTGCCTGACGACGCTTGCATTGTATGTACTGTTATCTGTGGGTGGTTTGGTTCGTTTGCACTGTGTATGTTTTAGTATTGCACTGCGTTTATGTATTGTTAGTGTTAATAAATTATATTTATAACATATCTGAAGCCTGCGTTTCCCTGCGTCAGTCACATACCTCTGGTCACACCCTGGAGCCCTGACATTACACCAAGGCCAATCCTGACCAGAAGTGGCTGCACAGGGAATCCATCTTGGTTTGTTGATGGGAAGGATGGATCTTGATGAGGTTGTGTATTTATATCTGCTAGTGTTTGATGACAGAGAGTATGCTTATCAGACTCTGAAGGAGTATCCCAGGGATGAACTGCTAGAATGTATACGGCTCGCTCATGTTCTAGTAGATCAGGGCACAGAATTCTCTGAGGTGCAGCCATTGATTCAGGTTTGTGCGGAGTTGGTTTCATCTGGTACCCCCGAATGCAGGGATGAATTTTTGCCGCCATTTAGTGCAGACCAGGTAGAGTCCCTGGTATGGTTATTAGAGGATGATGTGGATTACTTTCTGGAGCGTTATTCTGCATGTTCACCACAGGTACTAAGAGATTGTATAAACGCAGTGCAGTCTTTGGTCAGACAGGCTTTGTGTAAGCTCAGCTTTGTTCAACCCATACTGCAGACATGGACAGATTTGTTGCACCCAGCCTCAGTCAGCTTACAAAAACCCAGTCCTGCTTCTAATCTATTTCCTCAAAGCTCTATTCCTGCATTCCCAACAGCTCCTCCTGCCCTGCTATCTACCGCATGTCAGTACCCTGTTCCCACTCGCTGCACCTATCCTGCCTTTAACCCTGTAAAAAAGCCCTCTGTAGCAACTGTTCCCTCCCCTGTTCCATCCTCCAGCTCTTCTCTGTCTCCAGCTGCTCCATTCGTTTGCAAACCTGCGTTTACTTGCAGTGCTCCAGTAGTTAAAACCAGAAAAAAGCGAAAATTCTTTCCAACCAATACCATCCTGCCAGTATCTAAACCGGTGAGCCTGCCGTCTGAGAACCTGCCTTCTGTGGTTCAACCTGGTGCCTCGGCACCCGCACTTCAGCCTGAGGTCTGTACCCAGCCTGATGCCTGTACCCAGCCTGAAGCCTGTACCCAGCCTGAAGCCTGTACCCAGCCTGATGCCTGTACCCAGCCTGATGCCTGTACTCAGCCTGATGCCTCTATTCAGCCTGATGCCTCTATTCAGCCTGATGCCTGTACCCAGCCTGATGCCTCTACTCAGCCTGATGCCTCTACTCAGCCTGATGCCTCTACTCAGCCTGAAGCCTCTACTCAGCCTGAAGCCTCTACTCAACCTGAAGCCTCCATTCAGCCTGATGCCTCTACCCAGCATGATGAACTGATCCAGCCTGATGACCCTATTAGGCCAGTTGACTCGATGCCCGCTGTTGATCCAGACGATCCGGTACCTGATCCGGTGCCCGCTGTCGTGCCAATTGACTCAGAGCCCGCTGTCGTGCCTGGTGACTCAGTGCCCACTGCCTTGCCAGATGACGTGGTGCCCGCTGGCAAGCCAAATGACCTGATGCCTGGTGACCCAGTGCCCGCTGTCATACCTGGTGACCCGATGCCCGCTGTCGAGCCAGACAATCCGATACCTGATATCCCGGTGCCCGCTGTCGTGCCAATTGACTCAGAGCCCACTGTCGTGCCTGGTGACTTGGTGCCCACTGCCTTGCCTGATGACGCGGTGCCCGCTGTCGAGCCAAATGACCTGATGTCTGGTGACCCAATGCCCGCTGTCCAGCCAGACGATCCAATGTCTGACCCAGTGCCCGCGGTAATGCCAGTTGACTCGGAGCCCACTGCCTTGCCAGATGACGTGGTGCCCGCTGTCGAGCCAAATGACCTGATGCCTGGTGACCCGATGCCCGCTGTCCAGCCAGATGATCCAATGTCTGACCCAGTGCCCGCGGTCATGCCAGTTGACTCGGAGCCCACTGCCTTGCCAGATGACGCGGTGCCCGCTGTCGAGCCAAATGACCTGATGCCTGGTGACCCGATGCCCGCTGTCCAGCCAGACGATCAAATGTCTGACCCAGTGCCCGCGGTCATGCCAGTTGACTCGGAGCCCACTGCCTTGCCAGATGACGCAGTGCCCGCTGTCGAGCCAAATGACCTGATGCCTGGTGACCCGATGCCCGCTGTCCAGCCAGACGATCCAATGTCTGACCCAGTGCCCGCGGTCATGCCAGTTGACTCGGAGCCCACTGTCGTGCCTGGTGACTCGGTGCCCGCTGCTCCGCCTGGGGGCCCAAGACCTGTCGCTCCGCCTGGGGGCCCGAGACCTGTCGCTCCGCCTGGGTGTCCGGCGCCCGCCGCTCCGCCTGGGGGCCCGAGACCTGTCGCTCCGCCTGGGGGTCCGGCCCCCGCCGCTCCGCCAGGGGGCCTGAGACCTGTCGCTCCGCCTGGGGGCCTGAGACCTGTCGCTCCGCCTGGGGGCCTGAGACCTGTCGCTCCGCCTGGGGGTCCGGCGCCCGCCGCTCCGCCTGAGGGCCCGAGACCTGTCGCTCCGCCTGGGGGTCCGGCGCCCGCCGCTCCGCCTGGGGGCCCGAGACCTGTCGCTCCGCCTGGGGGTCCGGCGCCCGCCGCTCCTCCTGGGGGTCCGGCGCCCGCCGCTCCGCCTGGGGACTTGAGACCTGTCGCTCCGCCTGGGGGCCTGAGACCTGTCGCTCCGCCTGGGGGCCCGAGACCTGTCGCTCCACCTGGGGGTCCGGCACCCGCTGCTCCGCCTGGGGGCCCGAGACCTGTCGCTCCGCCTGGTGGTCCGGCGCCCGCCGCCCCGCCTGGGGGCCTGATGCCTGTCGCCCCACCTGGGGGCCCGGTGCCTGTCGCCCCGCCTGGGGGCCCGATGCCTGTCGCCCCGCCTGGGGGCCCGGTGCCTGCTGCTCCGCCTGGTGGCCCGCTGCCTGCTGCTTCGCCTGGTGATCCGATGTGCCTCTGCCCGGAGTCCAGCCCGATGTGCCTCTGCCCGGAGTCCAGCCCGATGTGCCTCTGCCCGGAGTCCAGCCCGATGTGCCTCTGCCCGGAGTCCAGCCCGATGTGCCTCTGCCCGGAGTCCAGCCCGATGTGCCTCTGCCCGGAGTCCAGCCCGATGTGCCTCTGCCCGGAGTCCTGCCTGATGTGCCGCTGCCCGGAGTCCTGCCCGATGTGCCGCTGCCCGGAGTCCTGCCCGATGTGCCGCTGCCCGGAGTCCTGCCCGATGTGCCGCTGCCCGGAGTCCAGCCCGATGTGCTGCTGCCCGGAGTCCAGCCCGATGTGCTGCTGCCCGGAGTCCAGCCCGATGTGCCGCTGCCTGGAGTGCCGCTGCCCGATGTGCCGCTGCCCGGAGTCCTGCCCGGTGTGCCAGTCTTTTATATCCCGCCAGTTACCAGACCCGGGCGGTGGAACATTTTGCCCAGCTAGGACTGTTTGGAGCGTCCTGAGGCCGCTCCTTGAGGGGGGGGTACTGTCAGGAATGGACTGGCCAGCAATGGTGGGACTTACCTGCCTTATGGGCTGTAGTACCAGGGCTGGCCAGCGGGTGCTCCCAGCAATCAGAGACTCAACCTTGCAGCCAGCCAAACACCTGAAACTGCTTATACTGGTGTATTTAAGGGATGGCCAGACCTGCAGACTCTGCCTTGGTGTGTGTTTCTCCTGGGCCCTGTATCCTGTTCCTGCTCCCTGTTCCTGTTCCTGTCTGATTCGTTGCTGACCCTGCTCTGATCCCTGGCTTTGTCTGATTCGTTGCTGACCCTGCTCTGATCCCTGGCTTTGTCTGACCATTCTCCTGCTCCTGATCCCTGGCTTTGTCTGACCATTCTCCTGCTCCTGATCCCTGGCTTTGTCTGACCATTCTCCTGCTCCTGATCCCTGGCTTTGTCTGACCATTCTCCTGCTTAACCCCATACGTTCTGACCTCCTGTTGATAATCCCGGACTGCCTGACGACGCTTGCATTGTATGTACTGTTATCTGTGGGTGGTTTGGTTTGGTTCGTTTGCACTGTGTATGTTTTAGTATTGCACTGCGTTTATGTATTGTTAGTGTTAATAAATTATATTTATAACATATCTGAAGCCTGCGTTTCCCTGCGTCAGTCACATACCTCTGGTCACACCCTGGAGCCCTGACACTCGTGCTTAATCATAACCATTATGGATCAATAAATACACACTATATTTATCTATCCTCCGGTGTGCGGCTGACCCTTCTTCCTATTGCATCGTGTGGGGTTGCGAGCCAGAGCCTGCACCTGTTGTGGATTCATCTGGATTGTTTGCCTGAGTGGTATACCTTTGTTTTTTGGAATCAAGAAATCACCACACCTCCACCCACTTATGAAAACAATGTGCAACGATATAGTAGGAAATAGTAATGTCCTTCATATACAGCCCATAAAAAAACTTTAGCTTCTGGTTCTCTTGAGAGGTTCACACCACCACTGTGCTTTAGGTGAAACACACTCCCCTCTTCCCACCAGACTCACTGCTATTTATTGCCTCTCATTACTGATTGGCTCAATGCGCTCAAATGCTTTTATGGTAGCTGAGGATCCAGGACTAGTCAGCAGTCCCCGTTAAACTAGTCTTCAATTGCCCTTGGAACTCAAGCACAGAGGAAACTAATGCTCCTCATAGTGTAATCTTGTTCAACCAAAGCTATACTCACAGCGATAAAAACAACTTATAGCATCAAATTCAGAGTTACGCTCTGGCCAAAGTATCAGTAACATACTGTGTCTCACCACATCACTGGGATTGTGTCACTTCCGGTTGTCACTCTGACGTCACCTCCTGTCGCCATACAGTCAAGCCCTGACATTTTGTCTAACGACTTTCACCTCAAGGTGAAGGTGCAAGATCTCCAACAGGGAGATTGTGTACTGTTGAGAAATTTGGGGGTACCAGGAAAAACACAAGCTAGCTGATAGATGATGACCCCAGCCTTATGTTGTCTGCAAACAATTTCTAGGACTACCAGTTTACCAAATTCGCCCTGCAAGAAAGACAGGTTCACTAAAGGCATGCCATAGAAACCATTTACTGCCCATCTGTGAGGCTATTCAAGTGCCCTTGCTCCAAGACTCTTATTCGCCTGATCCACCCAGCCCTATGCCTCGAACAAGCCAGTTGGGCCCAAATGCCATTCCCAATGTAGAGGAGGAAGAGAGCGATGGAGAGAAATTGAAGCCGTGGCCCCAATTTTCAGAGGTTGACAGTGTTGCTCCTTTGGAAAAAGCAACAGCGTACAACCTTAGGACAAAGAGGTATAACTCCACCACTATCAGTGGAGATCACAGAACCAAAAGACTGAAACAGCTGGCCTGTCTACAGGGGGAAACTTTGAGACAAACCTTGATCTTGCTGGCCAAATGTGATAGACACTGGGCGCATTGAGGAACCAGAGCTCTGCTCATATGTCCCAGAATCAGCCTGTAAGCTTGAAATCAAAAATACTTCAAGCTCAAGACTCAGGCAGGACATTCACCCACCCAAGAGACTAACATATGACATACTTGGAGAGAGCTCCAAGGAACTCATACATACTACCCAGAGCTCAAGTCAGTTGACAGACCCTGCTACCAAACGTGCAGTAGCTTGTATAGTATGCAAGCACCCATATTCTGTAAGTGGATTATAAAGGGTTTTTTTTAAGCTTTGAATAAAAATAGAATTACGCTATTGGAGGCTGCCTCTGGCTTTCTCCCTTAAAAGCAAGCACCCCTGGAGAGCAACAGTGGGAAGGACATCTGCAGAACAAACATACTGGGACCGATGGAGCTGAAAGTAGTCGTATTAATAGGGATGTAGAGCTTCTCATGACACATAAGGGGTTTTTTGTGAGTGAGTGTGGTACAATAGGAGTTGAGCACTGAAGAATATTGCATAAATCACTTTATTTCACAAGTGGATGATTTACAGTATATAATAGACTGATATTGTAACGCTTGATGATAATATTTTATATATTTTTTGCACAAATAATTTTTGCACAGTTGTTTATTTTCTTAGCACTATTTTTGTATTTTGAAATGTGTGAGTATTTTATTAATAATTTGCTGATTTGCACAGTGATCAAATAATGTATTTCTGCACATCTGTATAGGATTTCATATTGAGTAAGAACACTCAATACACTTTATATATTGGCTGATTTACACAGCAACTGATTAGTGTTTATTTAGAAGCACTGTGAGCAGTGATAGGTACAGAGCACTTTATTTTTATGCAGTAATTTTGGTTTTATACACATGCATATAGCACTCTATTGATTAGTGGTATATATATGATGGTCCTTTTTGATAGAAGCTTTTTGTGATAGAATCTGATTGGTAATATAGTAAGTGCAACAGGATTCCCGGGTTTCATTTTTGATTGCTAACTTTTTTTTTTAGTAAAGTAATCAAATGCCCCGTACACACGATAAGAAAATTGTCCAAAAAATTTTGCGGAACCACTGATCGAACGATTTTCTCTTAGTTGATGAGGATGTTGTAACCGATAACGATATATGTGAACAAAAAAATCCGGTTGAACAGCAGTGAAAAATGTTGTCGTTTCGCATATGAACGACCGAATTGCTATGCGGTGGTATGACAGTCACACGAAAAAAAAAATCTATCAAGCGCTATCACGCATGAGTGGAAACAGAAGATGACCCGGATGTTTATGTCCAAGGAATCTTCGTAAACACGAACAAAAAATACAAATGTTAAAAGAAGATTGGCCTAATGAGATAATAAAATCTGAATTATGCATATTATATTTTTAGGTATCAATAGTTATGCATATAGTTAATGTAATAAACTATATTAAACTCATTGCTGTTAATTGTTGTGTATATCTCTCGTTCTGGCCAGAAGGGCGTGGCTACAAAGTCAGATGCACACTGCATCACTTCCACTTGTATGGAAGACGTCAGCACTACGTATTGCCCGGCGAACAATTTTTTTAGATTGGTTAATGTGGGCTACGATCTCGACAAACGAACGCACGCCTCTCGGTCAATGATCAATTGGTCGATTTTCTTATCGTGTATTCCCACCTTTAGTGTAGGCAGCTACAGATTCATTAGCAGTTCTCTATAACGTGGAGTTTTATATATTTCTCAACCATTAATACTGTATCGCACGACATGGAAAATAAATTGGCAACTTCAGCCACAGAGGCACCAGCTTAGCGGGCAAGAACAGTTTGCCCTCTTTGAAGCTCAGTGAGCTTTGACACAACTCCATACTACTAGCAGCACATGCAGTAAATGACGAAAGTGAGGCTTCCCACCTATTAGCTAGGTGTCTCATCACATAGCTGCAGTTAAAATGATACTAAGCCCACAGCAGTAAAACATGTTTGTTATACTCACTGTGGAACCTAAGGGGTTAATCCTCTGCATTCTGTAAAACCGCTGTTTGACCCTACTTCTCTGATCCTCCTTTTCTTCCAGTGTCCCCCTCTTATCTCCTGATAAGACATATTGTGTGGAGTCACTCTGCACATGCTCAGCTTAGTGTGTATTGCTAGAGAGGTTTTTTTTTTCCTTGGGAAAGTGCATGTGATCAGCACAGGGCCAATCAGCACTGTCCAAAAAGGGGTTTTGCATCCTCCTAAAGCAAAATGCAAACTCCTCCTACAAGCTTTAATATGTACTCTGCTGGACACTGATAGAAGTCATACGACTGCTCTAACTGCTGATGAGAAAAGGTATTCATAAGTTGATATATTCCTAATAGAATTTCATTTCCATTTGTGTGTACTGTGGGAGACCAGATATAGTGAATGCAGGGTTCTGGGTTTAGTAACTCTTTAAAGAGTGTTACATCACTTCCGCTTTCATGGTGAAACATGTTGTCGCTTTCACAGCTACAAATCACGTAGTGTTTATATTTTTTGTCTATCTCCTGTATGGTATCATGTGTGGGAGAGGTAGCTGAACAAATTGTTGGATGCAGTTTTTACAGTGCTATCACTGTGTTTGCGAAACCCGTCACTGAATTTATGCTTTTGTGGAACATTTTGTATTTAATTTTTTCCTAATTGCATTCTGAAGAATTTGGGCTGAAATTCAAAGTTATACTCCTTGCCAAAAACCTTAGGAAGGGGGGTTTACTTTTCTAGAGTAATTTTTGGGTAGTTTCTGGGGTCCTGCCACTCCCTAACTACTTTAAATGCACCAAGATTTACACAAAAATGGCTATGCCAGTTGGAAGCCAAATGAATAGACCAGCAGCATATAACGGACATGGTTGGCTAAAGGACTACTAGTCCCAGCATAGAGCTCTCCACTAAATGGCAATATTACAATTCCTCAAACATGTATATATAGGAAGAGTGAAGGAATAAATTATAGTTAAAAAAAATGTATATGATACCCTTGTGTACGGAAGAGGCAGCTGTACTTACTGTTGGGTGCAGTTTTTACCATGCCATCACTGTGTTTGTGAAACTCACCACTGAATTTACATTATTATTGAAAATTTTGTATTTAAATTTTTGGCCTAAATTTGCTGCCAATTTCATTCTGAAAAATTGAGGTTTGAATTCCAATGTATACTCCTTGCCAAATTACTTGAGAAGTTTACTGTTCTAAATATAATTATTTTGCTATATTTCTGGGGCCCTGCCATTCCTGAGCCACTGTAAATGAAGTTTTGTATCAAAAGTTGGGCATGCCAGTTTCAGTCACTGACAGCAGAATGCTTGTTTCTGGGCCCTGCCATGTTTACACCATGCAATTAACACATACCTATGTCGTGTTTTCATGTATTGAAGCAGTAGTATAAAGTATTACAATACTTATAATGTACATAAAAATCTGAAAAAAACTAAAAACAACCATTCTTAATTTATTTCTCTTTTTTTTCTTTAATTTTAAATAATCCTAATATAGAAAGAAATTACAAGTGTTCAAAGCATTCACAGTCTTATGGGAAAGTGCAGCATGCAGCAAATACAGAGTCCAATTTTAGCCAAACTTGAAACTTGTATTGAGCAGAATTTTAATGTTATGCTGCTTAGGAAAATAACTCACAGTTCATTGTGGTCACAGTTGCGCCTTAGCAGAAGTGACAACAGCATATATTTAGAGGGTGTACTGCAGCCTGGCTGGTCCAGTCCCAAGAGGGTAGACCTCTGACAGGTTAGCGAGTCCCTAACCTTTCCCTCTCATCAGCAACCTCTCCCTACCACTAGTTGTTGTCTCTTGACAATCGGGAGTCTCTCTCCCTACACTAGTCACTTTTGCAATAAGCGCTTAAAAGCCTGGGCGAAGGGGCTTTAATGACCTTGCTGACCCAAGATGGCCATCAAGGATCACATGGCTGCAGCACAGTCAACCGGATAGCTTCTCCATTTGACCCAGGAAACCATAGAGAAACCATGTTTCCCTTGGACTTCTTCCGCAGGTTGTGGTACCACTCAGACTGAGTTACACCTATAGTGGAGAAAACAGACTGCACCTGCCTACAGTCTAACATTTCAGTTTGTTCACTGTTCAAAATGGTGCAGTTTTTGGAGTCTTGCAATATATTTTCAAAGATAGGGCCTATGTAGTCATATCATAGTGTGAGGGGAAAAAAAAAGCTTCATTAACACCATCTAACATGTGCACCACTGTTTATATAGCACTACCCCCTTAGGAGTTGCTGGATTATTTTTGGGCTCCCTGTTGCTCTGGACCCCTCTCTGAAAGCTCAACCCTTGCTGACACCACCATTCCCTCTTAACCAGAATAGATTACCACCAGAAAGTAAACTCACATGCTGATTGTAGCAAACTGGTAAGAAGTTTATAGCAGATTTCAATGAAGCCTGGTTACACAGCATAGATAAAGTCAGTTGTTACTTTACACAGAAAAAGTCAACACTTATCACAGAGCTACAGCTAGTGTTAGCAGGCCTGCTTTCTCAGAAACTACCCCCCAATACCTTCAACCTGAGGTGGCTTTATAGTCCCCAGTGAGCACTAGAGCTATCAAACAGGTGGACTAGCTCACTTTGGGCCCTCAGGACCTGATGGCAGGGATATAGCCAATATTCACTTAAAGGCAGTGAAGAGTCTTCTGCACGCGTGATGGAGCCCAGCTGGTGCACAATGAGAAGAAATGTAAATAATGTCTCTCTGAAGAACAAATGCAATAAAGGAGGGGAGGAACAGCACTGCCTCTGCAGGCAGCAATTTACTGGTGCAATATCCCTTTAAAGCACTGGTCCCTAGTAGATCCAAAGCAATAAGATGTTGAACTGGCAGAAGTGATTATTGACACAGGGTAGCTCCTCTTTAGACTGTGATACCATTAGCTGAATAGGAAAAGGTCTCTTTAAAAAAGGTAAATTGATGATGGTGGTGACACGGTCACAGTTCGGCCTGCGGGATGGCTGTCCTATCAATGCTGATGTTAAGACTGTGTTAAGAAGTGTGGTCAGGCAATAGCGGCTGGAGGAACTATTAGCGAATATATGCAATATCTGCACTGTTTGGAGAAAATAGCAAATGTGGAACAAGTGTCAGTGTTCTTTTCCCTAGGCAAGGTTTGGCACTCTCTCACCTGAGGTATGGCATCTGGTAGATCCTTGCGGTCTTTCCCTCTCTCCAGATGGGGCTCACTTGAACTCTCCAGTTGCATCTGCAACATTCAGTCCGGTCACCTGCTGGCAGACCAGCTCTCTGAATCAAGCAGCAAAGTCAGCGATCAGCAGATTCTCCTTGCCTCCCTTCACTCTCCTCCCACAGCCTGATCTGGTCCTCAGGCAGTCAGCCCACTCCTCTCTCAAGATATCTCCCCCTCACTGCTTCCGGTTTTTATATATATATATATATATATATATATATATATATATATATATGTCCCCTCCCACAGACCAGCTCCTCTGGGAAATGTAGTTTCCAAAGGCAATGCTCCTTAGTAAAGTCCCGCAATTCAGCATACAAGTTCCATATGGTGTTCTTCAACATGTGAATGCTACTGTTCTGCAGGACACTGCCATCTTGTGTTGGCTTCAACATCCTGCATTAGACGTTTCTAGCAGGGTGTTACATTTATACACCATATATCTTCCTCACGAATTGGAAAAACAGGCATAGTTGGTATGGTTTGATTCCATACAAATGAAAAAAAAATGTTGGTGAACAAAAGCAGACAAGGGCGCACTCTCATCGTGCATTACCGTGGTACACCACGTATTTATTGTGTAAACAAATAGATGTATACTCACAAACCAAAGGAAAGTAAAAGCACAAAGTGTAGCCCGCAATGACAGTCAATACAATGCTGTGGCCTTATTAGGGATAAACTGACGCGTTTCGGGAGACGAACCCCCTTCCTCAGAGCTCTGTTTTAGCTCTGAGGAAGGGAGTTCGTCTCCCGAAACATGGTGTACCATGGTAATGCACGATGAGAGTGCACCCTTGTCTGCTTTTGTTGACCAATATTCAGACTTCCCGATCTTTGAAAGGCAGCACCTCTCCGTTTGCATTCTGAATTTCTTTTAGTCTGCATGAAGATTTGAGTGCTGGTTTCATTTGTTTGTCAAATGAAAAAATGTATTTAAGAAAAAACAAACACTGTGCCTCATGTCTTACATTTTATGTGGTCAACATCACCAGAAAACTGGGGTCATTGCCAGCAAGTGAGGAAGATGGCAACTTAAGAGCAGAGCTCCATAGCACAAAGAATTGTCGGAGCACACAGCAGCTTAACAAGATACAGTGTAGCAATGGTTTCTCAGGTATAGATGTTTTCACACTCCAGCAACATGTCCCGCAAACAAAAAGAATGAGGGGCTGCTGGGCTAATAACAGATTTCTTCCCTCCACCAAGCTGCCACAGCAGCCTTGATGGCTGTCCCTCTCCAGCCACCCATCACTGGAAGGAGAGATATGGGGGAAGGACAAAGACCAACACAACAACTCCCATCAAGTCTGCAACACTTGTTCACAAGCTTCCTCCAGCACAAGTAGCCCTGCCAAGGTGAAGAAGAGAGTGACATGTACAATTCTCTGGATGACGCTATAGAACTCTAGGACTCCATAGCTGAATTCCCTACTAATAATCAGCCAGTACTAGGTAGTGCATGAAAGATACTGATTGCTCCTCTCCCCTGGAAGCAATATTAACTTTGACATTCTACAGATGATGAAGCATTCAAAGTTCCTGTTTATGAAGTAAGTGACAGAGTCATACACAGAGAACAAGATGGAAGAGTTTGCTGCAACTTTTAACTTGATGCTCACAATGAGAGAAAGGATGACAGAACATGGCTGGAAGCAAAACTAGCTGACCTAAAGGATCGCTCCAGATGCAATAATGTTAAAAGTAGGTAAATTCCTGAGTCAGTCAAACACCATAGAGCTGAAAGCTTATTTTGTCAACAGTTTAAAGGAAGCTCCTCTTGAGGTTCTAGTCATAGACCTTGGGGAGCCCGGGGCACTCAATGTAGAAATTAAATTATATGATATATGAGTGAACTGAAATGACTGATAAAACGTATTTTTTCTAAAAAAAAAAAAAAAATAATAGGTTCTGAAGAAAACACCTGTCTTATTACATATTATACAGGATTTATATAGTGCCAACCGTTAGCTCAGCACTTTACAATATAAGACCATACAGCAACAATACAAGAGGGATAGGAGGGCCCTGCTCCTTTGAACTTACAATTTAGGATTTTACACAGGTAATTGGAACTGGCAAGTTATACATTACAGTTATGCATCACACTACAATATTTACAAAAAGTCTTTTTTCCTGCACATAGCATCTGCAGAAACTTTAACTTAATTTGGCAACAGATGGATCAAATCTCAGTTAGTTCAGCAGACCATCTATGGGCAGGCTGGTCCATCTACTGACTGGTTGTATACCAGCCTGACAGATTTTTTATATGCGATTACTGAGGCCATAGTGAACTCATGCCGCCCCTCTTTCACCAGCAGAACACAGTAGCACTGCAGGAGGCATTCTGTCAGGCTCCGTCCAACGGGATCTCTAGTGGTCCACGGCACGGGATTTCCCAGGACGCGGAGTCTAAGTCCCAGTCTGCCTTTTCACCAGAGCCCCTGATGGTGGGGATGGACTTGGTGCAAGACTGGAACCAGGTTGCGTCCCTGGGCACCCCCGGCGGTGGCAGAGGGGTCCCGCTGAGGGTATGTGCCTGGGATGAGTCTGCTGTGAAGGGGATGACAGACCCCGATCCGAGCGGGATGGATGGGATGACAGATCCCGATCCGAGCGGGATGGATGGACGACTGCTAGGAGTGAGCGAGGTCAGACTAGCCAGGTCGGTATCGTGCGGGCAGCGTGGTACAGGGGGAGCAAGCGGAAAATGGTCGGGGTCACAAGCCAGGTTCAGCAGGTAGCAGGCAGCGTGGTACAGAGGGTCAGGCAGAGGGATGGTCAGGAACGAGCCGGGGTCAGAGCAGGAGAGGGTCAGCGTAATCAGAACAGGCAGAGTTTGGCAACAAGGAAACGTACTAGCAGGAACACAGGAACAGGAACAATACCTTGCGGCACTTTGGAAATGCACAGGGCAGATTTAAATAGGGCGCCCTGAGTTTCCATTGGTGCGGCCGCCGCCGCGATCTCTGTATTAGCCGGCCACGAAGAGTCGGCGATCTGCGCATGCGCGCGACGCTGAGCGGCCGGCATCCCTGACACATTCCCCCATCAACAATGTATGTGTTGATGGGGGAATCAAGAAATGTTCTTTCCTTCCACTTGTGATGGAAGAAAATACAATTCCATAATCCTTGAGCTGTCTAGCTCATCAAACTAGGCAGCTCATAGTACAGTCTTTCATGGGTCACCATGGTTCTCAGATAATTCTTTATCGTTGCCAATTTGCAGAGTGACCTCTCTCCCAAAATGCTAGTGATCATCATGCTCAAATATATTCTAAGAGCTACTGAACATTAACCCCTTTACTCCGGCTGCACACAAATGTGCGGCCTCCCGGTGTCTGGGCCTAGATGCCGAGCGGCCGCACATTTGCATTCATGTTAGAAAAACGTGCTGAGAGCGTGCGCCCTGCGCACTCCCAGCACACGTCAGGTACTCACGAAAAGGTCCCGGTCTGCTCTTTCGATCGGGACCTTTCCCGATCATGTGACTGCCGTGATGATGCGTTACGGTGGTCACATGATCTCTAAACCACGCCCCACCCGCCCCGCCTCCCGGCATCTGAAACTCAAAAGGCCAGGAGGCGCCGGCGGGAAGGGGTTAACAACTGGAAAGGTATCAGTAAGTCCATCATCATGTAATAAAACTGCCTGTGGAGATGGAGTGAGACATGACTGGGGTGTGGCAAAGGCAGCAAACTGGACACTACTGAATTATCAAGGGAAAATAAATTAAATTTTTTTTCTTATAAAGGAAGTCTGGAGCCTCCTCTGGAAGAGGGGCCCAGGGCAGTTGCCCCTTTTTGTTCCCTTATAAACCTGGTATGGTCTACCATGTATAAGATAGATTACTTTTGCTCACCAGAAATTCTGACCAGCTACATGAATGTTCCCAAGGTCTCTTCCTGTATGCAGACCTATTGGCCGACACTATGCAGTTAAGGAAAAAATATAGCCAGAATTACAAAGCCTCTCCGCAATTATCATATTCCTTATCTCTGCGGTTACCCAAATGAAATAATCAATAAGGGGTGAGATGATTTCCTTATCACCATGGTTGCTGAGGGCTTGTGATTGCTAAAAGATTGGCAGATACTAGAGGAAGATTCCACCAGTGAAAAGCATCTCATGTTCACCTCATAAATCTCCTGATTGACAACCTGCTTTCTGCAACTAAGTTCCAGTATGATTTTTCATCCACTTGCATACTATAGCTCTGGCAAGCTCTAAATGTGCACAACCATCCTTCTGCATTTACACCCCAATTGTAGGGCGGTATTATTTATCTGCTCGGATTTCCTTTGGGAATCGCCTGTTCTTACTTTTAGAATGACTTATTCCACATCTGGTTTTATTGGTGTGTGTTTGAACTAATTGTTGAGGTTTTTTTTTCTATTTAATACACTCTGACTCAATTTTCACCAGCAACATGTGGAACCCTTGATGCCACCTGGAAGACCATCTACTCCACCCCCCCCCCCCCCATCTATAACAATGCAATGCTCCACAAATCTCCAAGTAGCTTTAACTTCACCTCTCGTTTAACGCCTAGTAGCCACACACACTGTCAGACCACTATCAAATATGCCATTCAAGATATCAACTCTTAGTGTTAAAGATCTAAATAGCCCAGCAAAAAAGACAAATGCTATGGAAAGGAGCTGACATTTTAATTTGCGTTTGTCCGTTGTCTACAAGATCGTAACTCTCCTAAATTTTCTTATGTCCATTTTGCACTCATGCACCTACCAAAAAATGAGGTATTGCTATTCCGGTGAAAAAAATTAACATGCCTTTAACCACTAGCCTACAGGGCACAGGCCAATTTTCAGCTTTCAGTGCTGTTGCAATTTGAATGACAATTGCGCGGTCATGCAACACTGTACCCATATGAAATTTTTATCATTTTTTTGTGACAGATAGAGCTTTATTTTGGTGGTATTTAATCACCTCTTGGTTTTTTATTTTTTCTTAAACAAACCAAAAACCACTGAAAATTGTGAAAAAATTTTTTTTTAGTTTTTGTTATAAAATTTTGTAAATAAGTGATTTTTCTCCTTCACTGATGTGCGCTAATGAGGCTGCAGTGATGGGCACTGATAGGCTGCACTGATGGACACTGATGAGGAGGCACTGGTAGGTGGCACTGATGGGCACTGAAAGGCAGAACTGACTGGCACTGTTAGGCAGCACTGACGGGCACTGATAGGTGGCACTGATGCGCACTGATAGGCAGCACTGACTGGCACTGATTGGCAGCACTGATTGATGGCACTGATTGGCAGCACTGATTGATGGCACTGACTGGCACTGATGGGTGACACTGAAAGGCAGCTCAGATGGGCACTGATGTGCACTGGAATGTGGCATTGATGTGGCACTGATGGGCACTGGCAGGTGGCATGGATGAGCACTGACAGCTGGCATTGATGGACACTGACAGGTGGCACTGCTGGGGCTACACAGATCATCAGGGCACACTGATCATCATGTCCCCTCTGAGGGAAGCCGATTACCGGCTCTCCTCTCGAGCTGTCAGCGCGACAGCTCGTGAGGAGAGAAATGCCGATAACCGGCATTCCCCTATTTACATGCGATCAGCTGTGATTGAACACAGCTGATCACATGATCGAGCTAACATCTTCGGCTCTTTCCGTTGACCGGTGATCCGCTGTGTCCGAGGGACACAGCGCACGGCCGATCACCTCGCTGTATGCTCCCTGAGCCGCGAATGCTCAGTTAGAATGGGAGGACGTCATATGACGTCCTCCCAGAACGAGAGAACCGCCTTGCATCCGTCATTTTACTATATGGTGGGCGGGAGGTGGTTAAACATATCTCATCAATATCTGAGGATCTGGGGAGATACAGAATACTTATCTGCGAAACTGATCACACCACTTATATGTTAATAAATGTTTATTTCTCTAATGTCAAACAAATATTGTTTTTAAGAGTCTGGAAAAAGGCTACGGCAATGTGTGCGGGACATGTTATTCTGTGCAGAGACTTCAACGCTATGTCTGACAGACATTAATACCTTTCTGACCCTTCCACTGGGTCATATTGGCGAACTCCATCAATTCGGCTAATCTATTCAATGTTTGGAGGTGCCAACACTACAGGGAAAGGGACTCCTACTACTCCTTACATACTTACATACTTGAGAATAGATATGTTTTTGATTGACAAGTTTTTAATACAGATTGTAAGCAACTTAGAAATTCATACTATTACCTGGTCTGATCGTGCTCCTGTGTTGATCATGGCCCTAACAGAAACCAAAGCTAACAGATGGAGAAATTATGTGTTTTTATTGACTTTATTGACTCAATCCTAGCTCATTTAGTTTTGTTTAGTTAAAATCATTTGTGAGTTTTTTTATATTAATGCACCATCTGTTACGGACTCCTTTACATTGTGGAATGCCAACAAAGCTTTCATCAGAGGAGTTCTTATTAAAATGAGTAATGTTGTGAAAAGGTGGAGGATGCAGCAGCTTGACAACCTTCTGTCTGAAATACGAACTCTAGAACATACGAATAAGACTTTCCCATCCCACCTTATTACCACTAAATTGACCCAAGCTAGACACAACCTATATGTTTGCGATTGCTTTCCCAACACAACCAACATATTAGAACACTTAAAGTGAATTTCTATCACCACAGTAAACTCTTAGATAACCAAGTCAAAGAGAAAATACTTAAAGAAAGTGTTCCATACCTTTTCCATCCATCAAATTGCATAACCCTAAAGAAATTGCAGATGCTTTTAGCACTTACTATAGATCTTTCTACCATCCACAGGAAGACTCCACAACCCCTCAGCCAACCCTGGAAATTATCGCAGAATTTTTAGAATCTTTATCTCTCCCTAAAATTAAAATGGAAGATTTAGAATTTCTTAACTCTCCTTTTTCTGTTAAAGAAATGAGAATGTTATCAAAACACTTCCACATAAAAAATACCTAGGTCCTGACAGATATTCTTCCAAATATCAACTTTTTTCTACTCTGTTATTGCCTTATCAACAGTATTCACTGATGCCACATCCTTCTTTTCTCCTGAAATACTTAATGCAACCATTATAACATTGCGTGAGCCAAGGAAAGAGCAGGTCGGAGCACAAAACTTCAAGCCAAATTCTCTACTAAATGTAGATTTGAAAATGTATGCAAAATTCTTAGCTAATAGGCTGGCCTGTTACCTTCCTTCACTAGTGAAACAGGAACACGTTGGATTAATTTTGGGTAAACAGGCCCCAGATGCAATATGATGTATCCAGCATCTTCTACACCTTGTCAAAACAACTAAAAAGCCTTCTCTGCTCCTATCATTGGACACAGAGAAGTCCTTCGACAGGATACATAGGGGATATTTATCTTAACTCCTAACCAAATCTGACCTTTGTAGACAGAAGCTGTCAGCAATTTCTGACATATATACCATCCCTTCAGCTTATGTTTTCACAGAGGTCATGTTTCCAGAGCAATTTCCCATCTCTAATGGCACAAGACAAGGGTGCCCTCTCTCCCCCTTGATATTCACTCTCTTAATGGAACCATTAGCAGAAAAAAATCAGAATGCATCCACATATCGAGGTTATCAAGTCACAGAACTATAAGATATATAGACAAATAAACAACATCAAATATACTGGGAGTTGCATAAGATGAACAGTTGAAACGTTCCCTCCAATCCAAACGCCCATATCCTTGATCAAATGGTAATTACGTCCATTTAAAAAGAAGTAGACTGGCTACAAATGTTTTATTTGTTATGGTCAGGTAAACTAGCAGCATATAAAATGTTAATACTACCAAAGTTCCTCTATTACTTTAAAGTCTTGCCTATAACCACCCTGTCCACATTTTTTAAAGTCACCACGGAGACAGCGGTACCAGCCAGCATTCGATGCACTGCGGTCTGATCTACCTACAGCCACTGAGGGCTACATACAGCCATGCATTACTTAGAATCTTCTAAGAGTAAGTCACTCTCATGGCTGCCATCAGGAGGAGAGGTGGAGATGATTATGCTTTGACAGCTTCCATGGATAGCTGTACCTCAATGATTGCTTACTGACAAATCTGTGTTGACCAGACTGAACTGTGTTGATGAACTTATACATACCTTTATGCAGTTCCTAACCGGACCCAAATACATGCCCACACCTGGAAGTAGGACTCTTGGCTTAGCACGGACATTCTTGGCTAACTTAGTATTGACTCTATGTTATGGGCCGAATGCCCTACAGATTTACATACCATTGAGTATTAATGGACCTTAGTTACATAGATAGTCTGGCTGAAAAAAAACAAAAGTCCATCCAGTTAAAAAAAAAAAGTTATAATCCTACACCCATAGTTGAGGGAGGAGGGGGAAACTGTCAGCTCTGGATCGGGGCTGCCTGTGAGAGAGAGAGAAACTCTCATCTCAGAGCCCTGCAACCACTGTGGTGCTGGGGAGACACAATCTGGGCTCTTGGGCCTTCCCACAGTGGTGGAATCCCAGGGCCCGGTCACAAGTGTGACTTTTGCAACCCTGGTAGTACCGCCACTGATTAGCGGGTACAAAGCTAGCTTATAGTGTCCTCCATAGGCCCCTGTCCCATTTGGGTCTGTCACAGTGAATATAAATGTTTTTTTTCCCCACAAGTCCATACTTATCTTTTGAAGTCTTCGCTGGCAGCACATATGGCAGGGTGGTAATGAAGGAGAATAATTTTGAGGCAAGAATGACAGCATTACCACGTATTATTGTAAAGAAAGCCGTAGATTTATAACTACTTATGAAATTAAAGAAATAACATCTTAAACATTGTGTGAGATATTTGTGATTGTATTTACACCTGCTTTTAAAAGCAGTGGGCAGGGGTGAGGAAGAGCTGGCCTGCACACTTAGAGGACTTTGGCCAATCCCCAAGCAGGAGGCTTGGCATGGGGACAGGGCAGCTTTTAAAGTGTGAGAGAGCCTGCTCAGCAGCAGAAGAGTTCAGGTGGAAGATGTTAGGAAGGCTGAGATGCAGGGGCCTACCTACAGGCCGGGACCTGGAAAAAAGGATCACTCAGCCTCATCGGTCCCTTGCTCATCGAGGGAGGACCACCTGTGGAGGCAGGGGAGGACCCAGCCCAGCTGAAGGCTGTCACCAACCCAAGTAGCTCACAGGCAAGGACTGAATGAGTAATCCTACACCCCTTGGGCAAGTTAAAGAGACAATTCTGGTGATAAACCTGACTAGCTCCTCACCCAGGACTGTTCAACTTAAGTGGCAGGCACTGGATCCCCTTTTCCAGGTATTCCTCCAGACAGCTGGGTACACCCGGAGAGGCTGAAGAGTTCAAGAAGAGAAGTTCTGTCTTTGGCCTTAAAGTGTATAGTCCATAGGGTGCTCTGGCTGGAACTAGATCTCTGTAGCCACTAGGGGGGTTCCAGAATGGATATCAAGGATAGAGAAACCCAACAGACACTGAAGAAGCTCTTCATAGACTTGGAGACAAAGCTCTAGTGCAAATAGACATGGAAAGAAGACACCTCTAAGTGCAGTATTGGCAATTTATTAACATACAAAGATAAAATTCCACTTACAGGAAGTCAAAACATGACAGGCTCATCAGTAAATCGACCAATGTTACTGATGGTATGGGTTTAAGGGCCATCCAGTCGTCGAGCGGCAGTTTGATCCATGGAACACAGGGATATCAGAACTAAGACGGCTGTTGAACCTCGGGAGGAGTCATGGAATGCATAAGTCGGAGGCGATGTAAGGTGGGGCGGTAACACATTTCGGAGCATGCACAAAGGGCTCCCTCATCAAACCTAAGCCCGAAGACTCACTGGCAGTTGGCTGGAGCCAAGTGTTTTGTTCTTGTCAGCAAACTGCATTTCTGTCTGGATTCAGCTCTTCAAAAGTCTAAAAACTAATCAGCACCCTCCAGCTTGGAGAAGCAGAGGTTAACACAAGCCAGGGAAAAATCCTGCCTGGCAGTCTTGCTGGCGCCAAGATGTCGGAGAGAGGGGTGTGCCCACACCCTCCAGACCATCCAGTACACCCAGCATGCTGAGAGGGAGAGAAACAGGAGCAAGATGGAGGGTAGGTTGCAAGTCTGTCTGAGAACTTTGTGCTGGAGATCACATTGGTGGACACGGGAGTCCACCTGGAGTATCGCAGAGGCTTTGCCCTTGGGCTGATCAAAGGAGTAGAGAGACTGTGTTTAAAGTGTCCTGAGTGCAGAAGGCCGACCACCTTGATCAGAGCCTGGGTCAAGTGCAGGCACAGTGGAGAGCCACTCAAAAAGCTTATGCCCAGTGATTTGGCACCTTGCACCTTCAGTGTGGACCTGCAGACAGGGTTTTGTACTTAGAAGCCGGAGATTCATAGACAGAGATGTGAGGAATGCTAATATGCAGGAGCCTTCCAGTGGGAAGGAGCCCATCTATAGGCGGATCACTTAGCCTCATTGGTCCCCGGAGGGAGAACCACCTGGTAGGAAACCTGACTAGCTCCTTATCCATGAATGTTCAACTTAAAGTGGCAGGCTCTGGCTCTCCTTATCCAGGGATTCCACCAGACAGCTGGGTAAAGAAGAGGATTTATCTAGGGTCTGAGGTGGTACACCAGGAGAGGATGGAGAGCTCTCCAAGAAGAGAAGTTCTGTCTTTGAACTTATATAGTTGCCAGGAAGTTGTCCTCAGTTTGCAGTTTCCTTGAGCACCCCATACTCCCTTTACCCCATCCAAGTTCAATACCCTTAATAAAACAAAAACAAAAAAAAAAACAAAACAAGATCAAGCATTGTCTCTGGAATGTTTGTCTGTGAAAAATGTGTGTTGCCTGGCTGTGCAGGACTATAGGGGGACCCAAATCTTCAGCCACTGCTAAAGGGGTAGTACTACATACCTTTGCAGTGAAGCCTCCATTTGTTAAAGTGGAACTAAAGTCAAATTTAAAATATCTTCAAAGCAGGCAGAGTGTTTACCACACAAGAGACATCTCTCTACTGCACTAAAATAAACCTACCTGCTTTCTCAAAGTCCTCTCTGCAACAGTACACTAAGCTACGCAAATGTTTCTCACTTTACGTATCTGGCACTTCCAGTGTGCTGGAATTGGCTCCTATGCATGCATGGGAGTTACATCATTCCCAGACAGCCAATGAAGACAGCCAATAGAAGATGCCAGTTCAGGACCTCACAGATGTCAGACCATTGGTGAGAATGTGAATATCTACGGCTTTAGTTCCACTTTAAGTCCAGGGGTTTTCAGAAGAGGCTGTATTACTTACCTGTATTGCACAATAGGATCTAGGTGGGCTTAACAAAGTCTGTGATAATATAGGAAGTGGACAGAGGACAAGGGACAGCTCTGGATTTATGACTAGATCTGAAGTAATAATGCAAACTGGGCACAGGTATGACATTTTATAAATGAGAGAACAGCTGCAACCCCCTTTCAGAACTAGCTATAGGAGTGCATCTACTTTGTCATTTAACTTGAGTAAACCGCTTGCTAAGGGTCTGGATACTTCAAAAGCACTTTGAAATAGCAAAAAACATTCTGCTGACCATTGCTTAACAGATAACTAATAAAACAGGGATTTGCTACAGCTGTAAACAATTAATTCAGTGCTTCGAACCAGCCATAGATGGATCGAAATTTGGTCGGATCAGCAGGAAGTGGCTGAATTTTGATCTATTTATGGGCAGGCTTGTTGTACTTACATAATTGATGTATTGATTAATTTTAGTACAATAAGACTGACAGGTTTATTTTGTATGATCGCTGTCACTGGCTATAGCTGGCAGCAGTAATCATTTTATTCTGATGGTGCGGAAACTGCCTGCTGTCAGAATACATTAGAACGGTGGGAGGGATTCATTTGTTCAGAGTTGATGGGGGAATCAAGCAGTTTTGAAAGATGCATAATGTATGGCCAGCCATAGCAGGAAATCTGTAAGAGAACATTGCAAAATTTTGTTTCAGATCATTTAATTAAGTAACTAATTTAGTTTTGTTGCATTCGTAAAAAAATTATTTCATTTAGTTTTGTTTTATTCATTTTTGACCAGATTCAAAATGTTTCCAATGGATTCGAAGTCTTTGAATCAAATTGGAATTGAAAATATCCATTCAAATTCATTGTGAAGAATAGCTGGTTAAGGAGCAGGGTTGTAGGTAAGTGGGCCTTGTCCCCATTAACATGGGGACAAGGTGCTTTGGGGAGGAGCCCCCCACATTGTGAGCATGTGGCCTGGTATGTTTGCTTGCCCCCCCCCCTTTCCTGGCCTGGCCTGACAGGCTGCATGCTCAGATAAGGGTCCAGCATGGATTTTGGGGGAGACCCCAAGCCATTTTTAAATTTTAGTGTGACCCTCAAAATCCTTACTAGACCCAAAAGGCCTGGCATGGATTGCGAAGGACCCCCATGCTGCGTTTTAAAAATAAAAACTTTTAATGCTATGCCGAACATACAAAAAAAATGCAGAAGATCCAAAATTTGTTTCATATCTTCAGCATTTGTTTTTTGTATACTTTTGGATTGGATTTGGAATAGCATTAACCACTTTCCCGCCACCCTATAGCATCAGTATTCACATTTCTGGGTAGGGGGCGTGCGCTCCCTACGCACGCCGCAGCTGTCAATCACCAGGTCCTAGCTGGTGAGTACCCGCTGGCGCCCGGTGATTACCAAGGATCTCCGATGAGGAGGAGGGCTGCTTTGTTTTCTAACAGTAGTCCTCCCTGTTACTCTGCACACTTCTCTGGATGGCTGTGCACAGCACAGCCAGAGCAGTGTGCTTTTAGTGAAGCACCAACACACTGCCCCCCAGTAAAACACTCCCTACACACAGTTAACCCTTTGATAGCCCCAGATGTTAACCCCTTCCTGCCCAGTGCCATTAGTACAGTGTCAGTGCGTTTTTTTTAGCACTGATCACTGTATTGGTGTCACTGGCAATGTCAGTGACACCAAGTCAGTTCCCCCCAGTGTCAGAATGCCCGTTGCAGTCCCGCTATAAGTCGCTGATTGCCACCATTATTAGTAACAAAAAAAAAATCCAGTATCTATACTGCCATTTGTAAACACTATAACTTTCATGCAAACCAATTAATTTACACATATTGGGGGTTTTTTTTTTTAGCAAAGACATATAGTATAATACATTTTGGCCTAAACTTATGACGATGTTTAATTTTTTTTAATTTTTTTACTTTACATGTTTAATAGCAAAAAGTCAAAAATATTGTTTTTTTCTCAAAATTGTGGTCTTTTTTTTATAGCACAAAAAATAAACGCACAGGCGATCAAATACCACCAAAAGAAAGCTCTATTTATGGGGAAAAAAAAGAACATACATTTAATTTGGCTGCAGCGTTACATGACCATGCAATTGTCAGTTAAAGTAACAGCACCGTAACGCAAAAAATGGCCTGATCAGGAAGGGGTGTGAATCCTCAGGAGAACAAGTGGTTAAAGAATAAAAAAAAACACAATGCTTAAGATACTAAATTAATCTCACAATAGCTGGTTGTTAAGGATCAGCAAGTCTCACCCTGAAAATCCATACCAGGGCCTCCCAGATCCCAGCTCCCACCATGTGAATGAATATGGCACTCATTCAATCAAAAAGTGTCAAAAATAGAAACCGAGATATTGACAAGTCCTTTTAAAAAAACAAAAAAAAAAAAACAAAGTCCCTTAAAGTAAACTGAGCATCAATCATGATGAACGCCACTGCCACCGCTCCCCGAAAATGCTCCGCACTCATTGCTTGCTTCCCGGCGTCTGACATGTTGGGTTACCACCAACAAAAAAGGGGTGGGTCACCGATGACAGTGGGTGGCCCTGCTCCTTTATTTAGCATCGCTAGGCACCCACCAACTAACGGCTCCTATTTAGCATCACTAGGCACCCACCAACTAAGCACTCTGGTACCCAATGCCGACAGTAAATAAACAAAAGGGGTGGAGGTCACATGTCATCACGTGACCATGCGCCTTTGTTTTTTACCTCAGTGGGAACCAGAAATGTCAGACGGGGAAGCAAGTGATGAGTGCGGAGCTGTTTTGGGGGTTTTTTTTGGGTCAGCGGCTGGAGAGTTCATCATGATTGGATTTACTTAGGGGGACATTGTTTTTTTTCTTTGTTTTTATTTATTTGACACTTTTTTTAGTGAATGAGTAGGGTACAGTGTACACCATATTCATTCACATGGGGGGCTGAGATCTGGGGGCCCCCTCAAAAGGGGCTTTGAGATTCCGACAAGACCCTAGCCCACAGACCTCCATGTTGAGGGCATGTGGCCTGGTATGGTTCAGGAGAGGGGGCACACGCCCCCCCCCCTTTCTTGACCTGCCAAGCTGCATTCTCGGATAAGGGTCTGGTATAGGTTTTGGGGGGACACCACGCTGATTTTTTTTAAAATTTGGCTTGTGATTCCACTTAAAATCCATACCACACCTGAATGATCTGGTATGGATTGGGGGACTCCCACGCTGTGTTTTTAATTTTTTTAACTACTTGCCCTCATTTTTTGCTGTTCCGCACGGCACTATTTCAACTGGTAATTGCACGGTCGTGCAGTGCTATACCCAAATGAAATTTATGACCTTATTTTCACACAAATAGAGCTTTCTTTTGGTGGTATTTTATCATCTCTGCGGTTTTTACTTTGAGCCATAAACAAAAAAAGACTGAAAATTTAGAAAAAAAAAAACCTATTTTTCACTTTTGGTTATAAAAAATATCCAATAAACTCAAAGTCAGTCATGCATTTAGGCCAAAATGTATTCTGCTACACGTCTTTGGTAAAAAAAAAAAAAATCCCAATACATGTAAATTAATTGGTTTTGTGAAAGTTATAGCATCTACAAACCATGTATATGTATACATATTGGAATTTACACAACTTTTACTTTCTGACTGCCTATCACATTACTTGAGGTGCTAAAATGCCAGGGGTGCTGAAATGTTTTATGTCACAGTATTTGTGCAGCGATTTTTCAGATATAATCTTTTGGGAAAAAATACACTTTAGAATTTTAATGCACAAACACAAAATATATTGTCCAGTTGTTTGATAAAATATAAAATATGATATTATGCCGAGTAAATGGATACCAAACATGACATGGTTTTAAATTGCACATGCCCGTGCAATGGTGACAAAGTACATACATTTTTTAATATCGATAGGTGACGCTTTAAAAGCCTTTACAGGTCACAAATTTATATTTACACAGGAAGCCTAGTGCTATATTTACTGCCCTCGATCTGACGTTCACAGTGATACCTCACATGCATGTTGCAATCTCTGTTTACATACCAACATGCGACCAATGCTTGCGTTCTCCTTTGCGCATGAGCACGGGAAGGAGGGAGGCGCTGTTAAAGTCCATCAAAATAGAAATTATGAAATGCCCATAGCTTCCGGTCTCTTAGACCATAGAGATGATTGGAGCCATTCTGGTCTCTGATCAGCTCTATGGTCAGCCAGTGAATGCCGGCTGCATTCTCAGGTTTCCCTATGGGACAGGAGAGCCCAAGAAAACTGTGGAAGGTGGCGGGGGGGGGGTGTTGTCCCTTCCCACTGCTTGTAAGAATGATTCAGCATCTAATTAGCCACTAGGATTGCATTTACATGAAAGCAGCCCGCCAGCTGAAAAAACGATACCTGGGTGATGCCTGTAGCTGCAGGCATCATGCTTGTGTGACCACTCAATGTTCAGCAACGTACCAGTACATTGCTGGTCCATATTGGGCATATATGTAACAGCAGAGAACATGGGCATATGATGAATCGGGTCTGTGGACCAATATGATCGCAATTCGATCATTTTTGTAATGCCCATGTTGAGGATTAGGCCCACAAAAGTTTTAAATTCAGAAACCGTGATAGGTTTCCATGCTAACTGTCTGGCATGAGCTGAATTTGGGTGCGGGGGGGGGGTTTGATGTATTGTTGTGCATATAAATTGCTTTTGCCCACAATACAAATCCTCCATGAAAAACAACGGAGGGGCTAAATGCTAGTGCTAGCAGCGAACGGGGCCAATCCTGCTAACACTGCGTTTTTGGGGACACTATACAAAGCAGGCATTAGTATAGTTCTGTTCGTGATCATTATATTGATCCGTACAAACACTATACCAGTAATGGGGGTGATCAGCATCCTATAGCATGTGTGATCGTGTGCGGGCAATGCTAGCTGACCCTGGTTGGGAGGGGCAGTAACTGACAGTGCAGTGAAAAATTCTATATACTGACACTGTACTTATGGCACTGGCTGCGTGACAGGGTGATCAAAGGGTTAAATGTGCTAATCTAACGTGTGTGTATGTGTGTACAATGTAAGGCTTTTACTTTGTGTGGTGTTCTCTCTTCTCTCCCTGGACCGATGGTGGGGGTGCAGGCGTGTCCACACCCCAAAATAGAAAGTGACGTAAGATTCCGTCGCTTTGCCCAGAGCTGCTGCTCGCCCGCAAAATGTGAGTAAGCGGTCGGCAAGTATTTTTTTTTTTTTTAATTCTCAATACGATATTTTTTAATTCTCAATACAATATTTTTTTTTTTTTTTACATCTATTTATTGTATTTTATTTAAATACTATCAGAATAGTACAATGTTACCACAGTAACATTGTACTACTGTGGGGGGGGGTGATCAGGGATTTTTTTTTTTTTTTTTTTTTATACACTTTGCTTTGCAGGAGAAATAAAGATAATTTCTCTTGCAATGCAAAGCTTACTGTCATGAACCTAACTCATTCATGAACTGAAGTTTTTGACAGCTCAAGATAGTGATCTGTGATTGGCTGGAGCACGTGTGATTGGCTGGTCACATGGTACAGGGTGCTGTGATTGGCCCCATGTCATGTGCCAGCTCTGGGCCAATCACAGCTCACTAGGAAGAGAAGCAGAGCTGTTATGAATCAGATTGATTCATAACAGCTTTGCTAACACTGTGATCATCTGATTGAATAGATTACCAGGATCTTCATTCATCTGTGTTCATTGGACAGTATGTGGGTTACCAGATCATGACAAGGTATATATTCAAAATATCAACCAGCTCCTGTCTGGGCCAATTCTGACATTCCTGTCATACATGCAAAAGTCAGCATTTTTTTCTAGAAAATACCCCCCCCCCCAAACACAATATAATGCCCAATTTTTGACCAAAAAAATTAAATAGGTAAATTGATACCTTTTAAAATTGCAATTGCCTGTGGAATGGTGTCATACTACAGTATCTAAATATCTCCATAAGCAACTATTTAAAAGCCTTTACACATTACCAATTTAGAGTTACACAAGAGGTCGGGTATACTCTTGCTCTGATGTTTTCATCAATACCTCACATGTTTGGACCTAAATGCGCATGAGCATTAGGGGAGAAGGCGCTTTCATTTTTTATTTTTTACACTGCACCTTTTTTTGGATCAACTTTATTGCTGTCACAAGGGATGAACAACTTGTGGTACCATGGGCCATCACAGGTCCTCCTTTTGGAGAAATATGGGGTCTATTAGACCTCAGATCTCTCCTCCTGGTCTCCAAAGTATCTGATCAAACAGATCAGTTTGATCTGATGCTTTCATGAGCCAGTAATTGCTTGTTTACATGAGACTGAAACCAGAAGTGACTAAATAATTATCACTAAAGGTTTCTGACACCACACATTGGGAGGAACAACAAACCCTAATGTACATTTGTCTTGAGTTCCTATAAGCCAAGAAGTCCAGAACTCTACAAGAGACCCAGAACCGAAGGCATTCATTGCTAATGTGGACAAGATTTGCGCTGGTTCATGAAGTCTGAAGCCCTGTTTGAGTGATACTGAAGGTTCTGTAAAGTACTCCATCAGTAAGCAGATGTGCATATCTGGTGAGTATAAGGTTTTTGCATCTTTGGCTTGTATCTGTATGTGTTAAAATTAATTGTATTGTTGATGCATATTTTTTAAGCTTGTTTAGCTGTTCAGATTTGTGCCGGCAAGTGAAGGGCGCATCACCCTTGGTTAACTGATGTACCCTGTAGATCTATAGGATAAACCAGACATCTTTTGAGGAGAAAGTGGGAGATATATAGATTATATTTTATATTTCTTAACCACGTGAAGGGAAAATAGCTTTCTGCTCCAACAAAATTTCTCCTTTGTCCTAAGATCCGAGATCCAAAGGAGGATCATTTTGTTAGGGTTACAGTCAGCGGTGGTAAAGAGAGATTAGGACACTAGTCTGATAGGGTGTTCTCCTTGTGGGACTATAAATTCCAGATTAACTTTGGAATAGTTGTTCCTGTGTTGTGCCAATTGTTTTGTCAGCAACTGCTTGTGTGGAGACTGGTCAGGTAACTTTTCAGTGTGACCATTATTAGCATATCAATGGAGATCTTGGGACATTTTCCTAAAAAACATGTCTCTGCAAGTACTTGTGCAGAAGATGCATTGACCTATCAATTTACTGATTTATTAAAGCAATGTGACGTTCAAACTTATAGTATGAAAAATAAACTGTCATCTAAGAAAGGCAAGAAAGCAAGAATGGTGAATGTTTTATGCGTGCTGTTAAGAATGAAGGAGATTGCTGAAAAGAAAGAAATGCAGTAGTATGCTGAAATGCAATTAAGAGATCAAATAGAAAGTGTGAACAAATGGTATTTCAGCTATATGTAGATGCGAATGTTTGTGATGAACTTAAAAATGAGATTAAACAAGTGGTGAATGAAAACTGTACACTGGAACAGAGATTGGGGGAATGTGAAGAAAAATGTAGAATAAGAGAGATATATCACCTCTCTAGAACAAAGGGCAGAGAATGTTATAATACTGCTTAGGAGGGCGTTACAGGAGGCCCTGGCTGCCATAGTGGAGCTATTCTCCAAACATGCAGAGTTAGAGCCTTCTCAGAGCTCTGCACAGATAGAGGCTGTACAGGAAAAATTAGAGGAGTATAATGTGGTTGTTGCTGCAAGGGATGTTTCTATGGTTTGAATAAATGTTAGTGATTTGGATGAGGAATATTAAAACAAAAGTGTTGTAACAGCTCATGAAACAGCTCATGAAATTTATTCAGGAGTGGAGATGGAAAATGTGTCTGAACTTTTGGTAGATACATCAGATGAATCCATTGCTAGTGACTGCTCCTCATACAGTGAAAGTGTGAAGTCTGTTGATTCCAACCATGGTAGTGTTATGCAGCAAATTGCAATATGAGTCTCCATTGCTATATGCTCAGAGAAGGGTCTATGCAGTAAAGCCAGCTCTCAAGGGTTTTGTCTATAAAACGTTGAGGCAAATTACCTTATCAGAAGAGTTGAAGCTGTTATAGCTGCAAAGGGTAGACCAACTCAATATTGAACCCTACAGGCTAAGACTGGGACTTTGCACTTGGTACAATATAGTCCTGGCAACCGCCAAACCCAGACATGTCCATCAGATTGCCAGACAGAGAAGCATGATTTGTCACTCCAGAGAACACATCTCCACTGCTCTAGAGTCCAGTGGGGGTGTACTTTACACCACTGCATCTGATGATTTGCATTGCACTTGGTGATGTAAGGGTTGGATGCTCAGCCATGGAAACCCATTCCATGAAGCTCTCTACATACTACTGTTGTGCTAATTTGAAGGCCACACAACATTTAGATGTCTTTAGCTATTGACTCTGCAGACAGTTGACGACTTCTACGTCTGCATGCGCTGATCCCTCTGTCATTATACGTGGTCTACCACTTCATGGCTAAGCTGCTGCTGTTCCAAGTTGCTTCCACTTTGTTATAATACCACTAACAGTTGACCCTGGAATATTTAGTAGCAAGGACATTTCACGGAAGGTGGCAACCTATCACAGTAGCACGCTTGAATTTACTGAGCTCCTGAAAACGACCCATTCTTTCAAAAATATTTGTAGAAGCAGTCTGCATGGTTAGGTGCTTGATTTTATACACCTGTGGCCATGGAGGTGATTGAAACACCTGACTCCAATGATTTGGAAGGGTGTCCCAATACTTTTGGCAATATAGTGTAACATTGAGGATGGACTTATGCAACGTATCATCTCTGCTCTTTTATTTCTATATACACTGCTCAAAAATATTAAAGGAACACTTTCAGATCTCAATGAATATTTTTCCCAAAATATCATGTTGGATATCTTTACCGATATGGACTGGGTAATGTGTTTAGAACGTAAGGATGCCCCATCGTTTGATGGAAATGAAAATTATCAATCTACAGGGCACTGAATTCAAAGACACCCCAAAAATCAAAGCAGGCTAGGCCAGTTTGCTAAAATTTCATTGCAGCAACTCAAAATGGTAGTTGGTGTGGCCCCCACATGCTTGTATGCATGCCTGACAACATCAGAGTAGGCTCCTAATGAGACAGCAGATGGTGTCCTGGGGTATTTTCTCCCAGATCTGGACCAGGGCATCCCTGAGCTCCTGGACAGTCTGAGGTGCAACCTGGTGGTTACGGATGGTTCAAAACATTATATCCCAGAGGTGATCTATTGGATTTAGGTCAGGCGAGCGTGGGGGCCATTCAATGGTATCCATTCCTTCATCCTCCAAGAATTGCCTGCATACTCTCGCCACAAGAGGCCAGGCATTGTCATGCACCAGGAGGAACCCAGGACCCACAGCACCAGTGTAGGGTCAGACAATGGGTCCAAGGATTTCATCTAGATACCTAATGGCAGTCAGGGTGCCATTGTCTAGCGTGTAGAGGTCTGTGAGTCTCTCCATGGATATGCCTCCCCAGACCATCACTGAACCACCACCAAAATGGTCATGCTGGACGATGTTAAGGGCAATGTTGCTCAGGGTGAACCTGCTTTCAACTGTGAAAAGCACAGGGCACCAGTGGTGGACCGACCGATTCTGGTGTTCAATGGAAAATGCCAATTGAGCTCTATGGTGCCAGACTGTGAGCACTGGGCCCACTAGAGGACGTCGGGCCCTCAGGCCTCCCTCATGAAGTCTGTTTCTGATTGTTTGGTCAGAGACAGACCCACCAGTGGCCTGCTGGAGGTAATTTTTTAGGGCTCTGGCAGTGCTCATCCTTTTCCTCCTTGCACAAAGGAGCAGATACCGGTCCTTCTGATGGGTTAAGGACCTTTTACGGCCCTGTCCAGCTCTGCTAGAGTAACTTCCTGTCTCCTGGAATCTCCGCCATGTTCGAGACTGCTGGAAGACACAACAAACCTTCTGGCAATGGTACGTATTTATGTGCCATCCCGGAGGAGTTGGACTGCCTGTGTAACCTCTGTAAAGTCCAGGTATAACCTCATCCTACCAGTAGTGATACTGACCATAGCCAAATGCAAAACTAGTGAAAAACAGACAGAAAAGATGAGTAGGGAAACATTTTTTTTTTAAATTCCTGTTTTGGGGGTCATCTCATTGTTGCCCATCTAGTGCACCTGTTGCTAATTCCATTACCACCAAAGCAGCTGAAAATTATTAACAACTCCCTCTGCTACTTAACTGACCAGATCAATATCCCAGGAGTTTAATTGACTTGATGTTATACTCTGATTAAAAAGTGTTCTTTTAATTTTTTTGAGCAGTGTATATTTTGTAATATTTTAAATTTCTAATTTAGTGTTTTACTTTATTTGTAAATAAATAAGACCTTTGCCGATTTGAGAATTATGTTTATGTTATTGTAGCTATAACACAACCATTTGCACCATTAATATTAGAGTTTTGATAGACTAGCTAATTAGAGGAACAGACAAGATAGTACCTCCTATTTATTTCAAGGGTACACAATGGAAGGGGAGATGAGAGGAAAAATGGGGGCATGTGTATGCGCTACAAGGTGGGGGTTCACAGAGGGAAGGGGGGCACAAGATGAGGTGAAAGGGAGAAGGACAAGGCATGGGGGATGGAGAAGCTGCTAGTTGTTGGGGGTACACAAGGTGAGGGGGGGGAGGGATGTGGATAAGATGAGGAGAGAAAAAGGGTGATGCACAAGATATCAGAGGAATAGAAGCTACACAAGGTGAAGGGGATGCACAAGGATGGGAGGGCAGGGTGAAGCTACACTAGGTGAGGGGGAAGGGAGGGTATCAGGGGGTGCACAAGATGAAGTGGAGGATGGGGAAGCTGCAAAAGGTAAGGAGGGAAGGGAAGGGGAATCTGCACAATGTGAGGGAGAAGAGGAGGACAAGGTGGGGGTGCACAACGAGGGACATGGGAAAGCTGCACAAGGTGAAGGTGGGGGGTATAATGGGATGCACAAGATGAGGGGGAAGGTGGAAACTGCACAAAATGAGGGGGGATGGAGAAGCTGCTGGGAGTAGAGGGGGAGAAAAAGCTGCAGGGGGGGTGGGGAAGCTGTACAATGAGAGTGGGAGGGGGGATGGGGGAGTTGCCTTAGGGGGTGAGTGTGTCATTTGGTTTCAGGGTCAATTTGGGAGATGCGTGAGAAGATTAGACTAAGACTTTAACTATTGTGACATGTTATCAGGTGCTAGAATGGTGCCAATGTATAGACAGGTACCCTTCCATGGTAGGGAAGGCTTCCCTTAGATATAATCTGTTTCTTGATTTCATCGTTATCATGGTTATTATTGGAGATACACAGGAGTGCATGAATAAGGGTGTGCAGTGAGGGTGAGATATGTGATCTGGTCAGTTGCCACCCTATAGGGTAACATTGGGAATAATGTGTGAGTTGGTTTCATTGTTTATATGGTAGATGAACAAGGTGGGTGAGGGGGGCATGGAGGTATGTCCCTTAGTGTCAAGGTCATTGTGGGAAATGCATGAAAAAAGCAAGAAGATGAAATTAGGACTACAGCTGCTGTGAGATGTTATCAGGTGCAGGCAGGGCCAGCAAGTCTGCTTAGGCAGCCGCAGGGCACATCAAAGCCGATTTTGAAATTGTGCGACTTACAGTGAAGTCGTACGATTTCAAAATCGGGTGAGCTGCCAATTTCAGTTGCAATTTGTAAGACATCTGACACAGATGTCTCTGCAAATTGCAACAAAAATAATGCATGCACTACTTTAGAAATCGATGCGGAGCCGACCAAGTCTGAACCGCACTGATATGACCGCTCTAATAGCAGACAATAGGGTGCGACTTGGCATACGATTTGCAAGTTGCAGGGCATGCAAATTGCATGCCAAGTTGCACCCGATGTGACCAGGATGTTAGAGGATTAAGGATTCTGTGTGTGGTGGAGAGGAGGGTGGCAGTAAAATGCATCTTCGCCTGTGTAGACAAAAATTCTTAAACTGGCCCTGGCTACTGCACAACTCTTATATGTGCACTTATGGAAGAGGTGATTTGAGGGCAGTTTTGGGGTGCACGGAGCAGCCCATGTTCACCCCAGACCTCAGCTGGCGGAAGAAAATTCTGCCCGCTGCTGATCCACCTCCACCCCTGGCTCGCGGAGACCCTCGCTTTCCCCTTCCCCTGCAGCTTTCCCTCAAGCTTTATTCCTTCCTGTTCCACAGTGGCCCTGAAGTGCTGCAGCGATGGTGACTCCTCCAGCTTCTTCACCCTCTGAATACAGAGAGCAGGAATGCAGCCAGAACAAGTGTGCGGACACTGAAAGCTAGATGGATCAAGAGGATGGTGAGGCAGGTTGTTGAGCTACTGCTGCTCCTAAGACTTCTACTGACCTACTGATTCTCCACATCACTGTGCTCCAGATCAGCCAATGTTAGAAAGGTGAGACCCATCATTAACTGCTTTATGACCATATTGCCCCCGTGTGCTCCCTTACACAGCACATAGCACTTCCATTAATTCGCTGTCAAGTGTAGCTGAGGCTACAGAGAAAGGGAATCTGTCCTCAGTCCATTTGTCGGTCTCAAAAGTGAGACATGAGTGGTCTATTTAAAAGGAGGAGCTTTTTGGCTGTACTTCTCCTTTGGATCAAAGAAGTGCAATTCATTCTACACTCCTGTGACCTGTTTTCAGCTGACAGAAAACTGAAGTCCGCTGTTGGCGGACGTCACTCAGCCAGTCCAGGCTGGGGAAAGATCCTGACTTCAAAGTTGGGATCCACCCCAGAGTCTGGAGCTGCACCTGGCTCAGCCTCTCAGCTGATAGCATGAACCAGCTGCTCCCTTCCCCTCAACAGCCCATCTCTCCAGTGAGTGCTGGGGGGACTGAGCAGAGACTGCTCAGAGCTGAGAGTTGAACTCGGAGTTCAACAGTCATGTGATTGCCGAGTTCTCACCCTTAGAACCGGCAGGGGGAAAGATCCAGCATTGTACTGATGCTGCATCCATCTAGGCAAGTATAAATAGGAAAAAAAAAGCCCTGCTTCTCTTTTAAACCCCTGAAAAATGAGTGTTCTTTTGTTAAATGTATCTAAATCCATTAGTCCATCTAACGCTCCACTACCTACAATATGACAATGCTGCTGTCCAAAGGTGCCCCTGTAATCCTTCATACAAAGTGAGGGCACTCTAAGGCCTCATGCAAAAGCAGCTTAAAAAAGTGCCTAAAGTCACATTTCGCATTTAGGAACATTTAAGCAGACAAGCGTTTTGGCGCTCATTCCTTCCATTGGCCAGAATTTTAGTGTATTCTGGCCATTGGAATAAATGAATGCTCAAAAGCTAAACACGCTTAGCATTTAGACACATTTAGGAATGTCGGGGCATTTTTTCTGCGCAAACACGCAAGTTATGTTTTTTTTCCTGCCTCTAAACATCTGTAAATGCCTATGTGTGCATGGACACACAAGCAAGGAAAAAAAAAAACACTAAGGGTGGGTTTACACAATAGAAATGCAGTCCAGATGCACGTTTTTGTCGTGTTCTGGTGCGTTTTTGATGCACTCCAGTTATTTTTTCCCCTCTTTTTCTTCCGGTGCGTTCCTGTGCTTTTTTGATGTGTTTTAACCGTGTTCCAGTACAGCTAGGTGCAGAAAAAATGCAGCATGTTCTACTTTTTTTTCTGTAACTGAAATGCATTGGAACTGTAAACACTGATGTGGACTATGACATTGACAACCATATAACGTACTTTCTTTGCGGTTTGGATGCAGAAAAAAAAGCAACTGAAACGCATGTAGTGTGAACTGGCCCTAAAAGTCCTTAAAAGCTGTGTTTTTGACATCCAGTCTACATGAGGCCGAGTATAAAAGGTGTGTTACTAGTCAGATCACCAGGTGAAAAAAAAGAGGGAAGAAAGCCGTAGCCTCCCTAGCAGTCTGATTATGTCAGTATTTCTGTGCTCAAAGCGGTACATTTTTTTGCATGGAAATATGTATTTTTTTTATTGTAGGCCTGTAATTTTTTAGGAATTCACTCACTGAAATCTGTCCGAACAAGAGTCTAGTAAACATCCTGGGTATGTTAAAATTTGAAACACGAAATCATAATTTAATAAATAATAATACAAAATATTATAATACATTTAATTCAATAATATAAATCAAACCAAAAACACTGAAATTTGAAATATAGCGCCAAGTTCGCACATCACTGAGCAAAGTCGCAAAATCGTTTTCAGTGTTTGATGACGAATTTCCCCACGAATCATTATCACTCAATTCTGCAAGTAGTTCTTATTTACTATCGCTGTTCTCTAGCTGGTCTAAATCGCTTTTGACCTAAAAGGACGCCATGGATGTTTCTCAGTTTCCAGGCAGAAAGAGCAGTAAAAATGCAGGCAGGGCGCAGGACAAAGCACTAGGGACAAAATGTATGTGAAATGGTTTGATACAGTAATGTTTTACTATGTGATTTTAGTGTATTTAGTGAATGTCACTTTTTCACATTTGTAAATTTCCCGCTGTTCCGTCCCCGTACGTCCTGATGTCACAGGGATCAGAACCCAGAAGATGGATGCCGGCAGACATTGCAGGAGAGACATCGCTGGAGCGAAGGACAAGGTAAGTGAAGAAGAGATCCCGGAGCAGCGCTGCAGGGTATTCCCGAGTGTAGCTTGGGGTTACCGCTTGTGGTGCTGAAACGTTACCCCGAGCTACAGTCGGGAATACCTCCAGGGAGGTTAGAAAATGAAAACTAATGCAGTCACATCTGATGATTAGTAAGCTACAATATTTACATTTTTTTTTTAGCTTAATACAAAGATAAAAGATGATCATTGGTAAGTATCGCCGTCTTTGGTGTGCCTCATCCCTCTAGCTTCTACAACTTCAAGAGAGCTTTTTCATTTTAAAAACATCAGACTAAAGCTGGCCATATATTATACAATTTTCTTATTTATTTAAGGTACTTATATAGTGCCGTCATTTTACACAGCGCTTTACATATATACAGTCAGGTCCATAAATATTGGGACATGGACACAATTCTAACATTTTTGGCTCTATACGACACCACAATGGATTTGAAATGAAACTAACAAGATGTGCTTTAACTGCAGACTGTCAGCTTTATTTTGAGGGTATTTACATCCAAATCAGGTGAACGATGTAGGAATTACAACAGTTTGCATATGTGCCTCCCACTTGTTAAGGGACCACAAGTAATGGGACAATTGGCTTCTCAGCTGTTCCATGGCCAGGTGTGTGTTATTCCCTCATTATCCCAATTACAATGAGCAGATAAAAGATCCAAAGTTCATTTCAAGTGTGCTATTTGCATTTGGAATCTGTTGCTGTCAACTCTCAAGATGAGATCCAAAGAGCTGTCACTATCAGTGAAGCAAGCCATCATTAGGCTGAAAAAACAAAACAAACCCATCAGAGAGATAGCAAAAACATTAGGCGTGGCCAAAACAACTGTTTGGAACATTCTTAAAAAGAAGGAGCGCACCGGTGAGCTCAGCAACACCAAAAGATCTGGAAGACCACGGAAAACAACTGTGGTGGATGACCGAAGAATTCTTTCCCTGGAGAAGAAAACACCCTTCATAACAGTTGGTCAGATCAAGAACACTCTCCAGGAGGTAGGTGTATGTGTGTCAAAGTCACCAATCAAGAGAAGACTTCACCAGAGTGAATACAGAGGGTTCACCACAAGATGGAAACCATTGGTGAGCCTCAAAAACAGGAAGGCCAGATTAGAGTTTGCCAAACGACATCTAAAAAAGCCTTCACAGTTCTGGAACAACATCCTATGGACAGATGAGACCAAGATCAACTTGTACCAGAGTGATGGGAAGAGAAGAGTATGGAGAAGGAACTGCTCATGGTCCTAAGCATACCACCTCATCAGTGAAGCATGGTGGTGGTAGTGTCATGGCGTGGGCATGTATGGCTGCCAATGGAACTGCTTCTCTTGTATTTATTGATGATGTGACTGCTGACAAAAGCAGCAGGATGAATTCTGAAGTGTTCCGGGCAATATTATCTGCTCATATTCAGCCAAGTGCTCCAGAACTCATTGGACGCCACTTCACAGTGCAGATGGACAATGACCCAAAGCATACTGCAAAAGCAACCGAAGAGTTTTTTTAAGGGAAAGAAGTGGAATGTTATGCAATGGCCAAGTCAATCACCTGACCTGAATCCGATTGAGCATGCATTTCACTTTCTGAAGACAAAACTGAAGGGGAAATGCCCCAAGAACAAGCAGGAACTGAAGACAGTTGCAGCAGAGGCCTGGCAGAGCATCTCCAGGGATGAAACCCAGCATCTGGTGATGTCTATGCGTTCCAGACTTCAGGCTGTAATGGACTGCAAAGGATTTGCAACCAAGTATTAAAAAGTGAAAGTTTGATTTATGATTATTATTCTGTCCCATTACTTTTGGTCCCTTAACAAGTGGGAGGCACATATGCAAACTGTTGTAATTCTTACACCGTTCACCTGATTTGGATGTAAATACCCTCAAATTAAAGCTGACAGTCTGCAGTTAAAGCACATCTTGTTCATTTCATTTCAAATCCATTGTGGTGGTGTATAGAGCCAAAAATGTTAGAATTGTGTCAATGTCCCAATATTTATGGACCTGACTGTATATTGTACATTCACATTAGTACCTAACCCTCAAGGGGAGTAAAATTTAAGATACCTAACTTACATACGAAGGCCAATTTAGACAGGATCCAATTAACCTACCAGCAGTCTTTGGAGTGTTGGAGGAAACCAGAGTACCCGGAGGAAACCCATGCAGGCACAGAGAGAACACGCAAACTCCAGGTAGGTGGTAGCATGATTGGGATTCAAACCAGTGACCCTAGTACTGCTTGGCGGTAGTCCTAAACCATTTAGCCACTGTGCAACCTTTCTGCCATCTATGAAGACCTCCTGCAAAAATGTTGCTGTTTCTTCTCGGGGTAGCTTGGGGTAAGTGGACGAACTCTGTCTTATTCAATTTTCTTTCGATTTACCTTCAACTATGCAGTGTATGGGCCTGCCTGGTTGCATACAAAATGAAAGTGTTTAGGTTTGACCTTATATTATATGGTTTTGGTAAATCTAAAAGAACATTGTACAAGAAAATTGTATAATGTATGGACCGTCTTACTGGCCAGATCACCAGGTGAATATAAGGGAAAGAAAACCTTAAGAAAGAACACTATTTCAGCCTTCACATCTAAGAATTATAAAGCTGCAATATAATAAATGTTTGCTTTTGGGTTTAAGCTATCCATAAACTGTTAGATATCCATCCAATTCAAGAGAATCAAACAAAATTCTAACAGTAAGTGTCCCTTCTGCTCTTGCAAAAGTCGATTACTCAATTGACTTGTCAAAGGAGCTAGGCAGAAAATTGTCGACCAAACAGCTGCAGGTGCTGTTTGGGCATTTTGACAAGCAGTTTGTTTATGTATAGATGGAGGAATCTGCTAAATTTCTTTTCATTTAGCCTCAGGCTGAATGATAGAACACTATTAGTGCATGATTAGCTTTAAAAGAACACCTTCATATTAAAGACTGTGCTACCAAAAAAAAAAAAATTAAACTTGAAGTATCTCTAATGTTTCTTATAATGTACAGTGTTTCTGCACAGCACACAACTCTCCAAGTTTCAGTAGCAATATCAGCCTGTTCAGTGAAGTGGCACAGGAAAACATGACAATTAGTACACTATATACAAGTTTTAAACTAAGCATGCATCCTACATACATGCAAGTACATGAATTTCATAAAAATATGGATGTAAATTGTGAAGTTGTACCTCAAAATTATCGAGTACTTAGAACTGATATGTATTAGGGCCAATTTATTCTGAGCATTATAAGTAAATCTGATGAAATTTGTATAACTACCCCTGCATCACAATATTTTCGGAAAGGATAGCTGTCAACCTCTATTGTGAATCACAAAATGATGATACAGGCCAACACACATTTAGCTTCCTTCAATGCTAGACCTATCCCTGGGTTTATTTGTCCTGACGATTCTAAAAATGACACCAAGTTTCCCTATCAGCTCTAGTTTTTGACATACAGCGTAAATGCCATATACCACTCTGCACTCTGGTCGCCCATCAAAAACCAGAATGTTTTATTGTATTTTTTTTTTTTTTTAAATCTCATTGTATCATGAAAGAAACACAAATAAGTAGCCATAACCTCTAGTGTTCAATCTGCAAAAATGAAACAATATGAGTGGCAATATATACACACCTCCTATACAATCATAGCTATAATACAGTTAAAGCAGAGCTCCACTCAAAAATGGAAGCTCTGCTTATTTGCTTCCTCCCCCCCTCCACTGCCATATTTGGTACCTTTAGGGGGGGGAGCAGATACCTGTTTTTGACAGGTACCTGCTCTCACTTCCGGCTTAGTTCGCCACGGCAAAGTGAGCTGGAATTTCGGCAACCTCCTCCCTCCTGCAGTCTCCTGGGAACTTTCATAGGTCCCAGGAGACTGCCGGACCAATTAGGAGGCACAGCACAACTCGAGCATGTGCAGTTGGCACCAGGCTGTGAAGCAGCAAGCTGTCACAGCCTGGTGTCCACAATTGAGATGCCAGCGCCGTGGCGCATAGAAGGGACTGCACTGGTGAGAACATCACTGGACCCTGGGACAGGTAAGTGTGTGTTTATTGAAAGTCAGCAGTGACAGTTTTTGTAGCTGCTGACTTTTAACCACTTGCCTTCATGAGGATTTACCCCCTCTTCCTGACCAGGCCATTTTTTGCCATTATGGCGCTATGTTACTTCAACTGACAATTGCAAAGCTGCACCCAAATGAAATTTACAACCTTTTTTTCCCACAAATTGAGCTTTCTTTCAGTGGTATTTGATCGCCTGTGCGTTTTTATTTTTTGCACTATAAGCAAAAAAATGCCAACAATTTTGAGAAAAAAAATAATATTTTGGACTTTTTGCTATTAAACATGTCCAGTGAAAAAATTAAAAAAATCAAATAGTCATAAATTTAGGCCAAAATGTATTCTGCTACATGTCTTTGCTAAAAAAAATCCCAATAATTAATTGGTTTACGAGAAAGCTATAGCATTTACAAAATAGCGGTATAGATACTGGGATTTTTTTTTTCTACTAGTAATGGCGGCGATCAGCGACTTATAGCGGGACTGTGGTGGATGTTCTGACACTGGGGGGGAACTAACTTTGTGTCACTGACATCCCCAGTGACACCAAATACAGTGATCAGTGTTATAAAAAAAAAAAAAAAAAAAAAAGCACTGACAATGTACTGGGCAGGAAGGGGTTAATGTGAGGGGTGATCAAAGTGTTAACTATGTGCTGGGATTGCTTTACTAGGAGGCATGTGCTTTACTATAAGCACACTGATTGGGATGGCTGTGCACAGCCATCCCGGGCAGTGTGCTCGAGCTGACAGGGACGAAGACTGTTTGTAAACAAAACAGTCTTCCTCTCCGTCAGTGATTGTCGGTAATCACTGGGCGCTGGCGGGTAATTACCGGCCAGGACCCGATGATTGACATCCATGGCCACAAATGGCAGCGTGGCTCGTGCGTGCCCCCTACCTGGAAATGCAAAATCATGTATATACACACACGCTTTTGCACACATGTGCCGCCCTGTAGCAGTATAGCTGCTATATGGCGGTCCTTAAGAGGTTAATAAACACAAACAGCAGGAAATCCATGTTAATATCTTACACATTAGAATCCAATGTTTCTGATGTAAAATTACAGCTGTGTGTAAGTAAACACTCACTATATCTGCTAACTTGTACACAAAAAATACAAACTAGGTAACAGAATGAGTTGATCAGCAAGATCTTTTCAAAAACTAACTAAAGAATTGTATAAGTTTGACCATACTGTATCTAAAAAAACTACAGCTGATGCAGTCTAGTCAGTGCACTTTCATGAATCCGCACCCCAGATAACCCCAAGAAACTGTGTGCTTGCATGGGTTTTCTCCCTAAAAGACATGCTGATAGCTTAATTTGGCTCCTGCATAAATTGGTCCTAGTATGTGGGCATGGACTGATATAAATGTACAATGTATCTGTAAAGCCCTGTATAAAATGTTGGTGCTTTATAAATAGCTGTAATAAATAAATACAGACGTACCTCGGTTTACGAATGCCTCGGTTAATGTAATTTTCAGTTTACGAATGAAAATAATGGCTCGGTTTACAAATTTTTTTCCCAATATGAACAGATTAATTGCTTTTCAATGCATTTACGTTCTTTTTTTCAATCATGTCTCTGTACTACTGTACAGGGACATGACTGAAAAAAATAATAATAATATAAATGCATTGAAAAGCATTGCAAACTCTTTATAAAGTACACTTTAAAGGCATAGTACTCTATGCCTTTAAAGTGCACTTTATAAAGTGTTTTTAACAAATAAGACTTTTTTTTTTTACTTTTTTCTGTCCTAATTTTTAATCATGTCCCTGTAAAGTATTTATGCCTTTAAAGTGTACAAAGAGTTTTGAACAGATAAAATACTTTTTTCTTTCTCACTTTTTTCTGATCTCTGAAACGGATTAATTTGTTTTCAATGCATTCCTATGGGAAACTGCATTTCGGTTTACGAATTTCTCAATACGAACGCATTACATTTGTAAACCGAGGTACGCCTGTAGTTTCAAATAACCAACTGTGATTGGTGGTGAACCATTATGCATGTAGTAGGCATATGGCTAAACATACTCCTTGTTGGCAAGTGTAAGTTGTACTATCTCAATCAGCATCCTTTTAATACAAATCCAATAAGCAAAGCTATCTAAATGCAGGGGAATGACCACACAATACTCAAACGACTGCTAGGATACAGCAAAGCGTGGAAATCTGATTCTGCAATTCCTCTCCTGTATACAAGTTCATGCAAACAAGAAAACAAGGCTTTTAAACAACACTAATTGAAATCAGCTCTGTGATTCTTTTGGAGAGGTTACCAGCTTGAGAAAACAATACAAATGTGTCATTTTGTTAGTCTTCCTGAGGGGAAAGGTCTCCTGGAACAGAAAGACGTGACAGTTTCAGGCACGTTAACACTTTCACACCCTCATGTGCCACTTACCTTCCAGCAGCGAAGGCTAAGATTTGTAAACTTCAGAAACTTAGCTGAATTGCAATAGAAAAGAATTAGGAGGGAAGGGGAAAGTCCTCCAAAGCTATACATGAACGATGATGCTTTTTTGAATGTTTCTGGAGATGCCTTTCCCCCAGATCTCAAGTTTCAAGGAAATTAGATCAAGGAACACAATAAAAAAAAGGTTACACTAAACAGATGTGCAGGCATATCTACTTATAAATGAAAGAGAAGCCATAGCGTAACAGCTTACCCCAAGTGAACAAGCACAGCGCGCTTGTGAGCATGCACAGAATCCCACTCTCCATCCTCTCTCTCTCTCCCAGTTTATTAACACAGCACAAGCAGCAGAGTGGGAATTAAAAGAGAACAGCAGTTCAGGAAGCGGAGCCTTTTCCTGCACAAATACAGAATTCATGTAAATAATGAGATTACTCAGCACTGCCTTAGGAACAGACCTCCCACCGGGAGAGCCGTCACTGAACATATATGACGTGACGTGCAGAAAGGGGCTTACTGCACCTCGACTGTGCGCTGGAGCCCTGTCCGTTTACTGTCCTAGCTGGCTGGGGCTCAGCATCTGGGTCACATATTAAGGAGCAGAGAGGTCGATTTATCAACGTCTGCTGGCTGAGCCAAACCACTGCAAGCACATTTATCTAATCAGTCATTTCCTAAACAAGACCCGGGATGTTTTTGTACCTTTTCAAGATCGGACACAAATTTGAAAGCCTGGAAGCCTGGTAAACCTCCTGAAACATAGAATGGAAAAGTTTTTCAGCGCACTCCACTTCAATGTACTCCTGCAAGTTAACTGCTTTCCCACCGCCCTATAGCAGATATACTGCTACAGGGCAGCAGGGGTGCGCAAAATCACATGTATATGTACGCGATTTTGTATTTCCGGGTAAGGGGCACGACCACCCTGCCCGCGCTGTAATTTACGGCTTAGGCTGCCAGGTCCCGGCCAGTGATTACTCGCCGGCACCCAGTGATCGCTGAGCATTACCAACTGAGGGAAAGAACTGTATGTAAGCAATACAGTTCTCTCCCCTGTTGGTTCCTGCACACAGCATAGCAGAGCCATACAAATCAGTGTACTTACAGTTGAAAGCACTAACACAGCACACAGTAAAACAGCACACAGTTAACCCTTTGATCGACCCACATGTTAACCCCTTCCTGCCCAGTGCCATTAGTACAGTGTCAGTGCTTTTTATTAGCACTGAGTACTGTATTGGTGTTACTGGGGATGTCAGTGACACCAAGAAAGTTCCCTTCCAGTGTCAGAATGCCTGCAGCAGTCCAGCAATAAGTCGCTGATCGCCGCCATTACTAGTAGTATATTTGTATATGCTATAACTTTCACGTAAACCAATTAATTTACACGTATTGGGATTTCTTTTTAGCAAAGACATGTAGCAGAATAAATGTTGGCCTAAATTTGTCAAAATTAGATTTAACATTTTTTTACTGGACATGTTTAATAGCAAAAAGTCAAACATAGTTCTCAAAATTGTCAGTCTTTTTTTTTTATAGTGCAAAAAAAAATGCACAGGCGATCAAATACCACTGAAAGAAAGCTCTATTTGTGGGGAAAAAAAAAGGATGTAAATTTAATTTGGGTGCAGCATTGCATGACCACGCAATTGTCAGTTAAAGTAACAAAAAATGGCCTGGTCAGGAAGGGGGGTAAATCCTCTGGAGGGCAATTGGTTAAATAATTTGCTTATTCATATATTTATGGGTCCTATATTTTGTCTTAATGGTATTTTGTGCTTATTATTATGTTTTCTATCTTCTTAGGAGTTTTTTGTAATTTCTTCATTATTATAATGGTGGTTGGTATACAGCTTTTTTGTTTTGTGTTTGTGTGTTCCTTGGGTGTTCGATTTAGCATATGTGTTTATATATTGGTTTATTTTGAGTTATATTTTTAACACAAAAACAAATGAACACTGCTCCTCTGGATACTCCTATAATTCCAAATGTTTGTTATTTATGGGTTAACCCCTCCAGTACATCTTGACGGGGGGGGTGGAGTCATCTGGGTTGATTAATTTCACCTGTTGATGTGGGATCAAAAAGAGTGAGTGTTCACGGAGCTTTCAGTAATGAATAAGCACTAAAGGAGTGTGAAACACGTCTACTGATGTTCCCAGGGCAATGTATTGCTGTCTTTTTATCTTCATAGATTGAATAATAAAGACGTCTGCTGTTTGTACATTGGAGTGCCGCTACTTATTTTCTTCACCTCCACTCTCTCCTTCTCTGACCACCCAAGACCTCCCCTCCCTCCTCCTTAAAACCCCCTAGACCTCCCCTCTTTACACCTCAGACCCCCCAGGCCTCCCCCGATCAGACCCCTCAGACCTCTCTCTCTTTACTCTTCAGACCCCCTGACTTCTCTTCTCAGACCCCCGCTCTCCTCTTCAGATGCCCTGACCTCCCTCCTCAGACACCCTGACCTCCCCCTCTCCTCATCCTTTTTATTAGCACTGATCACTGTCATTGGGGATGTCAGTGACACCAAGTCAGTTAAAAATATTCCCATGATATACACCGCCATTTCTAAACACTAACTTTCATATAAACTAATTCATTTACACGTATTGGGATTTTTTTTTTGCAAAGACATGTAGCAGAATACATTTTGGCCTAATTGTATGCCAAAATTTGATATTTTAATTTTTTTTGCTGGACATGTTTAATAGCAAAAAGTCAAAAATATAATTTTTTTCTCAAAATTGCCGGGTTTTTTTATAGCGCAAAAAAAAAAAAAAAAGCACGGGTGATCAAATACCACAGAAAGACAGCTCTATTCATGGGGAAAAAAAAGGATGTAATTTTAATTTGGGAGCAGCCAATTTTCAGTTAAAGTAACGCAGTGCTGTAATGCAAAAAATCGCTTGGTCAGGAGAGGGGTAAATCCTCAAGAGGGCAAGTGGTTAAAAATCTAAAAATTCACTTGGAGTAACGTGAATGAAAAGAAAGATCAGTTCACTAAGACATGACTACACTCCTTGTTTTCACTTTATTATACAGAATTTATATAGTGCCAACAGTTTGCTCAGCACTTTACAACATAAATGTAGACACTGATAGGAGGGCCCTGCTTCTTGGAGCTTACAATCTAACTTTATAATTTCCCCCTCAAAATGTGCAATCCACAACCATAAACATTGGTATTTCTTGTTTTGTATGCAATAGATATGTATAGAAAATTCTGTTTTTCACAAATCAACATTTTACCTTAAACACTTGACTTCAGAAAGGTTTTACCCCCTTCATGACCAGCCCATTTTTTTGCTTTTCAGCTCTGTGCTACTTTAACTGGCAATTGCTCAGTCATGCAACACTGTACCCAAATGAAATTTATATAATTTTTTCACACAAGTAGAGCTTTCTTTTGGTGGTATTAGATGACCGTTTAGTTTTTAATTTTTTATTATATAAATGCAAAACATTAATTTTTTACTATATAAATGAAAAAAGGAAAAAAAAAAAACCACTTTCCGTTCAAAAAATATAACCAATTAAAAAAAAAATCAAAATTCTTCATACATTTGAGCCAAAAAGTATTCTGCTACATGTCTTTAATAGAAAGAAATCCCAAAATATGTATAATAAAATGGTTTGTGTGAAAGTTATAGCTTCTACAAAACTATGGTATATATACTGGAATTTATGCAGCTATATACGCTATACTTGTAATGGCAGTGATCAGCGACTTATAGTGTGACTGTGATAGTGTGGTATGCAATCTTGCACTAACAGACACTGGCTGGAAGAGACTGACTAACTGACACATACTGTACACTCTAATAATGACACTGGCTGGGAAGGGGTTAACATCAAGGGGCAAGCGAGAGATTAACTATGTGACTAACAAGTGTAATGTGTGCTGCTTTTACTCACAGATTGGGCTGTTTTTCTCCCTGCTTTTTAGGGAGCATAAACAGCCAGATTGCTGTTCTGTTTACACAGATTTCTGTGATTGGACATAGCAGTTCAGCAGGTTTCAGACAAAATCATTGGTTGAAACCTGATAACAAACTTGCGCTGTGTCCAATAACAGCACAGGTCAGCAGGGGGCGGACACATACATGCCCAAAAATCTGGATGCAGGTAGTGACCTAAATGTGCATTGCCTAGCCTGCAGCTGCTGCCTGTCCACAGTAGATGTACTGAGTAGGTGGCAAGCAGTTAAAAAAGCAATACTTTCACTTTACCATACATTTTGTGACTAGAGTATGGGAAGCTTAGAATTTCAGACCATGTTTGGTGGTTTTGATATGGGTCAGTTAATTGATTAAAACTTTATGGTTAATTTTTCTGAATTAAAGCTGGTTTGAGAACTAGAAACATACAATTGCACATTCTTAGTTCTCTGCTGCAAGGTTAGCCACTTGACCCCCAGTCCAATTTTGACATACTTCTCCTACATGTAAAAATCAGCATTTTTTTGTCGAGAAAATTACTTAGAACCCCAAATATATATATTTTCTAAGCAAAGACCTAGAAAATAAAATGGTGGGTGGTGCAATTTTGTATGCCACACAGTATTTGTGCTGTAATTTTTAAAACAAATTTTTGGGGAAAAATACAAGTCTAGTGCAGACAAACACAATATAATACCCAATTTAAAAAAAATAAATAAATAATAATGTTTGGGTGAACTATCTTGCTATGGCAGAATTTGTTTAAAACAATTCTATATATAGCTCCACTGCTCAAAGTGCCTTTTTCCTTAAACATCGGGTAATTTCTGTTTTTTATTCCTGATCTCTCCGTCTCAGCTCCAGCTCCTGTTCCCAACAGATTAACCACATCAGGAGATTCATCAAAAATTGATTGAGGTTTTGAAGGAGGCTCAGTAACGTTACAAAAAAGCTGCTGACAGACATCGTAGATCACTTCCTACCTTTCATGTGGGTAACAAATTTTGGTTATCAACCAAAAATTTGAATGTACATGTTCCATTTGCAAAGCTGGGTCAAAAGTTTGTGGGATCTTTCCAGATTTCAGCTCAGATTAACCCAGTTACTTTTTGCTTAACACTTTGACAGTTTGAAGATCACCCTGTATTTCATGTATCCTTGCTCAAACCCAGGGGTGTTTTATGAAATCAGTGGGCCTGTGTGCAGGATCATAAATTGGGCCATAGACACGGGAAAAGAAAATGTGGTGCACGCAGCAATAAGTAGGTGTGGTTAAAATTCCACTAAACATTGGGTGTGGCCCTACTGGTCATCAGTTTAGAGTGAATTGTGAATAATGGGCCTATAATTATTGCTCTCATTCCTGAATGCTTAGCAATATGTAACGTGTGTAATACAAGCAACATTTTCATAAGTAGGTGTCCCCAATGGGTGTGTTTACCCCGGATTTCTCACATGCCCTCCTTTGACATTAAAGTGGGAGTAAATCCCACTGGACATTTGTACCTACAGGTAAGCTTGTAATAAAGCTCAGAGGTGGCTCTAGGCTTTGTAAGGCCTTAGGCAAAACATAGACATGAGGCCCCACAATGCCCATAATGATTAAAATAATGTAAGTGATAAAAATTAACTGTGTAAATTGCATATATTAAGAGCCTTAAATCATATGAACTATGAATTCAGTTTCAAGAATTTTCTTGAACCAATTATTCTTTATTCAAATATCATTAAACATAGGGTATGTGTATATATATATATTGTGAGGGATTAGCTCAGTAGCGGGTTGTGCTTGACCCCCCTGGATGGGTCAGAACACCGTGAAAGAGGCTCAGCACGACAGCTGGTACTTGGTGAATAAGGTTGTGCTTTATTTACAAAGTCTGGTGAACACACGGTGCATAAATCCAAAAACAGCAAAACAAATAAAAACAGAAAATAAAGCCTTTCCACACTTGGCTACTAACTACAAACACAGGTTTTCTATCTAGTTGTCTGAATACAGCCTATTACTGCACAGACACAGGGTGTTCACACAGTCCAAGATCACACAGATTATTTCTCACCACAGGATGGTTTGGTTGCTCCCCAGTCTGTCTTGCACAGCCAACTGGTTCCAGGTTGGAGAACTCTCCCTATGCAGCCTGGGGGTTTTATAGAGCCCAGAGCCCTTAACTCACTACACCTGAGCAAATTATAACATCAGTGAGCCACACAGGCTCACTACACAGCACAACAGGAGAATTGGTGGAAGAATTGTAGTGTGGAGGGCTGGAGACAGCAATCAGTCTTCCCAGGGCACGCCGGGCGAGGACCTAGGATGGAGGTGTCGGGTTGTCGGGAGATGAGGCGGGACCACGTGGTCAGCCGCAAAGGAGCGCTGGGAGGAGAAGAAGCCGGCCGGGGTCTCGAGGAGGGAAGGAGACGCCGGTCCGCTCCCCAGCTAGTTTGCCAGCCTGTTTCACGGATGGGAGTCAAGCCTTGTGTCCCAGCCCGTTTTCCCTGGCCGGACCCCTATTAAAACGGGGATACAAAAGAAAAGAGGAGACCCAGAGGAATCCCCCTAAGGACTGAACTTTCACGGAAAGACTGACATCTGCAGCCCGGAGCCGTCTCGCAAGAAGAGAGAGGAGGGTGCATGAGCGGCTGGGGCTTGCTAGAGGCTATATGTTGCATGGTGCCATATAGAGGAGCAGGAGGTGAAGGAGAGAAGGGGGGACATGAAGGAGTGGAAAAGAAAAAAGGACTGAGTGAACTAGAAATGAGTGTAAATGGATAACTAGTAAGCCAAGTCTGAGTTCCCAGTATACAAATTTAACACTTACCTATCCCGAGCTTTTAGAAGAGAATAAGACTCACAGAAGATATGAAGAACAAAAGTGCTAAAGGAAGTGGGCTCCAAGGATCCCAAACTGGTACGATCAAAAAATATACGTCCCAGGGAAATGTGACCCCAGAAAGGTTCCAAGGTGTAAATGAAAAAGGTGAAATGGAAATCAGTTTGGAAAATAGTCCTAGACTATCGTTGGGTATGAATAGTAGTAGTCAACAAATGGTAGTAAATATGGAGATGAAAGAACCTGAAAGTGAACTACAAGCACCGAATAAAAAAGATGGCAGAAATGTTTAAAAATCTTGAGAAAACAATAAAGCAAGAAATGGCAACCATACGGAATGATTTGGGGCAGTTGTTATTGAGAGTGGAAGAAATGGAGAAGAAAGTTAAAAACCAGGCCCAAAACATATCTGAATTAGAAAAAAGGATAACTAACATTGGGAAAGTTCAGAAGACATTGCTTTATAAGATAGAGGTACAAGAAAACAGGGACAGGAGGAGTAATCTTAGGATACGTGGTGTCCCAGAGATTTCAAAAGGGGAAGAATTACAAGAAGTAGTTTGTAAAATCTTAAACTCCATAATGGACAGACCTGATACAGAGTTGATTAAATTGGATGGAGTCTTTAGAACAGGAAAGTTTCAACAAGGTAACGGGAAGGAAAAACCGAGAGATATAATTGTTCAATTCCATAATTATGGGGATAAAGAAGAGATTTGGAGATCAAAGGAAGAACAAATATTAAGTATGGAGTAATAGACATTCAGATTTTTGAGGACTTAACACCTGAGACTTTGTGGAGAAGGAGATCTTTGAAAACCCTGTTAGAGCAGACGAGAAAACAGAACGTGCATTATAGATGGGGGACCCCAGCATGCCTAATTGGATGGAAGAATGGAGTTACAGCTTATCTGAGGTTCCCTGAGGACTTGAGAGACTTCTGTGATAGGTTGGACTTGCAGAGAGTGGAGATTGCTGGATGGGAAGAAGATAGAGAAAGAGGAGCTATGGGAAAAGAGGACTGGCAGTTTGTTAGGGGGGGGGGGGAGTAAGGAGGAGGAAAAGGGTGTTTTTTTTTTTCTTTTCTCCTTCCTTATGGTATCCCCACTGGATCTCAGTTCTCAAGGGCTGATGGTAATTTATTGAGTTAATTAGATAGGGGGTAATTGGTGAGGTTGGGAGAGCCGTTCATGGGCGGAGTTTAACCCCAAGGTTTGAATCAAAGGTGGGATTAGGCCCACAAATGATTAGTAGGCAAATTAGAAGCCTAAAAATGGGAAGGGTAGCGGGAGGGAATGGATTGGGAGTTGGGTGGGAGGGGTATAGGGCCAACACTCTGCAGGATTGGAGGAGTTATAAAAGCAGGGGAAGAGGAAGAGAGGAGACGGAGGAGAAGGAGAGAGATTTAAAAAAAAAAGGATGGAAGAAATAAAGTTTATAACTTATAATGTAAAGGGGTTGAATTGTCCTGGGAAAAGATTTAGGTTATTTAAATAACTAAACCATAGAGCATCATCTGTGGTTTTCTTGCAGGAGACACATTTTGAGATAGAGTCAAATGTTAAGTTGAATTCCATGTTAAGTGGAATTCCAAACGTTATCCAACATGGTACTTTGTGGATTCGCCGATTAAGAGAACAAAGGGAGTAGCAATAGGGTTTGCAAAGAACATAAGGTTGGAGTTGGAGGACAGAAAGGGGCATCCAGGAGGGAGGTCAGGCAAGCCAGGGGTCAGAGCAGGAGAGAACACCAAGGTCAGGTACAATCCCAGTCAGCAACGATCAAGAATCACGGTAACAGGATCAGGAACACAGGGAGATGAAACGGCAATACATGTCAGCGCAGGGCGATTTAAATTGCGCTGTCATTGGTGCCAGGCGCGCACCCGCGGCTCCAAGTGCGCATGCTCGGGTTCCGTCTCCACCGCGGCCGGCCAAGACCTAGTGCGCCTGCGCCGAGCCGCGGATCGTGGCGGCTCCTGACACCTATGCCCTAGTGCCCGCCGGCTAATGCCCCCTTACAGGCAGCCTCCGGATGCCCAAATGATCTCTCCTCTGTGGGTGGTTGCGGAAAAACTCTTGAATCAATCTGGGAGTGTGGACGTTTTGGGCTGGTTCCCATGAATTTTCCTCTGGCCCATATCCTTTCCATTTGATGAGGTATTGCATCTGACCTCCTCTCTTCCTGCAATCCAAGATTGCCTCAACTTCAAATTCCTCCTCTCCATCAATGTCTAGGGCTACTGGAGGTCTTGATCTACGATCTGGAATTGCAGGCTTCAGCAGGGATACATGGAACACCGGCTGTATCCGGAAAAATTCGGGCAGCGCCAATTCGAAGGCCACATCATTGATCTGCCTTTTCACCTGGAATGGGCCCATGAATTTGGGTGCCAATTTCCTTGAAAGGCACGCCATCTTCAGGTTCATCGTTGCCAACCAAACCTGATCTCCTGGGTGTATGACCAACTCCCCCCTCCTCTTATCAAAGGCTCTTTTGTTATCCTCCTGGGCCTTTGTCACTGCTTCCTGTAATAACTTGTTGTTGGATGCAAAAAAATTTAAGGCATCTTGAGCCGCCGGAACTGAGTTTTCAGGAATCAGGTCCGGTAGGAAAGTGGGATGGAAACCGTAATTGGCGTAAAACAGGGACTGCTTGGTGGCGGAATGGTTTGCATTGTTATAGGCGAATTCCGCTAGGGGCAGGAGTGCCAGCCAGTCATCCTGAAGAAAAGAGGTATAACACCTGAGGTACTGTTCCAACGTTTGGTTGGTCCGCTCCGTCTGCCCATTCGTTTGCGGGTGGTATGCTGAGGAAAAGGACAGTTTAATTTCCAACATTTCGCACAGGGCTTTCCAAAATCTTGAAGTAAATTGGACTCCCCGATCCGATACTATGTTCCTAGGAACTCCATGGAGCCTTACTACTTCTTTAATAAAGAGCTGTGCGGTCTCGGGGGCAGAAGGTGTATTCTTAAACGGCAAAAAGTGGGCCATCTTTGATAAGCGATCCACCACCACGAATATTGCGGTATGGCTCTGTGAAGGTGGCAGTTCCACAATAAAATCTATGGAGACCATACTCCACGGTCTGTCGGGTACTGGTAAGGGTCGCAGTAGGCCCCAAGCTTTACTCCGGGTAGACTTATTCCTGTTACAGATGGCACAGGTCCTTACGTATGTTTCACAATCTTTGACCAAACTCGGCCACCAAAACGTGTGTTGAATCAGCTCCAGCGTTTTACATACTCCGAAGTGGCCTGCCAATGGGTGGTCGTGGCAGTATCCCAAGACCACGGTTCGAGCTTCTTCAGGAACCACGATCTGTTCCCCTTTCCATAAAAGCCCTTCTCTGCTTTGTACCGAGACTCTGGGTGAATTGGGGGCCCCTAGTGATGCAGCTTGTAATTTCGACAGGAGTTCTGACTGCAAAATTAAGAAATTACCTGCTGGCAGAATGGTATCGGGTTTAGGAGTTAGAAAAAAATGAGGAAGGGTTGTAACAGCGCAAACACTGCAAAGTCCTGGGAAATGGTAGTATGGGGTGATCGTGGTATTAGTGGCTACTGTATGAAGAGTGTAGGATTCTGTGTGGCACTGAGGGCAAAGCTTCCAAATAAGCTGTAGCAACCTCTGTAGATGCTTTAAAAAGGAGCACATTTCCGCCTTCCACGGCCAGCGCATGCTCCGAAATGCATCGCAGTGCACCCTGGGATCTGACGTCATCATGGCCATGCCGCCGCTACGTTCCAGCGTGCATTCCATCCGGCTCTGAGGGAGGACGTGCACGCCGGCCGGCCTCACCGCTGTTCCCCTCCAGCCACCACGCTGTTCCAGCCGAGAGCTGACCTCCCCACATCTCAGTAAGATGATGGCTCTTCACCCTGGTTACCACCCCAACGTTAATTTTTGTTAACCACGGTTTTTAAGCTTATGATTACTTCACACATGTGAGTGTTTCTACATTTAGACTTGAATAAAAAGACTTATTGCACTTAGAGGTGCTTCTCTCCTTTTCTCGGATTTAGGAGTTTCTTTAGGATCCTCGAACATCCGTGACAGCGCGTCGGGTTTCGTGTTTTTAGATCCAGGTCGGTAGGTTATATGGAAGGTGAATCTTGAGAAAAATAACGCCCATCTGGCCTGCCATGGTCTAAGGCGCTTATCCGTTGTCAGGTACTCTAAATTCTTGTGGTCTGTGTAGACCAAAATTGGGTGCAGGGCCTCTTCCAATAAGTATCTCCACTCTTCCAGTGCAGTCTTAATTGCCAGAAGCTCCCGGTCCCCAATGTCGTAGTTTCTCTCCGCAGAAGTGAGCTTCCTAGAAAAGAAGGCTACTGGGTGCATGAGTTCTTTTACGCCTTTTCTTTGTGACAGGACTGCTCTTACTGCGTTCTCGGACGCATCTACCTCCAAAATGTATGGCAGGGATGCATCCGGGTGACTTAAAATGGGGGCTGCCGTGAACAACTTCTTCAGGGTCTCGAAAGCAACCTGCGCCTCTGGTGTCCAATGAAAACGTACCCCCAGTTTTGTAAGTTGGGTGATGGGAGATACCAGGCCTGAGAAATTCTTGATGGACTTTCGATAGAAGTTTGCAAAGCCAATAAACCGCTGAACACCTCTTTTATCTGCGGGTACTGGCCATTCCAGAATTGCGGAGATCTTCTGGGGATCCATGGCAATTCCCGTGGTGGAAATGATTACCCCAGGAACTGGATACTGTGTTGCTCGAAGCTGCAATTCTCTGCTTTGGCATAAAGCCCGTGCTGGCGAAGTCGCTCCAGCACACTCCTGACGTGACCTTGATGTGCCTCCAAGGATGGAGAAAAAAAAATCAGAAGATCATCAAGATAAACCACAACAAAGATGTCCAGATAATCTTTGAAAATATCATTTATAAAAATTTTGAAAGGTGGCCGGTGCATTGCACAACCCGAATGGCATAACCAGGTACTCAAAGTGCCGGAACAGTGCGAAAGTGCGAAAAGCTGTCTTCCACTCATCCCCTTCGCATATGCAGACCAAGTTATAAGCGCCCCTGAGATCCAACTTGGTAAAAATAGATGTCGCCTTCAATCTCTGGAACAATACAGGGACTAGGGGAAGCGGATAGCTGTTTTTAACTGTAATTTTGTTCAGCTCCCGATAGTCAACACAGGATCTGAGACTTGTCTTTCTTTTCCACGAAAAAGATTCCGGCACCAGCTGGTGACGTGGACGGGCGGATGAATCCCTTTTGGAGGCTCTCGTCGATGTATTCCTTCAATGCCCCCAACTCCCGCTCTGACAAGCGGAAAATTCGACCGAAAGGGATCTCAGACCCTGGAAGGAGATCAATTGGACAATCATATGCCCGATGCGGAGGAAGGATGTCTGCTCCCCGTGGGCTAAAAATGTCAAGGTAGGAATGGTAGGCCGATGGAATGGCTTGGGCTAATTATTCGTCTGTGTTCACACTGGGTGGTTACTGGTGTTCTGAGGCAACAGTGCTCTTGGCAATAAGATGAACTGAACTGAACTGATCCAATCTTCCAGTTAATGTGAGGGTCATGGGCTCGTAACCAAGGAAGCCCCAAAATAACTGGGAAGAGAGGGGACGCGATGGTGTCCAGGCGGAGGAGTTCCTGATGGTGACCAGCCACTGTAGTGCAGATCGGAGGGGGTCTCTCGGTCTACCAACCCAGATTTTATCCGAGACCCATCAGCCAAGAAGATATTCAAGCCTCACTCTTTGGTCTGCAAGGGAATCTGCTGTTGAGCTGCAAAGCCAAGATCTATAAAGCAACTGCAGGCTCCCGAATCAATAATGGCCGTTACTGGTACGGTTCTTCCGGGGAGCTGGAACGAAATAGGCACCGCTAGGTGAAATGCGTTATTAAGGCAGGTAGGAGACACAGCAGAAGTGACAGAGGCACACGTACTCATTTTCTCAGGGCAAGAGCGTACTATATGACCAGCCGCTCCACAGTATAGGCATAAGTTGTTCAGCCGACGCCTCTGGCGTTCTTCAAAAGTCAGAGAAGGCCGCATCAGTCCGATCTGCATAGGTTCAGGCCCATCAGCCGGCTCCAGACTTCAATTACCAACTGGGGAATTAGGCTGGAGCGGAACCCGAGATAGCACCCATGTTGGTCTGGAACTGGGATTGGCCCTTTCTTGCCTATGTTCCCGCAGCCTGCGGTCGATTTGAATGGCCAAGGTGATCAAATCCTCCAGAGAGTCAGGTACGCCAACTCTGGCTAGCTCACCCTTAAGTGGGTCAGACAGGCCTAAACGAAATTGGTGACGCAGGGTGGCATCGTTCCACTGGGTGTCCCCGCTCCAGTGCCTGAATTCGGACTCATAATCCTCTGCTGTCCGGTGGCCTTGTTGCAGGGTATGCAGAGCCGCCTCAGCAGAAGCGGCTCATTACAGGTCGTCATAAAGTTGTGCCATCGCCTTAAAAAATGAAGAGACTAGGTGCGAATGGCAATCCTCCATCAGACGGTGGGCCCAGCCTTGGTGTTCCCCCTGCAGTAAGGATATAACGAACCCCACTTTTACAGATTCTGAAGAAAAGGTCCGTGGCTGTAGGTCAAAATATAACAGGCAGGAATTCTGGAAGGCCCTGAACTTCCTCCGATCCCCATTAAAAAACACGGGCGTTGGCACTCGAGGTTCTGGCGGGGGAATGGTGAACACTGCTCCAGTGGAAGATTCTGCGGGGCCCCAGGCAGGAAGCGGATTAACTGGGGCTGATGGCGTGGCTGTTGGCGTGGTTAGGGTCTGAATACATCCCTCCAGATGTGTGTACCCCTCTTGAAGTGTTTTAACAGCTTGGGTGAGTGCCGCCAGGTGTTGGCATAACTCATCCAAGGGGGAGGGACCTCTTCCCGGCTCAGTCATGGCCGTATGGTTCTGTCAGGAGCCGACTGGCGGTAGCCTCTAGCGACCCACAGGCTGGAATTCCTCAGGGCGCAGAGTCTGCTGGTTCACCAGAGCCCCTGATGGTGGAGATGGACTTGAAGCAGCCTAAGACCAGGTCGCGACCCCCGCGTACAACCAGCTGTGGTAGAGGTAGTTGCCAGTGGCAGGTGAGAGCCAGATGTAAAGAGGTGGTAGCGTAGTCAGACAGGCCAGGTCGGTAACAGCGGAGGCAGATGGTACAGAGCGGCAGGCAAAAGGATAACGGGTCACAGGCCAGGTTCAGCAACAGGAGGTCAGATAATCAGGATCAGGCAGAGAATAGTCAGAATGAGCCAAAGGTCAGAGCAGGAGACGGTCAACAGGATCAGGGTCAGGCTGGGTCGGCAACAAGGCAATCACTGGACAGAAATGAGCAGGAACACAGGAACAAGACCATACGGCAACTTGGGGATGTACAGGGCTGGTTTAACCACTTGCCGCACAGCCACCGCATTAAAACGGTTGCAGGGCGGCATGGCTGGGCAAAACCATGTTTTTAAATGGTAGTTTTGCAAAACAGGTAGGGGGCGTGCACCCGCCCTACCTGTCCCGCGGGTGTCAGCAGCGGGTGTCAGCCGCTGGGTCACGGCCGGTAATTACCGGCAGTTTCCCTGGGATTAGCGGTGATCGCTGACAGAGAGCAGGGCTGCATTGTTTACACACAGCCCTGCTATCTGTCAGTTTCCCGACAAGCTGAAGAGGGAGAGAAGAGTTTCTCTCTCCCGATCAGCCTGCCCCCATCCAGCACACACCCCCTCCCCCTAGTAAAACACTCCCCTAACCCTTTCAGTGAAAAAAAATGTTAACCCCTTCCTCCCCAGTGCCATTAGTACAGTGTCAGTGGTTTTTTTTTCACTGATCACTGTATTGGTGTCACTGGGGATGTCAGTGACCCCAAGTCAGTTCCCCCCCAGTGTCAAAATGTCCACCGCAGTCCCGCAGTCCTGCCATAAGTCGCTGATCACCGCCATATGTCGCTGATCGCCGCCATTATTAGTATAAAAAAAATTAAAAATCCCAGTATCTTTCCCGCCATTTGGAAACGCTATAACTTTCATGTAAATCAATTAATTTACACGTATTGAGATTTTTTTTTTTTAGCAAAGACATGTCACAGAGTGCATTTTGGATGAAATTTGTGACAAAATTTGACTTTTTAATTTTTTTTACTGGTCATGTTTTATAGCAAAAAGTCCAAAATATTGTGTTTTTTTTTCTCAAAATTGTCAGCCTTTTTTTTATAGCGCAAAAAATTAAAAACACACAGGTGATCAAATACCACCGAAAGAAAGCTCAATTTGTGGGGAAAAAAAGGATGTAAATTTAATTTGGGTGCAGTGTTGCATGACCGCGCAATTGTCAGTTAAAGTAACGCAGCGCCGTAACACAAACCTCTTAACCGCTTCCTGACCACCCTACAGCAGAAATACTGCTACATGACGGCATGGGTACGCAAAATCATATATATATATATATATATATATATATATATATACGTGATTCGCTCTCCCGTGGTTTTTACACCCCTCCCAGATAGCGTCAGATTGCCCGTCAGTACACCAGTCATCACATTTAACCCCTTGATTGCCAGGAGCATGCTCATGTACAATAAACCTCCAATGCTAGTATAGTGTCTGAACGGGTCAATATCTTTGATCAGGTCAGCACTATACCAGCGTTCACATTAGTATAGCGTCCCCAAAAACGCAGCGTTAGTGGGATCAGGCCCTGCACCTGCCAACACCTGCGTTTAGCCCCTACGCTTACCCCCCCTTCTCCCCCAGCAAGTGCAGTGTCAGTAGGTCACTGTCACTTGATACATTGCACACAAAACCGCAGTGTTCGCAGAATCAGTCCTGATCTCTGTTAGCACTTGACGGTAAATTTTGATGACTCATATGCAGCAGAGTGCCAGTACTAGTGTCGCTCTACCTTTTGGTGAACTGGCGAGTACCAGCGGTCTAGTACATCTTGGTCTTTCACATACCTCCTTGATTTTTGGAGCTGTTTTTCATGGGAATATCTGTATGCGTTGATTGTGGATCAAAGCAGTTTATATGCACAACAATTTATTGCCGCCAACCCAAATTCAAACTTTGCCAGACCATTCGAATGGAAACTCATTACGGTTTTCAAATTTACATTTTTTTTGGGCCTAACCCTCAACATGGGCATTATTAAAAGAAATGAATTGCGGTTGTATTGGTCCGCAGACCCGATTCATCATATGCCGTGTTCTCTGCTGCCAGGGCCAGACATAGATATGAGAGTATAATGTGTTTTATGCATTTCAGCGACAATACACTCTGTCATCCTCGGGGTAACCCTGAATTTGATCGGCTCCACAAAATTCAGCCCCTCGCAAATCACCTTAACCTAAAATTTGCAGATGTCTATACTCCCCAGCAAAACATCTGCATTGATGAGTCTCTTATTAATTTTTCTGGCCGCCTTGCATTCAAACAATTTCTCCCCTGCAAGCGTGCCAGATATGGGGTCAAGTTGTAGAAGACCTGTGAGAGGACAACAGGCTATACTTATAAGTTTTGGATTTACGAGGGAAAAGATAGTCACGTGGAGCCCGCTTGGATGCCCAGACTACATGGGGAGCAGTGGCAAGATAGTTTAGGACTTGGTGTCATCATTTCTCCATATGGGGTACCACTTATACGTGGACAATTTTTATTCAAGCGTGCCACTATTTAGACATTTATTCAATCTTGGAACTGGCGCTTGTGGCAAAGTGTGACCTAATGTGTGCCCACCATTAGAAGTGGGTGGATGCAGGGCGGTATATTCTAATGGTGGGCATACTACAAACTTTTTCTGGCAGAGATTTCTTCTCATTTTTTCATTCAGTCCACTGGCTGCATACAAAAAAAAAAAAAAGAACATATATAACCAACAAGGACCAGCGATGTACTGGTACACCACTGGATTTGAATGGTTATACCAGGATGATGCCTACAGCTGCAGGCATCATCCTGGTGTCGTTTTTTTCAGCCGGTGATCGGCTTTCATGTAAAAGCAATCCTAGTGGCTAATTAGCTGCAAGATTGCTTTTACAAGCAGTGGGAGATGATGTCCCCCCTCCCCCGCTGCCTTCCACGGCCTTCTCGGGCAGTCCCGTGCCATCAGGGGAACCTGAGAATGCAGCCGGTGTTTCTGCCAGCTAACCATAGAGCTGATTGGAGACCAGAATGGTGCCAATCATCTCTATAGTCTAAGAATTCGGAAGCTACAAGCATGTCATCACTTCAGTTTCGCAGGATATAAACAGCGCCCTTTGTAAATTGGGAAAGCATCTGATCACACCGATTTTGGTTTGATTAGATAATGTAAGAGCAGAGGAGATATCTAGAGTCTGATAGACCCCAGATTTCTCAAAAAAGAATATATGACAATGCCCATTGAAGTTATAGGGGTTATTTGCATTCCCTGTTATTGCATTAAAAGTGATAAAAAAAAAAAAAAATGAAAGGTACAATGTAAAAATAAAAAAAAAAATCAAAATAACTAAAAAAATAAATAAATAAATAAAAAATCAAAAAATTGCCCTTCCCATGTGCACACACCTGTGTGCACAAGCCTTGACCCTGTGCCATTTTGTAAACCGGTTGCACCATGCATGTGAGGTATTGCCGTGAACGTCAGATCAAGGGCAGTAATTCTAACACTAGACCTCCTCTGTAAATCTAAAATGGTGGCTTTTAAAGGCTTTTAAAGCGCTGCCTATGGATATTAAAAAAATGTTTGCAGTTTGTTGCCATTGAACGGGGCATGCGCAGTTTTAAAGCATGTCATGTTTGGTATCTATTTACTCGGCATACCATTATCTTTTATATTTTACCAAACAATTGGCCAATATATTGTGTTTTTGTGCATTAAAAGTAAAAAAAGTGTATCTTTTTTTTAAAAAATTGCTTTTGAAAAATTGCTGCGCGAGTACTATGTGCCATAAAAAATTGTAGTACCCACTATTTTATTCACTAGGGTGTCTGCTTTAAAAAAATATATAATGTTTGGGGGTTTAAATTAATTTCCTAGCAAAAAATACTGATTCTTTCCTGTGAACAAAAAGGCTTGGTCTTCAGGTGGTTAGAAGAGTGAATGATGTGTGGCATAAACTTCTAATGCTGGGCATAAAATGCCCCCACCCCCCCAAAATGACCCCTTTTTGGAAAGTAGTCACCCCAAACTATTTGCTGAGAGGAATGTTGAATCAGTAGAAGAATTTATTTTTTTACAAGTTTTTTTTTGAAAATGACAAAAATAAATATATATATTTTTTTATAGAAAATTGTCACTGAAATGATTTACTGCGCACACATGCCATGGTTATATGTGGAATTACTCCCCAAAATACATTTTGCTACTTCTACCGAGTATGGGGGTACCACAAGTGAGAGACTTTTTGGCAGTCTAGCCAAGTACAGGACCCCAAAATCCAATAAGCACCTTCAGGCTTTTAAAGGGCTTTATTTTCTCATTACACTTCCAGACTACCTATCACTGTTTCAGAGGCCATGAAATGCCAGGATAGCACCTAACCCCCCCAAATTCCCCTTTTTGGAAAGTAGGCGCCCCAAGGAATTTGATAAAAAGCACGGTAAGTATTTTGCAGATCTCATTTGTTGCCACAAGTTTTTGGAAAATGAAGAAAAAAAACAAAAACATATTTTTTCTATTTTTTTTATATTTCAAAACCTTGTGAGAAAAAATGAGATCTGCAAAATACTCACCATGCCTTTTTTTAAATTCCTTGGGGTGTCTACTTTCCAGAAAGGGGTCATTTGGGGGGGTTTGGGGCTATCCTGGCATGTCAGAGCCTTCGAAACTGTGATAGGTAGTGAGGAAGTGTAATGAGGAAGTTACGCACCTTCAGGCTTTCAAAGTGGTCATTGGATTTCAGGCTCCTGTATGTGGCTAGGCTTCCAAAAAGTCTCACACATGTGGTATCCCCATACTCAGTAGAAGTAGCAGAATGTATTTTGGGGTGTAATTCCACATATACCCATGGCTTGTGCGAGAAATAAATCATTTAAATGACAACTTCGTGTAAAAAAAAAAAAAAGTTTTTGTCATTTTCCAGAAACTTGTGGAAAAAAAATAAATCTTTTATGGACTCAATATGCCTCTCAGCAGATAGCTTAGGGTGTCTAATTTCCGAAAAAGGGTCATTTGAGGGTATTTGTACTATTCTGGTATTTTAGCACCTCAAGAAATGTGATGGGCAGTCAGAAAGTAAAAGCTATGTAAATTCCATTATCTATACCATAGTTTGTAGACGCTATAACTTTCACAAAAAGCAATCAATATACACTTATTGGGATTTTTTTAACCAAAAACATGTAGCAAAATACATTTTGGCCTAAATTTGACGAAAGTTTAGTTTTTTTAGATATTTTTTATGACCAAAATGAGAAAATATTGTTTTTTTCCAACAAATGTTTTTTCTTCAAAACTTTTTCTGGTTATAGCTCCAAAAATAAAAAGTGCACAGGTGATCAAATACCACCAAAAGAATGCTCTATTTGTGTTAAAAAAAGGACATAAATTTCATTTATTTACCCTATTGCATGATCGCGCAATTGTCCGTTAAACTAGCGCAGCGCTGTATAGCAAAAAAATGTTGTAAATTGCAGTATCTATACCATAGTTTGTAGACGCTATAACGTTCACACAAAGCAATCAATATACACTTATTGGGATTTTTTTTACCAAAAACATGTAGCAGAATACATTTTGGCCTAAATTTATAACTAACTTTGAGTTTACTATATATTTTTTATAGCTGAAAGTAAAAAATATCGTTTTTCTTCAAAATATTTGGTCTTTTTTTGTTTATAGCGTGAAAAATAAAAAGCGCACAGGTGATCAAAATATCAGAATAATAATCATAAATCAAACTTTCACTTTTTAATACTTGATTGCAAATCCTTTGGGTCATTGTCCATCTGCACTGTGAAGCGGCGTTCAATGAGTTCTGAAGCATTTGGCTAAATATGAGCAGATAATATTGCCCGAAACACTTCAGAATTTATCCTGCTGCTTTTGTCAGCAGTCACATCATTAATAAATACAAGAGAACCAGTTCCATTGGCAGCCATACATGTCCACGCCATGACACTACCACCACCATGTTTCACTGATGAGGTGGTATGCTTAGAATCATGAGCAGTTCCTTTCCTTCTCCATACTCTTCTCTTCCCATCAATCTGATACAAGTTGATCTTGGTCTCATCTGTCCATAGGATGTTGTTCCAGAACTGACTGTATATAAAATTCTCACTGAACTAGACACAAACACAAAGCCAATGTATATAGCAAAATGGGAAAGAGACTTGGGGGTTGTGATAGAATAGGACAAACAGAAGAAAATATATAGATTAACTCACGAAAATATAAGTATGCAAGAGGTGGATATAAATTATAAGTGTCTGACAAGATGGCACATTACACCGAATGTTGAACATAAGATGAGTGGGGAGAATTCACCATGGTGTTGGCGGGGGTGTGGAGAGATAGGCACGGTGTATTCAGGTGTTTTGGAGGATGGTAGTTCACTTAATTGGGATGATTACTGAGATTGATATTTGGTTGGATCCAGAGACTTGTCTTTTACACAGTACAGAGCTATCAATGAAAAAATATAAGGAATCGGGTATATGGTACTATCTAAATGCAGCAAAAGGTCTGATACCCAAGTTTTGGCGTAAGATAGAGGTTCTGAAGGAGGAAGATTGGGTAGATAGAGTGAACCAGATTTGCAAGATGGAGAAATGTTACCATATGCAGGAAGACAAGATGGGGTTATACTCTGTGAAATGGAAAAAATGGGAAGAATTTGGATTGAAGGTGAAGTATAGGAAGCTATAGTGTGTGATGTGAACGTTCCTCTTGCTTTAGTAGGGAAATTGTAGGGGAATGCAGAGGGGGTGGATTGGGGGATTAGTGGGGAGGGAGTGGGAAATAGTTATAGGAAAGGAAATAAGTAATGATTTTGTATTTTTATGTGAAGATAATGGATATGTATTTATTTGAAAAATCAATAAATATTAAAAAAAAACCCCTTAAAATCTGGGGAGTAAAACACTGGCTGTCTACATAAGGCCCATTTTAAGGCCTCAAAAGCTGCTTCTGCTTCAGGGGTCCATTTGACCATGACAGACTCCTTCCCTTTTGTCAAGTTGGTCAGGGGAGCAGCATGTGAAGCAAAATGAGGAATATACCGCCGGTAATAACCAGCAATTCCCAAAAATGCTCGTACCTGCTTCTTGCTGGTGGGGCGTGGCCAGCTTTGTATAGCTTCAACTTTGTTGACCTGGGGCTTTATCAGACTACTCTCAATGGTATATCCCAGACACTTGGCTTCCTCTAGCCCAATGGTACATTTGTTTGGATTGGCTGTAAACCCTGCTATCCAGATAGAGTCTAATACTGCCTGGACTTTCGGTAAATGTGAGTCCCAATCTTCACTATAGATGACCACATCATCTAAGTATGCTGCTGCATAGGCTCTATGGGGCCGGAGGGTCTTATCCATCACCCGTTGAAATGTGGCAGGAGCATTCTGCAACCCAAACGGCATCCTCCGATACTGGAAAGAACCCTCTGGAGTTACAAAGGCAGTCTTTTCCTTGGCTGATTCCGAAAGAGGAATCTGCCAATACCCTTTGGCCAGGTCCAGTGTTGTCATATACCGGGCAGTCCCTAGACGATCAATCAGGTCATCGATACGGGGCATGGGATACAGTAGGTGTCAAACTTAGTAACTAGAGATGAGCGAATCGAAGTAGGCGAAGTGGAATTCGTTTCGAATATTGGAAAAAAAAAATCGAAATTTTTCCTAAAATGGCGGCGGACATGTGCGGCGACGGAGCGGGGATGTCTGGGAAGGCGCGCAGACAAGGCGCGCTGACCCATAATGCATTCCTTAATGACATGTGATCGCATTAGCCAATCAGCAGCCAGCCAGCCAGCACTGTGTAATGGTCGAGCTATAAATGGCGGCCATTTTAGAATTCTTCATTTGCCTCCAGTCATTCAAGAGAGGCAGACCGCTCTGTATTAGGGACAGAGTTAGGGCCACAGAAACGTTACTTGGGGACAGAGAAACGTTACTTAGGGACAGAGAAACATTACTCAGGGACACAGAATTGTTAGTGAGGGCCACAGAATCGTTACTTAGGGCCACAGAAACGCTAGTTAGGGCCACAGAATTGTTACTCAGGGACAGACAGAATTGTTACTGAGGGCCACAGAATTGTTACTTAGGGCCAAAGAAACGTTACTCAGGGCCACAGAATTGTTACTGAGGGCCACAGAACTGTTACTTAGGGCCACAGAAACGTTAGTTAGGGCCACAGAATTGTTACTCAGGGACAGACACAGAATTGTTACTGAGGGCCACAGAATTGTTACTTAGGGCCACAGAAACGTTACTCAGGGACACAGAATTGTTACTGAGGGCCACAGAACTGTTACTTAGGGCCACAGAAACGTTAGTTAGGGCCACAGAATTGTTACTCAGGGACAGACACAGAATTGTTACTGAGGGACACAGAATTGTTACTGAGGGCCACAGAACTGTTACTTAGGGCCACAGAATTGTTACTCAGGGCCACAGAATTGTTACTGAGGGCCACAGAACCGTTACTTAGGGCCACAGAATTGTTACTCAGGGACACAAAATTGTTACTGAGGGCCACAGAACCGTTACTTAGGGCCACAGAATTGTTACTCAGGGACAGACACAGAATTGTTACTGAGGGCCACAGAATTGTTACTTAGGGCCACAGAAACGTTACTCAGGGACACAGAATTGTTACTGAGGGCCACAGAACCGTTACTTAGGGCCACAGAAACGTTAGTTAGGGCCACAGAATTGTTACTCAGGGACAGACACAGAATTGTTACTGAGGGACACAGAATTGTTACTGAGGGGCACAGAACTGTTACTTAGGGCCACAGAATTGTTACTCAGGGACACAGAATTGTTACTGAGGGCCACAGAACCGTTACTTAGGGCCACAGAATTGTTACTGAGGGACACAGAACTGTTACTGAGGGCCACAGAACCGTTACTTAGGGCCACAGAATTGTTACTCAGGGACAGACACAGAATTGTTACTGAGGGCCACAGAATTGTTACTTAGGGCCACAGAAACATTACTCAGGGACACAGAATTGTTATTGAGGGCCACAGAACCGTTACTTAGGGCCACAGAATTGTTACTCAGGGACAGACACAGAATTGTTACAGAGGGCCACAGAATTGTTACTTAGGGCCACAGAAACGTTACTCAGGGACACAGAATTGTTACTGAGGGCCACAGAACCGTTACTTAGGGCCATAGAATTGTTACTCAGGGACAGACACAGAAATGTTACTGAGGGCCACAGAATTGTTACTTAGGGCCACAGAAACGTTACTCAGGGACACAGAATTGTTACTGAGGGCCACAGAACTGTTACTTAGGGCCACAGAAACGTTAGTTAGGGCCACAGAATTGTTACTCAGGGACAGACACAGAATTGTTACTCAGGGACAGACACAGAATTGTTACTGAGGGCCACAGAACTGTTACTTAGGGCCACAGAATTGTTACTCAGGGACAGACACAGAATTGTTACTGAGGGCCACAGAATTGTTACTTAGGGCCACAGAAACGTTACACAGGGACACAGAATTGTTACTGAGGGCCACAGAACCGTTACTTAGGGCCACAGAATTGTTACTCAGGGACAGACACAGAATTGTTACTGAGGGACACAGAATTGTTACTGAGGGCCACAGAACCGTTACTTAGGGCCACAGAACCGTTACTTAGGGCCACAGAATTGTTACTCAGGGACAGACACAGAATTGTTACTCAGGGACACAGAATTGTTACTGAGGGCCACAGAACCGTTACTTAGGGCCACAGAAACGTTACTCAGGGACACAGAATTGTTACTGAGGGCCACAGAACCATTACTTAGGGCCACAGAATTGTTACTCAGGGACACAGAATTGTTACTGAGGGCCACAGAACCGTTACTTAGGGCCACAGAATTGTTACTCAGGGACAGACACAGAATTGTTACTCAGGGACACAGAATTGTTACTGAGGGCCACAGAACCATTACTTAAGGCCACAGAATTGTTACTCAGGGACACAGAATTGTTACTGAGGGCCACAGAACCGTTACTTAGGGCCACAGAATTGTTACTCAGGGACAGACACAGAATTGTTACTCAGGGACACAGAATTGTTACTGAGGGCCACAGAACCGTTACTTAGGGCCACAGAAACGTTACTCAGGGACACAGAATTGTTACTGAGGGCCACAGAACCATTACTTAGGGCCACAGAAACGTTACTCAGGGCCACAGAATTGTTACTGAGGGCCACAGAACTGTTACTTAGGGCAACAGAAACGTTAGTTAGGGCCACAGAATTGTTACTCAGGGACAGACACAGAATTGTTACTGAGGGCCACAGAATTGTTACTTAGGGCCACAGAAACGTTACTCAGGGGTACAGAATTGTTACTGAGGGCCACAGAACTGTTACTTAGGGCCACAGAATTGTTACTCAGGGACACAGAATTGTTACTGAGGGCCACAGAACCGTTACTTAGGGCCACAGAATTGTTACTCAGGGACAGACACAGAATTGTTACTCAGGGACACAGAATTGTTACTGAGGGCCACAGAAACGTTACTCAAGGACACAGAATTGTTACTCAGGGACACAGAATTGTTACTGAGGGACACAGAATTGTTACTGAGGGACACAGAATTTTTACTGAGGGACACAGAATTGTTACTGAGGGACACAGAATTGTTACTCAGGGACAGACACAGAATTGTTACTCAGGGACAGACAGAATTGTTACTGAGGGCCACAGAACTGTTACTTAGGGCCACAGAAACGTTACTCAGGGACACAGAATTGTTACTCAGGGACAGACACAGAATTGTTACTCAGGGACAGACACAGAATTGTTACTGAGGGACACAGAATTGTTACTGAGGGACACAGAATTGTTACTGAGGGACACAGAATTGTTACTGAAAGCCACAGAACTGTTACTTAGGGCCACAGAAACGTTACTCAGGGACACAGAATTGTTACTCAACATGCAGAGGAGTGGCAGAGGAGGCAATGTTTTAGGAGCGAGCAGACGTGGCAGCAGAGGAAGGGGTCGAGGCAGCACTATTCGCAGCCAGAGGCTAGTGCTCCCGGTGTCATCCAGTACAGTGAGGAAGAGCTAACAGAGGGTGGTCAGGAACGGGGGAGACATCCGCCTCTTCAGCAGCCAGGCGAAGAAGTAGTGGCGAGGAGAGTGGCTCGGTAGCCGGTCTAGAGACAGGTCTGTCTCCTGACCCACACGCAGCCGAGGGGGCTAGTAGTGAGGCGGAGACCCTAATTGATGATGATGAGGCTGATTGCACTTGGCAGCCTCGTCGTCATCAGGCTATTGCTTCCGCATCATCAGGAGAAGAGGGTGGCAGCTTGGCAGCGAGCAAAACAGTCGGTGGGTTGTCTCCATCGCCACACTCTGCCATGTGCCACTTTCAGGTCTCCTCACACACTGCTGGTGTGTTCCATTTTTTGTCATAGGGTGCTGGCAGATTACGGGCCTCCCATAGCTGCTGCCAGGCCCCTAATCTGCCATAGGCCCCTATACCGCCTCCTCATGTTGCTGCCAAGTCCAGAGTCTCTCATGGGTCCCTGTACGGCCTCCCATTGCTGCTGTCTCCATTGCCACACTCTGCCATGTGCCACTTTCAGGTCTCCTCACACACTGCTGGTGTGTTCAATTTTTTGACATAGGGTGCTGGCAGATTACGGGCCTCCCATAGCTGCTGCCAGGCCCCTAATCTGCCATGGGCCCCTATACCGCCTCCTCATGCTGCTGCCAAGTCCAGAGTCTCTCATGGGTCCCTGTACGGCCTCCCATTGCTGCTGTCTCCATCGCCACACTCTGCCATGTGTCACTTTCAGGTCTCCTCACACTGCTGGTGTGTTCCATTTTTTGTCATAGGGTGCTGGCAGATTACGGGCCTCCCATAGCTGCTGCCAGGCCCCTAATCTGCCATAGGCCCCTATACCGCCTCCTCATGCTGCTTCCAAGTCCAGAGTCTCTCATGGGTCCCTGTACGGCCTCCCATTGCTGCTGTCTCCATCGCCACACTCTGCCATGTGCCACTTTCAGGTCTCCTCACACACTGCTGGTGTGTTCAATTTTTTGACATAGGGTGCTGGCAGATTACGGGCCTCCCATAGCTGCTGCCAGGCCCCTAATCTGCCATGGGCCCCTATATACCGCCTCCTCATGCTGCTGCCAGGTCCAGAGTCTCTCATGGGTCCCTGTACGGCCTCCCATTGCTGCTGTCTCCATCGCCACACTCTGCCATGTGCCACTTTCAGGTCTCCTCACACACTGCTGGTGTGTTGAATTTTTTGACATAGGGTGCTGGCAGATTACGGGCCTCCTATAGCTGCTGCCAGGCCCCTAATCTGCCATAGGCCCCTATATACCGCCTCCTCATGCTGCTGCCAGGTCCAGAGTCTCTCATGGGTCCCTGTACGGCCTCCCATTGCTGCTGTCTCCATCGCCACACTCTGCCATGTGCCACTTTCAGGTCTCCTCACACACTGCTGGTGTGTTCAATTTTTTGACATAGGGTGCTGGCAGATTACGGGCCTCCCATAGCTGCTGCCAGGCCCCTAATCTGCCATGGGCCCCTGTACCGCCTCCTCATGCTGCTGCCAAGTCCAGAGTCTCTCATGGGTCCCTCTACGGCCTCCCATTGCTGCTGTCTCCATCGCCACACTCTGCCATGTGCCACTTTCAGGTCTCCTCACACTGCTGGTGTGTTCCATTTTTTTTCATAGGGTGCTGGCAGATTACGGGCCTCCCATAGCTGCTTCCAGGCCCCTAATCTGCCATAGGCCCCTATACCGCCTCCTCATGCTGCTGCCAAGTCCAGAGTCTCTCATGGGTCCCTGTACGGCCTCCCATTGCTGCTGTCTCCATCGCCACACTCTGCCATGTGCCACTTTCAGGTCTCCTCACACACTGCTGGTGTGTTCAATTTTTTGACATAGGGTGCTGGCAGATTACGGGCCTCCCATAGCTGCTGCCAGGCCCCTAATCTGCCATGGGCCCCTATACCGCCTCCTCATGCTGCTGCCAAGTCCAGAGTCTCTCATGGGTCCCTGTACGGCCTCCCATTGCTGCTGTCTCCATCGCCACACTCTGCCATGTGTCACTTTCAGGTCTCCTCACACTGCTGGTGTGTTCCATTTTTTGTCATAGGGTGCTGGCAGATTACGGGCCTCCCATAGCTGCTGCCAGGCCCCTAATCTGCCATAGGCCCCTATACCGCCTCCTCATGCTGCTTCCAAGTCCAGAGTCTCTCATGGGTCCCTGTATGGCCTCCCATTGCTGCTGTCTCCATCGCCACACTCTGCCATGTGCCACTTTCAGGTCTCCTCACACACTGCTGGTGTGTTCAATTTTTTGACATAGGGTGCTGGCAGATTACGGGCCTCCCATAGCTGCTGCCAGGCCCCTAATCTGCCATGGGCCCCTATACCGCCTCCTCATGCTGCTGCCAAGTCCAGAGTCTCTCATGGATCCCTGTACGGCCTCCCATTGCTGCTGTCTCCATCGCCACACTCTGCCATGTGCCACTTTCAGGTCTCCTCACACTGCTGGTGTGTTCCATTTTTTGTCATAGGGTGCTGGCAGATTACGGGCCTCCCATAGCTGCTGCCAGGCCCCTAATCTGCCATGGGCCCCTATACCGCCTCCTCATGCTGCTGCCAGGTCCAGGCGAACGTAGTCACACAGGGGAGGAACTTCTCAGTGTAATGAACAGAGAAATCGACAGATGGCTGTCTCCGCGCAAACTGAAAATCGGAACCATGTTGACCGACAACGGAAAGAACATGGTGTCTGCTCTGCGTCAAGGAAGGTTGTGCCATGCGCCATGCATGGCTCACGTGTTCAATCTGGTTGTCAAGCGGTTCCTAAAATCCACCATCCCACTGCAAGACATCCTTAAAATGTCACGTAAACTTTGCATGCATTTCAGCCATTCCTACACCGCAAAGCACACCCTCCTTGAGCTGCAGCGGCAGAACGGAATTTCACAGCATCGCCTGATCTGCGACGTTGCAACAAGGTGGAATTCAACCCTACACATGGTAGACCGCCTTTACGAACAGCGAAAGGCCATCACCGATTTCCTGATGTTACAAGCGGATAAAGGTACTCCCCTGTGTAACTTCGATGTCAGCCATTGGCAGCTCATGCGTGACACCTGCCGCTTGCTCAGGCCCTTTGAGGAGGCCACGCTATTCGTGAGTCGGCAGGACTATGGGATGAACGACGTCATTCCTCTGTTGCACGTCCTTGAACAAATGCTGTTAACAATGGCTGGTCAGGGTGCGGTAGACGTGGCGCACAGATCTCAACGCCACATGACCCCTGTGGGGGCAGGACAGGAAGAAGAAGAGGAGGTAGAGGAGGACATTTGTGCTCAGGAATTATTGAGTGAAATGGGTGGTTTTTACACTCAGCGGACAGGAGTGGAGGAGCAGGAGCATCTGGTAGAGGAGGAGGAGGAGGAGACAGAGGACCCAGATGCACCGTGGCAGTATGCTGTGGAGATGGAGGCAGGGAGTCCCTCGCATTCCTTGGCACAAATGGCCCATAGCATGCTCGGTTGCTTGCGTAGCGACAGCCGAATAATAACCATCAGACAGAGGGATGACTTTTGAGTGTCCACCTTGTTGGACCCTCGCTACCGTTCAAAAATGGTGGCCTTTTTCACACCTGCTGAGAGGGAGGCCAAAATAACGTACTATAAAAACCACCTATGTAGTCAGTTGGTCTCTGCCTTTGTGCGCCAACGTCCATCCTCAGACACTGTGGGCCCTGTGCGCTCGCGTTCCGCTGCCATGGCAGCAGGGGAGGGGTGGGGTGGTAGGAGCAGTGGCAGCTCCACCAGCAGCGGCTGCCTCAGTCTGCAGTCGATGATGAGTAGCTTTCTTCACCAGCGCAGTGAGGAAACTACTAACCAGCCGCAGCAGCATCAGGTGGACCTGGAGCAGGACCTCAAACAACAGGCTTGGGCCTACTTGGACAGCACCCTGCCAACCGAGGTAGACAATCCCCTTGACTACTGGGCAACAAAACTTGACCTTTGGCCCCAACTAGCTGAATTTGCCCTTGAAAGGCTGTCATGCCCGGCCAGTAGCGTGGCATCGGAGCGCGTGTTTAGTGCGGCAGCAGGTATTGTAACTCCGCGGAGGACACGACTGTCCACCCAAAGTGTGGAGAGACTCACGTTTGTGAAAATGAATCAGGCGTGGATTAGTCTGGATTTCAAACCACCAGTTCCTGACACAACTGACTAATTCCGCCATGAATCATGCCTCAAACATGTGCCACTTTCAGGTCTCCTCACACACTGCTGGTGTGTTCCATTTTTTATCATAGGGTGCTGGCAGATTACGGGCCTCCCATAGCTGCTGCCAGGCCCTAATCTGCCATGGGCCCCTATACCGCCTCCTCATGCTGCTGCCAGGTCCACAGTCTCTTATGCCATGTGCCACTTTCAGGTCTCCTCACACTGCTGGTGTGTTCAATTTTTTGACATAGGGTGCTGGCAGATTACGGGCCTCCCATAGCTGCTGCCAGGCCCCTAATCTGCCATGGGCCCCTATATACCGCCTCCTCATGCTGCTGCCAGGTCCAGAGTCTCTCATGGGTCCCTGTACGGCCTCCCATTGCTGCTGTCTCCATCGCCACACTCTGCCATGTGCCACTTTCAGGTCTCCTCACACACTGCTGGTGTGTTGAATTTTTTGACATAGGGTGCTGGCAGATTACGGGCCTCCTATAGCTGCTGCCAGGCCCCTAATCTGCCATAGGCCCCTATATACCGCCTCCTCATGCTGCTGCCAGGTCCAGAGTCTCTCATGGGTCCCTGTACGGCCTCCCATTGCTGCTGTCTCCATCGCCACACTCTGCCATGTGCCACTTTCAGGTCTCCTCACACACTGCTGGTGTGTTGAATTTTTTGACATAGGGTGCTGGCAGATTACGGGCCTCCCATAGCTGCTGCCAGGCCCCTAATCTGCCATGGGCCCCTGTACCGCCTCCTCATGCTGCTGCCAGGTCCACAGTGTCTCATGCCATGTGCCACTTTCAGGTCTCCTCACACTGCTGGTGTGTTGAATTTTTTGACATAGGGTGCTGGCAGATTACGGGCCTCCTATAGCTGCTGCCAGGCCCCTAATCTGCCATGGGCCCCTATACCGCCTCCTCATGCTGCTGCCAGGTCCAGAGTCTCTCATGGGTCCCTGTACGGCCTCCCATTGCTGCTGTCTCCATCGCCACACTCTGCCATGTGCCACATTCAGGTCTCTTCACACTGCTGGTGTGTTGAATTTTTTGACATAGGGTGCTGGCAGATTACGGGCCTCCCATAGCTGCTGCCAGGCCCCTAATCTGCCATGGGCCCCTGTACCGCCTCCTCATGCTGCTGCCAGGTCCACAGTGTCTCATGCCATGTGCCACTTTCAGGTCTCCTCACACTGCTGGTGTGTTGAATTTTTTGACATAGGGTGCTGGCAGATTACGGGCCTCCTATAGCTGCTGCCAGGCCCTTAATCTGCCATGGGCCCCTGTACCGCCTCCTCATGCTGCTGCCAGGTCCACAGTGTCTCATGCCATGTGCCACTTTCAGGTCTCCTCACACTGCTGGTGTGTTGAATTTTTTGACATAAGGTGCTGGCAGATTACGGGCCTCCTATAGCTGCTGCCAGGCCCCTAATCTGCCATGGGCCCCTATACCGCCTCCTCATGCTGCTGCCAGGTCCAGATTCTCTCATGGGTCCCTGTACGGCCTCCCATTGCTGCTGTCTCCATCGCCACACTCTGCCATGTGCCACTTTCAGGTCTCTTCACACTGCTGGTGTGTTGAATTTTTTGACATAGGGTGCTGGCAGATTACGGGCCTCCCATAGCTGCTGCCAGGCCCCTAATCTGCCATGGGCACCTGTACCGCCTCCTCATGCTGCTGCCAGGTCCACAGTGTCTCATGCCATGTGCCACTTTCAGGTCTCCTCACACTGCTGGTGTGTTGAATTTTTTGACATAGGGTGCTGGCAGATTACGGGCCTCCTATAGCTGCTGCCAGGCCCCTAATCTGCCATAGGCCCCTATATACCGCCTCCTCATGCTGCTTCCAGGTCCAGAGTCTCTCATGGGTCCCTGTATGGCCTCCCATTGCTGCTGTCTCCATCGCCACACTCTGCCATGTGCCACTTTCAGGTCTCCTCACACACTGCTGGTGTGTTGAATTTTTTGACATAGGGTGCTGGCAGATTACGGGCCTCCCATAGCTGCTGCCAGGCCCCTAATCTGCCATGGGCCCCTGTACCGCCTCCTCATGCTGCTGCCAGGTCCACAGTGTCTCATGCCATGTGCCACTTTCAGGTCTCCTCACACTGCTGGTGTGTTGAATTTTTTGACATAGGGTGCTGGCAGATTACGGGCCTCCTATAGCTGCTGCCAGGCCCCTAATCTGCCATGGGCCCCTATACCGCCTCCTCATGCTGCTGCCAGGTCCAGAGTCTCTCATGGGTCCCTGTACGGCCTCCCATTGCTGCTGTCTCCATCGCCACACTCTGCCATGTGCCACATTCAGGTCTCTTCACACTGCTGGTGTGTTGAATTTTTTGACATAGGGTGCTGGCAGATTACGGGCCTCCCATAGCTGTTGCCAGGCCCCTAATCTGCCATGGGCCCCTGTACCGCCTCCTCATGCTGCTGCCAGGTTCACAGTGTCTCATGCCATGTGCCACTTTCAGGTCTCCTCACACTGCTGGTGTGTTGAATTTTTGGACATAGGGTGCTGGCAGATTACGGGCCTCCTATAGCTGCTGACAGGCCCCTAATCTGCCATTGGCCCCTGTACCGCCTCCTCATGCTGCTGCCAGGTCCACAGTGTCTCATGCCATGTGCCACTTTCAGGTCTCCTCACACTGCTGGTGTGTTGAATTTTTTGACATAGGGTGCTGGCAGATTACGGGCCTCCTATAGCTGCTGCCAGGCCCCTAATCTGCCATGGGCCCCTATACCGCCTCCTCATGCTGCTGCCAGGTCCAGAGTCTCTCATGGGTCCCTGTACGGCCTCCCATTGCTGCTGTCTCCATCGCCACACTCTGCCATGTGCCACTTTCAGGTCTCCTCACACACTGCTGGTGTGTTGAATTTTTTGACATAGGGTGCTGGCAGATTACGGGCCTCCTATAGCTGCTGCCAGGCCCCTAATCTGCCATAGGCCCCTATATACCGCCTCCTCATGCTGCTGCCAGGTCCAGAGTCTCTCATGGGTCCCTGTACGGCCTCCCATTGCTGCTGTCTCCATCGCCACACTCTGCCATGTGCCACTTTCAGGTCTCCTCACACACTGCTGGTGTGTTGAATTTTTTGACATAGGGTGCTGGCAGATTACGGGCCTCCTATAGCTGCTGCCAGGCCCCTAATCTGCCATGGGCCCCTATACCGCCTCCTCATGCTGCTGCCAGGTCCAGAGTCTCTCATGGGTCCCTGTACGGCCTCCCATTGCTGCTGTCTCCATCGCCACACTCTGCCATGTGCCACTTTCAGGTCTCCTCACACACTGCTGGTGTGTTGAATTTTTGGACATAGGGTGCTGGCAGATTACGGGCCTCCTATAGCTGCTGCCAGGCCCCTAATCTGCCATGGGCCCCTATATACCGCCTCCTCATGCTGCTGCCAGGTCCAGAGTCTCTCATGGGTCCCTGTACGGCCTCCCATTGCTGCTGTCTCCATCGCCACACTCTGCCATGTGCCACTTTCAGGTCTCCTCACACACTGCTGGTGTGTTGAATTTTTTGACATAGGGTGCTGGCAGATTACGGGCCTCCTATAGCTGCTGCCAGGCCCCTAATCTGCCATAGGCCCCTATATACCGCCTCCTCATGCTGCTGCCAGGTCCAGAGTCTCCCATGGGTCCCTGTACGGCCTCCCATTGCTGCTGTCTCCATCGCCACACTCTGCCATGTGCCACTTTCAGGTCTCCTCACACAATGCTGGAGTGTTGAATTTTTTGACATAGGGTGCTGGCAGATTACGGGCCTCCTATAGCTGCTGCCAGGCCCCTAATCTGCCATGGGCCCCTATACCGCCTCCTCATGCTGCTGCCAGGTCCAGAGTCTCTCATGGGTCCCTGTACGGCCTCCCATTGCAGCTGTCTCCATCGCCACACTCTGCCATGTGCCACTTTCAGGTCTCCTCACACACTGCTGGTGTGTTGAATTTTTGGACATAGGGTGCTGGCAGATTATGGGCCTCCTATAGCTGCTGCCAGGCCCCTAATCTGCCATGGGCCCCTATACCGCCTCCTCATGCTGCTGCCAGGTCCACAGTCTCTTATGCCATGTGCCACTTTCAGGTCTCCTCACACTGCTGGTGTGTTCAATTTTTTGACATAGGGTGCTGGCAGATTACGGGCCTCCTATAGCTGCTGCCAGGCCCCTAATCTGCCATGGGCCCCTATATACCGCCTCCTCATGCTGCTGCCAGGTCCAGAGTCTCTCATGGGTCCCTGTACGGCCTCCCATTGCTGCTGTCTCCATCGCCACACTCTGCCATGTGCCACTTTCAGGTCTCCTCACACACTGCTGGTGTGTTGAATTTTTTGACATAGGGTGCTGGCAGATTACGGGCCTCCTATAGCTGCTGCCAGGCCCCTAATCTGCCATGGGCCCCTATATACCGCCTCCTCATGCTGCTGCCAGGTCAGAGTCTCTCATGGGTCCCTGTACGGCCTCCCATTGCTGCTGTCTCCATCGCCACACTCTGCCATGTGCCACTTTCAGGTCTCCTCACACACTGCTGGTGTGTTGAATTTTTGGACATAGGGTGCTGGCAGATTACGGGCCTCCTATAGCTGCTGCCAGGCCCCTAATCTGCCATGGGCCCCTATATACCGCCTCCTCATGCTGCTGCCAGGTCCAGAGTCTCTCATGGGTCCCTGTACGGCCTCCCATTGCTGCTGTCTCCATCGCCACACTCTGCCATGTGCCACTTTCAGGTCTCCTCACACACTGCTGGTGTGTTGAATTTTTTGACATAGGGTGCTGGCAGATTACGGGCCTCCTATAGCTGCTGCCAGGCCCCTAATCTGCCATGGGCCCCTATACCGCCTCCTCATGCTGCTGCCAGGTCCACAGTCTCTTATGCCATGTGCCACTTTCAGGTCTCCTCACACTGCTGGTGTGTTCAATTTTTTGACATAGGGTGCTGGCAGATTACGGGCCTCCCATAGCTGCAGCCAGGCTCCTAATCTGCCATGGGCCCCTATATACTGCCTCCTCATGCTGCTGCCAGGTCCAGAGTCTCTCATGGGTCCCTGTACGGCCTCCCATTGCTGCTGTCTCCATCGCCACACTCTGCCATGTGCCACTTTCAGGTCTCCTCACACACTGCTGGTGTGTTGAATTTTTTGACATAGGGTGCTGGCAGATTACGGGCCTCCTATAGCTGCTGCCAGGCCCCTAATCTGCCATGGGCCCCTATCCCGCCTCCTCATGCTGCTGCCAGGTCCACAGTCTCTTATGCCATGTGCCACTTTCAGGTCTCCTCACACTGCTGGTGTGTTCAATTTTTTGACATAGGGTGCTGGCAGATTACGGGCCTCCTATAGCTGCTGCCAGGCCCCTAATCTGCCATGGGCCCCTATCCCGCCTCCTCATGCTGCTGCCAGGTCCACAGTCTCTTATGCCATGTGCCACTTTCAGGTCTCCTCACACTGCTGGTGTGTTCAATTTTTTGACATAGGGTGCTGGCAGATTACGGGCCTCCTATAGCTGCTGCCAGGCCCCTAATCTGCCATGGGCCCCTATATACCGCCTCCTCATGCTGCTGCCAGGTCCAGAGTCTCTCATGGGTCCCTGTACGGCCTCCCATTGCTGCTGTCTCCATCGCCACACTCTGCCATGTGCCACTTTCAGGTCTCCTCACACTGCTGGTGTGTTCAATTTTTTGACATAGGGTGCTGGCAGATTACGGGCCTCCCATAGCTGCTGCCAGGCCCCTAATCTGCCATGGGCCCCTATACCGCCTCCTCATGCTGCTGCCAAGTCCAGAGTCTGTCATGGGTCTCTGTACGGCCTCCCATTGCTCCCACTCTGCCATGTGCCACTTTCAGGTCTCCTCACACTGCTGGTGTGTTCAATTTTTTGTCATAGGTTGCTGGCAGATTACAGGCCTCCCATAGGTGCTGCCAGGCCCCAAATCTGCCATGGGCCCCCGTACCGCCTCGTCACGCTGCTGCTGGGTCCACAGTGTGACATGGGTCCCTGTACCGCCTCCCATTGCTCCCACTCTGCCATGTGCCACTTTGAGGTCTCCTCACACTCCTGCTGGTTTCCATTTTGTCATAGGTTGCTGTATGGCCTCCCATTGCTGCTGCCTCCACCGCCACACTGTGGCTCCAAACACTGGTTTTGGCCCCGTGACTGGCCAAATGAGTGAAGTGTGCGGTGATTCTAAGATCGACGGCACTCATCTGCATGTCATACTGACTGACAGTATTATTTCTCTTCCCCAGCAGACTCCAAGGGCATTTAAATTAAAGGTACAGTGTTCTGCACTAATATTAAGTCTCTCTGAAGCCTAGAAACACCCTTTTTTAAGTTAAATTCACAGCGAATATATTCGACTTGAATCGAATATTGTCCACGAATTCGCCGAATCAGTCGAATCGAATTTTTGAATACTTCGCTCATCTCTATTAGTAACTTTATTCAGTTGGCGAAAGTCATTACAAAACAGTCAATTTCCATCTGGTTTGGGCACTAGCACAATAGGTCTGGACCAGTCACTGTTTGACTCCTCTATAACCCCCAGTTCAAGCATATTTTTTATTTCTTGGCGAATTTCCTCTCGCCGAACTTCCGGAATACAATAAGGTTTTAACTTGACCCTTTCCCCTGGGGAGGTAATAATGTCATACTCAATCCCGGACACCCACCCAGGGAATGCTGAGAATTTTTCTTTGTTGCGGAGCACAAACTCTAGCTTCCTGTTGCTGCGTTTTTTATAGAGTCTCCGCTACCCCAACCTCTGGAATTGGGGAAGTTTCAGTGACCAAGGATTCCCTATCCTTCTAGGGTTTTAGCAAATTCACATGGTACACCTGCTCAGGTTTTCGCCTTCCTGGTTGGCTAATTTTATAATTTATGTCCCCCATTTTTTAACACTGCATATGAGCCCTGCCATTTGGCCAGGAATTTACTTTCAACCGTGGGGACCAACACCCTATCACCAGGTGATAAAGAACGGATCCGAGCTCCACGGTTGTAAATTCTTTGTTGAGCCAACTGGGCTTGAGCCATATGTTCCTTCACAATAGGCATTACTTGTGTAATTCTGTCTTGCATTTGGGCCACATGTTCAATTACATCTTCTATGTTTCCCTCACAATGTACAATAGCCCCCCGTGGGTGTCTCCCATACAACAACTCAAAGGGAGAGAACCCTGTGTATGATTGGGGAACCTCTCGGATCGCAAACATTAAATACGGTAGTAGACAATCCCAATTTTTTCCCCCTTTATCAACCACCTTCTTCAGCATTTGTTTTAACGTTTTGTTAAACCTTTCTACTAACCCATCTGTCTGAGGGTGATACACTGAAGCACGGAATTGTGTCACCTTCAGAAGTTTAGAAAGTTCTTTGGTTACCCTAGACATAAACAGGGTGCCCTGATCGGTTAGTACCTACTTGGGAAGGCCTACACGGCTGAAGACCTGAAATAACTCTTTGGCAAAAGTGTTTCGGAGAGAAATTGCCTCTGGTTAATGGGTGGCATAGTCCATTATCACCAATATGTGTTGGTGCCCCCTTGCAGACTTTAGCAAGGGGCCAACCAAATCCATGGTGATCCTTTCAAAAGGGACCTCAATGATGGGCAGAGGAACCAAAGGACTGCAAAAAATGTGGAATTGGGGCTGAAATCTGACACACTGGACAGGAAGAGCAGTACATTTCCACTTCCTTATTGACCCCCGGCCAATAGAACATCTGTACGATTCTGTCTCGGGTCTTTTCAGCTCCTAAATTTCCCCCTAGAATGTGCCCATGGGCCAGCTCTAAGACCAAATTGCGATAAGATTTAGGTACCACCAGTTGCTCTATGGTTTCCTCCGCCCTCTGTGACACCCGGTATAATAGGTCTGCTTCTATGATAAAGTACGGGAGGGCAATCCTCTCGTTGGGATTCACTAATTCCCCCTCTATTTTTACTACATTCTCTCGGGCCCTTAGTAATGTGGGGACCTTCAGTTGTTCAGTGGCAAAATGTTCCCTGTGTACTTCCAAGTCAAACACTAGGGGTGGCTGTTCCACTTCTGAGGTTGTAGGCTCCTCCCTAGGCCCGGTTTCCGCTGCTAATACTGACAAAGGATATTCAGGTGAATCTTCACCCACAGAGGATTCCCTTTGAGAACCTTCAGGCTCTGAAGGACAGGTCAATGGGAAATCTGGGCCATTCCAGAGCTCCCAGAATTTTGGGAAATCTCTTCCCACAATGGTGTCATGTGGTAGTTGGGGGACCAGACCCACCTGATGGCACAGGTTACTCAGGTCTCAAAGGATACTGATGCCACAGGATACTCTCAAGTGTCCCCATGAACGCAAATGACTGCCAGTTTCCTAGGGTGCAAGGTTTTAACCCTTACCAGTTCAGTTTTGACTAAGGTAACCAAGCTACCTGAATCCAATAACACCACAACATCTATACCATCAATACACATTTTGCATAAAGGCTTCTCATTTCCCTTTACAACAGTGCAAGTAATAGTTGCAAAAAGGGACTGCCGTCTCTGTAAGAAAGTCACAGTGCATTGGTTCATCCATACTTGGGCAATCTGCCGCTACATGTCCCTCTTCCCGGCAGTGCTAACAGATTATCCTTCTGCTCACCTCTGGCGGGTTTGGCCTTCCAGGCCACTCACGCCAGATATTGGAAACAGTCCCAAAAGTACCTTTCATTGCCCCTTTTCAGTCGTAAGATTTTCAGTCACTAGATATCTCTCCACAAGGTCCACAAGCTTGTCCGCTGTTTCCAGATCTCCATGACTCACCCATTTCTGCAAGGTAGTAGGGGGAGACCTCAGAAACTTGTCCATCACCACTCTTTCCACAATCTTTGGTCCAGACAGTGTATCTGGCTGCAGTCATTTCCTTGTCAAATGAATGAGGTCATACATTTGGGATCGGGGTGGTTTTCCAGTCGATAACTCCAGTTGTGTACCCGACGAGCCCGGGCAGCCAGGGTTACGCCCAGCCGCACCAAAATTTCCATTTTTAAATGGTCTTAGTTCTTGGTTTCCTCAGGCTCAAGGTCAAAATAAGCCTTTTGGGACTCACCAGATAGTAGGGGGGCCACTAGTCCAGCCCACTGCTCTTTAGGCCAACTTTCTTTTTCAGCTATCAGCTTTTTCAGCTATCCTTTCAAATGTGGTCAGAAACATCTCAGGGTCCTCATCTGCAGTCATCTTTGGCAGCAGGTGACTTACATGAAAAGATGGTATGGTAGAAGCATCACTCCCAGCCTCAGCCTGCTGCCTCTGCTGAAGTGGTTTCATGATGGCTGCAATTTGCTGTTGGTTCTGCCGTTCCAATGATTCCCTATGGCGGGCCTCCACCTGTTCCAGGGCTTGCTGCTGGGCTGCAAGGGTCTGTTGCAAAACTTGCATTTTTTTTCTGCTGATTTACATTTGCCAAAGCAAGCAAGCTGTTTGCCCCACAAACCTCCACCATATGTGAGGGATTAGCTCAGCAGCCGGTTGTGCTTGACCCCCTGGATGGGTCAGAACACCGTGAAAGAGGTTCAGCACAGCAGCAGGTACTTGGTGAATAAGGTTGTGCTTTATTTACAAAGTCTGGTGAACACACGGTGCATAAATCCAAAAACAGCAAAACAAAAACAGGAAATAAAGCCTTGATACACTGGGGTGCTAACTACAAACACAGGTTTCCTATCTAGCTGTCTAAATACAGCCTACCACTGCACAGACACAGGGGGGTTTATTTACTAAAGCTGGAGAGTCCAAAATCAGACTCCCTTCTGCATAGAAACCAATCAGCTTCTAACCTCAGCTTGTTCAATGAAGCTTTGCCAATGAAACCTGGAAGCTGATTGGTTTCTATGAAGAAGGGAGTCTGATTTTGGACTCTCCAGCTTTAGTAAATAAACCCCAGGGTGTTCACACATTCCAAGATCACACAGCTTATTTTTCACCACAGGATGGTTTGGTTGCTCCCCAGCCTGTCCAGCACAGCCAACTTGTTCCAGGTTGGAGCACTCTCCCTATGCAGCCTGGGAGTTTTATAGAGCCCAGAGCCCTTAACTCACTACACCTGAGCTAATTAAATCCACAGTGAGCCACACAGGCTCACTACACAGCACAACAGGAGAAACAGTCTGTGTAGAGCATAAAACTGGGACAAATATATCTCCCATCCTGAACACGTCCCCTAGTTCTTCCTGACCTCCTGTCACAATATATATATATATATATATATATATATATATATATACTGTTAAAAAAAATAAAGGAACACTTTGAAAACACATCAGATCTCAATGGGGGAAAACATGCTGGATATCTATACTGATATGGACTGGGTAAGGTGTTAAGAACGTAAGGATGTCCAATCATTTGATAGAAATGAAAATGATCAGCCTACAGAGGACTGAATTCAAAGATGCCCCAAAAATCAAAGTGAAAAAATTATGCAGCAGGCTAGTCCATTTTGCTGAAATTTCATTGCAGCAACTCAGAACAGTACTCAGTAGTTTGTATGGCCCCCATGTGCTTACATGCATACCTGACAATGTCGGGGCATGCTCCTAATGAGACGATGGATGGTGTCCTGGGGTATTTCCTCCCAAATCTGGACCAGGGAATCACTGAGCTCCTGGACAGTCTGAGGTGTATCCTGGCGGTGTTGGATGGACCAAAACATATTATCCCAGAAGTGTTCTATTGGATTTAGGACAGGCGAGCGTGGGAGCCATTCGACGGTATCCATTCCTTCATCCTCCAGGTCCTGCTGATGGGCTAAGGACCTTTTACGGCCCTGTCCAGCTCTCCTAGAGTAACTGCCTGTCTCCTGGTCTTGAGACTGTGCTGGGAGACACAGCAAACCTTTTGGCACGTATTGATGTGCCATCCTGGAGGAGTTGGATTGCCTGTGCAACCTCTGCAGAGTTCAAGTATTGCCTCATGCTGCCAGTAGTAACACTGACCCTAGCCAAATGCAAAACTAGTGAAAAACAGTCAGAAAAGATGAGTAGGGAAAAAAATGTCAGTGGCCTCCACCTGTAAAACCATTTCTGTTTTGGGGGTTCGTCTCATTGTTGACCATCTAGTTTACCTGTTGTTAATTTCAATAACACCAAAGCAGCTAAAACTGAACAACAACCCCCTCTGCTACTGAACCACTTCCCGTCCGCCCTATAGCAGTAATACTGATACACTCTCACGGCTTCAACTACCACCTCTATGCCAACGACACGCAAATCTATCTCTCGACCCCTAGCCTCACCCCCTCAGTCTCCGCCCAAATCTGTCAGGGACCCCAGGCTTTACAGCGGCGCACAGGTCTGCGCATGCGCGGTATGCTGGGGCACACTAGCATGCGGGCACTAGGACCTGGGTGCCTGCGGTGGCAGAGGCGGTCGGGCATGCGCACTCGCGATCGTGGATGCGTGCCTGGCACCAATGAGGGTGCCCTATTTAAACAGGCTCTGTCTGTGCTCAAGTTGCCGTATGGTCTTTTCCTGTATCCTGTGTTCCTGAGAGATTGCCTTGTTGTCGACCCTGTCTGACCCTGATTCATTGACTGTCTCCTGCCCTGATCCCTGGCTTGTCTGACCATTCTCCTGTCTAATTCTGCATGTTTGATCTCCATTACCGAACCTGGCCTGTGACCTGTTTATCCTTCTGCCTGCCGCTTGTACCGTCCTGCCTTCACTGTTACTGACCTGGCCTGTCTAACTTCACTCACTCCGCCTCCTCACATCAGACTCTCACCTGCTACATACCACCGGCAAGTGCTTCTACCACAGCTGGTTGCACCCAGGGGCCGCGACCTGGTTTCAGCCTGCTCCAAGTCCATCCCCACCATCAGGGGCTCTGGTGAACAAGCAGGTCGGAGCTTAGATTCCGCGCCTTGGGGAATCCCGGTCTGTGGAGCGCTAGAGGCTACCGCCGGCCGGTCCATAACAGAACCAATACGGCCATGACAGAGTCTTGAGGAGGACCCTCTCCTTGGGAAGAGATGTGTCAACACCTGGCGGTGCTCACGCAAGCCGTTAAAATGCTAGAGGAAGGATGTTATGTTCCGCCCGGTGGTATCTCTAGTGAACCTCAGAACAGGATTCCCCAGGGCGCGGAGTCTAAGTCCCAGTCTGCTTGTTCACCAGAGCCCCTGATGGTGGAGATGGACTTGGAGCAGAACTGAGACCAGGGCGCGACCCCTGGGTACGCCCAACTGAGGTAGAAAGGACCACCGGAGGTATGTACAGGTGGAGAGCCTGATGTGAAGAGGCTAGCAGGCCTGCGATGGTGGTAATTCTACAATAAAATCAATAGAGATCATGCTCCAGGGTCTATCAGGTACCGGCAAAGGTCGCAACAGACCCCAAGCCTTGTCCCTGTTGGGCTTGTTTCAGTTGCAGATGACACAGGTCTTTCGCCATATTTGGCCACCAAAATGTATGTCGTACTAACTCTAGAGTCTTATGTGTTCCAAAATGACCTGCCAATAGGTGGTCGTGGCAATAGCCCAAGACCAGGGTCTGAGCTTCCTTGGGTACCAGGATCTGCTCCCCCCTCCACAAGAGACCCTCTCTGTCAGGAATGGAGATATTTTATTATGTATTTGAGTCATACATATCCAGCATACTTTTCTTATAAAAGTAAAAAACATAAATAAATAAATACAAACATGAAACTCATGCACAAACAAAAGTCCAGAAACTCCTGAAAAGGAAAAAACTTTAACAAAAACCGCCCTTTAGGCTCACTGTATAGTAGTCCCAGGCCTATATTGGCCTATTACTTAAGTCCAGAAGGCCTTAATGACCAAAGAAAAAAGAACCCATATATACATAGGCCTTTATGGCCAAAAACATGCCCATATCCAAGAACTTATATGAGCACAGGATATTCCCATGCAGTAGGCCTTTATGGCCAAAGAAAGGATACATGCAATTTCCAATCTCCCGCAATACTTGGCCTTTATGGCCTAAACTGAACATAGAAAGAGAACTTAAAACTTAAACAACGTTACAAACTTACCAGAAGGAAGGCCAAGAAACACAGACCTTCAGCGTCGTGACCTTTCATAAACTGGAATATATCTTGACAAAATCTAGGGGGGTGAAAAAGGAGGAAAATAGGGACAGATGCCACCACACGAGATCAGCAGACAGCAGCTACAGGCCTGATGTTCCTCCACACCTCCATCCAGGCCTTCCGCCGCCACCTGCCTTTCTCAAGGCCCCGAACTTTCCCAACCACACCAAGGATGTCACGCACCACCACCTGAATGGGGAGGACTTTTTGCCGAATAGAGACCTGACACCATACGTTCCATGTGTAATACCGGACCACTACACTAACTAAGAACAGGGTGTCCAAATCAAAATCCCAGCGGCTTTCAAATGCTCCATACACCCACTCTGCATAAGACATGCAATGGAGGAAAGAGACACCCAGAGCCCCACCCACCTGTCTGTACACTTCTACGTTAAAGGGGCACTGAAGCAGGAAGTGGTCCATAGTTTCCACTTCACCCTGACACTCCGACCTCGGACAACCACGGTCATCCAGAGGACGGTACTTCAAGTTGCCCCTCACGTAAAGTCTGCCATGAAAGGCGAGCCAGGCCAGGTCCCTAAACTTCAAGGGAATCCTTTCCAGATTTAACAAACGTAAACACCTCCCTCATGATATGGCCTGGGCGATCCTTTAAGGCCAACGGCGCATGGAAAGCGGTCGCCACAATCCTCTCACCCAGGAGTCTCCTAGGGAGGGATCTGACTTCCTCTGCCGTCACATGCCACCGCCGGAGTAACTTTAGGCACGGGGCCACATAAGCCGGGAGCTTACCGTGCTTGACCCGCAGGCTTCTCCCTGGGCCACCACTCTCCCAACTGCTCAGAAAGGGCCTAAACCAGATCTGGAACAGTCTTACCCATGCAGGTGGTCTCTCTGCTAACATACTACCAAGATTATGTTTCAGGAACATCAGAGAAAAGAAAACTATCGGGTTGACCATACCTAGTCCACCCTCCCGCCTAGATGAGTAAGTTACGTCCCTCCTGACAAGGTTCAGCCTGTTCCCTCATAACACCTGGAAGAAGCAGCTGTAGACCTTCGTATAGAGCGACTCTGGCAAGAGGCAGATGAAGCTGATATACAAAAATACAGGAAGTCTTGATCAGGTCAACCCTTTCCCCTAAGGAGAGCCGCCACCCCTTCCAGCATCTCACCTTGACCTCAGCATCAGACAGTTTGGCTTCCCAATTTGACTTGCCATAATCAGCAGGGCCAAAATTGATGCCTAAGATTTTCACACTCTGTTGAGGCACCGGGAAGGTGTCCGGAAGTGAGAAGCTCTCACCCTCCCTACCCATCCAAAGAACTTCACATTTGTCTTGATTGACCTTGGAGCCAGACGCCTCAGCATACTGATCCATCACAGAGACCACCTCCTGCGCCTCCTCAGTCCCGGAGATGAAGACAGAAACGTCGTCAGCGTAGGCAATGACCCTCAGGGGTGGATCACCAGTAGCACCCACTGGCACCCCACCCAACGCTCCACCATCTAGCCTCCTGATGAAGGGGTCGATAGTGAAGGCGTAGAGAAGAGGACTCAGCGGTCACCCCTGGCGCATTCCCGATCCAACCCCAAAGGGCCGCCCAACCCAACCATTCACCAACATGAAGCTCTCAGCCTCCCTGTATAACGTCTTCAACCAGCCAATGAACCTCCCCTCCAAACCGTACCGGTCCAGGAGACGCCAGAGGTATTCGTGATTGACCCAATCAAAGGCCTTTGCCTGGTCCACTGCCATCAAAAACTTTACCCATCCTTCAGCCTTACACCATTCCAGAGCCTCCCGGACAGCTAACACCGCTGTGAAGGTGCTCCTGCCCTGGATGGAGCAATGCTGCTGACGAGAAAGCAAACCGCCTGCCACTGGCGACAAGCGCCAGAACAAGATCTTGGCTTTCTATCGACATTGAGCAGGCTAATGGGGCGCCAGTTCTCAATAGCCGAAGGGTCCTTACCCTTTGACAGAAGGATAACTGCAGACTGCCTCATGCAGGGAGGGATCCCTCATCCAAACAGCAATTGTAAACCTCCGCAAGGCAAGGCGCCAAGCTGGACTTAAAGGTCTTAAAAATTCAGCTGTTAAACTGTCTGGCTCAGGAGTCCTCTTAATGGCCAGACTGTCAATAGCTTTGGCCACCTCTTCTGCAGTAATTTCCCCAGTCAAACTTGCAGACGAGACGTTACCCTCCAGACCCGGTGTAGACTCCAAAAAGTTCAACTTCCTTGTCTGGTCGAGGTGCTTCTCACTCAGCAAGTACACATAAAAGGACCTAGAGACTTCCAGAATCCCTGACCTGGATCTTGTCAGGGACCCCGTACCATCCCTCAGGGCAGAGACCGTCTTAACCGCTGCACCCTGTTTGCAATTCTAGAAAGGGTCAGGCGAGTGGTACTTCCCATAATCCCTCTCCAGAACCAAAGAGGTCCGCCGGTCATACTGGTACTCTCTGAGGAGAAGCTTAACCTCTGATATTGCCCCAGAATCTCCACCGCTAGAAACAAGGCGGTCGAGCTTCCTCCGCAACCGTTGGTAGGCGTTATATTTGTTAAACTGCTTTCTCTTACCTATGGCCTTGAAAAACCTGACGATCCGCACTTTAGTAAGCTCCCACCACTCCAACTTACTGTTGCAGAAATCCAACATGGTCTCCTGGGCCTGAAAGAACTCCTCGAAGGATTGTCGCACCTCCTCGTCTTCCAGCAGGGCAGAATCCAGCCTCCAGATGCTTTTCCCTCTCAGTGGCATGTCTGAAATATTTAAAGTCACAGTAAGCATAAGGTGATCGGAAAACTCCACCGCCCGACACTCAGGTGCCGAAAAGGCAGAGTCCTCCTTCAAAAAAAACCTATCTATCCTACTCTGACTATTACCTCTCCTATACGTGAAACCAGTGCTGTCTGGGCTGCTCTTAACCAAGGCATCCACCAGACCTGCTTCCCTGACTATAGCATTCAGAAAAACGCTGTCATATCCCAGCCTGTCATTGGAGCCTCTCCTGTCCTTGGGCCTAGTTACGGTGGTAAAATCACCTCCAAAGACTACCAGCCGGGACGTAAAAAGGAAAGGTTTAATCTTTGTGAAGAGGCATTTCCTGTCTCACTTGGACTGCGGCCCATAAAAATTAATCAGATGCAGTTCCTGCCCCCCCACAAGGACATCCAGGATCAGACATCTTCCAATCTCCACCTCAATAACCCACCGCCACGTTACCATGCCAGTAAAAAGTACTGCAACCCCGCTGTAAGGCTCAGCCGCAAGAGACCAGTAAGAGGGACCACGCCTCCACTCCCGCTTGGCCAGGTGTATATCCGCCAAGCTGGACAACCTGCTCTCCTGCAAAAAGGAAATATCAGCATCCAAACCACTGATCAAAAAATAAGGCTGTTTCTCGTGCACTTACAGATTTCAGGCTGGCAACATTAATGGTTGCCACCTTCAACGGAGCGGGAACTGCCATTAAGGAGATTGAGAAAGGCGTTTCTTGACCTACCTTCTGGACTTTCGAGCAGGATCCCTCACCCTCTTCAGGAACCCACCTCCCTCCTCATCCCATCGGGCACGTGGGGTCACTAGAAGCCCCCCTTCCTCCCCCGACAGAGCCCCAAACCGATTATCCTGGGCCAAGTCTTCCACCTCCAAGGAGGAGACTGACCCCGCCTCAGAAAGGACAGGCTGATTCCGCTTCCCCACAAGGGACCAACCCTCCTCCACCTGAACCCCATCCCGCACCTCCCGAACAGAACCTTGAGCCTCCCGAGAGACCCTCCCACAGCAGACCCAGATCCTAACTCAACAACCCCCGCCCCTTTGGTGGCCTCAACCAATTTCCTCCCTCTCTTGGGAAGGGGGAAAGGTGCTACAGAAGGGACTGCAGGGGACTTTACTGGATCAGGCTCAGCAGGGGGTAACTGAAACGGGCTGGGCCTCAGACGCCTCCCCTCCTGCCCCGGAAGACACTGCAGAAGCCACACCAGCCCTCTCCACCCCCAACTCAGCCTCCTCAGCATCCATCCGGTCCAGCTCTGCTGCCAAATCATCTACAGGTAAGTTGCATAGAGCCTTAGGACATTGGCTATAGGAGTGTCCTAAAACACCGCAGAGATTGCAACGAATCTGGTTGCAGTCCCTCGCCAAGTGACCAATTTCCTGGCACAGGAATAACAGGACAGGTGGCGGCGAAATGCCCCTTGCCACCACATCTGAGGCACACCCGAGGCTGACCTGGATAAAAAATGATCAGCCGGTCTTTCCCCAAGAAGGCCAAGGAGGGGATGTGTTGCAGGACGTGACTGACCACCCTTAAACGGACATGTGCCGTCCATCCTCCCGTCCAGATTTTCCTATCATCCAAGATTTTCTGAAGGGGTCCCAACACATCTCCATATCTCCCCAGCCAGACAAGTACATCCGAGGCCGGAACAGACTCATTCCGGACGAGAATTGTCACCTTTTTAATCACGTTCTGGCGTGAAATAAGCTTTGGGGTGAGACCCGCCCACCTGGGGCTGTTGATGTAGGTGGCCTAGAATTTTTGCCAGAAAAGGTCGAGCTGATCTGCCCTTACAAAGAACAGGTCATATTCGCCCGTTCCCACTGGGGCAATGAAGGCAAAAATGTCGACCGCCCGGAATCCCATTTCTAGGACCTGGTCTATAACCTCTTTGCAGCTCAGAGGGGGACCCTCCCTGACCCATTTTAATTGCACTACATTCCTGTGAACCGCAGATGTTGGCAGGTTCCCCGCCCTTGCTTGGAGTGACCTAGCTGACTCCTGACCCCTTCTTAATGCCGCCGAATAACTCAAAGCGGGCCTGGTCAGACAGGTACCCACTGCAGAGGGACCTGAAACAAGAGGCGCCACAGCCAGAGCAGCTGAGACTTTAGGGCCAGCCCCAGAGGAAACGGGCTCAGCAGAGGCCAAAGGCCGAGGGATTGGACCAGCAGAGGTGAGACTCCGCACCGCAGACCCTGGGGAGACCTGAGCAATAGCAAGAGGGCCAGGGGAACTAGGCACTGCTCCAGGAGCAACCACCACCCCAAAGGGACCGGGACTAGGCAGGACCTGGACCGGAGCACTGACAGGGGCAGTAACACCAACCCCCAAACTTACAGAGGGAGCCCCCACCACAGACCCTCCAGCACATGCATGCCCAGCCACCACTACATTACCAGGCACATTACCACCCAATGCGTCAGAGTCCTGCACCACGTCCTTAACCGCCGGTTCCCCAGCTCCTGCCAGCAGGCCACTCTCCAGAGCGCTAGGCATACACTCGAGCTTCACATACACCGCCCGCTCTGTTAGAACTGGCTTCGGCGGCTTCCGTGACTTCCGTGATGTCACTTCTTCCACTTCGCTGTCAGACTCCTCTGAGGTAAAGCGGAAGGCACCCGCCCGTAGTTCCTGCCCCACTTCCGCCTGGAAGCAAAGCTCTCCCGCTGCCTCCGCCTCCTCCATCCGTGTCCCCCAATCAGCCGACTGCTGCTGCCCAAGGGGGAGGGAACCAGACTCTCCCGCGCTCGCACTGCATCTTCCTTATTAGGATCAGTGCCATGCTGGGAAGATGCAGCAGGCTCAGCCGGCCCCTGCACCTGCTCACCTTCCACCATGAGCTCCTCTGACAATTCCTCCTCCTCGGAGGCCTCCTTCACCGGGCCCCTCACAGCTGCAATACTGCTGCTTCTTGCGGCCTTGAATCTGGCATTATTCTGGTACTTTTCCCAGAGTATTCAACTCTTGTGCTTCAGCGCCGCCACATATTTTCCCTGCAGGGAAACATGCTGCTTCAATGCTTCCAGGCCTGGCTTCATTGCCTCGCGCTTGGAGCTCCATACACAGTCATATTGTGACCGGAGCTTCTTCAGCTCCAAACTGAGCTTACCGAGCTTGGCCTCTTCCCTCTCCACCGCCTTGGCCCGGGCAGCCACACGGTCCTGATTCTGCAAGTAGTTTTCCCCCTTCTTAGGGGCTGTTCCCAGGTCCTCCACTGGTGGAAAGCTGGGACCGGTACTAGACCCCTCGGGGGGCCTCCCAGCACTGGACCCAGGCCCAGGATCCGCTATCCTGCCTGGGCTGGGCAGGGCACTTTAGCCCCAGGCTTCTTGGGCCTTCCTGGAGCTCAGCAGAGCACAGTCCAGCACAACCTCTCCACACAGGGTCAGGAATGGAGATATTGTATGTATTAATGTCATACATACCAGCCATCACATTTTTTAATAAAAATACAAAAGAATAAATAAGTATAAACATGACCCATAAACGTAACCAAAAGTCCAAAGTCCCTGAGGAAAAAAACATATCATAAAGGAAAACAAGGTATGCCGTCTATGGGGCTCAAACCATAAAGTCCCATTCCTGGAAAAAAAGACACAAAGGAAAGAACAATAATAACTCATAGGCCTTTATGGCCGAGAACAAGGAGCAACAAATCCGCTGTCCCCATCATGCACATAATAGAACATTGCCCGATAGGACACTAAACTTATGAAGGGGTCTATATGACCCAAAGGGCAATAGTAAATGCATACAATTTCCATTTTCCTGCTGCAAAAGGCCTCACGGCCCATACCTAACATAAATTGTGTATAAAATTATCAAAAAGAAAAAAAACTGAACACAATACCTACCCACTGAAAAAGACTAAGAAACATAGACTAGAGCGTCTGCAGCCTTCCATCAAAAAGGGATCCGAATCTCACAAAATCTAGGGGGGTGAAAAAAGGAAGGAAATAGGGATAGACCCCACCACCCGAGATCAACAGGCGGCAGCCACAGGCTTGATGTTTCTCCATGCCTCCATCCAAGCCCTCCGCCGCCACCTGCCTTTCTCAAGGCCCCGAATCTTCCCAATATCACCAAGGATGTCACGCACCACCACCTGGACAGGGAGGACTTTCTGCCGAATAGAGACCTGGCACCGTGCATTCCACGTGTAATAACGGTTCACTACACTAACTAAGAACAAGGTGTCCAAATCAAAATCCCGGCAGCTGTCGAATGCCCCATACACCCACTCTGCATAAGACATGCAATGGAGGAAAGGGACACCCAAAGCCCCACCCACCTCTTCATACACTTCTACGTTGAAGGGGCACTGAAGCAAGACGTGGTCCATACTTTCCACTTCACCCTGACATTCCGACCTCGGACAACCACGGTCCTTCAATTTATACTTCAAGTTACTTCAATGTTACTTCAAGTTACCCCTTACGTAAAGCCTGCCATGGAAGGCGAGCAAGGCCTGGTCCCTAAACTTCAAGGGAATCCGTTCTAAATTTAACAAACGTAAATCCTCCCTCATAGTATGGCCCGGGCAATCCTTCAAGGCCAATGGCGCATGGAAAGCGGTCGCCACAATCCTCTCACCCAGGAGCCTCCTAGGGAGGGTTCTGGCCTCCTCCGCCATCACATGCAGGCTTCTCACTGACTTGCCACTCTCTCAACTGTTCAGAAAGGGTCTAAACCAGACCCGAAAAAGTCTTACCCATGCAGGTGGTCTTTCTGCCAGCGTATTAACAAAGTTATGTTTTAAAAACATCGGGGAGAAAAAGACTACTGGGTTGACCATACCTAGGCCACCCTCCCACCTGGATGAGTAAGTCACATCCCGCCTGACAAGGTTCAGCCTGTTCCCCCATAACATCTGGAAGAAACAGCTGTAAATCCTCGTATAGAGCGATTCTGGCAAGAGGCAGAAAAAACTGACATATAAAAATACTGGGATCAGAAAGGTCTTAATCAGGTCAACCCTTTCCCTCAAGGAGAGCCGCCACCCCTTCCAGCATCTCACTTTGACCTCTGCATCAGACAGTTTGTTCTCCCAATTTGACTTGCTGTAATCAGCAGGGCCAAAATTGATACCTAAAATTTTCACATTCTGCTGAGGCACTGGGAAGGTGTCCGGAAGTGAGAAGCTCTCACCTTCCCTACCCATCCAGAGAACTTCACATTTGTCCTGGTTGACCTTGGAACCTGACGCCTCGGCATACTGATCCATCACGGAGACCACCTCCTGCGCCTCCTCCAGAGATGAAAACAGAAACGTCATCAGCATAAGCCACGACCCTCAAAGGCGGATCCCCAGTAGCACCCACCGGCACCCCGCTCACCGCCCCACCATCTAACCTCCTAACAAAAGGGTCGATGGCAAAGGCGTAGAGCAAAGGGCTCAGTGGGCACCCCTGGTGCACCCCGGATCCAACCCCAAAGGACCGCCCAACCCAGCCATTCACCAACATGAAGCTCTCAGCCTCTCTGTATAACGTCTTCAGTCAGCCAATGAACCCCCCCTCCAAACCGTACCGGTCCAGAAGATGCCAGAGGTACTTATGGTCAACCCAGTCAAAAGCCTTCGCCTGGTCCACAGCCAGCAAGAACTTTCCCCATCCTTCAGCCTTACACCGTTCCAGAGCCTCCCGGACAGCTAAAACCGCTGTGAAGGTACTCCTGCCCTGGACCGAGCAATGCTGCTGACGAAAAAGCAAACCCCCTGCCACTGACGACAAGCGCCAGAACAAGATCTTAGCCAGAACCTTTCTATCGACATTGAGAAGGCTAATGGAGCACCAGTTCTCAATAGCCGAGGGATCCTTACCCTTTGACAGAAGAATCACTGCAGACTGTCTCATGGAGGTAGGTAGAGATCCCTCACTCAGAAAGCAGTTGTAAACCTCCGCAAGATGAGCAGTCAAGCTGGACTTAAAGGTCTTAAAGAACTCTGCTGTCAAACCATCTGGCCCAGGAGTCCTTTTAATGGCCAGACTGTCAATGGCTTTGGCTACCTCTTCCGCAGTAAAATTGTCAGGGACCATCGCGACGCATGGGTCTACACATGCGTAGGCGTCTGTCAAGACGTGCAGGAAGCAGGGCACTAGGACCCAGGCGCACCCGTCGTCTTGACAGTACTAGGCAGGCACTGGGACCTAGGCGGCGCCTGTCAGGTGCAGGGCGAGCTACTTAAACCAGCCCTGCACAGACACTTGTTGCCGAATGGTCTTTTGTATCCTGTTGCCTGTGTAGTGAGTACTCTGATCTGGATTGTCTGACCTTGTTGCCTTCTCCTGTCCTGACCCCTTGGCTTGCCTGACTCTGCTCCTGGATGTTCCCTTATAGATCTGATCTTTTGGTATTGACCCTGCGTGTGACCCGACTATCCTTTGCCTATCGTCTTGTACCTCACCGACCCGCTAGTTACCGACCCAGCTTGTTTGACTCTGACTTTGGTCATCCATCCATCCATCCCTCAGGGATCCCTGGGCTGCCTCACATCAGACTCTTAACCCGCTGGAGCCCTTGGCAGACTCCTCTACCTCCGATAGAGATACCTAGCAGCTGCGACCTGGTCCCGGAGCGCTCCAAGTCCATCCCCACCATCAGGGGCCCTGGTGAACAAGTGCTCCGGTACTTAGACTCCGCACTCTGGGAAGGCTCTATCAGGGGACTGATAGAGGTACTGTCAGGCGGTCCGTTACAAATATCTTCCGTCAAACTTGTAGGTGTGACATTACCTTCCAGATCTGGTGTAGATTCCAAAAAACTCAACATCCTTGTCCGGTCGAGGTGCTTCTCGCTTAGTAAGTCTGCATAAAAGGACCTAGAGACTTCTAGAATCCCTGACCTGGATTTAACCAAGGAGCCAGTATCATCTCTCAAGGCGGAGACCGTCTTAATCGCAGCACCTTGTTTGCAGTCTGAAAAGGGTCGGGCGAGTGGTACTTCCCATAGTCCCTTTCCAGAACCAAAGAGGCACGCCGGTCATACTGGTACTCCCTAAGGAGAAGCTTGACCTCTGAGATTGCCCCAGAATCCCCACCGCTAGAAACAAGGCGGTCGAGCTTCCTCCGTAACCGTTGGTAGGCAGTATACCTATTAAATTGCTTCTTCTTACTTATGGCCTTGAAAAACCTGCTGATCCGCACCTTAGTAAGCTCCCACCACTCCGACTTACTGTTGCAGAAATCCAGCACTGTCTCCTGGGCCTGAAAGAACTCCTCAAAGGATTGTCTCACCTCCTTATCTTCCAGCAGAGCCGAATTCAATCTCCAGATGCCCTTCCCTCTCAGCGGTGTGTCTGAAGGATTCAAAGCCACAGTAAGCATAAAGTGGTCGGAGAACTCCACCCCCCGACACTCAGGTGCCAAGAAAGCAGAGTCCTCCTTCAAAAAAAACCTATCTATCCTACTCTGACAGTTACCTCTCCTATACATGAAATCAGTGCTGTCTGGGCTGTGCTTAACCAAGGCATCCACCAGACCTGCTTCCCTGACAATAGCATTAAGAAATACACTGTCATATCCCAGCCTGTCATTGGAGCCCCTCCTATCCTTGGGCCTAGTTATGGTGTTAAAATCACCTCCAAAGACAACCAGCCGGGACATAAAAAGGAAAGGCTTGATCCTTGTGAAGAGGCATTTCCTGTCCCACTTGGACTGCGGTCCATAGATGTTGATTAGGCGCAATTTCTGCCCCCCCCCCACAAGGACATCCAAGATCAAACATCGTCCAATCTCCACCTCAATGATCCGCCGGCATGTTACCATACCGGTAAAAAGCACCGCAACTCCACTGTAAGTCTCAGCCGCAAGAGACCAGTAGGAAGGCCCGCGCCTCCACTCCCGCTTGGCCAGATGGACATCAGCCAAGCTAGCCAACCTGGTCTCCTGCAAAAAGAAAACATCAGCATCAATATCACTGAGCAAAAATATGGCTGACTCTCTAGCACTTACAGATTTTAGGCTGGCAACATTAATGGTTGCCACCTCTATCGAAGCGGAAACTGCCATTAAGACAATTGAGAGTGGCATTTCTTAACCCTTTTCTTGACCTTTTTAGAAGGGTCTCCAGACCTCTTAAGAGACCCCCCTGCCTCCTCATCCTCCATCGGGGAGATAGGGTCCTTAGACACCTCCTCCTCCCCAGACAGAGCCCCAAACATATTGTCAAGGGTCACATCCCCCACCTCCACAGAGGAGACAGACCCTGCAGATGAGAGGACCGGCTTACTATGCCCACCCACCACCGACCACCCCTCCTCTACCTGGGCACCACCCTGCACACCCTGAACAGGGACTTGGGACCCCTGAGGCCCTTTACTGACCTTTTCCTTCCTCCTTAAAGGGACCGGGAGAGCAGGCACCACCGACCCAGGTTTTGTACTCACCACCCCAGCCCCTCTAGCAGCCTCCACTAACTTCTTCCCCTTACCAGGAGGGGGGACAGACCTAACAGGCAAAACTACTGGGGTACTATCAGAAAAGGAGGGAATACCACAGGAGGATCCAAAGAAGCCAACCCCTCCCCCACCGGGGTCCCCAATGAAGCAGACTTGGCCCTCTCTGCTGCTACCTCTGCCTCCTCAGCATCCATCCGATCCAGCTCGGCTGCAATTTCTGCCGCAGGGAGGTTTCGGAGTCCCTCCGGACACTGGCCATACGTGTGGCCTAGGACCCCACAGAGATTGCACCGTACAACATTACAATCCTTCGCCAGGTGCCCAATCTCTTGGCAGAGGGAACACCTCATTACGGGGCATGTGGCCACAAAGTGCCCCTTTGCGCCACACCTGTGACAGACCTGAGGCTGGCCAGCATAAAAAAAACACGATCCTGTCTCTTCCCAAGAAAGCTGATGAAGGAATGTGCTGCAACACATTTCCCTCAACTCTTAGGCGGACTGTGGTTGTCCATCCTCCCGTCCAAATTCGCCTCTCGTCAACCACTTTACTGAGGGCCCCCATGACGTCCCCAAACCTCCCCAACCACACTGCGATGTCAGATGGTGGGATGGACTAATTTCTCACGAGGATCGTGATTTTTTTATTATATTTTGGCGGGAAATTAGTTTGGGGGACAAACTCACCCACCTGGAACTCCGGACATATATAGACTTGTACCTTTGCCAGAACAAGTCCAATTGTTCCGACCTTACAAAGGAGACATCAAATTTCCCAGTCCCTACTGGGGCAATAAAGGCAAAAATGTGAGTGGTTTTAAAACCAATTCTAGCACACAGTCAATCACCTCTCTACTGCTCAAAGGAGGCCCCTCCCCTGACCACTTCAATTGGACCACATTATGACTCACAGCAGAGGTTGGCAAGTTGCCTGTCCCCACCAGAACCAGACTGCGTAGGGACCTGAGCATGAGGACCAGGCAACACTGACTGTCCCTTCAGACTTGCAGACACCTGCACCGATGCAGCCAAAGCCTCAGCAGGAGAGCCGGACACCGCAGCATCTCCCTCCACAGAAGCCCCCACCTTCAGAGGGGCGGAGCCTAGCGGGCCAAAGGAACCAAAGCTCCCGCCCCCTGCTCTGCCAGGGGAGCTGTTTCCACATGATCAACTACAAACTCCTTACCACCGACAGTGTCCTTAACCCCCGTACCGTCCACACTTCCGGGGTCTTGCACCACGTTCCCAACTAATGGTACTCCGTCCCGCACTAAGACAGAGCTCCCCACGGAGCTTGGGATCCGCTGCAGCTGGCCAAAAATGGCTCGCTCCTTCAAGACCGGCTTAGCCGGCTTCCGCGCAGTATCCACCTCCTCCTCACTTCCGGATTCTTCCGACGTAAACCAGAAGCTCCCGCTCCTCAGGTTCAGCTCCACTTCCAGAACGAAGTGCAGTTCTCCCGCCGACTCCGCCTCCTCCACTCTCGATCCCCAATCCGCACAACGCTGCCTGGGGGGAGGGAGCCTGAACCGCCCACCTCCTCGGCGTCCTCCATATCTGCCGGCACCATTTTTGAACTTGTTGCAGCGGGCGGATCAGTCAGCCCCTGCACTCGCTCTCCTTCCTTCACCAGCTCCTCCGACAACTCCTCCATGGATGAGGTATCCCCTACGGGACCTCTGGCCGCCGCCACGCACCTGCTCCTTGCTGCTCTGAAGCAGCTATCATTTCCAAAGTTTTCTTTCAGAATTCCACCTTTCTTCTTCAAAGCAGCTACATATTTAGCTTGCTGAGAGACTTTCACCTCCAGAGCATCCAAGCCCGGTTTCATGGATTGCCCTTTGGTGCTCCATACCCTGTCATAACTGGATCTCAATTTTTTTAGTTCCAGGGTTAGCTTGGCCAATTTGGCTTCCTCCTTCTCCACCTCCTTCACTCTGGCCACCACACGCCCCCGAAATTCTCCATAGCCTTCCCCCTTCCTTGGGGCTGTTCCCAGGTCCCTTTATGTTGATGGATCAGGACCGGTATTAAGCCCCTCAGGGGATCCTCCCCCGGCAGGGCCAGGCCCAGGAACAGACCTCCTTCCTGGGCTGGCTGGGACACTCAAGCCCCCGGCTTTTCAGGCCTTCCTGGAGCTCAGCAAGCACAGTCCAGCACAACCTCTCCACACAGAGTCAGGAATGGAGATTTTGTTATTGTATTAAATTCATACAAAACAGCAAACCAATGGTTATATACAAAAGTATAAAAATGTAAATAATTAAATAAATAGGTATAAACATTACCCAAAACGAAAAAAAACCCCAGAATTTCCTGGGAAGAACACAACAAAAAGATACTCATAGCTTTTATTGCTAGAGACTAAAAGTCCTGGAAGGGAAAGAAATCAAATTTTCATATAGGCCTTTATGGCTGAAAGGGTAACAACAAAATCTGGACAGAAGAGTAAGGCATTATACTCATAAAGGACCTTTCTGGCCCGAGACCAAAAAAAGAACAGTCAATTTCCATTCTACTACTTCTGATGGCCGTTATGGCCTAAACTAATGCCTTCCATATCTAGACATATATAAACATATATATATCTAAAAACATATATAAGGTGCAGCGCTAAAATAGTAAAATGGCATATATAACATATATAATATATAATAAAGTGCAAATATCAAATCACACTGCGTTGAAGTTAAGTGAGATGAACAAGTCCCAAAATAGGTCAAACATGGGGATCCAATAGATCCTAGTAGGTGCGTGGGATGAGATTCTGTGTATCACACGGTGAATCTGAGGTAAAAATTGAGCACTCACCAGAAGTGCGTCAAAAAAACGCATGTAGGGTTAATCCTGTGGTATCAGATAGCGATCATCAATGGCCAAGATAGGGACAAGATCCTACACCTTCCAATAGCACCTTGGGTATATAATTCAAATTTCATAAGCGTGTCTCAAGCGTGTCACCATCCGGGGTCCCCTTTTAGAGCAGATTCTGCAAGTGGGGTCTCTCATAGAAGAGAGCCCAATAAGGGACACCACATAGTGTGATACCGTATAAAATGAGTTTATTTAAAGGTACAACATGTGTCAGGGATCCCCTCGATCCCCGCCGCGTTGGTCCCGGCGCAGGCGCAGTATGCCGCCTGGCGCAGGGACTCGAGCACTGGGTCCGGGCCGGCCGCGGCGTTCGAGTTCGTGCATGCGCAGTAGAAGCCACGGCCGCCCGCTGGGCACCAATGGCAGCGCAGGGCGGGATATTTAAACGACCCTGAGCTGTCATTCAGTGCCTTCTGGTCTTTCCTGCATCCTGTATCCTGTGAACCTGTACCCTGTAAGTTATTGACCCGGATTGTACCTGACCTTGCTGTTTTCTCCTATTCTGACCCTTGCTTTGCCTGACCTCTCTCCTGAATGCCCCCTATTGGATTTGACCTGCTGTTGCTGACCTGGCGTGTGACCCGACCATTCTATGCCCGCTGCCTTGTACCTTGCCGCCCTCTCTGTTACCGACCCGGCCCGTCTGACCTTGCTCATCCATCCATCCCGTGCAGTGGGGTCTTCTGACCTCCTCACATCAGACTCTTCCCCGTGGGAGCCCCTTGCGCATACTACTACCACTGACGGGCGCACCCGGTAGCCACGACCTGGTCTCAGGGAGCTCCAAGTCCATCTCCACCATCAGGGGCCCTGGTGAACAAGCACCCTGGGACTTAGACTCCGTGCACTGGGGACGTCTATTCAGTGGAGTGCTAGTAGTACCGCCGGGCGGTCCCTTACAGTACCAGAAGGCCATGACTGAGTCTAGAGGAGGTCCCTCGCCGCTGGAGGAGATCTGCAGGCACCTGTCCAAAATTGACACAGACCGTATCGGCCCTGCAGGATAGATGTCAGCGGATTGAAACTCAATTCCAGGCCTGCACTATATCCACTCCCGCCCCACAGGCCGCGGTCCCCACATCTCCAGCTGTAGCAGCCCCTGTGCTGGTGTCTGGGGCATCCGCACCACTCCCGGCGGCTGACCCCCGAGTACCCTTACCGGAACGTTTCCACGGGGACCGCACACGTTTTAGATCATTCCGCGAGTCCTGCCTCCTCTATTTTGAGCTACAACCCCGAACCTTCGTGACTGAATCCGTGAAGGTGGGGTTCGTCATCTCCCTCCTGCAGGGTGAACCCCAAGACTGGGCCCATCGATTACGGGGAAAAAACGACCCTCACCTCAGTTCGGTTGACAGTTTTTTTGATGCTATGGCCATCCTTTATGATGACCCACAGCGGGCAGCTTCTGCTGAAGCTACTCTGTACACGCTCCGGCAAGGCCGCCGAGCGGCGGAGGAGTACGCAGCTGAATTTAGGCGATGGATGGGGGATACTCGCTGGAACGAGTTCGCACTCCTGCATCAGTTCCGTATTGGCCTATCAGATGGCCTGAAAGACGAGCTCGCCCGGGTGGAGGTACCTGAGACTTTAGAGGACTTAATAGCACTGACCATTAAGATTGACCGTAGACTGCGGGAACGCAGGTTTGAGAGGTCCGGCCAGGGTCATGGAAATCCCTGGGGATCATTTCAGGGTCCCAGTCAAACACCTAGGCCAGTCGTCCAAAACCGGCCACCTGGAGACAACCCCGAACCCATGCAGCTCGGCCTGGCACGGCCTAAACTATCCCCAGAGGAACATCTGCGCAGACGATCCCAGAACCTGTGCCTCTATTGTGGTGAAGCTGGTCATATGGCGCGTTCCTGCCCGCAGAAACTGAGTAAGTGCACCTCTTCTTCCTTATCCATTGGCAATGTTGGTCCATCCCAATACTTAGTGGTACCCCTTTCCTTTCAGCTTCCAGAAAGGACCGTGGAAGTATCGGCCATAATTGACTCTGGGGCATGCAGCTGCTTCGTGGATATTAATTTTGCTCACCAGCAGGGTATTCCCCTTCAATTGAAACAGAAGGGGTTCAATATTTATTTGGCCGACGGTTCCCGAATAAAATCGGGGGTAGTGAACCAGGAAACCCCCTCCATCACCACTGTCATTGCCGGCCAGCACCAGGAATTCCTCCGCCTGGATGCTATAGCTTCACCCCTCTTCCCAGTCATTCTGGGGCTCCCATGGTTACGGGCCCATAACCCCCAGATTGACTGGGAGACCGGAGTAATCACGTTCCCTTCCCCATACTGTCGGATATACTGCCGCACTTCGGGCCCGGGGGCCCCCTAAATCCTCCTGTGCTCTGAGGGGGAAGCTGAATTAAAACAAGTAATCCCTGCGGTCTACCATGGGTTTTTAGATGTGTTCAGCAAACGGGGAGCTGATACTCTACCCCCCCACCGCCCTTATGACTGCCCCATTGACCTGTTACCCGGCTCGGAAATTCCTTTTGGGCGAATCTTCCCCCTTTCAGAGCCCGAATTGGGGGCCCTAAAGGAATATATCGAGGACAGCCTCCAGAAGGGGTTCATCCGCCACTCCACCTCACCGGCGGGGGCGGGAATCTTCTTTGTTGAAAAGAAGGACAAAACCTTAAGGCCATGTATCGATTACAGGGAATTGAACAGGGTCACGATAAAAAACCGTTACCCACTACCATTAGTACCTGAGCTGTTCCAAAGTTTAAAGTCAGCAGTGGTTTTTACCAAGCTGGATCTGAGGGGGGCGTACAACTTGATTCGCATAAGGGAGGGGGACGAGTGGAAGACGGCCTTCCGCACCCGCTTCGGTCATTTTGAATATCTGGTCATGCCGTTCGGGTTGTGCAATGCTCCAGCCACTTTTCAACACTTTGTAAATGATATTTTTAGGGACTTTCTGGATGTCTTCGTGATCGTTTATTTAGACGACATTCTGATTTTCTCCCCGTCTTTGGGGGAACACAGAATACATGTAGCAAAAGTATTGGGGCGGTTGCGGCAGCATGGGTTGTACGCCAAGGCAGAAAAATGTTGTTTTGAACAATCCAGCATTGCCTTCTTGGGCCTGATTATCTCCACCGCGGGGGTCGCGATGGATCCCCAGAAGGTCGCTGCAATACTGGATTGGCCTGAACCCACAGATAGGAAAGGCGTCCAACGATTCATCGGCTTTGCAAATTTTTACCGGAAGTTCATCAAGAACTTCTCGGGTCTGGTCTCCCCCATTACTCAGCTAACCAAGCTGGGAACCCGATTCAGATGGACACCAGAAGCGCAGGGAGCTTTCGAAGTCTTAAAGAAGCTGTTCACTTCGGCACCCATTTTGGGTCACCCAGACGCCGCTCTGCCCTATATCTTGGAGGTAGATGCATCGGAGAATGCGGTAGGCTCCATCCTCTCCCAACGAAAAGGCACCAAGGAACTGCTCCACCCTGTAGCGTTCTTCTCACGGAAGCTGACCCCAGCGGAGAGGAACTATGATATCGGTGATCGAGAGCTACTAGCGATCAAAACGGCATTAGAGGAATGGAGGTACCTGCTGGAAGGTGCGGTGCACCCCATCTTAATATTTACTGACCACAAGAACCTAGAGTATCTGAGAACCGCCAAGCGTCTACGCCCGCGACAGGCGAGATGGGCACTATTCTTTTCGAGATTCAACTTCCACATTACGTACCAGCCGGGATCAAAGAACACTAAGCCGGATGCGTTATCACGGATGTACGAAGACGCCAAGGAGACCCCAGTACCTGACACCATCCTGTCCTCGGGTAATTTCTTGGCCCTTCAGTCGGATCTTCGTTCCAGGCTAATGGAGGCATCCACAAACTTCTCTACCCCAGGCGGAGGGCCACTCCGGAACAAGGGGGGACTCCTATGGAGGGAAGACCGAATTGTGGTGCCGGAAGTAACCCGAACCTTGGTCTTGGGGCATTGCCACGACCGCCCAATGGCGGGGCACTTTGGCCCAGAAAAGACCCTGGAACTTCTCCGACGCTCATTCTGGTGGCCAGACATGGCTAAGGATTGTAAGGGCTATGTCAGGTCCTGTGTCACCTGCCAGAAGAACAAGCCAGCAAGAAACAAGGTTTGGGGTCTGCTGCGACCCTTACCTATTCCTGAACGGCCTTGGCAAAAGATCTCACTAGACTTTATAGTCGAGCTTCCGCCATCCCGAGACCACACGGCAATCCTGGTAGTCGTGGACCGCTTGTCCAAGATGGCCCACTTCATCCCGTTGAAGAAAACCCCCTCGGCGGCCGAGACCGCGCAAGTCTTCATTCGTGAGGTAGTCAGGTTGCATGGGGTCCCTGAAGACATCGTCTCGGACCGAGGGGTCCAGTTCACGTCCAGATTCTGGAGGGCACTGTGCAAAGCCCTGGACATCAAATTATCTCTCTCCTCTGCGTTCCACCCTCAAACTAACGGTCAAACCGAAAGGACCAATCAGACCTTGGAGCAATACCTAAGATGCTATACCTCGTTTACTCAAGATGACTGGCTGCCACTTCTTCCTTTAGCGGAATTTGCGTATAACAACGCCCGCCACTCAGCAACAGGGCAGTCCCCGTTCTTTGCCAACTATGGCTTTCACCCAGTCTTCCTCCCGGATTTGGTGTCGGAATGCCCAGTACCAGCAACACAAGATGTGGTAACATTCTTCGCTGCGAACAATAAGAAGCTTCAAGTGGCCATCAGTCGGGCCCAGGAAGACTACAGGAAAGCATTCAACAGGAAACGGAGAGGAGATCTGGTATTGCGGCCTGGGGAGAAGGTTTGGCTGGCGACGTCCAATCTAAAGATGCTTTGCCCGTCAAAGAAATTGGGACCCAAATTTATAGGCCCCTTCTGCATTAAACGGATGGTTAACGAAGTAGCCTACGAACTCGCCCTCCCTGACACGCTCAAGATCCACCCGGTCTTTCATGTGTCCCTGCTGAAGCCAGTGGTCCCAGATGCCTTCCCTGACCGGGAATCTAGACCCCCGGAAGCGGTAACGGTCGAAGGAGAAGAAGAGTTTGAGGTTGAAACAATCCTGAAGTGTCGAAGGAGGGGAGGCCAGACCCAATTCCTTATCAAATGGAAGGGCTATGGTCCTGAGGACAATTCTTGGGAACCAGCCCATAATGTCCATGCACCCAGACTTGTCCGGAGGTTCTTTCGCGATCACCCGTGGTGGAGAGATCGGGTGGGCATCCGGAGGTTGCCCGTAGGGGGGGGCAATGTCAGGGATCCCCTCGATCCCCGCCGCGTTGGTCCCGGCGCAGGCGCAGTATGCCGCCTGGCGCAGGGACTCAAGCACTGGGTCCGGGCCGGCCGCGGCGTTCGAGTTCGCGCATGCGCAGTAGAAGCCGCGGCCGCCCGCTGGGCACCAATGGCAGCGCAGGGCGGGATATTTAAACGACCCTGAGCTGTCATTCAGTGCCTTCTGGTCTTTCCTGCATCCTGTATCCTGTGAACCTGTACCCTGTAAGTTATTGACCCGGATTGTACCTGACCTTGCTGTTTTCTCCTATTCTGACCCTTGCTTTGCCTGACCTCTCTCCTGAATGCCCCCTATTGGATTTGACCTGCTGTTGCTGACCTGGCGTGTGACCCGACCATTCTATGCCCGCTGCCTTGTACCTTGCCGCCCTCTCTGTTACCGACCCGGCCCGTCTGACCTTGCTCATCCATCCATCCATCCCGTGCAGTGGGGTCTTCTGACCTCCTCACATCAGACTCTTCCCCGTGGGAGCCCCTTGCGCATACTACTACCACTGACGGGCGCACCCGGTAGCCACGACCTGGTCTCAGGGAGCTCCAAGTCCATCCCCACCATCAGGGGCCCTGGTGAACAAGCACCCTGGGACTTAGACTCCGTGCGCTGGGGACGCCTATTCAGTGGAGTGCTAGTAGTACCGCCGGGCGGTCCCTTACAACATGTATAGTGAAGGTAAAAATGCAAATGCAACACTGACCAGATATTAATCAGGATGACCACCTGCAGTGGTCAGACGTCCAGATACTGCACCCCCCTGACGCGTTTCGTGCGGTGCACATTATCAAAGGGTCCTGGGCTAATATGCAGGGACGTCTAAAAGAGCTGTTTATATGTCCAGTTTATTGTTGAAAAGGCGCCAGCGATTATCGCGGTGGCCATTTTCCCGGTGATTGGCGCATGCGCAGTGCGTCGGCGCCATTTTGTCGTGGATATCCGGCTTGCAATGATATCCACCATAGGGCGACGCCATTTTGTTGGCAGTATTCAAATGCACATCATCAACGCAAGTCAGTGTGCATTATACACTGACCTACAGAGATGTCTCCTATAGGATGGCGCCATTTTATGGGTAGTGTTCAGGCGCAAATAAACAATATAAATCACTAAAGCTAGATAGTCCAGAAAGGATGGATCCTATCTTTTATAAAATAGAAGATCAGGTTATTTTAAAAGGCTTTTCAGCAAATTAGATATACCCCAATATAGTAATAATGATATATAAAATTAGGGCACTCAATAAAGTATCATAATAGGACTATCCTGAATAATACATGGTCAGATACAGTAAAACAAATTAAATACAAAATTCAATTAGTACAGAGGTTTCTCATGCAGAATATCAATATGCAGACATAGATATATACTACAGATTAAAATATAGAACGAACATGGAGTTAATAATGACTAATAAAAGAAAATCATAAAAGTCGATCAACCTAAAAAAAATCGACCAACTTAAAAGTCGACCACCCTATAAAAAATTGTATATAAAAAGGGGGGGGGGGATTATAATATCATATTAAAATGAATACAGAAAATTTAAAACAAACAAGAAGGGAGAAGAAACAGATATGTCTAAAATATATAGCATATTGCTCAATAAGTCAGTAAAACTAGGTATAGACAACATTTAATAATTGATCAGCTATTCTCTATAAAGCAGTTTAAATCAAAGTCGACATTAAGCCCATTAGGGTGCAAGGAGCCAAGTTTGTATATCCACTTTGACTCCAATTGCGACACCATTCTTTTATTATTTGATCCTCTCCAATGGGCATTAGCAACACCAATACCCATAAAGCTCAATAAGGTTGGATCGTTATTGTGTCGTTTTTTGAAGTGATGTGATAGGGAATGTTCTTTAAATCCCTTTTTTATGTTAGATACATGCTCCCTGAGTCTATCTTTTAAACATCTGATGGTGCGTCTCACGTACTGCAATTTGCATGGGCATTGAAGGAGGTAGACCACATTTTTACTAGTGCATGTAATAAAGTCGTCTATACCATATGTTGTCCCTTTTACAGTAGAACTAAACGATAGACTTCTTTTAGTAAACTTACTACATCTGCATATAATACATTTTTTGCAGGGAAAAAAACCTTTTAGGCCAGAAAACATTGTAATATTTTTAGGAGGGTCTACAATGTTAGAAGATATGATGTTTCTAAGTGAAGTGGCCTTTCTAAAGGTAATTTCTGGTTTGTCAGGTAGTAAGTGCTTAAACACAAGGTCCAGTTTTAAAATTTTCCAATTCTTTTTGATAATTCGAGTTATAGCTTTATGCTGTGTTGAATATCCTGTTATAAACGGACAAACTCGACTTGTTCTTTGTGTGGCGTTATTAGTGAGCATGGTGTCTCTATTAGATCTACCTATATCACCGATAACTTGGTCCAATACTGTTTCTTCGTATCTTCGCTTATGAAATTTGAAGTATATACCCAAGGTGCTATTGGAAGGTGTAGGATCTTGTCCCTATCTTGGCCATTGATGATCACTATCTGATACCACAGGATTAACCCTACATGCGTTTTTTTGACGCACTTCTGGTGAGTGCGCAATTTTTACCTCAGATTCACTGTGTGATACACAGAATCTCATCCCACGCACCTACTAGGATCTATTGGATCCCCACGTTTTACCTATTTTGGGACTTGTTCATCTCACTTAACTTCACCGCAGTGTGATTGGATATTTGCACTTTATTATATATTATATATGTTATATATGCCATTTTACTATTTTAACGCTGCACCTTATATATGTTTTTAGATATATATATATGTTTATGTATTTTATTGGAAGGTTCTTTTTTGGTTACCTTTTGGTGTTCTAGCCGCTTTGAGATCTCCGGATAGCACTCGCATATTATCTTTATATTATATCTAGACATATCCAAACCTAAACAGAGAACAACAACAGAAACAATACCTACCCATGAAGAAGGCTAAGAAACTTAGACCTTCAGCGTCAGCAGCCTTCCATCAAAAGGATTCCATACCAACAAAATCTAAGGGGTGAAAAAGGAGAAAACAGGGACAGATAGCACCACCCGAGATCAACAGGCAGCAGTTACAGGCCTGATGTTCCTCCACACCTCCATCCAAGCCTTTCGCCACCACCTGTCTTTCTCAAGACCCCGAATCTTCCCAACCTCACCAAGGATGCCACTCACCACCACCTGGACGGGGAGAACTTTCTGCCGAATGGAAACCTGATACCGTGTATTCCACGTGTAATACCAGACCACTAAACTAACTAAAAACAAGGTGTCCAAATCAAAATCCAGGCGGCTTTCGAATGCTCCATACACCCACTCTGCAAAACTCATGCAGTGCAGGAAAGAGACACCCATAGTCCCACCCACCTCTTTGTACACTTCCACGTTAAAGGGGCACTGAAGCAAGAAGTGGTCCATAGTTTCCACCTCACCCCGACACTCCGACCTCGGACAACCACGGTCATCCGGAGGATGGTACTTCAGGTTACCCCTCACGTAAAGCCTGCCATGGAAAGCGAACCAGGCCTGGTCCCTAAACTTCAAGGGAATCCTGTCCAAATTTATTAAGCGTAAACCCTCCCTCATGATATGGCCTGGGCAATCTTTCAAGGCCAGCGGCGCATGGAAAGTGGTCACCAGAATCCTCTCACCCAGGAGACTCCAACCTGACCTCCTCCGCCGATACATGCCACCTCCGGAGGAACTTCAGGCATGGGGCCACGTAAGCCTGGAGCTTACCGTGCTTGACCCACAGGCTTCTCCCTGGCCCGACACTCTCCCAACTGCTCAGAAAGGGCCTAAACCAGATCTGGACCAGTCCAACCCATGCAGGTGGTCTCTCTGCTAGCATATTACCAAAATTATGTTTCAGGAACATCAGAGAAAAGAACACAATCGGGTTGACCATTCCTAGGCCACCCTCCCGCCTGGATGAGTAGGTCACATCTCGTCTGATAAGGTTCAGCCTATTCCCCCATAACATCTGTAAAAAGCAGCTGTAGATCCTTGTATAGAGTGACTCTGGCAAGAGACAAACAAAACTGACATACAAAAAGATGGGAACCAGAAAGGTCTTGATTAAGTCGACCCTTCCCCTTAAGGAGAGCCGCGACCCCTTCCAGCACCTCACCTTGACCTCGGCATCAGACAACCTAGCCTTCCAATTTGACTTGCTGTAATCATCAGGGCCAAAATTGATGCCTAAAATTTTAATACTCTGCTGAGGCACCGGGAAGGTGTCTGGAAATGAAAAGCTCTCACCCTCCCTACCCATCCAGAAAATTTCACATTTATCCTGGTTGACCTTGGAACCAGATGCCTCGGAATACTGGTCCATCACTGAGACTACCTCCTGCGCCTCCCCCATCCGAGATGAAAACAGAAATGTCATCAGCGTAGGCAACGACCCTCAGGGATGGACCCCAGGGGCCCCCACCGGCACCACGCCCAACTCCCCAGCATCTAACCTCCTGGCGAAGGGATCGATGGCGAAAGCATAGAGCAAGGGGCTTAGCAGGAACCTCTGGCGCACCCCGGATCCGACCCCAAAAGGCCGCCCAACCCAGCCATTCACCAACATGAAACTTTCAGCCCCTCTATACAACGTCTTAAGCCAGCCAATGAACCTCCCCTCTAGGCCATACCGGTCCAGGAGGTGCCAGAGGTACTCATGATCAACTCGATCAAAGGCCTTTGCCTGGTCCACTGCCAGCAAATACTTCCCCCAGCCCTCAGCCTTACACCGCTCCAGAGCCTCCCGGACAGCTAACACCGCTTTAAAGGTACTCCTGCCCTGGACCAAGCAATGCTGCTGCCGTGAAAGCAGACTGTCTGCCACTGACGACAAGCACCAGAACAAGATCTTGGCTTTCTATCGACATTGAGTAGGCTAATGGGGCGCCAGTTCTCAATAGCCGAAGGGTCCTTACCCTTTGACAGAATCTTTCTATCGACATTGAGAAGGCTGATGGAGCGCCAATTCTCAATAGCCGGCGGATCCTTACCTTTTGACAAGATAATTACAGCAGACTGCCTCATAGAGGGAGGGAGGGACCCCTCATCCAGACAGCTATTATAGACCTCTGCAAGGTGGGGCGCCAAGCTAGACTTAAAAGCCTTAAAAAACTCAGCTGTCAAACCGTCTGGTCCAGGAGTCTTCTTGATGGCCAGACTGTCAATAGCTTTGGTCACCTCTTCTGCTGTAATTTCCCCTGCCAAACTTGCCGCCCGGACGTTACCATCCAGACCCGGTGTAGATTCCAAAAAGCTCGACATCCTTGTCCTGTCGAGGCGCTTCTCACTCAGTAATTCCTCATAAAAGGACCTAGAGACTTCAGAAGCCCTGACCTGGATCTCGTCAAGGACCCTGTACTATCCCTCAGGGCAGAGACCGTCTTAATCGCTGCACCTTGTTTGAAGTTCTGGAAGGGGTCGGGCGAGTGGTATTTCCCATAATCCCTCTCCAGAACCAAAGAAGTACGCCGGTCATACTGGTACTTCCTGAGGAGAAGCTTGACCTCCGAGTCTGCCCCAAAATCTCCACCGCTAGAGACAAGGCGATCGAGCCTCTTCCGCAACCGTTGGTAGGCGATGTATCTATCAAACTGCCTTCTTTTTCCTATGGCCTTGAAAAACCTGCCAATCTGCAGCTTCGTAAGCTCCCACCACTCCGACTTACTGTTGCAGAAATCCAGCACAGTCTCCTGTGCCTGAAAGAACTCCTCAAAAGATCGTCTCACCTCCTCGTCCTCCAGCAAATGACGAATTCATCCTCCAGATGCCCTTCCCTCTCAGTGGTGTGTCTGAAACATTCAAAGTCACAGTAAGCATAAGGTGGTCAGAAAACTCCACCGCCCGACACTCGGGTGCCGAGAAGGCAGAGCCCTCCTTCAAAAAAATCCTGTCTATGCTACTCTGATTATTACCTCTCCTAAATCTGAAACCAGTGCTGTCTGGGCTGCTCTTAACCAAGGCATCCACCAGACCTGCTTCCCTGACTATGGCATTTAGAAAAACGCTGTCATATCCCAGCCTGTCATTGGAGCCCCTCCTGTCCTTGGGCCTAGTTATGGTATTAAAGTCACCTCCAAAGACCACCAGCCTGGACGTAAAAAGGAAAGACTTGATCTTTTGTGAAGAGGCATTTCCTGTCCCACTTGGACTGCGGTCCATAAATCTTAATTAGGCGCAGTTCCTGCCCCCTCACAAAGACATCTAGGATCAAACATCTTCCAATCTCCACCTCAATGACCCACCGGCACGTTACCATGCCGGTAAAAAGCACCGCAACTCCGCTGTAAGGCTCAGCCGCAAGAGACCAGTAGGAGGGCCCTCTCCTCCACTCCCGCTTGGCCAGATGTATATCAGCCAAGCTGGACAACCTGGTCTCCTGCAAAAACAAAATATCAGCATCCATACCACTGATCAAAAATAAAGCTGTTTCTCTAGCACCTACAGACCTCAGGCTGGCAACATTATTCGTTGCCACCTTTATCGGAGCGGGAACTGCCATTCAAGGTAATTGAGAGAGGTGTTTCTTAACCTTCTTCTTGGGCTTCTTAACAGGGTCCCTAGACCTTTTTAAAGATCCTCCTTCCTCATCCTCCATCGGAGAAGTTGGGTCACCAGAGCCCCCTCCCTCCTCCCCCGATAGAGCCCCAAACTTATTTTCAAGGGGCCAAGTCCTCCACCTTCAGGGAGGAGACCGACCCAGCAGCGGAAAGAACAGGCTTGTTCCGCTTTGCCACAACCGACCACCCCCCCTCCTCCTGCACCCTATCTGACCCACCCGGGGAGGGACCCTGGACTCCTCGGGAGCCCTCCTCAGGGACCTTATCCCGACGTAAGGAAAGGAGAACTGGGGGAACGGGCCCAGAAGGCCCGGGCCTAACTCCCACCACCCCTGCCCCATTGGCAGCTTCTACTAATTTCAACCTTCTCCTGGGAGGATGGACAGGAACAGCAGGAGGGACCACAGAGGACTGGACCATAGTAGGCTCAGCAGAGGAGACAGATACAGTAGGGGCAGCAGAAACCTCCCCCACCTCCATTGAGGCTGCCACAGAGGCCAAACTGGCCTTTTCTGCAGTTATCGCTGCCTCCTCGGCATCTATCCTGTCTAGCTCCGCCGCTATCTCATCTGGTAAATTACGAAGGGCTTCTGGGCACTGACTATAAGGATGGCCGAGAGTACCACAAAGATTGCAACATACAATATTGCAGTCTCTGGACAAATGGCCAATCTCCTGACACAAGGAGCACCGTATGACCTGACACGTTGCCGCAAAGTGCCCCTTGCCCCCACAGCAGTGGCACACCAGTGGCTGATTGGCATAGAAAATAATGAGCTGGTCCCTTCCAAGAAAGGCAGAGGAGGGGATGTGCTGCAGCAAATTGCCCACCACTCGCAACTGCATCGTAGCCGTCCACTCACCTGTCCAAATCTTCCTATCGTCCAAAATTTTGGATAGGGGCCCCAAAACATCTCCATACCTCCCCAGCCAAACCACAATATCAGAGGCCGGGACAGACTCATTCCTAACCAGTATCGTGACCTTCTTGATCACGTTCTGCCGGGAGATGAGCTTTGGGGTAAGGCCGACCCAATTGGGGCTATGGATGTAAATTTCCTCAAATTTCTGCCAGAAGAGATCCAGCAGTGCTGGTCTCATAAAGGACACATCATATTCTCCCATACCCACAGCAGCAATGAAGACATAGATATCAGCAGCCTGAAACCCCATTCCCAGGACCCTATCTATGACCTCCCTTTGGCTTAGGGTGCAGGGCCCACCCCAGTCCACTTTAGTTGAACCACATTCCTCCGTACCGCCAAGGTTGGAAGATTCCCAGCCCGCGCTTAGGGAGGCCTAACCTGGCCTTGGCCACATGTCACAGCCGCCGAGTAGCTCAAAGCAGGCTGGACCACCGGGGTGCCCACCATAGAGACACCTGGAACTGGGGGGGCCGCACCTGGGGTGGCAGGACCTGGGAGGACAGGCCCAGGTATAACAGGACCAGAAGGGCCTTGAGGACCTGCATTTACGGGGGGGCCCACCGGGGCCTAACCTGGGGAAACAGGAACACCAGCAAGGGGACCCGGGGGGGTAGGCGACACACCAGAAACCACTTCAGCCCCCAAAGGGGCAGGACCACACGGGACCTGGGCCGGAGGGGCCGCGGAGACCGGGACACCCACCCCCTGGCCTGCAGAAGGGGTCAGCGCCCCAGACACGTCTGCACATACTTTACCAGCCACCCCTGAGTCCTTGGGTGCGCCACCAGATCTGGAAAAGTCCCGCACAGAGTCCCCGGTCAGCAGCTCACCCGCCTTTGCCAGCAGTCCAAGTTCCACTGAGCTGGAAATGTGCTCCAGTCTGACGTATGCCACCTGCTCCTTCAGAACCGGCTTCGCCAGTTTGCGCGGCACTATGTCATCCACTTCCCCTTCTGAATCGCCTGACGTAAAGGGGAAGTGACCCGCACGTAACCCCGGCTCCACTTCCGTCAAGAAGCACAGTGCTCCGGCCGACTCTGCCTCATCCATCAGAGTTCCCCAATCAGCGGACCGGGGGGAGGGAGTCCGAAACTCCTGCGTCAGCGGCATCTTCTTTAACTGGAGCCGCCATTTGCTGAGAGGATGCAGCGGGCCCAGCTTGCCCCTGCATCGGCTCACCTTCCTTCACTGCTGAGACGTCTGATAGCTCCTCCATGGAAGAAACCTCTTCCACTGAGCCCCTTGCCGCAGCCACGCTCCTGCTCCTTGTGGCCTTGAAGCGGGTCTCATTCTGATATTTCTCCCTTAGCACTCCACTCTTCTTTTTCAAGGCTGCCACGTACTTGCTTTGGAGGGCCACCCGCTTTTCCAATGCCTCCAGGCCTGGCTTCATCAACTGGCGTTTTGTGCTCCAGACTCTGTCCTATGACTGACAGAACTTTTTGAGCTCCAGGCTCAATTACCCCAACTTTGCTTCCTCCTTCTCGATCATCCTGATACGGGTTGCCACCCGGCCGCGGTGAGCGCTGCAATCTTCCCCCTTCCTTGGGGCTTTTCCCAGGTCCTCTATGGCTGAAAAATAGGGACCGGTACTAGGCTCCTCCAGGGGCATATCAACGCTGGACCTAAGCCCAGGATCCACCATCCTCCCTGGGCTTGAGCAGGGCACTTTAGCCCCAGGCTTCTCGGGCCTTCCTGGAGCTCACCAGAGCAGCCTTCCACACAACCTCTCCACACCGCTGGTGGTGCTGATGGGCTCACCTGCCATGTGGGCTGCAGTACCAGTGCTTGCCAGGGAGTGCTTTCAGCAGCCAGGATCTCACTCCTGCAATCAAGCCATCACCTGAGGCTGATTGCAGGAGGTGTATTTAAGAAGAACCAGGCCTGCAATCAGCGCCTTGGTGTTTGTTTCCCATGGGCCCCTGTACCTGATCCTGTCGTCTGCCTGCCTGTTTCCTCTGCTTGACTCTGACACTGATCAAACTCCGCCTGCACTGATATTTAGAGACTAGATCGGTGTTGTAATTTGGGGCAGTGTTATGAACTGCTTTATACGTCAGTGTTAGTGTTTTGAATTTTATCCGTTGGGCAATTGGAAGCCAGTGGAGGGATTGGCAGAGAGGGGTGGCAGATACAGAACGGTTAGTAACGTGGATGAGTCTGGCAGCAGCATTCATGGTAGACTGAAGTGGGGATAGCCTGCGATGAGGTAGGCCAATGAGGAGGGGGTTATATAATAAGGGAGTGAATGAGTTGCTTAGTGGTTTCCGAGGTTAGGAGCACTATTTGAAAGCTGAAGACAGGGACACTGCATCTGATAGTTCCTCTATAGATAATAACAGTCCAGAGAAGTTGATTGCTTACCTCTTTCAGAGAGCATGCATTCTCTTTGGGAGGGATTGCTAGTGAGGGTCTTCTGAGGGTCCCCATCATTCTGACTTTTATCCAATACAGTCCTGTGTCCCTGAGATGGACAAAGTTCAGAAGTGTGTAGAGAGGGATTTAGTCACGTTGGCTGACTCATTTCATAATTCATTTATCAATGTTGATAATTTAACTGTACAAGAGAGGAGGACCATGAGAGATTTACAACAAGACCAATCCATTGTCAAATGCAGTTCTGACAAGGGTGGTCTGGTGGTTGTCATGGCTGCCTTAGCTTACAAGGAGTAGGCGATCAGACAACTATCAGACTGGAATACCTATAGCATACTGAAAAGTCATCCAACGAAAACCTATAAGGGTATCCGCCAGAATCACTTACAAAAGGGTGCATTTTTATATATTTTTAGCCCTAGGAATGTAACTACTCTTGTCCTGGAACACCCAGTTCTACCAACCTTCCATCATCTCCCTAAAACTCATAATGGTGTAGATCAGGGCTTAAAATGTTGAGTCTAGACCTACTAGCCAGGCACAAACCTTACTCTCCACCAGTTGCCCCACCCAACCTTGCCCAGGTCCGCCTCCAACCCCACCCCTGGCCCATCCCCCAACCCCGCACCCAGACCTGCAACAACCATGCCCCCTTAAAGCTTATGAAATAAAACTTTTCTTTAGAATAAAGAGTCCAAAATATAAAAAACTGCAATTATAACATAGCTTTATTATGTCAATTTAAACATAGCAGCAATAGCTTAATAGCAATAGAGTGCCATCAAAATATCAAGTTTTACAGCTTTAAACCAGTAGTAAACATTTTGTATTTTTTTGTTTATCTCCTGCATCTTTAAAAAGAGATTTTAGTAACTAAAGTCTCTTTTAAAAGATGTAAGTTTAGTTTACAAAAGTATAGCATAAGGAAAAGTGCTTAGTTTGATGCCAAAAAAATGGAATAATAATTACTGTAAACATGTTGTATTTTTTATCTCCAGCAGAGACCTTAGAGAAGTGTGGCATTAAGAATAAAGAAAAAAGTGCCTCTTTAGATGGCCAAAAAACATTGCATAAAATAATTAACAATAGTAAACATTTTGCATTTTTTATCTCCAGCATTTTATTGAAAGAGAGCTTAGAGAAGTAATACATTAAGAAAAAACAAAAAAGTGCTTATATAGATGCCAAAAAATATGGCATAATAGTGAACATTTTAACAAAGATGTGCTAATAGAGCAGTCATGGTTTATGTTGTACAGCAGGACCAAGACTTGTGTAATACTCTTTTTCTGATGCAAAATATCACTTCAATGGCTGTGTGTGGATTGCATTCTATTCAATTAAGAAAAAAAACACCAAAAAATAATTTTTTGGATGACAAAAAGCAGTAGGAAGCCAGTTTCATATCAAGATTTGCAATGGTTTCATTGTACAGCAGGACCAAGACTTGTGCAATGCCCTTTTTCTGATGCAAAATACCACTTCAATTGGCTGTGTGTGAATTCCAATCTATTTAATGAAAAAAAAACACACCAAAAATTGATTTTTTTTGGATGACAAAAAGCAGTAGGAAGCCAGTTTCACATCAAGATTTGCAATGGTTTGTCTTTGTACAACAGTATCAAGACTTGTGTAATACCCTTTTTCCGATGCAAAATACCACTTCAATGGCTGTGTGTGGATTGCAATCTATTCAATGAAGAAAAAAAACCAAAAAATTATTTTTTGGATGCCAAAAAGCAGTAGGAAGCCAGTTTCACATCAAGATTTGCAATGGTTTTCGTTGTACAGAAGGACCAAGACTTGTGTAATACCCTTTTTCTGATGCAAAATACCACTTCAATGGCTGTGTGTGGATTGCAATCTATTCAATTAAGAAAAAAAACACCAAAAAAATCTTTTTTTGGATGCCAAAAAGTAGTAGGAAGCCAGTTTCACATCAAGATTTGCTATGGTTTTCGTTGTACAGCACGACCAAGCCTTGTGTAAAGTCGCCTTTCTGATGAAAAATACCACTTATCAATGGCTGTGTTTGGATTGTAATCTTTTACTGGTGGCCCATTAACAGCAATCATCAAAAGATCATCCAAAGTCCCCAGTGTCAGTGATGAACGATAGATTGTCTTTATTCTGTTTTGGTAGCTAAAGCCACGTTCACATGAGGCGGTTGTTGGGGGAAGTACGGCAGAGAAATTGACCAGAGTATGTTGCTGAATCTTTCTTTCTGCTGATTCAATCTTTTCAGAGTCTCATTAAAAAAGAGTCCATTTTGAATGGAGAGTTTTAGGTCAGCCCACTCTGCTTTTAACAGGTCAATTTTGTCTTCAAACTGATTATCAAAAACATGTTTTGCAATTCTGTGCAACTCAGTCAATCCAAAGTTGTGGATGTGTGCTTTGTCTGGCCAAGATACACAAATATATTGAAAGATTGTACAATATCTGAGGAGAATGAGAAAAGCCTCAAAATTAAATGTCTTTCTGCTTTGGCTAATACAGATTGGCGTATAGACTGAAATTCTCTGTCACCAGCTTGAAGGTTGGTCAGCTGCAGCCCATGTAGTTTTCCATCTTCTGTAAACTTACTAAGAAATTCAAGTTAGTTTTTTACTTTCCCATCAGATAGATCCTGAAGAATTTTAACTGCATGTTCTAGTTTGTTTTTTACCTGTCAGATCATAAGTTCCTTGTTCTGAAGACCATCTGACAAAGGTTTCAGCTTGCTATAAAAATCGAATAGGAAATGCAAAAGTTTCACAAACTTCAGCTGTTTCAGGTCTTTCAGGATGCCTTTAACTTTAGAAGATTCAGATGATCCCTCAGTTGATATCTGCTCAAAATGGCTCACTACTGTCTTCCAGTTTTCCAGAAAAGCACGCAAGGCCTCAACTTTGCTGCATAACCAGCACACCGTGTATACATCTTTAATTTTCAAGATTTCCTCACTTAACGTGTTTGTGAGATCTTTAAGTTGCATAAGGTGTTTTGCTGAGCAATGATAATATTTGAAAACACGCTGCATCACCTCATCGAATGTTTGTAGGTATTTCCTTGCAAACATCCAAAATTGCAAGCTGCAAGCGATGAGCCACACAATGTATGCTGATCATTTGTGGGCAGACTTCTTTCATCTGGACTGCTAAACCTGACTTGTGGCCAAGCATGCTTGCAACACCATCCGTTCCCAATCCTACAACCCATGAAGAGCCTCTGTAATTAAGATGCAAATTATCCATAAAGGCAGTCAATCCTTTGAAATAACCTTCGGCAGTAGCATTTTCTAGCACAAATGTACCCAAAAAATTTTCTTTGACGGCTCCTTCTAAAACATAATGGAGATAAATGTTTGCATGTTCAGTGTAGGTTCGATCTGTAGATCCATCAATCATGATGCCAACAAAAGGTGACTTTTTAATGTTTGCCACAAGACTTTCTGTGATTATTCTTGCAATGAAATGAATGAATTGTTTGCATTGAACATTACTTCCATATTTCTGCAGAACTGGCACATCTAGTTTGGCACTCAATGTTAATAAATCAGGGAAATCTAGAAATGGCTTTTCACATTTAGGTACGTAATAAGCAATGTTAAACTTGTGTGTCGTGCTGAAACATTGCTGCGTCCATTTTTCTGATATACATAGCTAAAGGTCTTTCTTCAGGGTTGTCTCTAGCCTTTGCCTTATCAATATTCTCTTTGTGTTTATTACATTTGTCATGCCCTACAAAAGTTTCCTTTTTAAATGGGCCATTTGCCCATTTTTCATCTGAAATTTGGGGGAACGGACTGCAAACTTTACTTATAACTCTATCATTTTCCTTGGAGTAAGCAAGCCATGAAAACTGATCCAGCCAATGTGTACTAAAACTGCGTTTTTTCGCGGTCTTTCCAGCATCACCATCATTTGTCCTTTTAGTTATTACGGCAGTGGAAGTTTGTGGCAAACCACAACTAGCAACTGAATTACCTATTGATTCATTCTCTTTTTCTATAGGGTTTGACTGGGACTCCACAATAGTAGGATGATCTTTTTCTGTAAAAAAAAAATCTTAATTTGCTCTGTTTCATGTTGCAGGGTAAACAAGGAGACCAAAAAAAATAAGGAAAAACTCACAGGCATGAGATATGGGTTGAATACTGGAAATTAGGACCACTTTTTTGTATTACGTCTGGGCTGCCACAGATGACTCAGGCTAAGGAAGATCCTCCATGAGATGTGATCATGCTAGTTGCACTGTCAAGGCCGGTCTTGGCTGCCTATAGGCCTTTCTGCTGGCTGAGCCTATTAAACGCTGGTCTGCTGGCTGGCTTCATTGAGTGCTGGCTTGATTGATGGCTGGCTGGCTTGATTGATGGCTGGTCTGATTGATGGCCTGATTAAAGTTTGGTCTGCTGGCTGGTCTGATTGATGGCCTGCTTAAAAGGCTGGTCTGCTTGAAGACAGATTAACAGCAGGTCATCTGAGCGGCAGTTCAAATTAACGGCAGATCAGATTAACAGCAGTTCAGCTCACCGGCGGTTCAGATTAAACAAGGCAGTTCAGCTCAACGGCAGTTCAGATCAAAGGCAGTGCAGATTAACGCCAGTTCAGATTAAACAAGGCAGTTCAATTCAACAGCAGTTCACATTAAAGGCAATTTAGATCAATGGCAGTTCAGATTAACTGCAGTTCGGATTAACGGCAGTTCAGATTAAACAAGGCAGTTCAATTCAATGGCAGTTCAGATTAAAGGCAGGTCAGCTCAACGGCAGGTCAGCTCAACGGCAGTTCAGATTAAACAAGGCAGTTCAGCTCAACGGCAGTTCAGATCAAAGGCAGTTCAGCTCAACGGCAGTTCAGTTCAACTGCAGGTCAGCGCAACGGCAGGTCAGCTCAATGGCAGGTCAGATTAAACAACGCAGTTCAGCTCAACGGCAGTTCAGATTAAACAAGGCAGTTCAGCTCATCAGCAGGTAAGATTAAAGGCAGTTCAGCTCAACGGCAGGTCAGCTCAACGGCAGGTCACCTCAACGGCAGTTCAGATTAAACAAGGCAGTTCAGCTCAATGGCGGTTCAGTTCAATGGCAGGTCAGATTAAACAAGGCAATTCAGCTGAACGGTAGGTCAGCTCAGCGGCAGGTCAGCTCAACAGCAAGTCAGCTCAATGGAAGTTCAGCTCAACGGCAGGTCAGCTCAATGACAGGTCAGAATAAACAAGGCAGTTCAGCTCATCAGCAGTTCAGATTAAAGGCAGTTCAGCTCAATGGCAGGTCAGATTAAACAGAACAGTTCAGCTCAACGGCAGTTCAGCTCAATGGCAGTTCACATTAACGGCAGTTCACATTAACGGCAGTTGTTCAGCCCAAAGGCAGTTCAGCTCAATGCCACTTCAGATTAACGGCAGTTCAGATTAACGGCAGCTCAGATTAAAGGCAGTTCAGATTAAAGGCTGGCCTGATTGAAGGCTGCTCTGCTTTAAAGCCCCTCTGGTGGCTCGGTGTGTCTGCTGGCTGGCCTTCCTTTCAGGAGCAGGGCGGAGCACAGCTGCTTGCTTGGGGGGTCTGTCCACGCATTACAATTGTGAGGGACCAATGGCGACCCCAGAAAAATAAACAGGGTGCATATATATAGATACCACAGTCAAAACTGGGAGGGCACTGATAATTTTCACCACTACCATATGAGGATGTGTTCCTATGCATAGTCAGCTACCAATTTTATTGAAAATATTTTTTTTTTATTTTAAATTACATTTGTAGCTGATTGTGCATAGGTGTGCTGTGCTTTTTTTTCTTTTTTAATTTTTTAAAATATTTAGGCCCCAGAGAGCAGCACTACAATGGCGTGGTTGTTTTTTTTTAATGTTGTTGATGTTTTTTTTTTTTTTGGTCTTGTGCAGCACAAAAAATTTCATTTACCTTAAGCTGGCGTGTGTAGTGATGTGCGCCGTTGGCGGGTCTCTCCTTCACGTGTCCCCTACGCCGGTGTAGAGCGGGCTTCTCCTCGTGTCCCCCAAGGCGGTGTAGAGTGGGCCTCTCCTCGTGTCCCCCAAGGCGGTGTAGAGCGGGCTTCTCTTCGTGTCCCCCAAGGCGGTGTAGAGCAGGCCTCTCCTCGTGTCCCCCAAGGCAGTGTAGAGCAGGCCTCGTGTCCCCCAAGGCGGTGGAGAGCAGGCTTTGTGTCCCCCAAGGCAGTATAAAGTGGGCCTCATGTCCCCCAAGGCGGTGTAGAGTGGGTCTTGTGTCCCCCAAGGTGGTGTAGAGCGGGCCTCGTGTCCCCCAGGGTGGTGGAGAGCGGGCCTCGTGTCCCCCAAGGCGGGGGAGAGCGGACCTCTCCTCGAGTGCCCTGCGCCGGTGGAGAGCAGGTGTCTCCTCTCAGCAGAGGAGAATGGACCTCTCCTGCACCTGTCCCCTCAGCAGCGCTGCCAGTGTAATGGCGCTGCTGAAGAAGAAGCCGAAAGTTGGAAACCGGAACTAGGCTTCACAATGAGGCTTGGAGCGCAGGTGGAGCTGCTCCACCTGTGCTCACCACACAAGGATTTCCCTTCGCATTTGGCAAGCGACTTTTTCAAGCCCTGGTCTAGATCCATTACATGAGGGAAACAAAGAAACACAGCGCCTCTAAGTATGTACTGTGAAGGTATTTAATAGAAAGTTAGGTAGTAACTCACATCTTAGAATATAAAAACAGGCTCATGGGTAAGAGGGTGAGACGTCTGTAGCCAGATGTTGTTGTGTGTCTGATCCAGAGAGGAGATCGATTGAGTCCGTCTGCAGGTGGTGCTGTGAATGTGCAACATGGATGGTAAACCTGGTGGAATCTCCAAGGTGTCTGCCAGCAGATGGTGCTGTGCATATGCAGCATGGATTGTGAAGTATGGCAGAGTCTCCAAGATGTCCGGGATCAGCACATGTGGCGTCTGACGTCATCAAAATGCGACGCGTTTCTGTGCATGTGCAGGATGAGACGAGTCCAGGTGCGCTCTTTCATCAGGCAGGGAGGAGCTGGGGATGAAAGAGCCTTTTATAGAGTAAGGGGCGAGGAAAGGAGGAGGAAGCTGTCACAGAGCACCAGACAAGCTGTCTGTGAACAGGTAGATTAATGGCACAGGTAGAGGGATAATATACTTATATAAACATATCATAAAACATGGGTTTAACATAAAAGCAAGATCAGCACAATATAAAAGGAATTAAATAGTGAATGTTGTTAAAAATATGAGACACTTAGAAGTAATGTTAAAAAGCATGGCATTAGGGGGAAAAAATCAGAATTTTTTTTTTAAAAAACAGAAAAACAAAATTATTACACACATAAATAAATATATATATATATATATATATATATATATAATAAATAGGTATATATTAGAATATATATATGTGTGCATATATACCCATATGAAAAGGACAAAATGGACACTTGGTAGAGGATAACCCTACGTAGGAAAATAGTTTTGGTATAGGTTCCTAGCATGGAAAGGAAATTAGGGGATGTCAAAAGGGGCAAAGGGTGATAAATGAATTGCATAATTTATGGTAGCCACAGCAATGCAATGGATATGTGGCAACCATACGTAGATAAGAGGGCATGCTGTAATGGAGATGCATGCGTATATGTTTAGGTCAAAGGACAGGTTAATTTGGTATGTAACAATAGTGCGGTGATGACGCATGCATATATGCTTGTGTCAAAAAAAAACAGATTAATTAGGTCTGTGATGATAGTGTGGCAATGACGACCAGCATGACCGGAAGTGGTGTAAACAGATGTCTAACCATTAGAGCCAAGGGGGGAGAATGAACAATGGAAGTAAGGATTTTTATATATATATTATTTTATATATATTTTTAATTTAATTAATTAATTATTTATTTATTTATTTATTTATTTTAATGGACCGTATGGATCTCCATTCTGACATAGAAAAATCCAAATATGGGATTTTAGATTTTACTCTGCTCTACCCCATACCCTGTTCTTAACTCTCTGCACACTAAAAAGGAAAAATCTGATTTTCTTTATGTGGAAGGTTCAAAAAACTAGAGAGAATCATCCATTCTGCCAACACCCAGTGGTGGATGAATTCTTCCTACGACAATATAGATGGTCCAAAATAACCCCCAGAGGGCTAAGAATCCTTAAATGTTGTCCTTTTCTGACCCCTGATATTCACAAAGAATGGACTGCTGTCTCTGAATTTTGCACATCCAAATGGATAGATATTCTCATTACCCATAGACATTCCAGATTTGAACAACTTGCCCACCATATACAAATGTTGGCCACAGACATTACAGAATTTAACACCCCTATTCCCACATCATGGTTAAACACTTTAAAAAGGAATACCAAAAGAAAGGAAGATCATTTAATTAAAATCAAACTCAATAAATTCCGTAGAGACCTGGATGACTACAATTCCCATAGAGTCTTTACCTGGAACAAGCACCATCATAATATTCCCTCCCTTCTCACCCTAGATCCATCCATTGTACATCCCACCTATTCTCTACACCATCCCCAGGACACTCCTACCTACCCTCCATCATTCCCTGTCCCTGCTCCCAAAGCCACCCCTACTAAATTGCCACTACTCCCACATGGTATCCAATATGGGGAACCCTACCCCATAACCCACGCCCCCCACCACTACCACTACTGTGGCTATATCTAATCCAGTCCATCACCCTACAATTCATTCTCCCCCATCAACCGCTACTGCACCCATATCTAATTCAGGCCATCATTCCAAAACCCAACCTCATCCTTTTTTTTACACAAATAGAGATTTCTTTTGGTGGTGTTTGATCACCACTGGGATTTTTATTTTTTATTATATAAATGAAAAAGACTGAACATTTAGAAAAAGATTTTTTTTACTTTCTGCTATTAAAAATACAGTAGCCAATAAAAAAATTTTTTTTTAATAAATCTAGATATATAAAATGTATTCTGGCTGCAGCTGAGCTGAGCGTCTGTTACACTCCCATAGACACAGCCCTGCCAGCACACTTCCCCCTCCCCTCACACGGGGGAACAGAGAGGAATACAGTTGTTCCTCCTCCTCATCTTGCCCCTGTTCCCCCTGTTTCTGCCCGACCTGCCCACACTCTTATTCCCAGTTGCCACCATTCCATGTGGAAAAATAATATACCCAAAGGTCAATTTTACAGACTCAAGGGAAATTGTTCCAGGGCTGAGGATTACATTTTACAAATTAGAATTTTACTAGATAAGTTCAAAGAACAGGGTTATCCTGAGGACCTCCTAAAGAATGCCTATGAGACCTATTTGAAAGATCCCCCTGCTGTAGATACTAAAGTTGTTCCTGAAAACAACAATGTTAGATTTATCTTGGGTTTTAATGGCAACTGCAGTGCCATTTCCCATATTATTAAGAAACATTGGCATATATTGTGCTCTGATCCAAATCTAGCTCCCGACCTACCGGCAGCTCCCCAGATTGTACGGAAGGCCTGTACCTTAAAAAATATAGTTGCACTAAGTAAACTTTTCATTCCTGTACTAAGAGATCCATGGACAGTAGATGCTATTGTGATAATAGAGTGGGTATCTTCCAATGCTACAAATGTGGCTGTCTCACCTGCCAGTCTATCCCATAAGGTTTATCTTCATTTAGTGACAAATTAATAGTTTTACAATCACACAGTTTATCATATGTTCCACTGAATACATGATATACAGTATGTCTTAAAGTGCCCATGTAACCTTCTCCTTGAAGACTCATAATAGAGGGTAACGACAAGCACAGAATCCCACGACATTTTGCGTCCTGCCCTTGGAAGAACTTTTAAGGAATTGACAGTTCTTGCTATAGAACACATCCATTACTGATAATGAAAGATTTGAGTTGCTATGTAAGAATGAGACCTTTTGGATTTATAAGTTGGGTACACTGTCTCCCCATGGTTTGAAAGAGGACATCGACATTCACACTATTGTATGAATGTAAAAATGGCTGCCACCTTCCTCCTTTTTTTTCCCCCTCCTCCGTTTTTTTCCCCCTCTCTCCCCTTTTTGGTTTATTCAGTTCCTTTTGTCCATTTGTGGTGTCCTCTTCTTTTTTTTCCCCCATCCTCTTTTTAAGCACCTTCCTTTCACTTCTCTCATGACTAAAAAAGTTAGAAATATGATTATGTCCGCATATCGGACCCTTACAATATATTTTCAATATATTTGTTTTGCCTAAAATATTTTGTACATTGGTATATTGAATTTTGGTGAAATCTGCGGTATTTATTTATTTTTTTAAAAGGCTGTAACAAATAAGTTGTCACATAAATTACACTCAATGATGTTCTTTATTTCCATTTCTGTACCTTGTTTTTAATTTTTTTGCTTTGTTTATAAAAACTGTTTTAGGAACGGGCAATACAAGGAGTTATTAGCTTGCAGTACGGCATCAATGGATGACCCTCACTCCTGGCCCCTCCACTCTCTCTTTTATAAATTGTTCATTTCATCCTGGATGCATCACATGACCCGAGGAAGAGGCTTGCCCTGAAACATGTAGTCATAGCAACCGGTTTGTTCTGTTTTTGGGTGTTCGCTTATAGATGGCTCTTGAAGACATCAATGGTCTCCTTTTCCCTTATATCAGCTACTCTTCGGGTCCGCCTGTACCGTGATGTCACTTCTGGGTGCCTCGTGAGTGTCATTGATGGTCCACAGACCTGAAAATACAGAGATTGTTGATTCCAGTTGTGGTGACACCACTATTCCCTCAACTCCTGCTGGCCTCTGGAGTTTGTGTCATCCATTGGTGGACGCTGCCCAGAACTGACAGGTTAGGAGCATCTGTGTCTGTAAGCTACCTCATTTCTGGATGTAATCTAAATGGTCTTAATAAATTGTGCAAATCTTTTATCATTTTGGGCTCTGTTTACGATAGTCTCACCTGGAACTGACAAAAAGGTGCTCCTCTTATTGACTTTTACAGTTTAATTTAATTCAGTTTATATGGAATCTGAGAGCAGCTATCCCTGTGGTGTTTTTAATTAGTATTCCATGGACATCCATCTGAGCACCCAGTTTCTCATTTATTTCGGATGTTGTGCCTCTTCGGGGATCCGACCTGTGGGGAACCCAGACAGCTTTCAGACACTGGCAGTGAGTTAACCAGTCATCTTCAAGGCCCTAGTGGTGGTGGGCATGGCCTTCCAGCGGGTTAAAAGACTCTGGCCTGAAAAGTGCAAGAGTCCTCAGACACTGAGGGGAAACCTCAGTCATTACTTGGGTCACCTGCTGGTGGCACTGTTGTTCCTGGAATCAAAGGGTGTAGTTCTGGTGCCCACCAGCTGGTGTCTCCCAGCAGCTGGACTGTACAAGTAATTAAGCTGTAACGGATGTGGACTTTTGGGGGTATATAAGCCCTCCCTTGACTGGAGTTCAATGCTTCAGTATTCTTCCTGCAAGCCGTGTCTCTGCCTGAACCTAATCCTTGTACCTGACCCTGATACCTGCTCCTGTGACTTGCTCCCTGTATCTTGCTGCCTGCTCCCCATACCTGGCTCCCTTCTCCCCTTGTCTCCTGTCCCGGTCCTAACCTTGTCTTGTCCATGTGTGTTCCCTCCATTTTGCATATAGTTAGGTTATTATTTGGGGTTTTTGCACTGTCACATTTATTTATCACTTGTTTATGATTTACTGGTATTGGTATTGGAAGTGTACAATTTGTCTTAATAAACTTATTTAACCTCCCTGGCGGTATGATTATTTCAGATTTTTGGTGCTGAAACGGTACCATTATTTTGCATGGAAATATGTAGTTTTTTTATTGTAGGCTGTAATATTTAGGAATAACTCACTGAAATCTGTCCGAACAAGAGTCTATTAAACATCCCGGGTATGATAAAATTTGAAACACAAAATCATAAATTATAATTTAATAAATAATCATAAAAAATAATAATATAATAATAATACATTTAATTCAATAATATAATCAAACCAAAAACACTGAAATTTGAAATATAGCGCCAAGTTTGCACATCACTGAGCAAAGTCGCAAAATTGTTTTCAGTGTCTGATGACAAATTTCTCCACGAATCATTATCACTCAATTCTGCAAGTGGTTCTGATTTACTATCGCTGTTCTCTAGCTAATCTAAACCGGCTTTTGACCTAAAGGGACGCTTTTTGGACGCCATGGACGTTTCTAAGTTTCCAGGCAGAAAGAACAGTCAAAATGCAGACAGGGGACAGGACAAAGCACTAGGGACAAAATGTATGTGAAATGGTTTGAAACAGCAATGTTTTACTATGTAAAATTTGTTTTGAAAAAAATGAAATTTTTTTAAATTTTCAAATTTCCCGCCGCCGCCGCCGCCGCCCGTACGTCCCGACGTCACAGGGACCGGAACACAGAAGCCGGATGCCAGCATCAGCTGGAGGAGATGGCCGGGGACGCTGCAGGGGACACATCGCGGGAGCGAAGGACAAGGTAAGCTCTGCAGGGACTCCCTATGCAGCGCCGCATGGTAAGCCCGAGTGTAGCTTGGGGTTACCGCTTTTGGTACAGAAACTTTACCCCAAGCTACACTCGGGAATACCGCCAGGGAGGTTAAAATGTATTCAGTCTGATTCTTGATTCCTTAAGGTACAGCCCACTAATCTGATCACCCTTGCTGGATGCCTGCATCCCTGACAATGGGTATCCCTGGAGCAGGAATCAGTACCGGTCTTTTTAGCTGGCCTTCCATGGCCTAGGGTCCATTACTTCCCATTCTCTTCTCCACACCCCTTGATCAAACCCACTCTACTTCAACTCCGTAGGTGCTACAGGCTGACCAAGACATCCAGCTTCCCCTCTCCACTGGCGCCTATTATTGGCCATCCAGAATTCATTCCGGGTTTCTCTCTGACAAGGCCTTTAACTACAGCCAGACCTACACTTGGTTAGAGCTTCTACCTTTCTTGGTTCCTCTGGATGAGTCCACTCATCGGTCCAATATAGTGCACTCAACCTCAACTCTTCTGTTTTGGGCAGGAGGAAGATATTGCAACTCTCCCACTTTCTCTGGTCTCTCCTAGACCATGCCCATTTCCGCAGATGACCCACTTCATTTGAATACCTTTGTCTGGGAGATGAGCCCCTAAACAAATCTTTCTCCTTCTCCTATGGTGGTGACTCTGGGGACTCTGTTGTAAGGGGGAGGACTCTGAAGGGGAACTCTGATGGGGTTTCTTGATGTAAGGAGGGAATCTAATGTGAACAGGAGGGCTCCATGCTGTATTTTATATGTTGTTTTGATGTTACTTACTCCTGACCCCTGCACTCTATATGTTGTACGTTACATAGTCCTGACAATAGTGTTCAATGCCCCAACAGTTGATGGTTTTGAATTAAGTGCTCCTTTAAGATAGGCTCAGACAGACAGAGATCACTTTTAGTGTGCAGAAAAGCATATGCAATGGAAATATTTATATTTAAAAAAAATGCTCCTTCTTTTTGCAATTTATGTGTACCCATGAGACTGTCACTTGTGACTTGTAAGTAGGATTATTTTGTGGGTATAAGAACTATGTTATATTTGTGCAAAGTAACTAGGCACAGATTCTCTATAATCACCCCCCTTTAAGCTCTTCCCATTGTTAGGCAACATTTGCCCTCTGCATTATTTCCTACTGGCCTCTGTACTCTGCCTCGTCTTCTACTGACTTTTGAACGTTGTCTCACTTACTACTGACCCTTGTCCTCTGTCCTGATGAACCCCGTACACTGCCTTGCTGACCCCTTTCCTTCTCCCTGCTGACACCCTGTACACTGCTGTGCTCACCTTCCAACGCCTGCCCCCCTGACCTTTTTTACTGCAGCTGCACATTAAAGAGGCTAGATCAAGCCCTGGAGGCTACACCCCTGAAATTTACACAAATGTTTTGCATTTCATTTCTATTTTAACCACTTGGCAACCATGCTGTAACTGAATGACAGCTACAGCGCAGTTGTCCAGTTCATGGAGGGCGTCATATGATGCCCTCCCGTGCACCCACAGCAGAGCGCACCCGGCGATCTCCGTGATTACTGTGTCCTACGGACACAGCTGCTCATGTGATGTGGAAAAAGGCCAATCACAGAGGCCTTTTACCACATGATCAGCTGTGTGCAATGACACAGCAGATCACCAAGTGCAGTTGCTGGTTATCGGCTTCACTTTCCTCAAGCTGTCACTAAATAACGCCTTAAACATCTTTTTTATTATATATTATCAACTACTATTGGCGTACTATTGTAGTTAACCTTAAAATGCTGAATACATGTTCATCAATATAAATCCTTTGTGTTTGTCTTAGATACTCACCAGAATGAGAAAAGCTTGGAGGTGATGATCCTTCTGCGGAAGCTCTGGATGCATCTGGAAACCATGAATTTAAAGCTAAACATAAGTATCATGTGGACACTGACAGCATACGAATTTCTAAATAATTTTGAAATATAACAGAAAATACACATAACTTGCAGCACTTCATAGGGTGATTTCATAGAAAAGTGATTGAAGGTACTGTATGTGAGTTATGTGTATGTGAAAATGGATTGTTGTTAATAATGGCTTTTATGTGTTTTGTATAATACCTTTGTGGAATATGCAGATTATAATGATGGTGTGTCCCTGTTTGTTTACAGCATATCAGAAGCTTGTGTACTTGCGCTGAAGAATAGTGGGATGCTATTTCCTGCCAGAAGCTGCTGTGACCACAGGGATATAGATTTTTGTTAAAGATGGAAGAAAAGGGGGTGTGGTCTGGTGCAGCATTGAGTAGGACGCTGTGGAAAGACCTCCACTCACTGTTCATCCTGTTTTCTTTAATCCTGTGCTCCTGTGATCCTGATTTACACTCCAGCATGCCCCTTGGGGATTCCACTTACTAGCTGCTCATGTAGCCACCTTGCAAGGTCTCTGAAGCCAATTTAAATCTGGAGAAATTCAGACGGCAGGACAGGGAGGCCCAAGAGGAAGATGGCAGCGTTGATTCCTCTCCACTGAATTAGGTGGCACCAGACACAACAAAGCTTTGAATGGATTACATGCCTACACAAGTTGGGGACAGCTTGGGGGGAGCTTTCTATACGGGTTTTTTTTCTAATAATGTTGATAGGCCTCCTACTCATCTGTGTGGGACTCCCTTTAAACTTAATGAATGTTTAACCCTGACTACCCACATTTCAAGACTGAAGCAGAATTCTGTAGTTGCTCTCACTCAGGCTATCCAAGGATTAACTGATAGGGAGGAATAGTTTATAGCGGAGCTTTCTCCAGACCAATCCGCTCATCTCAAAATGCAAAAACTCTTCAAAAGGAAGATAGACCCCCAGTAATCACTCATTCCCAAAGTAATTTGAGTGTGAACCCCTTACTGACCCTCAACTGGATGCTGCAAAATTTCACACTTTTTTCCACACTCTGTTCCCCACCTTAAGAGAGCAAGATGAAGCAGTTATGTTAAAGAATAAGTTCACCTTTTAGAAAAAAATAATAAATGCACATTTTTTTGTAAAACAAATGTGAATTTATTATTTTTGTTTGCAGGAGCCTGTAAACCATTGTAACAGCAATCATGCAGGTCTCCTGCAGATCTGTCAGTATATCTCCTTGCTCATATGGGCTGTAAGGGCAAGCAGATATAATGAGAGGGAGAATGAATGAACTACCACGGTGCTTCACAGCGCCGTGGTAGTTCATTGAGGACTACAAGCTGACAGACACTGATGCTGTCGGGACTTGTAGTCTCTGATTCACATCTGAAGGGGGAGAGGGGGAGCGGGGGCCGGTCTGATTGTAACATGTTACATGTTATTATGTTAATAACCTTTAACTATTTTGGAGTGCTTCACATTGTGATGAACAAGTAACCTTGCTAGAAGGGTCATTCGCCACTGATGACATAGCCAAAGCCATTGTCCAGTTTTCCTGGTCTAAATCTCCAGGTATTGATGGCTTACCCATTCTCATTATAGTTATGTCTTGGTTACTAGACTCTTGACATTATATAAATATATATATATATATACACACTATGTTACTGAAGTCCATGTGAGAAGCCCTCATAATTCCTATTCCCAAACCAGGTAAAAATCCTGAGTTATTTGAGTCTTATTGTCCAACTTCCCTTCTGCAGGTGGATATCAAAATCTTAGCTAAGATTGTGGCCATTCATTTGAACCAGGTTATTTTATCACTTCCACCCTGATCAATCAAGCTTTATGCCAGGCAGGAACACTTCTTTCAATCTTTGTAGGTTGTTTGTGAATTTACAAGCCTCTCATGAAAATGTCAGCTCTAGTGTGGTTGTTAGCCTTGATGCAGATTAGGCTTTCAAATCAGTGAATTTGGCATTATCTTTTTCAATGTTTGAAATGTTATAGGTTTGGCCCTCGCTTCATCAAATAAGTGAAGTTGCGTGTTCATATGACTCGCATCAAATGCAAGGTCATATAATGCTTGTTGTGCATCCACCAGGGCCTCTTATATGCTTGGATTCCCGCTTACGTACTTGTGATATGCTCACCAGGACCTGTGCACTAGGGTGCTCGCTGTCATCCAAAATAAAATCGGTGTGGGTCCCTTTAAGGCTGCTTAAAACATGCCAACAGATAGAAACAGCCGCCATAGGTATAGTAGTTACAATTTCAATGATTTATTCTTAAAACTACACTCACATTTACTTAAAAAATGGTTACATGTTACACAGGCTCCATGTCCTATCTGACTTGCCTGCTCCATTATATCCTAATTCACCCTCCCCCTCAATCCTAGTTTAAATACTCTTCTAATCCTCCCAAAAAAACTCTCCCCTAGCACAACAGACCCCCTTTCATTTAGGTGTAAACCATTTTTAGCATACTGTATAGGTTTAACCCCAATGAAAAATCAGCCCAGTGTTATAGAAACCCAAATCCTTCCCTCTTACATCAGGTCGCTAGCCATGCATTCCCTAAATTCCCGCTGGGCTGGAGAGCAGTACAATAATGAGTGTCTGCAGGCAACAGTGAAGAATGGTGGAGGTTCCCTGCAGATTTGGGGTTGCATTTCTGCAAATGGAGTTTGAGATGCTGTTTTGAAGGCAAAGGGTGGTCAAACCAAATATTCTTTTGATTTGGATTTCTATTCAGTTCAATTTTGTCCATTTTGAGAAAATAAACTTTTAACACTTCTATTTATGGAAGCTTTCTTAATTTACAGCATTTTTTTTACACCTGCCTAAGACTTTTGCACAGTATAGTGCATATTTAAATATTACGGTCTTATATATACAATGCAATATTTAATGAAGATATATATATGTATATATATATATATATATGCACATCTGCCTTTCTCCATTACTTCACAGTAGCAAAAGTATCTGTGCTTTGTGTCTCTCATTCACAGTGGAAGATTCATATTACTACAGTGTTAATACTTTCCAAGTGCTCATCAAGCTCTGCTGAATAGTGAAGACAATAAGCTGACCTGCCTATTTGTAGGAGCCTGTATGTTATTTAGTTAATGTGCCCATCCCTTGTTGGAAACCTTTTAATGGCATTTAATGGTTCTCAGGGAGAGGAAATGCCTGATCACCGGTCATATGTGCACGTCTGTGTCCGGAGTGACTCGGGAAACTATTTTCCTTCCAACACACACAGAGTAATACACAAAGACTCTGGAAATTAACTCTTTTGTCTTTATTTAGAAAGACTGTATAACCAGTCAGATTACTGCTAGTTTGGGATAAATGGTTTTATAATTTTAGGTGATATTGGCACTATATGCCAACAATTCTGGATGCTAATTACTATGGGCAGAAGCCACATACAATTATCAACATATCTTTAATACAATGGTCCTTTTCTAAATGATCAGTGTACCAACATTGGACATAAACAGGCTTAGGCAAAAGTTTAAGAGGTAGTAGTGGAGGGGAGCTTGACACAGATTTTAAGAGATTATCAAAAAGGGGACAAAGTACCGTATTTATTTCAGCTCAGTTGGCAGCTCACCATAAAGACAAGGATCCCAGCTGTGAACACAAGAGCTGACTATTGTCCATAACACCCTCTGGCTGCAGATCAGTCTGCTTAGGAATACTTGTGAGTCCATTTAACTTTCTGCCATTTCACCCAGCCCTGATGAAGGGGGATTATGTGGCATCAGAAAGGCATTGGTTGTCCTTTGCCCTTCTTGGTGTAACCAGAACTATATAGACTTACTACTAAGTTCTTACTCCAAAGGATTTTTCATTTGGTGTTCTCTTTGACCATATACATTTAGTGAAACGTATGGCTTTAGCACAGTTAACACAATTTTGTGAGTGAACAAAGTTAAAGAGAGACTGTCAGCTAGCCTAATTTAGGGGGATATTGACATGGGCTGTGTAAAGTCCCCCCTCCATCCTGACCCACTGATACTCACCTCTCCACCACTCCCCCGCTACTCCTTCTATGACAACTAGAAATTGTGGTACTTAGACCTAGCGGCCAATCACTTGGCATGAGACCTGTCACTTGACTACAGGCTTCACACAGACACTTTTACTTTGCTCTGAATACATATAACACATTTCTAAAGATTGTATTATAAAATTTAACAGACAGGAAAACCAAATATGGCATAGGCAAACATTTAGTCTTTTTTTCTAGCTGATCCAGTAATGTTTTCTTACAAAAACCCCAAAACCTAGTTGACATGTTACAACCTAATATAAGTCAGAGGAAGATAATTTCAGAGTTTTAAACATTTCCTGACCCTTATGCCTGATACACATTGTTTCCTTTCGTTTAACCCAGTGGGCTGAATGAAAAAAAACTGAGAGATCACTGTACTAAGTGATGTTAGTACAGCAGTCTTTCCCACTCTGCATTTGTGTTCCGACAGGGGAGCTGCCCTTCCACCAGAACACACTAATCAGCATTTGCAGCAATTGGCTGTGAGTGTTGTTCAGATGCTGGTTTTCCAGTATGTCCCTTTGACAAAAGCGGGTCATGGTTACATAGTTAGTCTGGCTAAAAAAAGACAAAAGTCCATCCAGTTCAACCATTAAAAAAAAAAAGTTATAATCCTATACCCATAGTTGATCCAGATGAAGGCAAAAAAAAAACTAGAAAGCATGATCCAATTTGCTCCTGCAGGGAAAAATATTCCTTCCTGATCCTCCGAGCGGCAATCGGATATTCCCTGGATCAACTTTACCTATAGATGTTAGTATCCAGTTATATTCTGTGTATCTAAGAAATAATCCAGGCCTTTTTTGAAGCAATCCACTGAGCTGGCCAGAACCAACTCTTGAGGGAGTCTATTCCACATTTTCACAGCTCTCACTGTGAAGAAACCTTTCCGTGTTTGGATATTAAATTTCTTCTCCTCCAGATGTAAAATGCCCCCTTGACCTCTGTGATGACCTAAGGGTGAATAGCTCTACACCGAGTTCACTATATGAACCACTGATGTATTCATACATGTTGATCATATCCCCCCTTAATCTTCTCTTCTCAAGAGAGAATAAATTAATTTCCTCTAATCTTTCCTCATAGCTGAGCTCCTCCATGCCTCTTATCAGTTTGGTTGCCCTTCTCTGTACTTTCTACAGTTCCCCAATATTCTTTTTGTGAATTTGTGCCCAAAACTGAACTGCATATTCCAGATGAGGACCTTAGACTGGCTTCTGTCAGAAGGACAGCTGTACACACGGTCTGAAATTTGTCCGGTTCCTGCTGAACTGGCCAGTGTTCAGAATATTTGTACCCAGAATACTACTTCAGCTGCTTAACACAGCACACATACCAGGGATGTGCAATTCCTAACGCCCAACACTCGGGACATGTAATGTTTAGCCCTGCTAACAAGCAGCAGGGCTCACTTGTCAGGTAGAAGCCAGCCTCTGCTCCCCCCCCCCCCCCCAAACGTGCAAACCTCCCCCTCCCCGCCCGCTATGTCTCCCAGGCTCTGCTTGACCATCTGCGGCCCGGGACTGGCTCAATGGGTGCCAGCTAGTAGAGGGTAGGAAGTAGAGTGGACATGTCTGCTCTCCTCCTCTTCTTATTCTGACCCGGAAGTGACGTGTATGATGTCCCTTCCGAGCCCCTGTTGTCAGTTTTCCTGGCCATCGAGGCCAGGAAAGAATGTAATGCAGTGTGATGTGCACTGCATTACAGTCAGTGGTGTAGAGGGAAGACATCCTGTGTCTTTTAGACATCTCATTAAAGAGAACCTGTCACCAAAAATCATCACATAGAAGACATTGTCCCCTATGTCATGGAAAGAAAGTTAAGCAAAAAAAATATTCTTAATTGTAAAAAATGTAAGTTTCACCCAAGCACATAACCCCCCCAAAACAATGTTGAGGTGCCCCTAAGATATACGCACATACAGACATAAATGCACATGCTGGTACACCTGCGCATAAAAAGTCTATTGTGATGCATGTTGCATATCGCCACTCATGCCAGAATGAGATCAATAATCTCCATAACACTAATAATGATCTATAAGGGGCTTTAGAAGCATCACCTATAGAAAATATATCCTTATCTTTTATATTTTACCAAAAATACTACATTAAAGTGTTACTTAACCCATGGCCCTGCATTCACTATATTTGGTCTCCCACAGTACACAGAACATGAAAGTGCAATTATTTTAGTAAATATAAACTGCTAAATACCTTTTCTCATCAGCAGTTAGAGCAGTCCTGTGAATTCTATCAGTGTTCAGCAGAGTACAAGGAAAAGTCTGTAGAAGGAGTTTTCTTTCTACTCTAGGATGCAAAACCCCTGATCTCTGTCTGGACAGTACTGATTGGCCCTGTGCTGATCACATGCTCTCTCCCAAGAAAAAAAAAAAACTCTAGCAATGCACACTAAACTGAGCATATGCAGAATGGTTCAGTCTGTCTTATCGGGAGATAAGACGTGGACATTTGAACAAGAAGAGGAGCAGGGATGTCAGGATCAAATTACCTTTATACAAAATGCAGAGGATTAACCCCTTAGGTTCCACAGTGAGTATAACAAGCATGCTGTACTGCCTATACAGACTTATTTTACTGTTGTGGGTATGTGGGTATATTTATGGTAATATCTTGTGACATAAAAAATTGTAAAAATTGTAGCTACCCCTATTTTATTCTTTGGGTCTCTGCTTTCTGAAAATATATACTGTTTTTGGCGGGTTTATGTAATCTTCAGGCCTAAAATTATTTTTTTAAATGCATGCAAAAAAAACGCAAAAAAGGGCTCTGGCAGCAAAAGGGATAAAGGATAAATTCACCTTCAGAAACATGTTGCATGTTCCACCCATTTTTAAGGAGGAACATGCAACATGTTCCAGCACCTGCAGTGTCTTGGCGATCCAAGCCCTCTGTGTGACAACAGTACTGGGAGAAGTTCCCCGTACCAACTCTCACTTTTTGAAAAGAGCCCAGCTGTGAATGAATCAACCGACATCCTTTGTAGATGTCGGCCTGTAGCTCTCAATGAACTACCATGGTGCTGTTGAACGCTTTGGTAGTTTATTGATTCTTCCTGTCAGTGTGACACTGCCTTCCTGTACAATGTACGAGCAGACAGCTTACACTGACAGTCTACAGGAGAGCTGCATGGTACCAGTGATCTGCTGAACACTTGTGCAATGCTTTCCAGGCTCCTGCAAAAATATGTGCTTTTTATTTTTTTTTTTTTAAGCTGAAATTATTCTTTAACAGAGCGGACAACTGAGCTTGATTTGTCTGCTCAGCATGCGCTTGTTCTAAGCACACAAGTGCTTCCATGTGTGAGGGTATCCTGAGGGAATAAAGTTTTTTTTTTTTCCTCATTTAGGCCGGTGCCTCATTTACTCACCCTGCAGATGCGTTTCTGCTGACCTTTAAGAGAGCCCAACACTCGCCTTTCCTGACGAGCACCCAATCGGTGCTCATTACACTGCAAGGTCTCTCCCCTCCCTGCTAGTCCCCGGATGCAGTGCTGGAGACAGGCAGGGAGGTGAGTAGGAGATAAAGAGCGCAATGTCAAAAATATTAAAAGTTTAAATCACCATAAAACCCCTTTTATTTTTAAAAGTTCCAGACATTTCTAAAAGGACCTCAGATTTAAATACGGTTTTGGTTAAAATGTGTTTTTTGTTAAATCCTGGACAAGTAGTTTTTAAAAAAATATGCACACCATACTGTGCATTGTTAAAAAGGGTTATATGCATTCTAAACCTACCCATACTTCTGGTCTCTATGCCTTGCTCTTTCTACTCTCCCTCCCTCTTATCTGCCCATTTGTTTACCACCCATTAATACCTTTTGTACTTAGGCTCTTTTTATCTCTTCTCTTTCCTTTCTGGAATCCATAGTTCTCTCCTAAGGTAACCAACATTATTTTCTACTCCTACATTAGTAAAACTTGTTACTTAGCTGACAATTCCCATTTACTAGCACAAGTTCGATAGCTTCTTAGACAAACTAAAGATGGAAGGTCTCTCCTGGTCAGCTATACAATTCAGCCTCCGTTCTTAATAACCTGCTTTCTTACTGTTAGTATTCCTTATCATAGTGTATGTCTAACATTCTTCTGTTAGTTAGGAGACAGTTAGGGTTGAACCTAATGATTATTTTCATAATCGATTAGTTGGCCGATTATTAATCGATTAATCAGATAAAAACCTAAAAAGAAAGTTGGGCCATAGGGCACACAGCGCGTTTGCAGCCGGGTGACACATAGAGGAACCAGACTGTTCATTTCTCTCCTGCCACTACTGAATACCTGCTTCTCCTCCTCTCCCTCCTGCAGGCAGGCCTTGGGCTCCTGTATGCTCCCCCTGCAGCCACCCCTCCCCCTCATTTCCTGCAGCACTGTCAAAATACAGTATACTGTTCCCAGTGCTGACAGTTCCCCCAACCACCACAGACAGGAGAGGAGAAAGAAAGCTGGTTCTGCCTCTCCTCCTCCCACCCTCTCCTCATGTGTCCTTTCTTTCTTTCTTTCTCTCCATCTTTCCTGCTCTATTTCTTTCTCGCCTTCCTTCTTTCCTTCCTTCCTCTCTCTCTTTCATTGTTTCTCTCTTTCTTTTACTCTCCTTCCTTCCTTCCTTCCTACAAAGAATTTTTATCAGAATATTCCCATCCAGAAATCAATACGTATATGGCCAGCATTAGGCTACATGTACACTAGCCTACCCTGAGCATGGTCGAGTGAAAATGCGACAAAAATGTGTGGAAATGTGGTACCTCGTTTTTGCCATGTTTCGCATTTTCCCGCAGTAAAAACATTACTATTCTGAAAATGATTCTTCCGCATTCAGGAGAGGAAGGTTTAACCTCATTTAAAAGCAGCAGCTTACAAACTCTGCTAAATGTTTATGTGTACAGAGACACAGACTTTTATGGAGTTGAGTTTAGGAGCTTTGGCAAAAAAAAAACGCCAAAAGCTCCTAAACTCAATTTTAGGAGGTGCTAGTGTACATGAAGCCTACGACATGTGGTAGCAGCAGCATGCTTTTTATATCACCTGTCATGATGAAGTAAAAAAAAAAATAGCCCTTTATAATACAAAAACAGCAGATAATCACTACTAAAAGGGGTTGATATACAGGGTATTTTAACTGGGAGTCAGACATGAATCTTCATGAAGGGAGAAGGGGAAATATTAAACTTTTATATTAAAGTAGTACTAAAAGCTGAGAATTTTTTCATGGATATAATCATTTTAAATATAATGTACAATAGTGGTAAACCTTACATTTAATTGTAATGCCTTATATTGCCTCCAGCTTCTATGGGTTCAGATGCTGATCTTCCCTGTAGAGTGCTCTTAAAGTGATTGTAAACGCTGGATTTTTTTAAACAACAAACTTGTCAAACTCACCTGCTTTGCGCAATGATTTTGCACAGTGCAGCCCTGCTCCTCCACAGTGCACCTATAGCAAGGTAAAAAAAAAAACTTCTGTCTTTATTAATTCCTTCTCCTGCCCAGGACTACATGTCCCATGATGCATTGCTCTTCACACATTCACAAGTTTTCAGGCATTTACTGATATGTATGGATGGTGTACTGAGCTTCATGTGTGCTGCACTGTGTATACTGACATGTATGGACGATGTACTGAGCTGTATGTGTGCTGCACTGTATTTTCTGATATATAAACAAATAATTCATTTTGTATGCACGCCAACTAATCAGCTGACCAACTAATTGATTATTAAAATAGTTGACAATTATTTTCATAATCGATTATAATCAATTATGATGATTAGTTGTTTCAGCCCTAGAGACAATCAACCTACATTTGGCCAATGTAGTTTTGTATACTTGTTCAAATACATTCTGAAACATTTCTTTAATAAAAACTATTAAAATAATTAAAAAAGGTCATGTGCAGTATGCGGTTTCCTAATGCAATGCACATTAATACCTGGCACAATGCATATTACTGCACTGCAATAGGGTGCAAAAGTGTGAATCTGCCCACAAGATATGCTTGCTGACACTTAAAAGCTACGAGTTTCTATCAGTAGCTATGGATCTGAAAATAAAAAATATGTGGCTTTTACAAAGTGTGTGTTTGTATAACATATATATATACACACTTCCACCCATTTGCATATATAAATAAAATATATATAAAACATTTATTTATTTTATATTATATTCCACTTATTTTGTTTCCTATTATAATTGTTTAGCTGTACCTCAAACTCACTTATCTATTCTCTCTGCCAGTAATAGTATCCGCATTAAAAAACTTACCATTTTCTGTTATTACTCACTATTAATATATATGGATAATAGATGATGAATATTTTTTTTTAAGTTTTTAGCCATTTTTTTAAATTGTATTGTGCTTTTGCCTTACATACTTTCAGTCATGTATTATTTTGAACAAAATTCTAGGGGGCTGCTTGACAAGTAACAGGATAATATGGTGTAAGGTCACTTCCTGTTCTACATACTCCTTTGCCAAAAATGAACATTGGTGAAAGTGGTAAATATCTCCTGTTCCACCCTCACTCAATGACATCTTATTCTTATTAACATCTGAAATAAGCTTCCTTCCTGACAGTTCTCCTGCATAAATCTGCACGTATTACACCAAGAATGTCACCAGCCCAGTTACAGAGCACAGTCCCACGTACTCAATGGCACTATGATGCACAATTAGCAGGCAAAAAAATGCAGTGATCTTCCCTCTACAGGGGCCTAATTGCATCTTTTCACTTTACATATAAATTTAGCAGAAGTAAAAGAACATGTTCACCTTTCTGGAAAACTACAAGATAAATTTAAAAAAATCGAAAGTACTGTATATGTTGCACTATCCCTGAACTCAGCGGCTAGACTCATCCACCTCACCACCCGCTCCACCTCTGCCACCCCCCTCTGCCTCTCCCTCCACTGGCTCCCGATTGCCCAACGCATCAAATTTAAACTTCTAACCCTGACCTACAAAGCCGTTCACAACACTGCCCCTGACTACCTCACCAACCTGATCCCCAAGTACCGCCCTACCCGTACCCTTCGCTCCTCACTGGACCTCCTTCTATCCTGCTCCCTGGTCTCCTCCTCCCATGCATGACTGCAGGACTTCTCCAGGTCCTCCCCCATCCTCTGGAACTCACTGCCCAATCCATCAGACTGTCGCCTTCCCTCTTCACATTCAGGCGCTCCCTCAAAACCCATCTCTTCAGGGAAGCCTACCCCACCCTCACCTAACGGCCATTCTCCCTCTTTCCTCCCACCCCTCATTCCCCTCAGCCACTTCCTACTGTACCTATACCCCCTCCCTCCTAGATTGTAAGCTCGAAAGAGTAGGGCCCTCTTACCCCTTGCACGTTGTTTGTTATTGTTGTACTGTGCCATGTATTGTCCCCCCCTCTATTGTACAGCGCTGAGCAAACCCTTTGGCGCTATATAAACTCGATGTAATAATAATAATAATAATCCTTTTAAATTAAGGCAAATATAAAAGCAGAAAGGTGTGACCTATCATATATTTAAGCAATATGCTTTAAAAAAAATTCAAAGAGCGTATAGGAGTAAATTATGTAAAGCATGTAGAGTTACTCTGCTCTGTCCACTTGGTCCAGCAGACATGACAATGTCAGAGCTAGGCTATCCCCACGTGTTTTGTCACAAACAGGATGTCCTCTGGGGCCAGTGCTGCTCTGATCCGAACTAGTCTGTCTCCATGCCTTCTAATTCAGTTCAGTCTACCTCCATACCTATTGATCTGGTCCAGCCTGCTTTGGATGGTATTGCGTCTGCTTCCCAGCTTGCCTCTGATGGTTCTGTATGACCCCGTGCCTGCTGGTCAGCCTGCCTCTGACAGTCCTCCGCCTGCTGCCCAGCGAGTCTTTTGTGCCAGGGTTGGGATCTCATCAGTCAGTGGGTCTAATACTGTTGCATCTCCATGTTTATTGCATGTCTGGCATAGGTTACTCATTTGGTCTAGGATTCCTATTGTAGCTATACCCCCGAAGGGGCTGCTTAAGTTTGTTTACTCCGCCACTCTGCCTCTCAACCCCAAGAACTGTCTTAGCCCCAACTGACACACCTGACGATAGTGTAAGTGCAAGGACCAATGAAAAGCACACACTTTATAATAAAACACAGAGATCAGCTTTACTGTATGACCTCTATGGAAAGTAATAAACATTAACAACAGGTATACGTTAGGTGAATCAAGAGAACAGCAAATACTGTGACCGAAAGCAATATAGCTCACTTTTATACTCAGGCTGCTTTCAGGGGATTCCAACCGTGAATAACCCCAAGAGCAGAGGCAAACACTTAAATGGTGACCTCAAAGTGGATTTACCTCCTCTACATAAATTTGGCTCTATGATGTCCAAGCAGGAGGAGAGTAGAAGAATGACTCTCTGTTGTGTCAGACTTCTCCCTTCTAACCCCCGACACCACAAATCCAATAGGCAAACACTGTGCCCAACTGATGCTTAATAGCTACTTTCCAAGGTAAAGCTATTCCTTCACATACCATGCAATATAGAGGTCTGAATATGCATGAGCGTGACCGTATGGTACCAGTAACTTCAGTCTCTTGGTAACAGGATGAATCTTAGGATCTTCAGCTAGCCACTTTCTTTGGTGCACTTAAACTCCTAAGGTAAAGTATACTTGTAATCCCCTGTATAGCAAAGCAAATACTGTGTCTGTTTACCAAGGCCATCTACACAACCCAGTGCTTGGTGAGTATGGGCGAAGTGTAATGTCTCTGTCTGTGTGCAGTGTTGCTGTCATATGCCAGTAGGAAAAATCTCTCTCACCAGATCCTGTGACTAAGGCCCAAACGATCGTCCTGGAAATGACAGGCTCCTCTGGTCACCTCACGATGAGCTCTTCACACTGTCGGTGTAGGCACTGTACTGTATGCCACTTCTCTGAGTTTGGATGTTCCCTTGACTGATGCAGATAACTAAACATGCAGTGAACTGACCCTAAGCACTTCTTTGCCACATGCAGACTGCCTCCCGTCAGGAAAAACAAGATGGAGTCCTTCACTCTGCTCTCCCTAAGCATGTTGGTCTGTGTAGTTCCTGTCAGGAACCCTGTCGCCATGCAGCCGTGCAATGGTTACAGATCCCTTCGGGTCACAGCGTAACGAGTGCGCATGTGCGGGAGCGTGCGGGTGTGCATGCGCAGAAGTGCAGTAGAGTCCACGTCACCTCCAGGCGGGCTATGTAAACCTGCAATACAGTACAATCAATGCCTTCTGGTCTACATTGTCCCTGCACTATTATCTGATCCTGTTGCTCATATTCTGATCTGATCCTGACTAAGAAAGAACTCCGCCTGCACCGACCTCAGCTATCCCTGACCATCCGCATGCCTGCTCCCTTGTACTTGATCTGCCCACTTAATACTGACCCGGCCTGTCTGACTCTGCTGCATCTACTTACCTGCACCTGGCTTGCATCCTGACAGCTGCTATACTTACCTGCCACTGCACCCACGGTCCTGCATCTGGCTTGCATCCTGACGTGTGCCATACTTGCCTGCCACTGCACCCATGGTCCTGCACCTGGCCTGTATCCTGGTCACTGCCATACCTGCCTGCTATCGCATCCACGCTCCAGTGTCCAGTCCCAGTCTGCACCCTGATTGCTGTCATACCTGCCTGCTGCTGCACCTACGTTCCTGCACCCGCACCTGGCCTGCATCCAGATCTCCTGGGTCTTCAGCTACCTGCCGCCAGCTCCAGATCCACCCGGCACTCGTGCCACTCCTGGCTCTGCGCCCACTATCAGGGGCTCTGAGCGGGAGTCGTAAGAGGACGCCTTCTCTCTATGTCAGGCTCCCCAACCAGGTACATGACAGTTCCTTTCCTCATATAAGCCTATCAGGCCTTTTCTGTTCAAGACTGCATATTCCACAATGCTTTGCAGCTGCACCTCCTGCTTGAGAAAGTCCCTGTCATTGGCTCATTTAATGGCTCTTCTGATTGTCTCTCTCTCTATTACAGACAGAGGAGAAGGGGGGCCTGAAATCCCTCACCGCCTTGTGTGTATAGGTGCAAGTGTCAAATTTCACAGGTGATGCCAGTCAGCAGGTTACAACAGGCACAGATAGGATTTATTTCCTCTGCTACACTATTGTTCCCTGTCCTTTTGCAGCCATTTTTTTCTGTTCTGCCAAGGCCTAGTAGTCCAGATGCCCACTTTGGATGTGAGAGCTGCACTTGCTGTTACTGTCCCAGTGGTAGATATCTTCTGGGGAGGAGCAGAGGTCCATTTGAGCCTTGTCCTGTACTAGACATTATCTCTGCCACCTCAGGTGCATTAGGGGACCTGGGTTGAGCAACCAATGCCTTGGGTAGTATGTAAATGAACAATCAGAGCAGTACTAATCTTAGTGTGAACATAAACAATGAATGTGATAGAAAATAAAATCCTTAAATATTGCTAAACATCAAGAGTATTTTCCACCACACTATACATACTCAGAATACCGCAATGATGTAGCGCAAACAAAATAAATAAATATTGGAAAAGTACAAAAATAAATAAAAGACCAAACTTCTCATGATTAATAATCTATCGCCATTTTGACAAATAAGTATGGCTGATAACCTCCATCACCACATCCCAATTAGAACAGTGCAAAATAAAAGGAGTAAATGGGACTTTAAAGGTGCAGATATGTAATCCTTAGCAAAAAAAATACACAAAACCATATGTATAAAATCACAAAGTTTTATTACAGAGTTAAAAAGCAAGTTACACAACCCCCAAAACAATAAAATGCAAGTCTGGGTGAGTTTTAAATTGTACATGGTGAGCATGGGAGGTATAGTTCCCAACGCGTTTTGCAAGTTGAGCTTTTCTTTAGAAGTTCAGGGGATGCAGCTGATAAGGAGATAGAATAGAATAACTTACATATACTGAAAGCAAGCAGTGAATATACATATTCAAAGAGTGATTCAACTAAATTTAAAAACTTAAAGTCTAAAATAATGAAAAAACAATCCTATGTGGCAATTACAAATTCCAACTGGATGAAGGGGCGTATCCCTCTACACCACAAAGCCACCTGGATAAAATGTAACCTTTTTTAATCAAAAAAATGTTTTATAACAATAAATTTAACTTCCTGTAGGGTGAGGTTAAACGAGAGATATTACACTCATTATGGGTGCCTCAAGATCAATATACGTCTATATGGATGTTATTTTGTACAACTAATAGATAACCATTCAGCGTGGGAACCTTTGGCCAATGCCATATGGTCTTAAGGAATAGATGATGGCTATCTCCATTCCCTTAGCCCACCATAATATTCATACTTGCACAATGACATCTATCACACTCAAGATATGAAGCTGTCTCTTTAATGGTCTGAAAATGAGACCCATCTATTTAGGATATGTTATCCATGTGGATACAACAGACCGCTAATGGACAAGCCCCATATTCCACACACCCGCACAAATACCTCTCTAATATGAACACACCAATGTCCTGATAGACATGGATATCCCTCACCCCAAAAAATAGACAAAATAAGTTAGAAAAAAACTTAATTCATGTGATCTCAAACGGAAAAAAGTGCTCCCAAACAAAGCAAGCTCTTACATGTTTCACTCGTAAAATGGAGCTTCGTCAGAGGTAGAAATAATAAATAAATAAATGGTGAGCAAAGAAAAAGTACAAATGGCATCTTTTGTTTGTCTTCCTCTTATTTATAACCTGGCTGGCCAAAATGGCCACCACACACATGACACCATGTAATTTGCATGCATAACAACGTCACTACGCATGTGACATCACAACACTCATACAACCCCATATGCTCATAGTAAGAGGAGAAAGATCACCATCTTAAGGACGACAAGATAAGAATAGGCACAATTGTCTATAATTCTGTCCTTTTGTTCCTAATGACATTTATTCCTCTCTATTTCTATTCTTTTAGAATTGGGTCATTACAATGTCATAATACAATTCTGATATTTACCGCCCCATCCAACTTCTCTTAATTTACAAGTACAATCCATACAAATAAAATAACATGAGGCAAACAGGAGACAAATTAACAAAATTGTCATGGAATCCTCATTCACACACAAACAGTAGAATGGAAAACCTTCATTCTACCAATAAGGGGAACGTGAGTTCAGACGAAAGATCCACCTTGCTTCAAGTTTCCTTGGACCCAATTAAAACTGCTTAACTTTCAAGAATTCCAGTACTGCAGCTTTCCCTCCATATCTTTCAAGGACACGCCTAGCAACTGGCCTGTCTCTTTTCTGTGCAGTGTCATTTACATGTTCCAGTACCCTACATCTGAATTGGCGGATGGTTTTCCTCACACACAGAAATGTTGGGGCTGCACTGATAATCAGGGCACTGATTGTCAGTGTAGATGTCTGCTTTCACAATTGCCGGTTATCGGCAGTACTTTTCTCACGCTGTAACAGAACTGGAAGACCACTCTGTAACCGTCATTTGGCTATGGCACAATCAGCAAGTGGTTTATTAACCTTTTTTTTGTTGGATTTTTATTTGTTTGCGATTTTGTGCATGTGGGGTGACTTGTCATGATGAGTCGGTGTCCCCCCACTGGCAGCTGTCCAGTTCTGGGAACAACATGCCCCTTTGGTCAGCTGGTCAGGGGTGCATAGCTCAGGAGGCACTGCACCTTAGCTTAGGATTCCCAGGGCTGGGTGTGATTGCTTTACCACCCTCCTGTCGTGCACTCCATAATCGGAAGCAACGCCGTGAGGGATGCCCTACGTCACTTGTACGCCGGACCGCCTGGCCTGGCCAGGGTGCCTTGGTTGGAGCAGAAGGTGGAGGGGGCTACCCAGGACCTTGGGGCAATGTCCAGGCATGAGCGGATGAACCGCCTGGAATTGTAGAGTTGGAGGAGGAGTCTACCTCAATCCCTCAGGACTCATAGGTCTTTAGTGGCCTTGCCTGGGAGATGTAGGCAGTCTTAGTGAGGAACTCTCAATGCACCCACACTATATACTGTATATAGTCAGTAGGTTTGGGAAATATTCTCTCTGGGCGCCATCTTGACCACATGCTGCATGATAGCCGGTGATACAGCAGTTACCAAATAGGTGAGTTATGTTTAGGATATTGTGGCATTTTCTTTCTGAGGGGACTAACATAGAATTATTTTTGATTCTCATTTGTAGACTTATCTGTTAAGACAATATATGGCCTATATAGGCAACAGATGGCTGATATTTATTATTGATAATTAACTTTATTTTAATTTTGATGCATGTATTGGGGAGAATTGGAGGCTTACCGTATTTGTTAGATAATATAATTTCATATATAATTTTAGAATTTTCTTTTTAACGTAGCTTATCTCCTCTGCTATGAAGGGAGCACCTTAATTTTACCTACTGTGTGTCGCCTAAATGTATATAATGACATCTTTAAGTAATCCACATAGTTCATATGAATGTCTTTTTAATATCCTATATAGGTTACATAAGTATTTAATTTCATTATACAGGTATATTTATAGTCTTGTTGTGAGGTGTTTTGGGATCGAGTCCCTCCCCACGGGCCTGGTAGACAGTGTCACCAGCTGCGCAAATCCGCAAGTGTGAATATAAGGTTAAAGTTTTTCCTTTCTTTGTTTGTGTTTTTTTTTTCTTTTCTTTTCTTTCATTTCCACCTCCATCTTCTCTCATGATGTAGAGTAGATACTTTTTGGTACCATTTATGTGTATATGCTATTTGCATTCACTAACTGTAGCTGTTGCCACCTGCTGCTACATGTTTGTTAATACAACTGTTACTTCAATATGTGATTACCATCATTGGGTTGAATAAACTACTACACTATATCAGCTTTTATGTCCTGGTGGTTTTTTTTAGCTACTTAAGGTGGATCCCCTATTGTTGCTGTACTCACCTATTGCTGGGTGTAAGTAAAACCTGAGAGCAGTTTCCACCATCGGAGAGGGTCCACTGAAAGGTCTGGAGTATTGTCCCTGGGTATACCAAGCGCCATCGGAGTGCCACATTCCAACCAGGTTCCAGATGACCACCAGTGTCCCTTATACTACATGCGTAAAATCATTTTACGTCTGGTGAGTGCAAGTACACCCCTTTCTTTCTCATCAGTCACGTGCACCTTATGATTGTACGATGGAAGTTTAACATGATTGTTCGACATCTTCCTTATTTTGGAAAGCTGACGCACCTTTTGAATGATTTTATGGACCTTTATTGATCTTTTTATAATTTTATGACATATAATGTATTTATATGTTATTGCTGTCACTTTATAAATTATTTGGTGTCTTCATTAAGACATCACTGCTGTATCACTGGCTAGCGCACTATTTTGCGCAATCTTCACCTATATTTCATTATAATTATTTATTTTAGCGCTGCATTTTGATTATATTGGAAACTTTTTGGTAATTGATGTTGTTGCAATAAAAATCATCATGTCATGCAACATTTATGTGAAGCGTTTTTCTGAATGGAAAAAAATGTTACTTTCCTTAATTATAATTTATGTGTGCTGTATATGCTGTTTCAGCAGCTTTATATTGGGATCCGAGGTCCTGATGAAGAGGATTTTTCCACAAAACGTGTCAACCATTTACAAATCGATATCAAGAATGTATGACTATCTTGGATGGCTAAGATGTTTACATGTTTTTAAATTATTTTAATGCATCTATTTGGTATATATTAAATAAAGTGATATTTTATACTTATATGTTTTGTCTGCATCATACCTTTTGGAGGTATATACAAAGTCCCAATCTGCAATCCTTTATATATCTTTTTTGCAGAACTGCTCAAGTTAAATTTGATTGTGACTGTGGACTGCAGTCTTCAAGTAATTCCACAGATTTACAATGGGGTTTAAGTCTGGGCTCTGACTAAGTCATGCAAGAACATTCACCTTTTTCTCCTTCAACCACTCTATGGTTATTTTTGCTGTGTGCTTGGGTCCTTGTCATGTTGGGAGGTAAACCTTCTTCTCATTGACAACTTTCTGGCAGAGGCCAGTAGATTTTCCTTAAGAATTCGACTGTATTTTACCCCATCCATTTTTCCCTCTTTTCTAGCAAGTGCTCCAGTCCCTTCTGCAGAGACACACCTTCATAACAGGATATTACCACTTCCGTGCTTTACTATAGGAATGGTGTTATTTGGATGGTGAGCTGTATTGGATTTCCACCAGCCGTATTGTTTTGTGTTGAGGCCAAATAATTAAATTTTAGTCTCATTTGACCATAATACCTTTTTCCATGTGGCCTCAGCATCTTCAAGGTGTGCTTTGGCAAAGCTGAGTCGTGATTGTCTGTGGCCTTTCTTGAGGAGTGGCTTTTTTCTTGCAACCCTTCCATACAAGCCACATTTGTGGTGAATTTGTGATATCGTTGTCACATGCACATAATGACCACTGTTTGTCATCAATTCCTGCAATTACTTGCTGTAGGCCTCTTTGTAGCCTCTCTGACCAGTTTCCTCCTGGCTCTTTCATCCAGTTTGAAGCAATACCTTATACTTCTTAATAATAGACATCACTGTGCTTGTAGGCATTGATTATTATTATTAATATTATTATACAGGATTTATATAGCGCCAACAGTTTGCTCAGCGCTTTATAATATAACGGGAGACAATACAGCAACAATAAAGTTCAATAAAAGAGGGAAAGGAGGGCCCTGCTCCTTGGGCTTGCAATCTAGGAGAGAGGGACTAGTGGTACAAAAGGTAGTAACTGTGGGGGATGGACTGGTTGGAAGAGTAGAAGATTCCGTTATTAGCTGAGGGCAGGATAGGCTTCTCTGAAGAGAGAGGTTTTCAGAGATCGCCTAAAAGTGAGCAGAGTAGGCGATAGTCTGATAAATAGGGGTAGAGAGTTCCAGAGGATGGGGGAATGTCAAGGTCCTACCTTTTCCCAGAGGTTATGTTACTCCATGTGCTGGCATCCATCTTGGATTTCTGCTGAGCATGGTGGGAAGCTTTTATGCCTTCAGGTCTCTGAGGTCCATCCCCCAGAGGGGTGTGGCTGAGTACAAATAAGCCTGTGATCCGCACATGCTCTTTGCACTTGTGTCTTGTGTCTTTGTCTTGCTACAGCTCTGTGTATACGCTCGTGACTCTTCTGGTATTCTGACTCGGCTTGTGACTAAGACCATTCTCTGTGTTTTCCTTCGATCTGACCTTCCGTTGCTGAACCCGGCCCGTGACCTGTGATTCTCTGTCTACTGTTTTGTACTGTTTGGTCTCGTTGTTGTTGACCCGGCTTGCCTGACTACGCTATTGTCATTCTCACCAGCTACACGCCATTGGCGGCGGCCATTACCGCAGCCGGGGTGTCTCGGGGGCCGCAACCTGGTTCCTGGCTGCGTCAAGTCCATCCCCACCATCAGGGGCCCTGGTGAAGGGCAGCCTGGGACTTAGACTCCGCGCCCTGAGGGACTTCGGTCTGTTGGTGGTGGTTGTCGTCAGCCAGTGCGTTACCCTGCCACTAGGCCTACCTGTCCGTTCCACAGCCCTGCCCTGACATTACACAAGTGCCATGAATCCTGACGGTGCAGGTACGCCTTCACTTCCAATGTTGGTCGCCAGACTTGATCAACAGGATCTCCTGTTGGATCAGTTCGCTCAGGCATTGCAAACTCTGCTGGCACGCACCGCGCACCTTACTCCTGGTGTTATTAGGCCGGTTGTCACTCCGGTGGTCGCTCCCGCTGCTGTTCCGCTTGTTGCGCCTGCCGCCGCGGCTGCTGCGGCACCCGCGGCGCCCAGAGGTATGACTGGTTCAGCCCCTCTTCCACAGCGCTTTGGGGGTGAGCCGAGTCAGTGTCGTGGGTTCCTCAACCAGGTGGGGATTTACTTCGAATTAATACCCCACGCTTTTCCAACTGAGAGGTCAAAGGTGGGTTTCCTAATATCGCTACTCTCAGACAAGGCCTTGGCCTGGGCGAATCCCTTATGGTAGAGGAATGACCCAGTGATTCACGAGTTTTCCGGTTTTATCGATGCCTTCCGTAGGGTATTCGACGTACCGGCTCGCTCCGCCTCGGCTGCCAAGCTGCTCATGTCTATGCATCAGGGTTCACGGACCGTGGCCGAGTACGCCATAGAGTTTCGTACCCTGGCAGCAGAGGTGGGTTGGAACAATGAGGCTCTGGTGGCTGCGTTTTCTCAGGGTCTTTCTGATGCATTGAAGGACGAGATCGCAGCCAAGGAATTGCCTGTGGAGCTGGAAGCACTAATTTCCTTCCTGATCCTGATTGATACCAGGCTCAGGGAGAGGCCTCCGCTCAGGGAACGCCTGCGGAGGCCTTCCAATCGACTGGCACCTGCGTTTTCTGTCCCACCCATTCCTCCCTCTCCTCCCACGCCTCCTGGGGATAGATTGTCTGGTGGTGAGCCCATGCAGCTGGGGTTTGCTCGCCTTTCCGAGGGAGAGCGGGCCGCTCGGCGTCGGGAGGGTCGCTGCCTGTACTGTGGTCTTGGTGGGCACTTTCGGCAGTCCTGTCCGGTCCTTCCAGGAAACGCTCGCACCTGAGATCCTGTCGGGGACAGATCTTGGGTGGAGTCTCCTCATCCCCGGCGTTCCGCAGAGATAAGCCACTGATCACCGTTGTCCTCTCTTGGGCGGAGGGCTCGGTGACGGCCCAGGCATTGGTAGATTCTGGGGCCGGCGGGTTTTTTATGGACAGCTCGTTTGCTGCCCAGCACTCCATTCCCCTGCAGGCTCGGGTTACCCCATTGGTTCTCGAAACGATAGATGGCAGGCCCCTGCAACCACCGCAGGTTACCCACGAGACTATGCCAGTTGAAGTAGCTATTGGGGCTGTTCACAGGGAGTTGGCCTGTTTCCAGGTGATTTCTTCTCCGCACTATTCGGTGGTTTTGGGGTATCCCTGGCTCCAGATGCACAATCCAACCTTCAATTGGCAAACTGCCGAGATTCTCTCGTGGTCTCCACAGTGTGGGGCCGGGTGCATCCGTGGGCCGGTTAAGGTGTTGTGTGCCTCCTCGGACTCTGCGTTGCCCACTTATTATGGGGAGTACCAGGACGTGTTTGATAAGGTACGCGCTGGTGCCTTACCTGCTCATCGTCCTTACGACTGCGCCATATCCTTGCAACCCGGTGCCACTCCTCCGTGTGGCAGGGTGTATCCTCTCTCGGTTGCGGAGAACAAGGCCATGGAGGAGTACGTTGCGGATTGCGCTTTCCCGGGGGCACATTTGTAAGTCTACTTCCCCAGCAGGAGCGGGCTTTTTCTTTGTAAAGAAGAAGGGTGGTGAATTGAGGCCTTGCATTGATTATAGGGGTCTCAATCGAATCACCACTAAGAATGCATACCCGATTCCCTTGATTACTGAGTTATTCGACCGCCTTAAGGGGGCAACAGTCTTTACCAAACTTGACCTTAGGGCGGCGTACAACCTCGTACGGATCAAAAAGGGGGATGAGTGGAAGACCGCATTTAACACCAGAACCGGCCACTACGAATACCTGGTGATGCCCTTCGGGTTGTGTAACGCGCCTGCAGTTTTTCAGGAATTCATAAATGATGTCCTTCGTGACTTGTTGCAGCAGTGTGTGGTAGTTTACTTGGATGACATCCTGGTTTACTCTGCCTCCATGGAGTCCCATATCCAGGATGTCAAGCAGGTGCTGCAACGATTACGTGAGAACAAACATTTTTGTAAACTTGAGAAGTGTGAATTCCATCAATCCCAAGTTGCCTTTTTAGGCTACATAATTTCTGCAGAGGGATTCTCCATGGACCCTCAGAAGGTTTCGGCGGTTTTGCAGTGGCCTCGTCCCAATGGTCTTCGGCCCATTCAGCGCTTTTTGGGTTTTGCCAACTACTATCGGAAGTTCATCAGGAACTTCTTCACGCTGGCAAAGCCTCTCCCAGACCTAACCAAGAAGGGCAGTAATCCTCACTAGTGGTCATCCGAGGCCATCGCAGCTTTCGAGGCTCTGATATCCGCCTTCGCTTCGGCTCCGATACTGTCTCATCCCAATCCTGGATTGCCCTTCGTCCTTGAGGTCGATGCATCCGAGACGGGAGTAGGCGCTCTCCTGTCTCAACGTCGGTCGCCCGATGGACCCCTACTTCCCTGTGGGTTCTACTCCAGGAAGCTTTCCTCTGCAGAGTGCAACTACCAGATCGGAGATAGGGAGTTGTTGGCAATCATTCTGGCTGTCAAGGATTGGAGGCACCTGCTCGAGGGCTCCGCGGTTCCGGTCCTCATTCTTACCGATCATAAGAACCTGACTTATCTTTCGAAGGCCAAAAGATTGACACCCCGTCAGGCCAGATGGGCCTTGTTCTTGTCGTGGTTCAACTATGTGGTCTCCTATTTGCCTGGTTCCAAGAATGTCAGGGCTGATGCATTATCGCGGCAATACTCTGAGTTGTCCAGGGAGGACTCTGAGCCAACCTCGGTCATACCTCCGGATCAGATCCTGGCTGCCATTCGCACCAGTCTGACTTCTCCCCTTGGGGAGCAGATTTTGGCGGCTCAAACTGACGCTCCTTCCGAGAGACCGGAGGGTAGATGTTTTGTACCCGAGGGGTTGCGCACCCGTCTGCTGCGTACTTACCATAACTCCAAAACTGCCGGGCATCTGGGGAGGAACCAGTTGTCTTGGGTCGTCTCTTGGTTGTTCTGGTAGCCAACTCTACGTGCCGACATCGCCTCTTATGTAGCGGCATGTTCGATCTGTGCCCAGAATAAATCTCCACGGCATCTTCCAATGGGTCTTCTGCAACCCATTCCCAATGGGGAGCGTCCTTGGTCACACCTGGGCATGGACTTTATTGTAGACCTCCCTGTGTCTCGGGGTCATACGGTCATTCTCATGGTCGTCGATCGTTTTTCCAAGATGTGCCATTGTATTCCACTCAGGAAATTACCAACAGCGCAAGAACTGGCCACGGTCTTTTCCAGGGAGATTTTTCGCCTGCATGGGTTGCCCAAGGTGATTGTCTCGGACCGCGGGAGTCAGTTTGTGTGCAGATTCTGGTGCGCCTTCTGCTCCCAGTTGGGTATTAGTCTCTCCTTTTCTTCAGCCTTCCACCCGCAGTCCAATGGGGCTGCGGAGCGTTCCAAGCAGGCCTTAGAACAATTCCTTCGGTGTTATATCTCGGACCATCAGGACGATTGGGCCAATCTCCTGCCTTGGGCAGAGTTTGCCAGGAACTCAGCGGTCAACTCCTCCTCCGGGATGTCTCCCTTCATGGCCAACTATGGGTACCAACCCACGGTATTACCTGAGAGGTTCTCACCACAGGACATTCCGGCTATGGAGAACCATCTTGCTGCCCTGCGTTCTTCATGGGGGCAGATCCAGAGGGCTTTGAGGGACTCGGCTCAGCATCAGAAGTTCCAGGCTGATCGCAGACGGTTGCCCGCTCCTTCATACCAGGTCGGCGATCGGGTGTGGTTGTCTACTCGTAACCTCAATCTTCGGGTGCCCACACCCAAACTAGCTCCCCGTTTTGTCGGTCCTTTTCGCATTCTCCGCAAGGTGAATCCGGTGGCCTATGCCCTTTCCCTTCCACCTGGGATGCGGATCTCCAATATCTTTCATGTATCACTGTTGAAACCTCTGATCTGCAATCGTTTCACTACCTCTCTGCCTCGGCCCCGTCCCATTCGGGTTGACGGTCATGAGGAGTATCAGGTGAGCCGGATCCTGGACTCTCGATTGGTGCGCGGTCGATTAAAGTTCCTGGTTCATTGGCGCGGTTATGGTCCCGGGGAGCGTTCCTGGGTTCCTTCCGCGGATGTCCATGCTGCTGCCCTCTTCCGCGCTTTTCATACCCGCTTTCCTCAGAAACCTTTTGTTGAGCCGCGGAGGGGGAGGGGCCCTTGAGGAGGAGGTACTGTCAAGGTCCTACCTTTTCCCAGAGGTTATGTTACTCCATGTGCTGGCATCCATCTTGGATTTCTGCTGAGCATGGTGGGAAGCTTTTATGCCTTCAGGTCTCTGAAGTCCATCCCCCAGAGGGGTGTGGCTGAGTACATATAAGCCTGTGATCCGCACATGCTCTTTGCACTTGTGTCTTGTGTCTTTGTCTTGCTACAGCTCTGTGTATACGCTCGTGACTCTTCTGGTATTCTGACTCGGCTTGTGACTAAGACCATTCTCTGTGTTTTCCTTCGATCTGACCTTCCGTTGCTGAACCCGGCCCATGACCTGTGATTCTCTGTCTACTGTTCTGTACTGTTTGGTCCCGTTGTTGTTGACCTGGCTTGCCTGACTATACTATTGTCATTCTCACCAGCTACACGCCATTGGCGGCGGCCATTACCGCAGCCGGGGTGTCTCGGGGGCCGCGACCTGGTTCCTGGCTGTGTCAAGTCCATCCCCACCATCAGGGGCCCTGGTGAAGGGCAGCCTGGGACTTAGACTCCGCGCCCTGAGGGACTTCGGTCTGTTGGTGGTGGTTCTCGTCAGCCAATGCGTTACCCTGCCACTAGGCCTACCTGTCCGTTCCACAGCCCTGCCCTGACAGGGAAGCTCTGAAAAAGTCCTGGAGACGAGCATGGGAGGAGGAGACAAGGAAGCTAGAGAGCAGGAGGTCTTGCGAGGAGCGGAGAGTACGGTTTGGGTGATATTTAGAGACAAGATCCTTGATGTAATTTGGGGAAGAGTTATAAATGGCTTTATACGTTATTGTTAATGTTTTCAATTTTATCCGTTGGGCAATTGGAAGCCAGTGGAGGGATTGGCAGAGAGGGGTGGCAGATACAGAACGGTTAGTAAGATGGATAAGTCTGGCAGAAGCATTCATGATAGACTGAAGAGGGGATAGCCTGCGATTAGGTAGGCCAATGAGGAGGGAGTTGCAATAGTCAAGGCGAGATATAACAAGGGAGTGAATAAGTTGCTTAGTGGTTTCCGTGGTTAGGAACGGGCGTATCTTGGAGATGTTGTGGAGGTGAAGTCTACAAGATTTGGACAGTGATTGGATTTGGGGGTGAAAGGACAGATGGGAGTCTAGGATTACACCTAGTACCCTGGCATGAGGGGAGGGACTGATGATTGTGTTATTGATCTTGATGGCGAAGTCAGGGGAGGGGGCACGGGCTGGGGGGAATACTAAGAGCTCAGTTTTGGAAAGATTGAGTTTGAGGAAGTGGAGTGACATCCATGCTGATATGTCGCTTAGTAGGTTAGTAATGCGAGAGGAGACTGAAGGGGTGAGGTGGGGGGTAGAAAGGTAGATTTGTGTGTCATCAGCATAGAGATGGTACTTAAAGTCATGGGAGCTTATCAAGTGATCAAGGGAGGAGGTGTAGATGGAGAAGAGAAGGGGTCCAAGGACAGAACCTTGAGGGACCACTACAGAAAGAGGGAGCAAAGAGGAGGAGGCAGCGTTATAGGTAACGCTGAAGGAGCGCTGAGATAGGTAGGAGGAGAACCAGGAGAGAGCAGAGTCTCTGAGACCAAGAAAGTGGAGTTTGAGGAGGAGGGGATGGTCAACCGTATCAAAATCTGCAGAGAGGTCAAGTAGTAAGAGTACGGAGTAGTGGCCATTGGTTTTAGCTGTTAGTAGATCATTAGTGAGTTTTAGTAAGGCAGTTTCAGTGGAGTGGAGTGAGCAAAAGCCAGACTGTAAAGGGTCAAGAAGGTTGTTGTCGGTGAGGTGGGAGCTCAGGCGATTGTAGACTAAGCGTTCTAGGAGTTTAGAGGTAAATGGCAGCAGGGAGATGGGTCTTAAATTGTTCAGGTTGGTGAGGTCCAGGGAGGGCTTATTAAGTATGGGAGTGATGTGCGCATGCTTTAGAGGGGAGGGGAAGGCACCAGTAGAGAGGGAAAGATTGAAGATGTGAGTGAAGGAGCATAGGATGGAAGAAGAGGGTGATCGTAGTAGTTGTGAGGGGACAGGATCCAGGGGGCAGGTAGTGAGACGTGCTTCTGAGAAAACCTTAGTGACCTCTTTGGTAGTAGCAAGGTCAAAAGAGGAAAGTGTTGCGGGAGGTTTAGTATAAGGTATGCTAAGTGGGATGGATGTCTGTGCAGTGGCGATCTTGTTTTTGAAATGATTTGCAATCTCGTGAGCAGTGAGTGAGGTACTGGGTGGAGGTGGAGAAAGTAGAGAGTTAAAAGTAGAGAAGAGATGACGAGGACTGGATGACAAGCTATTGATGAGAGAGACAAAGTAGGCTTGTTTGGTATCATGAAGGGAGGAATTGTATGTTAAGAAAGCAGATTTATATCGGGTGAATGCATGCTGGGATTTGGTTTTATGCCACAATCGCTCCAACACACGACTATGTCGTTTAAGATTTCTGGTGTCGTCAGTCTGCCAAGGTTGTAAAGGTCGAGGCCTGATGCTTCATGTTGTTAGAGGAGCAAAGGAGTCTAATGCGGATGAAAGCGAACTGTTGTAGACAGCAGTGGCCAGGTCAGGGCAGGACAGGGGAGAGATTGTCATAGAGTTGGTCAGTTGCAGAGAGGAAAGGAGCAGAGTTCAAGCTGTGAAGGTTTCTGCGGGTAATTGTTTGCTGCTTGGAGGGATAGGTGTTTGAAGACGAGGAGACTGTGAAGGTGATGAGATTGTGATCAGAGAGAGGAAAAGGGGTGCTGGTGAGGTTGTAGGGAGTGCAAAGATGGGAGAAAACAAGGTCTAATGTATTCCCATCAGAGTGAGTGGAGGACTGTATACACTGTGCTAATGCAAAAGATGAGGTTAGGTTGAAGAGTTGGGATGTAGCCGGGTTGTTGACATTAATAGGGATGTTAAAATCTCCGAGAATGATAGTGGGTGGTTCAGAGGAGAGAAAGTAGGGTAGCCAGGCGGAGAAATCATCAAGAAAGCGGGACACTGGTCCAGGAGGCCGATAGATCACTGCAATCCTCAGAAAAATGGGAGAAAACAGCCAGATGCAGTGAGTCTCGAAAGAAGAGAAGGATAGAGAGGGAGGGTTAGGGGGACTTGAAAGGTGCTCAATGGGAATAGAAGCAAACCAACCCCACTACCTTTCCGACCATTGAGTCTGGGTGAGTGGGTCCAGATGAGGCCTCCATAAGAATGTGCTGCGGGAGAAGCAGAATCTGCTGCTTGAACCAGGTTTCTGTAATAGCTAGTAGGTTAAGGGAGCAGGAGACAAAAAGGTCATGGACAGAGGTGAGCTTATTACAGACAGAGCGGGCATTCCAGAGCGCACATGAAAAAGGGAGGGTGGTTTTTGGGAGCACGGGGACTGATGTTAAATTGAGGGGATTGCAGCTATTCCCGGAAGAAAGAGGATGCCTGGTTTGGGGGTGAAATACTGGAGGACCAGGGTTTGGGGAGATATCCCCAGAGGTTAGGAGAAGAAGGGTGAGGAAAGCAAGATGGGAGCGGGATGTACACGAGTGCACATGCCTTCCAGTCCTGGTGTTTGGGTCAGCAGGAGAGTGAAGTATCAGCAGGAGGTGATGGGAGCAGTAGTAGGGAGATGGCAGAAGTGAGGGTGAGATGTACCAGTTTTGGGGTGGAGCAGAGGGATAAAGAAGTGAGATTTTGGGAACGCAGGAAAGCAATATGAAAAGGAGTAGAGGGGACATATTAAAAAGTACACAGAGTGGGACTCAGACTTGTAAGAGATGTTTCCCAGGGTGTTTGCTTGCAGTCTGTCCAGCGTGCAGTAGAGTTTCTTGTTGTTGTATCTTCTTGCTGCTTGAGTTATCCTGCTTTAGTTAAACTATTGTGTTTAACTGCATCTTAGCACTCGTGTCCATCTCCTGACTTGTGCCTTTCTGTTATGGACCGGCCGGCAGTAGCCTCTAGCGCTCCACAGACCGGGATTCCCCAAGGCGTGGAATCTAAGCTCCGACCTGCTTGTTCACCAGAGCCCCTGATGGTGGGGATGGACTTGAAGCAGGCTGAAACCAGGTCGCGGCCCCTGGGTGCAACCAGCTGTGGTAGAAGCACTTGCCGGTGGTATGTAGCAGGTGAGAGCCTGATGTGAGGAGGCGGAATGAGCGAAGTCAGACAGGCCAGGTCGGTAACAGTGGAGGCAGGACAGTACATGCGGCAGGCAGAAGGATAAACAGGTCACAGGCCAGGTTCGGTAAAGGAGATCAAACTTGCAGGATTAGACAGGAGAATGGTCAGACAAGCCAGGGATTAGGGCAGGAGACAGTCAACGAATCAGGGTCAGGCAGGGTCAGCAACAAGGCAATCTCTCAGGAACACAGGATACAGGAAAAGACTATACGGCAACTTGAGCACAGACAAAGCCTGTTTAAATAGGGCGCCCTGCACCCTCATTGGTGCCAGGCATACGACCGCCGCTGCCACCGCGGGCGCCCAGGTCCTAGTGCCTGCAAGCTAGTGCGCCCCGGCATACAGCGCATGCACAGACCCGTGTGCCGCAGTAAAGCCTGGGGTCCCTGACATTGCCCCCCCCTACGGGCAGCCTCCGGATGCCCAACCGATTTCTTCCTTGAGGCTGGTTGCGAAGGAATTCCTGAATCAATCTAGGGGCATGGACATTTTGAGCAGGTTCCCACGAATTCTCTTCTGGCCCATAGCCTTTCCACTTGATGAGGTATTGCGTTTGACCACCCCTTCTTCTGCAGTCAATAATCGCTTCTACCTCGAATTCCTCTTCTCCATCAATGTCTATGGCCTCTGGAAGTCTAGATCTATGATCTGAAAAAGGATCTGGCACTGCAGGTTTCAACAGAGACACATGAAAAACAGGGTGTATTTTAAAACATTCGGGAAGTGCCAGCTTATATGCAACTTCATTGATCTTACGTTCTGCTTGGAAAGGGCCCACGAATTTGGGTGCAAATTTCCTTGACGGGCATGCCAGTTTCAGATTGGTCGTTGCCAACCAAAAATGTATGACCAATTCCCCTCTTCTTTTGTCAAAAAATTTCTTGCTATCTTCCTGGGCTCTAGCCATTGTTTCCTGTAATAATTTATTATTGGTTGTGAAGAAATTTAAGGTCTCTTGGGCCGCTAGGACTGAGTTCTCCGGGACCAGATCTGTCAGGAAAGTAGGGTGGAACCCATAGTTGGCGAAGAACGGGGATTGATTGGTGGCAGAATGGTTCGCATTATTATAAGCAAATTGTGCCATTGGCAGAAGTGTCAGCCAGTCATCTTACAGAAATGAAGTGTAGCATCTAAGATATTGTTCAAGCGTTTGATTGGTCAGCCTGTCTGTTAGTTTGCGGGTGATACGCTAAAGAGAAAGACAGCTTGATTTCCAAACCCTCGCATAAAGCCTTCCAGAATTTGGACGTGAACTGAACTCCCCGATTCAAAACAATATTCTTTGGCACGCTGTGAAGTCTCACTATCTCCTTAATGAAAACCTGTGCCGTTTCGGAAGCGGATGGTGTCTTTTCTAGTGGAAGGAAGTGGGCCATCTTAGAGAGACGGTCTACTACTACAAAAATCACGGTGTGATCCTGCGATGGTGGCAGTTCCACGATAAAATCTATGGAGATCATGCTCCAGGGCCAGTCAGGTATTGGCAAGGGTCGCAGCAGGCCCCAAGCCCTGTCTCTGGTGGGCTTACTCCGATTGCAAATAGTGCAAGTTCTAATGTATGTTTCACAATCTTTGGCAATACTTGGCCACCAAACGTGCGTCGTGCCAATTCTAGGGTCTTGTGTATTCCAAAGTGACCCGCCAATGGATGATCATGGCAATAGCCCAAAACCAGAGTCTCAGCTTCCTTGGGTACCAGGATCTGTTCCCCCCTCCACAAGAGACCTTCCCTGCTCTGTATTGAGATTCCAGGTAGGTCAGGAACCCTGGTGGACGCAGCTTGTAGTTTGGACAAAAGCTCAGACTGAAGCAGTAAGAAACTACCTGCCAGCAAGATGGTATCCGGTTTGGGTGTTTCTTTAGGGTCTTCAAACATCCGGGAGAGAGCATCCGGTTTCGTGTTTCTAGACCCAGGTCGATAGGTTATATGTAGATTGAACCTAGAAAAGAATAATGCCCATCTAGCCTGGCGTGGTCTGAGGCATTTAGCTATCTTCAGATACTCTAAATTTTTATGGTCTGTGTAGACCAAAATGGGGTGTAGGGCTCCCTCCAATAGATACCGCCACTCTTCTAATGCTGCCTTAATTGCTAACAATTCCTGATCCCCAATATCATAATTCCTTTCTGAAGGGGAGAGCTTCCTAGAAAAGAAAGCTACCGGGTGCATAAGTTCCTTTGCACCTACCCTTTGCGACAATACTGCTCCTACAGCAACTTCTGATGCGTCCACCTCTAATATATATGGTAATGATGCATCAGGGTGGCTTAAGATGGGAGCTGCTGTGAACAGTTTCTTCAAGGCCTCAAAAGGCGGCCTGTGCTGCTGGAGTCGACTGAAAACGTACCCCCACCTTTGTGAGTTGGGTGATGGGGGATACCAAGCCTGAGAAATGTTTTATAAAAACTTCCTATAGAAATTGGCAAAACCAATAAATTTCTGAACCCCCTTCTTATCCGTGGGGGCCGGCCATTCTAGAATTGCCGTGATTTTCTGGGGGTCCATAGCGATCCCAGTGGTGGAAATGATTAGACCCAAAAACGATATACTGCGCTGCTTGAAACTGCACTTTTCAGCTTTGGCATAGAGCCCGTGCTGGCGAAGTCGCTCCAGCACGCTCCTGACATGCCCCCGATGCACCTCCAGAGATGAGGAAAAGATCAGAATATCGTCTAGATATACAATCATAAAAATGTCCACAAAGTCTCTAAAAATATCATTCATAAAATGCTGGAAAGTGGCCGGTGCATTACATAACCCAAATGGCATAACCAAGCATTCGAAGTGCCCGAACCGAGTGCGAAAAGCGGTTTTCAACTCGCCCCTTTGCGTATACGGAACAGATTATAAGCGCCCCTGAGATCAAGTTTCGTAAAAATAGAAGCTGTCTTTAACCTTTGGAATAACTCAGGGACTAAGGGAAGGGGGTAGCGATTCTTGACTGTGATCTTATTTAAGTCCATATAATCGACACAGGGACTGGTCTTTTTTTTCAACAAAAAAGATTCCTGCACCGGCCGGCGACGTGGAAAGGTGAATAGAGCCCTTCCGAAGGCTCTCATCAATATACTCTTTCAATGCCCCCAACTCTCGTTCTGACAGGGGAAAGATTCAGCCAAATAGTATCTCAGATCCCGGGAGAAGGTCAATGGGGCAGTCGTAAGCCCGATGCGGAGGAAGGATATCTGCTCCCCGTGGGCTAAAAACGTCAAGAAACTGATGATAGGCAGAAGGCACAATTTGGGCTAATTTGGTATCGGTACACATAACAAGATTGGTGTGTCTAGTGGTAACCTGGGTAAGCAATGCTCCTGACAATAAAGTGAGTGAAACTGAATCGACCCAGCTTTCCAGTCAATTTGGGGGGGTCGTGAGCTCGTAGCCAGGGAAGCTCCAAAATAACTGGAAATAGAAGGGAAGCAATGGTGTCCAAGCAGAGAAGTTCTTGGTGATGACCTGCCACTGTGGTGTGTATGGGAGGTGTCACGATATAAGGTCAGGTTCAGAGACCAGTTGCTACAGCAGTTGTAAGGCTTACCTGAAACCAGCAGGATTGGTACACCAGCGGCCCACCCTGGGAATGACGCAGGCTCACCTGAGGTGCGGGTCTAAGCATCCACCGGTCTTCCCCAGAGCTCCTAATGGTGGAGATGGATTTGGCTGCGTGTGAATGCCAGGTCGCAGATCTCAGGATCACCCCACCAGGGAATGAGTAGGCTGGAAACCAAAAGCGGATCAAACAGTTCAGGGATCAAACAGAAGCGGAGTCAGTCACAAGCCAAGGGTCGGTCACCAATGGTAGTAGATAGGATGAGGCAGAATCGTAGTCCGTAGCAAGCCAAAGGTCAGTAACGTAGATGAAGACAGCAGCAGGAACAGTAAGCGGGATATTGGCTGGTAAGGCACAATAATCTGGCAAGGAGGAAGTGCATGGACATGGCTTTTATAAGGAAGTTCATGGGAGGAGCAAGGAGTTCAGGGTTCAAGAGAAATCAAGGCACAAGGCAGGATTATCCAAGAATTGTCAAGGGAGCTGTCCAGCATTCCAGATAGCTCAGTGAGAAGAGACATTGCCTCCCACTGCATAAGGACCAGGTTTGATCCCAGGATCTGACAAGAGGGGTCTCCCAATCTATCATCCCCAATTTTATTCGAGACCCATCGGCCAAAAAAATGTTCAGGCCATGCTCCTTGGTGAGCAATGGAATCTGCTGCTGGGCTGCAAAGATAAGGTCAATAAAACAGCTACACGCCCCGGAGTCAATAATAGCTGTCACTTGTACGATTCTTCCGGGGAGCTGAAAAGACACAAATACAGCTAAGTGAGTGGGGTTACCTGTGCACGCCGGAGACATAGCAGAAATAAAGGAAGAGCACTTACGGAACTTCTCTGGACAGGAGCGCACCATGTGATCCGCTGCTCTGCAGTAGAAGCATAGGTTGTTCGACCGACGTCTCTGGCATTCTTCCGTTGAAAGGGAAGGCCACATCAGACCTAGCTGCATGGGCTCAGTCCCATCTGACAGTTCCGGACTCCGATTGCCGACTGTGGCCCTTGGCAGCATCCAGGTGGGTAATGGCCCCTGGCTAGACCTCCCCTGGCTAGACCTCTCCTGTCTCCATTCCCGCAACCTACGGTCAATCTGGATTGCCCGGTTTATTAGGTCTTCCAAGGAGTCAGGTACTCCTACTCTTGCCAGCTCATCTTTAAGCGGGTCAGACAACCCTAATCGAAATTGATGAAGCAAGGCCACGTCATTCCACTGAGTGTCTCTGCTCCAACGCCTAAACTCAGCTGCATAGTCCTCCGCAGCCGAGCGTCCCTGCTGTAAGGTATAGAGGGCTGCCTCAGCCGAGGCAGCTAGATGCGGGTCATCATAAAGTTGTGCCATTGCTTTGAAAAAGGCAGTAACGGAGTTCAGGTGTGGGTGGCGAGTTTCCATCAGACGGTGAGCCCATCCCTGGGGTTCACCCTGCAACAGGGATATAATGAACCCTACTTTCACAGATTCAGCCGAAAAAGTCCAGGGTTGTAGATCAAGATATAGCTGACAGGAGTTCTGAAAGGCCCTGAACTTTCCTCGATCCCCATTGAAACGTTCGGGTGTTGGCACTCAAAGTTCTGGTGGGGGGATGGAGAACACTGCTCCAGCGGAAGGTTCTGTGGGGCCCCTGGCAGGAGGCTCACTAACCGGGTCTGATGTTATGGAAGCAGGTGCGGCTAGGCTCTGAACACGTCCCTCCAAATGCTTATATCCTTCCTCTAGCGTTTTAACGGCTTGCGTGAGCACCGCCAGGTGTTGGCACATCTCTTCCCAAGGAGAGGGTTCTCCTCCAGACTCTGTCATGGCCCTTTGGTTCAGTTATGGACCAGCCGGTGGTAGCCTCTAGCGCTCCACAAACCGGGATTCCCCAAGGCAGGGAATCTAAGCTCCGACCTGCTTGTTCACCAGAGCCCCTGATGGTGGGGATGAACTTGGAGCAGGCCAAAACCAGGTCGCGGCCCCTGAGTGCAACCAGCTATGGTAGAAGCACTTGCCGGTAGTATGTAGCAGGTGAGAGCCTGATGTGAGGAGGCGGAGTGAGCGAAGTCAGACAGGCCAGGTCGGTAACAGTGGAGGCAGGACGGTACATGCGGCAGGCAGAAGGATAAACAGGTCACAGGCCAGGTTCGGTAAAAGAGATCAAACATGCAGGATTAGACAGGAGAATGGTCAGACAAGCCAGGGATCAGGGCAGGAGACAGTCAACAAATCAGGGTCAGGCAGGGTCAGCAACAAGGCAATCTCTCAGGAACACAGGATACAGGAAAAGAACATATGGCAACTTAAGCACAGACCGAGCCTGTTTAAATAGGGCGCCCTGCGCCCTAATTGGAGACAGGCGCACGTCCACGATTGCGAGTGTGCATGCGCGACCACCGCTGCCGTGGGCGCCCAGGTCCTAGTGCTGCACGCTAGTGCGCCCCGGCATACTGCACATGCGCAGACCCATGCGCCGCAGTAAAGCCTGGGGTCCCTGACACTTTCCATAACTTTATCCTGGAGATCTTTTGACAGTGCCACCCTTAAATTGATTGTTTGCTTCAGTTGCACTACAAGGGACTAAAATGCTCCAGGAAAGGTGAGCTAATCAATTTGACCACAGCTGATCACAGTTGAAAGCCAAGTGGCTTTGTGTGCCATTGAGAATGTGATTAGCTACACCTGTGTCACGTACCTGACCGGAGGCTGCAATAGAGAGAGGGCTCCCCTTATGGCTAAGTGCAGTGCGCCCCTAGAGGTGGAAACAGGAGGTGCAGTGCTCAAAGAAGCACGGATTGCCAGTAGTGTTGCTGCTTGGAAATGCCTGATGAGATGGAACCCATGGGTGCTCCAGTTGCAGGATGAGTTTCTCCAGAGAACACGTGGTTCTCGGAGGATGGGTAGAGTAGTTAGTAGCCAGAACCAGGATCAATATGGAACAGCAGACAAGAGCAATGTCAGGATCAAGCCGGGATCATACATAGAGTAGCAGCAGACAGGAGCAAGGTCAGGATCAAGCCAAGGTCATACACAGTGCAGCAAACAGGAACAAGGTCAAGATCAAGCCGGGGTCATACACAGAGCAGCAGACAGGAACAAGGTCAGGATCAAGCCGGGTCAGTAATGGGTAATCAGCAGTAAACTCAGGAACACAGGAACGGGAGGGGCTGACTATAATCCAGCAATCACTGAGTAGAGCTGCAGTCCTTATAAAGGCCACTGAGTGTCAGCAATTAGTGCACCCTGCGTGTGCCGGTGTGTTTTTGTGCACAGGACTGCATGATTACGTGTCGCCCGCCTATGCGCTGATTGCGTTTACAAGACATTTTTAGGACTAGGGTGATCCTTTTTCCAACTCAGTGATTCTGTTTTTGAATTTTTTTTCTGACATGTTCGTGTTATATCTTTCACTTGGATGTTATAAATTACAGCTGGATAAAACAAACACGGCATCTGTCTTCATTTCAGGCTGCAAATCAACAAAATGTGATTATTTTAAAGGGGGGTGATTCTTTTCTATACCCACTGTATGTGACACTGAAAATGTGCTGAGATAGGTAGGAGGAAAACCAGGAAAGAGCAGAGTCATAAAGACCAAGGGAGTGGAGTTTGTTGAAGAGTTGTAGGTGGTCAACTGTGTCAAAGGCAGCAGAAATGTCTAAGGCTACGTTCACACTAGCCTTGTTAGCAAGCGGCAGACAGGCGTTTGGGAAGCGTTTCTAAAATTCTGCACATTGCAGCACATAGTGCTGTTCAAACGGGAACGTTAGGGTTGTGTTGCGTCGCGTCACGGCAAAACGGATGCCTCGGGTCGAGTCAGGAGGAGTTGAAGCCTCCTATTCAAGTCTATGGTGCGGTTGCGAGGCATTTGCACCATTCAAACTTCATTATAGGCATTTGTAGGTCGTTTTTAACGCTTGGCAAACGCCTAGCAACCACCGCTAAAACACGCATGTGGTGTTTTTGGAGCGTTTGCGGACCAACGCTTGTCACACGCTATAGGGGTGTTTGGCAAGAGTTGGAAAAAAAGTCAAGTGTGAACGAGCCCTAAGAGTATGAATATGGAGTACCGGACGTTGGTTTTAGCAGTTAGTAGGTCATTGGTGAGTTTTAGTAGGTCAGTTTCAGTGGAATGTTGTGGGCTGCAGGGGATTGAGAAGGTTGTTGTCAGTGAGGTAGCAACTCAAATGGTTGTGGACAAGGCGTATATAGATATACTGTTTCTCCCAGAAGCTCATTGCTGTTCTGGACTTTTGTAGATAGGAACTGAAAAAAGTTATATTCCCCTAGGGCCCGGGGTCAGTAGGGGGCCCCATGAGATGCCCCTGGTACCTTTTTCATAGGCTTTTTTGAGTTTGGGCAAGGACACGGGGGCCCCATGATCCCCTATTGCCCGGGGGCCCCATGAGTTGTCAGTCTGCCCCTGGTTTAGAGATACCTGGGTACAGTAAACCAAGCAAGTAAAATAGAGGATCTAAAGGAATAACTATTCCAAGAAGACCTTTTAGAATTGATTGAACATCTGTCCAAAGAGGTTTATTAAGAGGACATTCCCAAAAAATGTGGTAATGAGTTCCCACAACTTTATGGCTTCTCCAACATTGTCGAGAGATGGAAGGGTTGCGTTCATGTAAGACATCTAGGGGTTTATTTACGAAAGCTGGAGAGTCCAAAATCAGACTCACTTCTGCAGAGAAACCAATCAGCTTCCAGGTTTCATTGCCAAAGCTTCATTGAACAAGCTGAGGTTAGAAGCTGATTGGTTTCTATGCAGAAGGGAGTCTGATTTTGGACTCTCCAGCTTTAGTAAATAAACCCCCTAGGGTCTTGTACCAGAATAGACGTATCTTGTAGGCAGTCCCTCTCTGCACCACACATCGTGAAACTTTAGAAGTGGATTCCCAAATGTTTTCACACAGCCAAAGGGTAATAGAGCTTTCAAGAATATTAGCCTTTTTGTACATGCAGAAGTGATTAGTCTCAGATACTGAAGTAGTATAGAGAATTTTATAGATGGCCGAAATAAGGTGATATACGATATACGAAATAAGACATATACAGGGGAAACTCGAAAAATTAGAATATCGTGCAAAAGTTAATTTATTTCAGTAATGTAACTTAAAAGGTGAAACTAATATATGAGATAGACTCATTACATGCAAAGCAAGATAGTTCAAGCCATGATTTGTCATAATTGTGATGATTATGGCTTACAGCTCATGAAAACCCCAAATCCACAATCTCAGAAAATTAGAATATTAAAATTAAAATTTTGAAGAAAAACGATATGTTGTACTTTCGGCTATAAAAAGTATATAGTAAACTCAAATGTCAAAATGTATTCTGCTACATGTTTTGGGTAAAAAAATCCCAATAAGTGTATATTGATTGCTTTGTGTGAAAGTTATAGTGTCTACAAACTATGGTATAGATACTGCAATTTACGCCATTTTTTTGCTATACAGTGCTTCACTAGTTTAATTGACAATTGCACGGTCATGCAATACGGTACATAAATGAAATTTTTCCTTTTTTTTATGCAGATAGAGATTTCTTTTGGTGGTATTTGAACACCTGTGCACTTTTTATTTTTGACGCTATAAACAAAAACATTTTGAGAAATTTTTTTTTTTTTAAAAAAAACTATATTTTCTCATTTCTGTCATAAAAAATATCCAAAAAAACTAAAATTTCATCCTAAATTTAGGCCAAAATTTATTCTGCTACATGTTTTTGGTTAAACATATCCCAATAAGTGTATATTGATTGCTTTGTGTGATAGTTATAACATCTACAATTAATGGTATAGATAATGGAATTTACACAGCTTTTACTTTCTGACTGCCCATCACATTTCTTCAGGTGCCAAATTACCAGGCCAGAGAACAGTACAAACACCCCCAAATGACCCCTTTTCAGAAAGTAGACACCCTAAGCTATCTTCTGAGAGGCATATTGAGTCCATTGAAGATTTATTTTTTTCCACAAGTTTCTGGAAAATGACAAAAACATTTTTTTTTTACACAAAGTTGTCATTTAAATTATATATTTCTCGCACAAGCCATGGGCATATGTAGAATTACACCCCAAAATACATTCTTCTACTTCTAACGAGTATGGGGATACCACATGTGTGAGACTTTTTGGGAGCCTAGCCATATACAGGAGCCTGAAATCTAGTAACCACTTTGAAAGCCTGAAGGTGCGTAATTTCATCATTTCACTTCCTCACTACCTATCACAGTTTCGAAGGCCCTGACATGCCAGGATAGCATCAATTCCCCCCAAATGACCCCTTTGGAAAGTAGACACCCCAAGGAATTTAAGAAGAGGCATGGTGAGTATTTTGCAGATCTAATTTTTTCTCACAAGGTTTTGAAATATAAAAAAAGAAAAGAAACAATTTTTTTTTTCTTCATTTTCCAAAAACTTGTGGCAACAAATGAGATCTGCAAAATAATCACCATGCTTCTTATCAAATTCTTTGGGGTGTCTACTTTCCAAGAAGTGATCATTTGGGGGGGGCTTGGTGCTATCCTGGCATTTCAGGGCCTCCGAAACTGTGATAGGTAGTCAGGAAGTGTAATGAGGAAATAAAGCCCTTTAAAAGCCTGAAGGTGCTTATTGGATTTTGGGGTCCTGTACTTGGCTGGACTGCCAAAACGTCTCTCACATGTGGTACCCCCATACTCGGGATAAGTAGCAGAATGTATTTTGGGGAGTAATTCCACATATACCCATGGCATGAGTGAGCCTTAAACCATGTAAGTGACATTTATGTGTAAAAAAAAAAAAATTTTTTTGTCATTTTCCAAAAACTTGTGGTAAAAAAAATAAATTCTTCTATTGATTCAAAATGCCTCTCAGCAAATAGGTTCAGGTGTCTACTTTCCAAAAAGGGGTTGTTTGGGGGCAGGGGTATTTTATGCCCAGCATTAGAAGTTTATGCCACACATCACTCTTCAAACCACCTGAAGACCAAGCCTTTTCTGACAGTTTTTGTTCACATCAAAAAAATAGGTATTTTTGCTAGGAAATTAATTTCAAACATTATATATTTTTTTAAAGCAAATACCCTAGTGAATAAAATGGTGGGTGCTGCAATTTTTTTATGTCACATAGTACTCGCGCAGTGATTTTTCAACAGCAATTTTTTTTTATAAATACACTTTTTTTTACTTTTAACCACTTGACCTCCAGAGGATTTACCCCCTTAATGACCAGGCCTCTTTTGCTACTCGGCGCTACCCTAATTCGACTGATAATTGCGCGGTAATGCAATGCTGCACCCAAACAAAATTTACGTCCTTTTTTTCACACAAATAGAGCTTTCTTTCGGTGGTATTTGATCACCTGTGCGCTTTTTATTTTGCGCGCTATAAACAAAAAAAGATCACAAATTTTGAAGAAAAACAATATTTTTTATTTCAGCTATAAAAAATATATAGTAAACTCAAAGTTGGTTATAAATTTAGGCCAAAATGTATTCTGCTACATGTTTTTGGTAAAAAAAAATCCCAATAAGTGTATATTGATTGCTTTGTGTGAAAGTTATAGCGTCTACAAACTATGGTATAGATACTGCAATTTACGCCATTTTTTTGCTATACAGCGCTGCGCTAGTATAACAGACAATTGCGCGGTCATGCAATACGGTACATAAATTAAATTTACATCCTTTTTTTCCCACAAATTGAGCTATTTGAGGTATTTGATCGCCTGTGCGGTTTTTATTTTTTGCGCTAAAAAAAAAAGGCTGACAATTTTGAGAAAAAAAAACAATATTTTGGACTTTTTGCTATAAAACATGTCCAGTAAAAAAAAAAACCAATACGTGTAAATTAATTGGCTTACGTGAAAGTTATAGCGTTTACAAATGGCGGGAAAGATACTGTGATTTTTAGTTTTTTTATACTAATAATGGCGGCAATCAGCGACTTATGGCGGCGATCGGTGACTTATGGCGGCGATCGGTGACTTATGGCGGCGATCAGCGACTTATGGCGGGACTGCAGGACTGCGGCGGACATTCTGACATTGGGGGGTACTGACTTGGGGTCACTGACATCCCCAGTGACACCAATACAGTGATCAGTGCAAAAAAAAACACTGACACTGTACTAATGGCACTGGGGAGGAAGGGGTTAAGTTTATTTTTCATGGAAAGGGTTAACTGTGTGAGGGGAGTGTTTTACTAGGGGGCGAGGGTGTGTACTGCAGGGAACACCGCTGATCGGGAGAGAGAAACTCTTCTGTCCCGATCAGCGTGTCCTAGAACTGTCAGGGAACTGACAGAAAGCACAGCTACTGCAGCTGTGCTCTCTGTCAGCGATTGCCGCCGATCGCCGGGACATAGCCGGTAACGACCAGCTGTGACCCGGCGACTGACATTCGCAGCTGTGATTGGCGGGACAGGTAGGGCGGCCGCGCGCCTTGCGCGCGCCCCCTACCTGTTTACAAAACACACGTTTTAAAACGTGCTTTTGCCCAGCCGTGCCGCCCTGCCGCCGTATTTATACCGTGGCTGGGCGGCATGTGGTTAATGCACAAAAACAAAATATATTGGCCAATTATTTGGTAGAATAGAAAAGATGATGGTATGCCGAGTAAATAGATACCAAACATGACATGTTTTAAAACTGTGCATGCCCCGTGCAATGGCGACAAACTGCATACATTTTAATATTTAATATCCATAGGCAACATGTTAAAAGCCTTTACAAGCTACCATTTTAGATTTAAAGAGGAGGTCTAGTGCTAGAATTACTGCCCTTGATCTGATGTTCATGGCAACATCTCACATGCATGGTGCAACTGCTGTTTAAACAGGGTCAATGCTCACGCAGGTGTGCGTGCAAGGGGGGGAGAGGGGGGATTTTTTTTTAAGCTATTTTCATTTTTTAACTATTTGTACACTGTCCCTATCTTTTTTTTTTCATCACTTTTAATGCTGTCACAGGGAATGCAAATATCTCCTATAACTTCAATGGGCATTGTCATATATTCTTTTTTGAGAAATCTGGGGTCTATCAGACTCTAGATATCTCCTCTGCCCTTACATTATCTAATCAAACCAAGATCGGTGTGATCAGATGCTTTCACAATTTACAAATCTGTTTATATCCTGCGAAACTGAAGTGATGAAATGCTTGTAGCTTCCAATTTCTTGGGCTATAGAGATGATTGGCACCAGTCTCTATGGTCAGCTGGCAGAAACACCAGCAGCATTCTCAGGTTCCCCCTGATGGCACAGGACTGCCTGAGAAGGACGTGGAAGGCAGCTGGGGGGGGGGGGGGCATCATCTCCCGATGCTTGTTAAAGCAATCCTGCAGCTAATTAGCCACTAGGATTGCTTTTACATGAAAGCTGATCGCCGGCTGAAAAAAAATATACCAGGATGATGTCTGCAGCAGCTGTAGGCATCATCCTGGTATAACCATTCAAAGTCCAGTGATGTACCAGTACGTCGCTGGTCCTTGTTGGGTATATATGCTGTTTTTTTTTTTCTTGTATGCAGCCTGTGGGCTGAATGAAAAAAAGAAAAGAAATCTTTGCCTGAAAAAGTGTGTGGTATGCCCACCATTAGAATATACCACCCTGCATCCACCCACTTCTAATGGTGGGCACACAGTAGAACACAAGTCTTCTACATCTTGTCCCCATATCTGGCACGCTTGCTGGGGAGAAATTGTTTGAATGCAAGGCGGCCAGAAACATTAATGAGGGACTCATCAACACAGATTTTTTGCTGGGGAGGATAGACATCTGCAAATTTTTGGTTAAGGTGATTTATGAGGGGCTGAATTTTCTGGAGCCGGTCAAATTCAGGGTCACCCCAAGGACGACAGATTGTGTTGTCGTTGAAATGCATAAAACACATTATACTCTCACATCTATGCCTGGTCATGGCAGCAGAGAACACAGCATATGATGAATCGGGTCTGTGGACCAATACAACCGCAATTCATTTTTTTTTAGTAATGCCCATGTTGAGGGTTAGGTCCAAAAAAAATTAAAATTCAGAAACTCTAATGAGTTTCCATGCGAATGGTCTGGCAAGGTTTGAATTTGGGTTGGAGGCAATAAATTATTGTGCATATAAATTGCTTTGATCCACAATCAATGCATACAGATCTTCTGTGAAAAACAGCTCCAAAAAATCAAGGGGAGTAGTTAAATTTGCTGTTTCCACCTCAACTCCGGGTTGGTCGGTGAATGGGGGAAGTACGGGTGCTGCAGAATTTGTGGGCTGCCATTTGGGATTTGCGCGGCACTAGTACTGGCACTCTGCTGCATATGAGAGTCATCAAAATTTACCGGCAAGTGCTAACAGAGATCAAGCCTGATTTTGCGAACACTGCAGTTTTGTGTGCAATGTATCAAGTGACAGGGACCTACTGACACTGCACTTGCTGGGGGAGAAGGGAGGGGGGGTAAGCGTAGGAGCTAAACGCAGGTGCTGGCAGGTGCCAGGGCTGATCCCGCTAATGCTGCATTTTTGGGAACACTATAATAATGTGAACACTGGTATAGTGCTGATCTGATCAAAGATATTGATCCGTTCAGACGCTATACTAGCAATGGAGGTTTATTGTGTATGAGCGTGTTCCTGGCAATCAAGGGGTTAAATGTGATTACTGGCGTACAGACAGGCAATCTGATGCTGAGAAGGGAAAACCATGGGAGCGCAAATCACATATATATATATATATATATATATATATATATATATATATATATATGTGATTTTGCGCACCTGTGCCCCCCTGTAGCAGTATTTCTGCTATAAGGCGGTCAGGAAGCGATTACATAAGGGGTTTGTGTTATGGTGCTGCATTATTTTAACTAACAATTGTGCGATCATGCAACACTGCACCCAAATTAAATTTACGTCCTTTTTTCCCCACAAATTGGGCTTTCTTTTGGTGGTATTTGATCGCCTGTGCGTTTTAAATTTTTTGCGCTATAAAAAAAAAGACCGACAATTTTGAGTAAAAAACAATATTTTGAACTTTTTGCTATAAAAAGTGTCCAGTAAAAAAATGTAAAAATCAAATTTCGTCATAAATTTATGCCAAATTTTATTCTGCAATACGTGTAAATGATTTGGTTTACGTGAAAGTTATAGCGTTTACAAATGGCGGTATAGATACTGGATTTTTAATTGTTTTTCTATATACTAATAATAGCGGCGATCAGCGGCTTATGGCGGCAATCAGAGACTTATGGAGGTGATCAGCAACTTATGGTGGGACTGTGGGACTGTGGCGGAAATTTTGACACTGGGGGGGAACTGACTTGGGGTCACTGACATCCCCAGTGACACCAATACAGTGATCAGTGCAAAAAAAAAAAACACTGACACTGTACTAATGGCACTGGGGAGGAAGGGGTTAACATTAGGAGGCAATGAAAGGGTTAACTGTGTGAGAGGAGTGTTTTACTAGGGGGCGGGGGGGGGTGTGCTTCACTGTTACACACTGTTCCGAAAGGCTGCGCTCTGCAATCCGGAGCAGTGTGCTGAAAACTGACAGGGAGGAGAGCTCCATTGAAAACAATGCAGCATTCCTCCCTGTCAGTCGGCAATCGCCGGGCTTCAGCAGATAATCACCACCTGGGACCCGGTGACTGACACCAGCGGCCGCGATCGGTGCCGTGGGTAGGGTGGTTGCACGCTTCGTGCACGCCCCCTACCCCGAAATGCAGGATCATGTTTATATACGTGATCCTGTGCACAGGGGCTGTTTTGTAGCAGTATATGTACTGCAGGTAGTCCCCTAGTGGTTACCACACTTTTTTCGTCTCTTTTTGTTATGTTTGTATTCATTATTTTAACCATTTGCCCTCTGGAAGATTTATCCCCTTTCTTGACCAGGCCATTTTTTGCTATTTGGCGCTGTGCTATTCAGCTGGTTATTGCGCAGTCATGCAATGCTGTAACCACAAGACATGTTATGTTCTTTTTTTCACACAAATAGAGCTTTCTTTTGATGGTATTTGGTCACCAATGGGATTTTTATTTTTTGTGATATAAAGAAAAAAAGACCAACAATTTAGAAAAAACTAAATTTTCTACTTTCGATTATAAAAAATATCCAATAAATGCAAATTTAGTCATTAATTTAGGTCAAAATGTATTCTGCTACATGTCTTTGCTAAAAAAAAAATCCCAGTAAGTGTATATTTTTTTGTTTTGTGTGAAAGTTATAGTGATGCTAACTGAAGCTAATGCTATCTAAAGTCGCCTCTGACACTAATACAGTGATCAGTAAAAAAAATCTGTACACTGTAATAATAACACTGGTGATAAGTCAGTAAAAGGGTTAATTGGGGGGTGATCAGGGGGTTATATGTGACCTAACTGTGCTTTTACTGTGTCAGTGTGCTGCTTTGACTCCAGAAAGAGAAGATTGCTTCATTCTCTTGCCTGGATCTGGTGGGTAACACTGTTCAACACATTTTTATTTTTTGCCAGTTTTGGAAACAAAAGGATCCATTTCTTAATGAATTTCACATTCTGAGTTCAAATATAACAATGAAATTTGTCAATTGGCTCTAGTTTTTCTGTAAACGGAAAGTTTTCTACTATAGGTAATGACTACATAATGCACAATAATTATATAGATAGATGTCTTTCCACAAATTTAAAGCAAGTGATATTGACTACGTAACAAAGCCTAAATGGCATAATATATTGCATAGGATTACCAAGAAAAATTATAGCCATAAGCTAAGTTGAATCATTTTAATACTTAGGATTCTCACTAGTTTTGTCTTCAGTTTGTGTCGGTTTTGCTTCTCTTGGCTTTTCTCTTGTATTCGAGGAAAGGGCTATCTCTTACAACTGCACGTGACTACACGCTTCAGGTTCTTCCTCACTTGACTCAACCACGAAGGATTCTGGTGCTTTAGGAATTGGTAGCCCCTCTCCATGAGGAACTGGACGTATTGCCGATGGAATATTTGGATAGTGCACAGATAACTTTTTCTTCTTATTTAGCCCTTTTACAATTGGAGGTACCATACAAAAGTAACAATTACTAACATGATCTGTTGGCTCTCTCCAAATCATTGGCACAGCGAAAGGCATAGATGCCTTTTTTCCATTCAACCATTGCTCCAGTGCCATCCCACAAGAATTGCAGCATATATGTGGTGCCCAGCTCTTGTCCTGGTCTCCTATCTTGCAGCCAAAATACAAGTTGTAGGCTTTCTTAATCATTCCTGTTATCCTCCTTTTTTGTGAGATAAAAGTTATTTCACCGCAGATATAGCAGAAATTATCTGCTTTATTCACACAAGTTCGAGGCATTACTGAGTAGCCTATATAAGCATAAAACGAAATGTAAAGACGCTGTCGAACTACAATCAGCTACAGATACTGCAGCTTTTATGCAGTGAAGTGATGCAATTAAAGGCTAATATTGCATCATCTCAGTATACATGCAATTTTCTATTGGTCACCAGTATCAATTGCGCAATATGCAGCTGAAGTTGCATCATAATTTTGAATGGCTTACGTCATTAGATGGGTGAATATATCATGGAAACTAGAGCCAATCAACATTTTTTAGGGTCATTTTCGTTTTCAGCACCGTAAAATTATGTAAGATTAGCTAATTTTATGCCCAAAACTTTTTACCTGTTGAACAGTGTAATCGGTGCTGTACTGAATTACAGCACCGGCAGGTGAGCGCGCACCCATGACTCGGGGACACGGAAGGAACACAGATCACATAAATACACCTGATTTTGTGCAGGGAGTCCACCCTGTAGCAGTAAAACTGCTATAGGGCGGACTTGAACTGGTAAAGTTCTTTTGCTTTTTTTGTATGAGTGTGTCAAGTTAGTACACACACATACGTTCTCTTGTACAGTCTATTTTTTGCGTTACGGTGCTGCATTACTTTAACTGACAATTGCGCGGTCATACTACGCTGCACCCTAATGACATTTACGTGTTTTTTTTCCCACTAATTAATCTTTCTTTTGGTGGTATTTGATTGCCTCTGCATTTTAAAATTTTTGTGCTATATAGAAAAGTCCAACAACTTTGAGAAAAAACAATATTTTTTACTTTTTTCTATTAAACATGTCCAGTGCAAAAATTTAAAAAATCTAATTTCGTTATAAATTTAGGCCAAAATGTATTCTGCTACATGTCTTTGCTAAAACAAATCCCAATACATGTAAATTAACTGGTTTATGTGAAAGTTATAGCGATTACAAATGGTGGTATAGATACCGGAATTTATTAATTTTTTTAACTTTTACTAGTAATGGCGGCAATCAGAGACTTATAGCGGGACTGCGGTGGGCATTCTGGCACTGGGGGGGAACTGATTTGGTGTCACTGACATTCCCAGTGACACCAATACAATGATCAGTGTTTTAAGAAAAACACTGACACTGTACTAATGGCACTGGCAGGAAAAGTTAACATGAGATTCGATCAAAGGGTTAACTGTGTGCTGTTTTACTAGGAGCTGTGTGTTTGTGCTTAACTGTAATCACACTGCTTTGCATGGCTGTGCTGTGCACAGTCATCCAAAGCAGTGTGCCCGAGCTGACAGAGAGGAGAATTTTTTTGTTTACTTACAGTCCTCCTCCCCGTCAGAGATGCTCGACAATCACTGGGCGCCGGCGATTAATCACCAGCTGGAACCCGGTGACTGACAGCTGCGGCCTCAAATGGTGGCGTGGGTACGCCTCGCGCGTTCCCCCTACCCGGAAATGCAAAATCACGTATATATATATATGTGTGATTTTGCACACCCATGCCGCCCTGTAGCAGTATATCTGCTATAGGGTGGTCGGGAAGAGGTTAACCAACTGATAGGTTTGTAGTATCCTACGGTGTGCAATACTAATTATTCATTTTTAATTTAAAACGCAAAATCAAGCAATTCATAGTCATGTATTTTAATAGCGATTATTTATTTTTGAGAATTTTTCATGTGCATATACATTTGTAATATAAATTAGTTTAATCTATAATGACAGCCAAAGTGGGGTGTGTATGTGTATATATTTATTTATACACACTGCTCAAAAAAAATTAAGAGGAACACTATGAAAACACATCATATTTTAATGGGGAACACATCATGCTGCATATCTATACTGATATGGACTGGGTAATGTGTTAGGAATGTAAGGATGCCCCATCGTTTGATGGAAATGAAAATGATCAACCTACAGAGAACTGAATTCAAGACTGAAAGTGAAAACATGATGCAGCAGGCTAGTCCATTTTGATGAAATTTCATTGCAGCAACTGAAAATGGTCCTCAGTAGTTTGTGTGGCCCCCGCATGCTTGTATGCATGCCTGACAACGTCGGGGCATACTCCAAATGAGACAACAGATGGTGTCCTAGGGTATTTCCTCCCAGATCTTGATCAGGGCATCACTGAACCCCTGGACAGTCTGAAGTGCAACCTGGTGTCGTCGGATGGACCGAAATATGATGTCCCATAGGTGTTCTATTAGATTTAGGTCAGGCAATCATGGGGGCCATTCAGTGGTATCAATTCCTTCATCCTCCAGGAACTGTCTGCATACTCTCGGCACATGAGACAATTGTCGTGCGCCAGGAGAAACCCAGGACCCACTGCACCAGTGTAGGGTCTGACAGTGGGCCCAAGGATTTTATCCTAATACCTACTGGCAGTCAGGGTGTCATTGTCTAGCCTGTAGAGGTCTGTGCATCCCTCCATGGATATGTCTCCCCAGATCATCACTGCCCCACCCCCAAACTGTTATGCTGAACAATGTTATAGGCAGCATCAGGGGCAGCATAACATTCTCCATGTCTTCTCCAGAGCCTTTCACGTCTGTCACATCTCAGGGTGAACCTGCTCTCATCTGTGAAAAGCACAGGGCGCCAGTGGTGGACCTGCCAATTCTGATGTTCAATGGCAATTGCCAATCGAGCTCTATGGTGCCGTGCAGTGAGCACAGGGCCCACTAGAGGACGTCGGGCCTCAGGCCACCCTCATGAAGTCGGTTTCTGATTGTTTGGTCAGAGACATTCACACCACCGGCCTGCTGGAGGTCATTTTGTAGGACTCTGGCAATGCTCATCCTGTTCCTCCTTGCTTAAAGGAGCAGATACCGGTCCTGCTGATGGGTTAAGGACCTTTTACGGCCTTGTGTAGCTCACCTAGAGTAACTGCCTGTCTCCTGGAATCTCCTCCATTCTTTTGAGACACAGCAAAAATGTGTTCGCGTATGTAGTGGTTAACTCCCTCTCAATTGACCAGGGTATATTAGGAACCAGTTGTCAGGGCTGGGATCCTGACACTTATCCAGCAGCTCTTTTATTTCAGCAATCCGAAGCTGCTGAGCTGTCAGTTAATTATCAGCCACTCGTTGTCTCCACAGTGATTCACCTGCCTCATTAGTCCAGCCTACAGCCAGCCCTTTTTGGTATTTTATCAACAGCTCATTTCTTCCTTTCTCTTGCGTGGTCCATGATCTCCAGTGTGTTTCTGCCTACCACTCGGTCTAGCTGACTTCTCTTCCGATTCCTTTTCCTGATTTTTGGCTCCTAACTACGTTGACTTATGTTTTCCCAACACTGGCTCGTCTGATTACCCACTCTGGCATCCAAACCCTGTCTTCTGTTTTGACTATATTCCTGAATTGTGTTATTTTTGCCATTTCATTAAAGGTGTGATTTAACTGCTCTGTCTCCACCTGGTTTATGGTTCCTAACATTTCGCAATTTCTTTCCAGATTGGATGAGCAGTACCACCACTTGGCACAGTTTTCCATAGTATTACAAACACTCGTAATCCGAACTGCTCATATATACAGATGATCCTCCTACCCTGGCTGGTATGACCAGTGTTGCAAGCCATCCCTGAAGCTGCTCCTATCTCCGTTCAGGAAGACGCCTCTGATACTACCACTGTAAGAGGTATGACTGGTTCTGCTCTGCTTCCCCAGCAGTATTAGGGTTATCCAGCTCACTGCAGAGGATTTCTCATTCAGGTTGGAATATATGTTTGAGATGCTGCCCCAAGCATTCCCTGTGGACAGAAGCAAAGTAGATTTCATTATTTCTTTGCTTTCTGACAAAGCCTTGACTTGGGCAAACCCTCTATGGGAGACCCAAAAACCTGTTGTCTAGAATTACCCCAGGTTTGTGGCCTTAATAAAGGCTTCATACCATCCAAGACACTTTGAATACTTCAAGCTTCGGACCTTGATCCGAGATTACAAAGCCTGTAAACTCAGTTTTCCCTGTTCACACTATGGAGCCTTAACTGCTTCCTGACCACCCTATAGTAGAACTACTGCTACAGGGCGGCAGAGCTGTGCAAAATCACATATATATATGGATGGGTAGGGGGCGTGAACTCCCTACCCGCGCCACCATTCAGCTGACGATCACTGGATCCTGGCAGGAGACTCCCCGCCAAGACCCGGCGATTGCCGAGGATCACTGATGGGGGAGAGGTCTGTATGTACACAATACAGATCTCTCCCCTGTAAGCTCCAGCATGATGCTTTGTATTGCTCTGCATAGTCAGTTCCCCCCAGTGTCAAATTGCCTGCTGCAGTCCCGCTATAAGTTGCTGATTGCTGCCATTACTAGTATAGAAAAAAAAAATCCAGTATATATGCTGTCATTTGTAGACGCTATAACTTTCACGTAACCCAAATAATTTACATGTATTGGGAGTTTTTTAGCAAAGACATGTAGAATAATACATTTTGGCCTAAATGTATGATGAAATGTGATTTTAGACATTTTTTTACTGCAGGTTTAATACCAAAAAGTAAAAAATATTGTTTTATTCTCAAAATTGCTTTTTTTGTTTATAGCGCAAAAAATAAAATACGCAGAGGCGATCAAATACCACCGAAAGAAATTTCCATTTGTAGGAAAAAAGGACATTAATTTAATTTGGGTGCAGTGTTGCATGACCGCGCAATTGTCAGTTAAAATAATACAGTGCCGTATCGCAAAAAATGGCCTGGTCAGGAAGGGGAGGGGCATCCTTTGGAGGGCAAGTGGTTAATGTGAATTCTGTGTGTTTTCTGCCTATCCTCACACCATGGCGGGGCCTAGCTGTGTTACAATACATACACCCATATGTTTACATACGCACATACAAGTAATTACATATAGCCTATTCGCTATACCTGGCTAACTTTCTCTTTTAGTGCTGTCCGGTGCAGAGAAGGTTACAACACAGCATGGCAGAGGTTGTGAAGAGAAGCAACTCTGGATTTGAGAAGCAGAACAGATATAGCCTTCATTGCATCCACTTCACTGTACTGTGTAGCACCATCCTAGGTAGGTTCTAGGATTAGATAGATAGAATTACTTCTGTTTTTGATAGGTAAATTTAGCTGTCGCTCTGTAGTCAGAGTGACTGTAAATATTTGTTAGGAAAAAGCATAGCTCACTGTATTTGGTGGGCTGTGATCATTTAGTAAGGTCTGCTCTGTGTGCTCATCTGTGCCAGTCTTCCTAGCTTCATCTGTAACCTGGAAACTTTAAAACTTTCTGCATGATAGGTGTGGAGTTATGTAGATGGTCAACCTATCCCAGAGAGACTGGCTCTGATGGCATTCTGGGTTACTGTATTAATTCAGTAAGCACAAGGGGCTTTCCTGTCCAGGATTGATCCAGACTGGGAGAGGGCACGTTGCCCTCTCAGCAACTACTGCCATGCAGCCTCAGGTGTGCTGAGACCCGGATCCTGCTATGCTGACTGAGAGGTTGTCTACTGAAGATGTGGACTGGTATCATGGAGGAAGGCATCCAGCTCCTCTTGAGCCTTGTGAGTACAGATATCCCTAGAGGATCTGAGTGCTGTTTAACCCCCTCTGGTGCTAAGAAGTCATCTGTGGGTCTGAGCAAAGGGAACACCGGCTGGTGTTCTGACGAACCACCTGGCCTACTTTTGTATTTCAATGGTTTTTATTAATTTTAAGCAGTATAAAACAAAGACAACAAAACACGCCCCCACAGGGGCTATCAATTGCACTGATAAGAAAAAACATAATAGAGAAACAGTGCTCTAACTCCAACAAGGCAGAAGGTATGCCCACGCAGGGGCTATCAGTGGCACATAAGGTACAACAACATTAACAAAACTCTGATTATAACAACTAAAGACAGCTGTCCACTGTCACCCAAAAACTAACAGAAAAAGGGAGAGAAGAGAAAAAAAAAAAAGGGGGGGGGGCAGGGGTCCAAGAATGCCACCACCGAACGCCATTACAGCCCCATACTAGCCAGAGGGAGCGTGGGAAAGGCATATTGCAACCACGGTTCCCATATTTTCAAAACTTTACGTTGGGAGTCGTTGCATATACTCGACATCTGTTCGTTGAGCATCATAGTGGTCATACGATCCCGCACCCCCTGGAGAGGGACAAACGGACTCTTCCAGGCCTGAGCAATTGTTCTAGTGGCTGATAAAAACAAATAGGATGCCAACTTCTGCTGATGAGCCAAGAGGCCCGGTATAGGACAATGAAGCAAGGCATACCAAGCATCCTGGCGTATAGAGAGATGAAACAAAGTGAAAAGGAGGCCAAACACATGAGACCAAAGACGAACCAGTCTTGGGCATGACCACCAGATATGCAAGACATCACCACAATGGCCACAACCCCGAAAACATCGATCACTACAAGCAGGGTTAGCCTAGGCCAAACGAGCCGGAACCCAATACCAACGAAACAATACCTTATAGGCTGCCTCCAGCGTGGTCGTATTAAATGAGCATTTAGCAATGAGTGACCAGGCCTTTTTCCAGTCCTCCGGATCCACAGCCACTCTCAGGTCGCGCTCCCACTGAACAACATATGAAAGAGAAGTATGCGACGAGCGTCTGTTCAAAGCTGCATAAAGAAGGGAGATAAGGCCCGGGGCACCCGGACGCTGCTGGCAAAGCTGTTCAAAGGCAGATTTCTGGTATGGGAAAGCAGAAGTGCCCCGCAGCGATAGCAGCCAATGCCGCAATTGAAGATATCGAAAAAATTCCGCCGGGGGAACGTCCCGGGACTCCCGAAGAGAATCCCAGGTGGGGAAGGACCGAAAAACCAAAAAGTGTCGCACCTGTGAAAAACCATTAGCCACCCACCAAGAGAACGCCCCTGGGTGATCCAAACCCAGCGGGAAAAGAGGATTATTAACAATTGGGAGCAAAGGCAGAAAGGGTGACATCAGGCCACTGGAGTAACGTGGAGTCGCAGACTTGTAAGCCATGGAGCAACAACGGGCTCAGCGCCATAGGGCGCAGGGCAGGGGGCAGCCATAGAAGCGTCAACGGTGCGATAGGGGCACAATTAGGTAGTTCCAGCAAGACCCAGAGAGGGACATCAGAGGAAGCATGCAACATAGACAGCGGGGCAATTTGGCTCGCCTGATAATACTTAGTTACATTAGGCACCCCAAGACCACCCTGGAGTCTATGAGCAAAGAGCGTATTTCTGGATACTCCTGGGTGCTTATTGGCCCAGATAAAACGCATAAACTTTGCCTGAAGCAACCGAAGAAAATGAGGGGGAACCCGCACTGGAAGAGTGCGAAAATAATATAACAATTTCGGCAGGATGGTCATTTTCACAGAATGGACCTGCCCTATCCAAGACGGGTGCGGAAATTGCCAGGAATGCATAAGAGAAGATAGAGAGCTGAGCAATGGATAATAGTTTGCAGCAAAGAGGGAGTCATAGGTGGGGGTCAAGCGAATGCCCAAGTATTCAAGAGAAGAAGAAGCCCATTTGTAAGGGAAGTGGGATTGTAGGCGCAAAACCAAATCTGAAGCCAAAGTAATATTGAGAGCGACAGTCTTATCCAAGTTAATACGGAGACCCGAAATCAAAGAGAAGCGCTCGAGAACCCGTTGCAAATTAGGAAGCATCGTCAGGGGGTTAGTAAGAGTCAGGAGGGCATCGTCCGCAAAAAGGCTCAGCTTAAACTCCTGTCCCGCGTAGGAAACCCCCGATATATTGCAATCGGTCCGAAGCGCTAAAGTCAGCGGCTCCAGTGCCAGGACAAAGAGTGCCGGGGACAGGGGGCAACCCTGTCTCGTCCCTCACCCAATAGGAAAGGGATCCGAGAAATACCCAGCGTATTTAACAGAGGCCGACGGAGAAGAATACAAGGCTTGGATCCAAGAAAGAACAGAATCCCCAAAACCCCAACGAGACAGCACAAACCGCAGATATTCCCAGGATAGAGAATCAAAAGCTTTATATATGTCTAAGGACAGTAAGAATCCTGGGATTTTCCGCTGTTGCAGAAAATGTATAAGATGGACCACCTTACGAACGTTATCACCTGCTTGCCTCCCAGGGACGAACCCCACTTGGTCCCTGTGGACCAGGCTCCGCAAATATTTATTGATACGAGAACTAAGAATCTTGCTGTGACGGGAGTGACTTTTGGGTGTCGGGGGACCTCTGTATCATCTCCCCAAATCATTATGTTTAACCCACCCTGTGCCTGTTAAGGGTTACAGGGTGTGTATGTGAATGCCTGAGTCCTGTGTATAGTGTGTTGTCCTTTGTCTAGGCCACATGGCTGTCCATTGTCTGTTTACCATGTGCTACCCCCCATTGTGCTGTGTCTTCCTGCCCAGCCAACTATTATGGGATGTACTGTTTGTGTATTGGTGTTGGGGTTGGTCAATGTCCTTTGCCACATGGTTGCATCCCATTGTTCTGTGTCTGGTTGGATGGGGAGGGGTGATGAGGTGTTTCCTGCCTATACTGTAGCCCTTCCCACTGAGAGGGTGGGCTGATGATGTATTTCCTGTTCCTGGTTGTGTTTCCCTGCCCTCTGTATAAAACATGTTTTTGTGTAAAATAAAGGTTGCTGGCTTCCTGTTTTAGTAAGAGCTGGGTGTTGTCTTTTTTTCCTGAGGGATTTCGAGGGTGTGGTCCGTGGATGGTGTTCGGACAGGGGAAGTTGTGCTATAACGGAAAAACTCAGTGCGGTCTGGGTTCCGGTTCCGTTACATTGGTGGCAAGCGGTGGGATTGTGCTTCCAACCTGTAAACACATCCAAACCATCACCGGGATCCAAGAGCAGGAGAAGAGAGACAGATACCACCTGCAGCTATGGAAACTGAGGTCTTATGGCGGATGCAGCAAGTGCTGGCTTATTTAGATGACCCGGTTTCTACATGGGATGAGCTTGGATGGAGGAATGCGACTGTCCAACAACTGGATGAGGGTATGGAAGATGGAGAAGTTGGCTCATCCCTCCAAGTACAGATCCCAGAATGCATGGATCTAATTGATTTTTCAATGGAGGACGTTGTGGGTGATGAGTCACCTGCCAAAGTGCTGGCACTGAACTCAAGGGCCTCCAGCCCGTGCCCTGGACATTTAGCCATTCCAGAGACTGGGGATTGTACTGATTTTTTTTCTGAGGAGGAACCAGCCGGGGAGCTGCCAGCTGAAGCACTGACAACCGGACAGAGGGTCCAGGACCTCTGCCCCACACCTGTGGTAGTTTCAGAGGCCCAGGGTGAGAAGGGAGAGGAGGTTGTTGTCCTCCCTCCCCCACAGTCAGCCAAAGTGGAGGAAACTCTTTTCCCTCCCAAGCTAGGATCTGTGCACCAGGGGGACAGTGACAGAGGAATGCCATCCCAGCAGCAGATCCACAGTCTGGGAGTGGGGGAAGACAGCCTCCCTCCCCCACGGTTAGCCGGAGCAGATGTAGGGTCCCCAGCAGAAGCGCTGGCACCAGGGCAGAGTGCCGCTGGCCTCTGCCTAGCAACTACAGTCACCACTTGGATACCCCAGGGATGCTGGGTAGTCAGCCCAGATCCCCTACAGAAGGATGGAGTCGGCCCAGCCACCCTGTCTTCTCTCCAGCGGCTGAGAGGATTTCCGGGAGAAGGACCAGTCCGTACTTCTCCCCAGCGGCGGGTATGTTCTACGGGAGAGGCAGAGGTTGGCTGGGTGAGTAACGCTTGGTGTGGGACAATTTGCATGCGGTACTGTGTGGGTGCTGGCATTGAGGGACTGGAAGTACAGACTAACTTCAGAGTACATCCGTCTGGGATATACTCCTGTGTTAGTCTCCTGCCGAAAGGGGAGATATGTGACGGGAGTGACTTTTGGGTGTCGGGGGACCTCTGTATCATCTCCCCAAATCATTATGTTTAACCCACCCTGTGCCTGTTAAGGGTTACAGGGTGTGTATGTGAATGCCTGAGTCCTGTGTATAGTGTGTTGTCCTTTGTCTAGGCCACATGGCTGTCCATTGTCTGTTTACCATGTGCTACCCCCCATTGTGCTGTGTCTTCCTGCCCAGCCAACTATTATGGGATGTACTGTTTGTGTATTGGTGTGGGGGTTGGTCAATGTCCTTTGCCACATGGTTGCATCCCATTGTTCTGTGTCTGGTTGGATGGGGAGGGGTGATGAGGTGTTTCCTGCCTATACTGTAGCCCTTCCCACTGAGAGGGTGGGCTGATGATGTATTTCCTGTTCCTGGTTGTGTTTCCCCGCCCTCTGTATAAAACATGTTTTTGTGTAAAATAAAGGTTGCTGGCTTCCTGTTTTAGTAAGAGCTGGGTGTTGTCTTTTTTTCCTGAGGGATTTCGAGGGTGTGGTCCGTGGATGGTGTTCGGACAGGGGAAGTTGTGCTATAACGGAAAAACTCAGTGCGGTCTGGGTTCCGGTTCCGTTACACTTGCCCAATATCTTCAGGTCTTTATTAAGAAGAGAAATGGGCCGGAAGGCTTGCGGTTCCTGTACATCATCGGTCGTCTTAGGAATCATGGAGATATGCGCTCTAAGCACGTATGGAGAGGGCAGGGAGCCTCGTCGTAACTCATTGAAATAGGCAGCCAAGACGGGTGCCAACAGGGCCGAGAATTTCTTATAATAGAGACCGGAGAAGCCATCAGGACCTGGACCGTAAAGATTTGATGGCTTGGAGCACTTCCGGTACGGTAACACCTGTGCCGCCTCAGACAATCCCGGAAGATGGAGATCTTGAAAGAATGCCTCTGCTTGAGCCACGGGGAAGGGATCTGGTTTAGTGTAGAGGCGCGAAAGGAAGTCCGAAAATCGGGAAACAATCTGCTGGGGATTAGAAGTACATCCACCTGTGGGAAGCCGCAGTCTGATCGGTTTATAGGGTTTCCCCACAGAATTGAGTTTCCTGGCCAGCATCGGGCCCAGTTTATTAGCACAGGAATAAAATTTGTGTTTGGTCCAACGCAGGGCCCGCTCCGCCTCCGAAGAAGCAAGTAGGTCTAATTCTGTCGCCAGAGCGTCCCGAGCACGTTTATGGGCCATGGACGGAGATGACTTCCAACGCGCATCCGCAGAGGCCAGGAGAGAATGAAGCTCCAAAAGTCGGCACTCCCGCTCCCGCTTCCGGACCGCCGCCAGCTGTATAACATGGCCCCGCACCGTGGCCTTATGCGCCTCCCATAAGGGCACTGCCGAAGAGACTGATCCCGAATTTTCCGTGAAGTATGTTCGTAAAAAAAATTCTATTTGTTGGCAGGTAGTCTGATTAGTCAATAAAGAATCGTTGATGCGCCAATGAAAAGGGCGCCGTTCTGACCCAGAGAGGGCAAGGAGAAGTACCAAGGGATCATGATCCGACCAGGGTGAGGAGGGAATAGTTATCCGCCTGACCAAAGGAAGCTGCTGAACCTGCATGAATATATGGTCAATTCTACAAAAACTGTCATGAGGATTGGAGTAGAATGTAAAGTCGCATTCAGTTGGGTGAAACTCCCTCCAGACGTCCGCCAGCCCCGCCGTCCGCAAGAGAAAGCGCATCCGTTCCTCCAGCACCGAGTCATGAGAAGGGACCACCCCCGAGCGCAGCGCCTATCCAATGTGGAGTCCAAAGTAACATTTGAATCCCCCAAAACAAGGAGGAGACCCTTGGAGTGTCAGGAAACAATGGTGCAAAGATGCGAAAAAAAATGTATCCTGAAAACGAAGAGGCGTGTAATAAGAGACAAAAGTAACCTCCTGGTCCCAGAGGGTACCTTGCAGAAGCAAATACCTACCCGTGGAGTCCGCTATATTCGGAACACAGACAAAAGGGAGATTGCGATGAAAAACTATCAGTACACCCCGACGCTTCTCAGGAGCCGAGGCCGTGTAAAAGGTGGGATAGTGAGGCGAAAGATAACGCGGAGCGGAGGACTGAGAAAACTTGGTCTCTTGTAAACATACCACGTCAATTTGTTGCAATTTGAGGTTATGAAAAACCTTAGCCCGCTTCTGAGGCGAATTGAAGCCTTGAACATTTTGTGAATGTATTTTCAAAAGGGGCTAGGCCATGGCGGTATCAGCGCAACACGCTCAACAGAAAAAAACATAAAGCAGCTAGCAATTTCCACCCCCAATGGTGATCGGACCGTGGTGTCCCAGAACCCTGCATAAAACAAGAACAAAAAAAAACAAAAAAAGAAAAAAGGAAAAAGACACAAAAAGTATATACAACAGTGCAATCGTGTCACGCCAATGGTGACGTGCATCCTACAAATGAAGGATACCAGTTAGGGGTGGCTCTACCACCGGACACATGGCTGCAAATGGAAACATCAGAAACATAAGCCCTCAGGGGGCAAAAGGGCAATAAGGCAATGAACATAATAGAACGGGGTACCAGAGTAATAAAACTAAACTAAAAGTCCCAGGAGCAAGGACCTCCGTAATGATCTCCCCATGGAAACCATGGGGGCCCACCCCCTCCCACCCAACCGGGCCTACCAGATCAACCTCCCACCCCGGAGCCCGAGGGAACCATCACCCCTTGCCACCAACGGAGACCCAAACACCAGCACCGGGGCCCAAAACAGGCTGCGGCAGCAGAAAGTCATAATTCTTAAGTCCAGGAGGAGACCCCCCCAACCAGGGATGGAACCCAAGGGAGCAAGCCGGAGCAGTACCAACCCAGAATGCAAACAAACTGGGGGAGCCCTAAGGGCCAAACTCACGGTCCCGTCAGAGAGGTCATCGGTGAGATGATACATGGAAAATCCAGGACGCATCTTCAGCCCGGAGAAGAACAGGAAGGACTTGATCGCGAAGGGGTCTGAGAAAGGGCCCTCTTCCTATTGGACGACCGCTCCCAGATGCGGCTCGGAGGAAGCGGCCTCGCCGGGGATCCAGATGAATGAACTGGGCTCCGATCCGCAGCCTCCGGCAAAAGAAGGACCTGGCCTACTTTTAAAGGGATACTGCTCTGGGGCTCTAAAGTAGTTACTTCTACTACTGCCTTAAAGCTGAAGCTCACTGCTTGATTCAAGCACAGACTCTGGCCTGTACAGCATAAATGAGTGGGTTGTTCATGTGGCCGAAGCCACCTGTTACACTATGGGGACACAGCAGCTGTATGAACACATGATTTAATCTGACAGGTGTGAAGGTGTGGGGAAGTGGCCCTGAATGCTCACTGTTTGTGTTCAGGGCTGTACACCTGCACCCATATGCTTGTCAAATTAGGACCTGCAACATTTCCATAGTGTAACATAGGTTGCCTGCAAACGGTGACAGCCACAAAAACAAACCACTCTACAGGCCACAGCACCCATGTGAATGAGCCCCAAGACCTCAATTACACACACAGTTTTATTTATGAACTCAGTACAGTTTTATCATTTAGATTTCACAGTAATATGGTTGGGACTATGTCCATTAATAATGTTTTTAGTGTATTTTTACCATAAATATAATTTGGATAATTTCTCTGGCGGTGGGGGGCTGTCAGGTATGCTGCACGTGGCCCCGTGATATCTAACAGTGGCCCTGGGTGTATGCTTGTGTCCGTGCCACCTGTTAGGAAGAACAATAACTTCTTCTATGGAATACCTTGAACCTCTGCTATGTACCTAAATGTATCTAGGAATGGGACATGTTTTCAACTGAAAATACAACAGTTATTAGTAATGTTTCCCCTGCAAATGAGGATCAGCTCCTTGGTCGAGAACAGCGATCTCGCCATGTCCAGATGTGGTCTGGAATTCCACAAAGCTAAAAAATAAAATTACACTAAACTCTCCTAACTACACTCCCATCCACTAACACTCCCCACTACCAGTGTGTGCAAACGTCCTTCTGCCAACGTGATGACGTATTTCCGGTATGACAGCTGCTCTAGTGCCTCCTCCAACAGCCGTCTTGGTGTTTATTTGTGCACCATAGCAATTTTCCACACTGCTCCATTGTGTATATGACATTCACAAATATATGTTTGCAGCTCTACTGTGTATATGACATTGGTGAATGTATATGTCATGACCTGATGACAGCTTATAGATAGCCTATGGATATAACATTCAAACATCAAATTGATCAATATAATAGCAGTCCAAAAATAAGTGATAAAGTGACATAGTGCAAATGCATATACAGTGGGTGTAATGCGTCACTAATCAGTGACTTGCCATGTGCACGGTGCCAAGTGAGTCCAAATAATAAGGTGCCTAGAAATCTTCCGGATCCAAATGACTGGTCCCAATGATTGGTGATAAAGAAAAAATGTACTCACCAGATGCGCAATCCCACTGTACATTTAGAGATATCTATCTCAAAGAACCAGGGTGTCCCCTTTAAAGGTCTGGTCAGGTCCAGTGTCCCTCTAATGTCGACATCTACTGCCCATGGGTAGCTCAACTCCTCTGTGGATGGTAAGAGCTCACAGGGAGCTCAGAAAAGAGGAGGCCAATAGCATGATAATGTTTAAACAGAGGGTGCTTTATTGAATAAATATACAAAGCCACTGACCAGTAATGATGATCCAGGATGGCTGCCGTGACCAGTGTAATGTCGGCAGTGTGGCATCCTAGTGCTATAGCTCCTCTCTGACGCGTTTCGTGCGATTGCACATACTCATAGGGGGTCTGCATACCTTTACATTTTTTCTTTATCACCATTCATTGGGACCAGTCATTTGGATCCGGAAGATTTCTAGGCACCTTTTTATTTGGACTCACTTGGCACCGTGCACATGGCAAGTCACTGATTAGTGACGCATTACACCCACTGTATATGCATTTGCACTATGTCACTTTATCACTTATTTTTGGACTGTTATTATATTGATCAATTTGATGTGTGACTGTTATTATTATTATATTATTATTATACAGTATTTATATAGCGCTGTACAGTAGCAAGGGGGACAGAACATGAGACAAGACAGTAACAATGCAATACACGAGGGGTTCGAGGGCCCTGCTATTTCGAGCTTACAATCTAGGAGGGAGGGGAAAGTGGTACAGGAGGAAATGGCTGTGGGGGATGGAGTGGTGGGAGGAGTGGAGGAGGTTAGTTGCTAGGTGAGGTCAGGTGTTAGGTGAGGTTGGGGTAGGCTTCCCTGAAGAGGAGGGTTTTCAGGGTGCGCCTGAAGGTGAGAAGGGTAGGTGACAGTCTGATGGATTGGGGTAGGGAGTTCCAGAGGATGGGGGAAGTCCTAGAGAAGTCCTGCAATTGGGCATGGGAGGAGGAGACAAGGGAGCTAGAGAGTAGGAGGTCCTGTGAGGAGCGGAGGGCACGGGTAGGGTAGTATTTGGGTATCAGTTCGGTTATGTAGTTTGGGGCGGAGTTGTGAATGGCTTTGTAGGTCAGAGTTAGCAGTTTGAATTTGATGCGTTGGGCAATCGGGAGCCAGTGAAGGGATTGGCAGAGGGGGGAGGCAGATGTGGAGCGGTTGGTGAGGTGGATGAGTCTAGCCGCTGAGTTCAGGATTGACTGGAGTGAGGATAGCGTTCGTTTGGGTAGGCCAGTGAGAAGGGAATTGCAATACTCCAGGCGTGAGATGATGAGGGAGTGTACAAGTTGTTTGGTGGTGTCTGGGGTGAGGAATGTGCGTATCTTGGAGATGTTGCGGAGGTGGAGCCTGAAAGATCTAGATAGCAGTTGGATGTGGGGTAGGAAGGAGAGGTGGGAGTCCAGGGTGACTCCCAGGACTTTGGCGTGTGGGGTGGAAGAGATGGTGGCGTTGTTAGTAGTAATGGAGAGGATAGGGGGGGTGCGGGGTGAGGGGAAGACCAGGAGCTCGGTTTTGGATAGGTTAAGTTTGAGGAAATGGAGCGACATCCAGTCTGATATGTCGTTTAGGAGGTGGGCGATGCGGGCGGAGAGTGAGGGGGTGAGGTGGGGGGTGGAGAGGTAAGATTGGGTGTCGTCGGAATAGAGGTGGTAATTGAAGCCGTGGGAGTGAATAAGTTTGCCAAGGGAGGAGGTATAGATGGAGAAGAGGAGGGGTCCGAGGACAGAGCCTTGGGGGACCCCAACAGAGAGGGGGAGGGAGGGGGAGGTGGCAGTGTTGTAGGTGATGCTGAAGGAGTGTTGGGAAAGGTAGGAGGAGAACCAGGAGAGAGCAGCGTCCCTGATGCCAAGGGAGTGCAGTTTGGCAAGGAGGAGAGGGTGGTCAACAGTGTCGAAGGCCTCAGAGAGGTCAAGAAGCAGGAGGATAGAATAGTGGCCATTGGCTTTGGCGGTTAGCAGGTCGTTGGTGATTTTAAGTAGGGCGGTTTCGGTGGAGTGCAGGGGACGGAAGCCAGACTGTAGGGGGTCAAGGAGGTTGTTATCAGCGAGGTGGGCGCTTAGGCGATTGTAGGCCAGGCACTCAAGGAGCTTGGAAGTGAAAGGCAGCAGGGAGATGGGTCTAAGGTTGTTAAGGTTAGTGGGGTCAAGGGAGGGTTTTTTGAGTATGGGGGTGATGTGTGCATGCTTTAGAGGGGAGGGGAAGGTGCCGGAGGAGAGGGAGAGATTGAAGATGTGGGTGAGGGAGCGAATGATGGAGGGGGGTGACTGAAGGAGCTGTGAGGGGATAGGGTCCAGGGGGCAGGTGGTGAGGCGGGCTTCAGTGAAGACCTTAGAGACCTCCTCAGGGGTAGTTGGGCTGAAGGAGCGGAGTGTTGGGGAGGTGATGGTGTGCGGGGCATTAGGTATAGTGGGGGGTAGTGCGGCTATGAGGTCGGGGGAGGGGAGGGTTGAGGGGTTGAAGGAGGGCGGGAGGCTGGGTGGAGAGGTGGATTGTGAGTTGGATTGTGAGCTGACAATGTGCTTGCGGATTGCGTCAATCTTGTTTTGGAAGTGATTGGCAATCTTGTGGGTGGTGAGTGAGGTGCTGGGTGAAGATGGAGGGGGAGAGAGCAGGGATTTGAAAGTGGAGAAGAGCCGGCGAGGACAGGTGGAGAGGGTGTTGATAAGGGTTATGAAATAGGCTTGCTTGGCGGCGTGGAGGGAGGTGGTGTAGGCGAGGTAGGCGGCTTTATAGAGGGAGAACGCGCAAGGGGATCTGGTTTTGCGCCATAAGAGCTCCAGTGCGCGACTGCGTCCTTTGAGACATTTCGTGTGGTCGTTTTGCCAGGGTTGAAGTGGTCGGGGTCTAATGCTACGTGTGGTTAGGGGTGCCAGGGAGTCAAGGGCAGCTGACAGTGAGTCGTTGTATGCAGTAGTGGCCAGGTCAGGGCATGACAGAGGGAGGATACTGTCATACAGACGGTCAGCTGCCGGGTGGAGATGGGTCGGGTTCAGATTGCGGAGGTTGCAGGTGATGGTTAGACGCTTCGGGGGGGGGGGGAGTTAAGGGAGGGGGAGATGGAGAATGTGAGGAGGTGGTGGTCAGAGAGGGAGAAGGGGGTATTAGTGAAGTCGTGGGGGGTGCAGAGGTGGGAGAAAACGAGGTCCAGGGTGTTTCCATTGGAGTGGGTGGAGGACTGAGTGTGCTGTGTGAGCGCGAAGGAGGAGGTTGATCGGGATATTGAAGTCACCTAGGATGATGGTTGGTAGCTCGGAGGAGAGGAAGAAGGGAAGCCAGGCGGCAAAGTCGTCTAGGAAGAGGGATGCGGAACCAGGAGGTCGATAGATTACCGCAATCCTTAGGGGGGTGGGAGAGAAGAGCCGGATGCAGTGGGCCTCGAAGGAGGAGAAGGATAGGGAGGGGGGGTTAGGGAGGACCTGAAAGGTGCTCAGCGGTGGTAGCAGCATACCGACCCCTCCGCCTCTGCGGCCACTCGGTCTGGGTGAGTGGGTCCAGATGGGGCCTCCATAGGAGAGGGCTGCAGGGGAGGTGGAGTCAGTGGCTTGGATCGTGGTTTCAGTGACTGCTAGGTGGTGAGCTTGTTGCAAACCGAACGGGCGTTCAGGAGTGCAACCGAGAGGGGAGGGGTGGATGCAGGGAGGAGGAGGACAGATATGAGGTTGAGGGGGTTGCGGGGGGCTGGCAGGAGTAGGGGGGTGCTGAGAGGGGGAGTAGGGAGATGGGGGGCCAGGGTTTGGGGAGATGCCTCCGGCGGTTAGGAGAAGGAGGAGGGTGAGGAAGGTGGCATGGGAACGAGATGAGCAGGAGCGTGTGGGTCTGTTGGTGGTGGCATGTGGGTCGGCGGTGGAGTGGAGTATCAGGATGAGGTGGTGAGAGCCGTAGAGGGGCGAAGGAAGGAGTGAGGGTGCAATGTAGAGTTGTTTTGGGGGAGTAGGGGGTGGGGGAGGCAAGTTTGGGAATGGAGGAAAGGAGAACGAGGAGGAGTGCAGGTGGCATGCTAGGGAGAGCAGAGTGCTGGTCGGGTCAGAGAGGAGGGAGGTTCCAGTCAGGACGTGAGGATGGGGAGAGTCCGTTATGCCATGTCAGAGTTCATCAGTGTCCAATCGTAGGAGGGGAGTGGGAGTGGTGGGCGGCTGGGGCTGCAGCTGGCTGGTTGCAGTCTGTGGGTGCTGTAGGCCGGCGTCCTCGGGTGTTGTGGCACGGTGTCGGTGGGCACAGTGGGGCGGCGGCTGGAGGAGCCATGGGACGCGGTGATTGGAGGTGTTGTAGGCCCGGCGTCGGGGGTCCTGGAAGCCTGGCATCGGGAGGCGTTGAGGGCACAGCTTCAGGAGGTGATGAGGGCCCGGTGTCAGGGGGTGTTGAGGGCCCAGCGGAGGGAGGAGATGAGGGCCCGACGACAGGAATAGCTGAGGACCCGGTGTCGGAGGGTGCTGAGGGCCCAGTGTCGGGGGGTGCTGAAGGCCCGGCGTCAGGGGGTGCTAGAGGCCCGGTGGCAGGAGGTGGTGTAGGCCGGCATCTGGAAGTGGTGCGGGCCAATGTCCGGAATGGGCAAGGGGTTGGAGGGCACCTCCATTGGATGGAGCGGGGCTCAGGACTGTGCGGTGGCAGGGACACGGTTTAGTGGAGCACGGTGAGGAGCAGATGTGGCAGCGGTGGCTTACCCAGTCAGGGCCAATGGCGGCTTACCCTCTTTGTGCTAGTGGGGGTGGTTGCTGCTTCCTTCAATCTGTGGGGTCCGGAGCGGGGCGTCACAGCAACAATCCTCAGCCTGTTGCGGTTCGCGGTTCTCCACGGTTTGCCGCAGCCGGTAGGAGAGGCCACGGCTTCAGAGGTCGTGGTAGGCCACGAGTCACCGGAGTTTCGCCAGAGGGATAGCGCGCCAGAGGGCAGGGGTGGTGGGCTAGTGGTCCCTGGTGGGGTGGTGGGCCTGCGATCCCAGGTGAGGTGGTGGGTCAGCGATCCCTGGTGGGAAGGTGGACTAGCGATCCCCGGTGGGGTAGTAGCGATCCCTGGTGGGATGGTGGGCTTGCGATCCCTGGTGGGATAGGAGCCTAGGGACCCTGGTGGTTTGCAGTCCCTAGTTGTTTTGCAGTCCCTGGTGGGTAGTGGGTGCCCCCTGTTTGTGTCCCTGGTGGGATGGTGGGCCTGCGATCCCTGGTGGGATAGTGGCGATCCCTGGTGGGATCCATAGGCTATATCCATAGGCTATCTATAAGTTGTCATCAGGTCATGACATATGGTTTTTATGTGCATTTTACCACAAATACTTTTATGAGTATCTTGTATTTCTATTTCAGCACTACACCCTGCTGTGATATTGTTTAGTTTGGAGGTTTTTTGGTACCTTTGGTGTTTAGCAGCTTATCGACTTTTAGCACTCACTTACCCCCTTTCTCTTATTGGTGAATGTATGTTTGCACCTCTACTGTGTATATGACAGTGGCGAATATATATTTGCCAGTAAAGGACCAAAGTCAAGATAAATTGGGGGCCTAATTTATTACTGTTAAGAGGAGTGGTTAAAAAAGAATAGCTAACTGCACATTGAACACAACCTATTCATTGGTACATAACACGGTCTTGTGGTGCAATAGGGGGCTTTTGGTTTGTTAGTTTGGACATACTTGCATATGTGCAGTTTAACAAGCTAGATTTGGGCATATTATATAGCTCGCAAAACATAAGTGTTGGGGGTGCTAATATATTGAACATGAAATAACCCCCCAAAAAATAAACTTAGTCCAAACGTTTATTGATCAAATTCATATTCCACATTTATTTGGACAGCAGCAACAAGTAGGTAGTCAATTTCTTGGTGGGGAAAAAAAAAGCACTATTGATGTTGCTAACATAGAACGGTCCTGCTCATAAGAGCTTATAATTAGAGATGAGCGAATTATTCAAAAATTCGGTTCGGCTGATTCGCCGAATTCGCCGATTAAATTCGCTTTGTGCCAAATATATTCGCTGCGAATTTAACTTATAAAAAGGGTGTTTCTAGGCTTCAGAGAGCCTTTATATTAGTGCAGAACACTGTACCTTTAATTTAAATGCCCTTGGAGTCTGCTGGGGAAGAGAAATAATACTGTCAGTCAGTATGACATGCAGATGAGTGCCGTCGATCTTAGAATCACCGCACACTTCACTCATTTGGGCAGTCACAGGGCCAAAACCAGAGTGTGGAGCCACAGTGTGGCGGTGGAGGCAGCAGCAATGGGAGGCCATACAGCACCCTATGACAAAATGGAACCCACCAGCAGTGTGAGGAGACCTGAAAGTGGCACATGGCAGAGTGTGGCGATGGAGACAGCAGCAATGGGAGGCCGTACAGGGACCCATGAGAGACTCTGGACCTGGCAGCAGCATGAGGAGGCGGTACAGGGCCCATGACAGATTACGGGCCTGGCAGCAGCATGAGGAGTCGGTACGGGGGCCCATGGCAGATTACGGGCCTGGCAGCAGCATGAGGAGGCGGTACAGGGGCCCATGGCAGAGTGGCGGAGCGTAAGCAGCTAAAATTGAAGGCCATACAGAGGCCTATGTTAAAAAGTCCCCCCAGCAGCAGCGTGGGGAGACGACTATCAAGAGTCCAATGGCAGAGTGGCGGAGCAGAAGCAGCTTCAATTGAAGGCCATACACAGGCCTAGGTTAAAAAGCGGAAGCCGTCAGCAGCGTGAGCAGACAACAGAGACACATGGCGCAGGGTGGCGGTGGATGCAGCAGTATTCGGAAGCCAAACACAGGCCTCGGTTAAAAAGCGGAAGCCGTCAGCAGCGTGAGCAGACGACAGAGGCACATGGCGCAGGGTGGCGGTGGAGGCAGCAGCAATGGAAGGCCATACAGCACCCTATCACAAAATGGAACCCACCAACAGTGTAAGGAGACCTGAAAGTGGCACATGGCGCAGGGTGGCGGTGGAGGCAGCAGTATTCGGAAGACATACACAGGACTAGTTTAAAAAGCGGAAGCCGTCAGCAGCGTGAGCAGACGACAGAGGCACATGGCGCAGGGTGGCGGTGGAGGCAGCAGTATTCGGAAGCCATACACAGGCCTAGGTTAAAAAGCGGAAGCCGTCAGCAGCGTGAGCAGACGACAGAGGCACATGGCGCAGGGTGGCGGTGGAGGCAGCAGTATTCGGAAGCCATACACAGGCCTAGGTTTAAAACTGGAACCCAGCAGCGTGAGCAGACGACAAAGACGCACATGGCAGAGGATGGATCTGGCAGCAGTATGAGAAGGCGGTACAGGGGCCCGTGGCACAGTGTGGTGATGGGGGCTACAGCAACTGGATGCCAGAAAGTGGCCGATAGGGCTATATACTGCATGACTACATAGGTGGTTTTTATAGTACTTTATTTTGGCCTCCCTCTCAGCAGGTGTGAAAAAGGCCACCATTTTTGAACGGTAGCGAGGGTCCAACAAGGTGGACAGCCAAAAGTCATCCCTCTGTCTGATGGTTATTATTCGGCTGTCGCTACGCAAGCAACCGAGCATGCTATGGGCCATTTGTGCCAAGGAATGCGAGGGACTCCCTGCCTCCATCTCCACAGCATACTGCCACGGTGCGTCTGGGTCCTCTGTCTCCTCCTCCTCCTCTACCAGATGCTCCTGCTCCTCCACTCCTGTCCGCTGAGTGGAAAAACCACCCATTTCACTCAATAATTCCTGAGCACCAATGTCCTCCTCTACCTCCTCCTCTTCTTCCTGTCCTGCCCCCACAGGGGTCATGTGGCATTGAGATCTGTGCGCCACGTCTACCGCACCCTGACCAGCCATTGTTAACAGCATTTGTTCCAGGACGTGCAACAGAGGAATGACGTTGTTCATCCCATAGTCCTGCCGACTCACGAATAGCGTGGCCTCCTCAAAGGGCCTGAGCAAGCGGCAGGTGTCACGCATGAGCTGCCAATGGCTGACATCTAAGTTACACAGGGGAGTACCTTTATCCGCTTGTAACATCAGGAAATCGGTGATGGCCTTTCGCTGTTCGTAAAGGCGGTCTAACATATGTAGGGTTGAATTCCACCTTGTTGCAACGTCGCAGATCAGGCGATGCTGTGGAATTCCGTTCTGCCGCTGCAGCTCAAGGAGGGTGTGCTTTGCGGTGTAGGAATGGCTGAAATGCATGCAAAGTTTACATGACATTTTAAGGATGTCTTGCAGTGGGATGGTGGATTTTAGGAACCGCTTGACAACCAGATTGAACACGTGAGCCATGCATGGCGCATGGCACAACCTTCCTTGACGCAGAGCAGACACCATGTTCTTTCCGTTGTCGGTCAACATGGTTCCGATTTTCAGTTTGCGCGGAGACAGCCATCTGTCGATTTCTCTGTTCATTACACTCAGAAGTTCCTCCCCTGTGTGACTACGTTCGCCAAGGCATACCAGGTGCAGCACAGCGTGACACCGTTGCGCCCTGCACATGTGATATGCCGGTCGGGTAATGGGACTTGGCACGGGGGTGGCGGCTGAGGACACGGCGGAAGAAGAGGTGGTAGAGGCGGACATCTTTGCTGGACCAAGGACGTGCAAACGTGGAGGCAAAAGCGGCGTGACCTGTCCAAGTTGCTGGTGCGGCTGTGCCGGCACCACGTTCACCCAGTGGGCCGTAAATGACATGTACTGTCCCTGACCGTAGTTACAGCTCCACACGTCGGCGCTGCCGTGCACTTTGGCAGAGACCGACATGCTCAAAGACTGGCCCACCATCTCTTCTACATGTGAATGCAGGGCTGGCACTGCCTTTTTGGCGAAGAAATGCCGGCTTGGCACTCTCCACCGCGGCTCGGCACAAACCATCATTTCTCGGAAAGGTGCTGAGTCCACCACTTGGAAAGGGAGGGACTGCAGCACCAGCAACTTGGACAGGAGGACGTTCAGCTTTTGCACCGTCGGGTGCGTGCTCGCAAACTGTTGTCTCTTGGAAACGGATTCCAAGAAAGACTGCTGACGGAATCCGTGAAGAGGAGTAGCAGGAGAAGGAGCATCTGAATGAGCGGAAGATGCCAACGAGCGACAACTCCCCTCAGCAGAGGTGTTGGAGCCTTGACTGGCTGATAGAGGGCGATTGACGTCGGGTGACGGAGCAAGTAACGGAGCGGGTGATGGAGCGGGGGCTGGGGCAGGCAGAACCGCCGTATCTTTATCACGGTTTTCCCAGGCCACCGAATGGCGACGCTGCATATGCTGACGCAACGCTGTAGTCCCAACATTGGCCCCCTGGCCACGCTTGACTTTCTGGCCACATAGTCGACATACGGCTACGTTTACTTCCTCGGGCGGCGTGACGAAAAATTGCCACACCGCCGAGTAGGAAACGTTGCCCCCGCTACTCCTCACTGGCTGACTGCTACTTCCTCCGTGCACACCGGCACCACTACTGGCCGTGGTGGTAGGCTGCAGTGGAGCTGGTGCTCTACTCCGTGGCCGTTTGGCTCCACTGACACTGCTGCGACCCTGCTGCCTCCTGGGCAACCCACCGACTGTTTTGCTCGCTGGCAAGCTGGCACCCTCTTCTCCTGATGATGCGGAAGCAATAGCCTGATGACGACGAGGCTGCCAAGTGCAATCAGCCTCATCATCATCAATTAGGGTCTCCGCGTCACTACTAGCCCCCTCGGCTGCGTGTGGGTCAGGAGACAGACCTGTCTCTAGACCGGCTACCGAGCCACTCTCCTCGCCAGTACTTCTTCGCCTGGCTGCTGAAGAGGCGGATGTCTCCCCCCGTTCCTGACCGCCCTCTGTTAGCTCTTCCTCACTGTACAGTGGGGCTGAGCGCACAGCATGCGATACTTTGCTTGGTGAGGGAACACCAAAGGACAGGGGCAGGTCGAGGACACGTGATTTCAGTGGGCTTGCTCCCGGGCCATGCCAACTATCGGTTGTGTCTGACGTACCCACCGACCGTTGGCTGTAGGTGTCAGAGGTGACCTGGGAAGAGGAAGACGACCGAGTCAACCAATCGATGACGGCAGGGTTGTCGGTGGAGACACGACCGCTGGATGACACCGGGAGCACTGGCCTCTGGCTGCGACTAGTGCTGCCTCGACCCCTTCCTCTGCTGCCACGTCTGCTCGCTCCTGAAACATTGCCTCCTCTGCCACTCCTCTGCGTGTTGTCTGACATACTCTTTAATTCAATAAGCACCCCAAAAATAAAACCGGATTTAACTCTTTGAACGTACAATAGTGGTTGTGAAGCAGAAAGTCAGTTTATTTAGCACAATCGGTCAATTGCAGCTTGCCGTTGGCTGGAAACTGTACGTTTATGTCACTGGAATGCACTAATCACCCAAAAAATATTACCGCCACCCGGCGTGTAAATGGATCTAACTCTTTGAACGTACAATAGTGGTTGTGAAGCAGAGAGTCAGTTTATTGTACACAATCGGTCAATTGCAGCTTGCCGTTGGCTGGAAACTGTACGTTTATGTCACTGGAATGCACTAATCACCCAAAAAATATTACCGCCACCCGGCGTGTATATGGATTTAACTCTTTGAACGTACAATAGTGGTTGTGAAGCAGAAAGTCAGTTTATTTAGCACAATCGGTCAATTGCAGCTTGCCGTTGGCTGGAAACTGTACGTTTATGTCACTGGAATGCACTAATCACCCAAAAAATATTACCGCCACACGGCGTGTAAATGGATCTAACTCTTTGAACGTACAATGGTGGTTGTGAAGCAGAAAGTCAGTTTATTGTACACAATCGGTCAATTACAGCTTGCCGTTGGCTGGAAACTGTACGTTTATGTCACTGGAATGCACTAATCACCCAAAATATATTACCGCCAGCCGGCGTGTAAATGGATTTAACTCTTTGAACGTACAATAGTGGTTGTGAAGCAGAAAGTCAGTTTATTTAGCACAATCGGTCAATTGCAGCTTGCCGTTGGCTGGAAACTGTACGTTTATGTCACTGGAATGCACTAATCACCCAAAAAATATTACCGCCACCCGGCGTGTAAATGGATCTAACTCTTTGAACGTACAATGGTGGTTGTGAAGCAGAAAGTCAGTTTATTGTACACAATCGGTCAATTGCAGCTTGCCGTTGGCTGGAAACTGTACGTTTCTGTCACTGGAATGCACTAATCACCCAAAAAATATTACCGCCAGCCGGCGTGTAAATGGATTTAACTCTTTGAACGTACAATAGTGGTTGTGAAGCAGAAAGTCAGTTTATTTAGCACAATCGGTCAATTGCAGCTTGCCGTTGGCTGGAAACTGTACGTTTATGTCACTGGAATGCACTAATCACCCAAAAAATATTACCGCCAGCCGGCGTGTAAATGGATTTAACTCTTTGAACGTACAATAGTGGTTGTGAAGCAGAAAGTCAGTTTATTTAGCACAATCGGTCAATTGCAGCTTGCCGTTGGCTGGAAACTGTACGTTTATGTCACTGGAATGCACTAATCACCCAAAAAATATTACCGCCACCCGGCGTGTAAATGGATCTAACTCTTTGAACGTACAATGGTGGTTGTGAAGCAGAAAGTCAGTTTATTGTACACAATCGGTCAATTGCAGCTTGCCGTTGGCTGGAAACTGTACGTTTCTGTCACTGGAATGCACTAATCACCCAAAAAATATTACCGCCACACGGCGTGTAAATGGATTTAACTCTTTGAACGTACAATAGTGGTTGTGAAGCAGAAAGTCAGTTTATTTAGCACAATCGGTCAATTGCAGCTTGCCGCTGGCTGGAAACTGTACGTTTATGTCACTGGAATGCACTAATCACCCAAAAAATATTACCGCCACCCGGCGTGTAAATGGATCTAACTCTTTGAACGTACAATAGTGGTTGTGAAGCAGAAAGTCAGTTTATTTAGCACAATCGGTCAATTGCAGCTTGCCGTTGGCTGGAAACTGTACGTTTATGTCACTGGAATGCACTAATCACCCAAAAAATATTACCGCCACACGGCGTGTAAATGGATCTAACTCTTTGAACGTACAATGGTGGTTGTGAAGCAGAAAGTCAGTTTATTGTACACAATCGGTCAATTGCAGCTTGCCGTTGGCTGGAAACTGTACGTTTATGTCACTGGAATGCACTAATCACCCAAAAAATATTACTGCCACCCGGCGTGTAAATGGATCTAACTCTTTGAACGTACAATAGTGGTTGTGAAGCAGAAAGTCAGTTTATTTAGCACAATCGGTCAATTGCAGCTTGCCGTTGGCTGGAAACTGTACGTTTATGTCACTGGAATGCACTAATCACCCAAAAAATATTACCGCCACCCGGCGTGTAAATGGATCTAACTCTTTGAACGTACAATAGTGGTTGTGAAGCAGAAAGTCAGTTTATTTAGCACAATCGGTCAATTGCAGCTTGCCGTTGGCTGGAAACTGTACGTTTGTGTCACTGGAATGCACTAATCACCCAAAAAATATTACCGCCAGCCGGCGTGTAAATGGATTTAACTCTTTGAACGTACAATAGTGGTTGTGAAGCAGAAAGTCAGTTTATTTTGCACAATCGGCAAACTGCAGCACCAACTGTGCACGACAGCCACCAAAAAAAAAAAGGGTGTATGTCACTTTAAATTTTTGATTCTTTGATAGCTGTGGCCCTGAGTAACGATTCTGTGTCCCTGAGTAACGATTCTGTGTCCCTGAGTAACGATTCTGTGTCCCTGAGTAACGATTCTGTGTCCCTGAGTAACGATTCTGTGGCCCTAAAGTCTCTGTGGCCCTAACTCTGTCCCTTAATACAGACAGGTCTGTCTCTCTTGAATGACTGGAGGCTAATGGAGAATTCTAAGATGGCCGCGATTTATAGCTCCACCATTACACAGTGCTGGCTGGCTGCTGATTGGCTAATGCGATCACATGTCATGATTCATGACTCATGAATGCATTATGGGTCAGCGCGCCTTGTCTGCGCGCCTTCCCAGAGATCCCCGCCCCATCTTCTCTGTCCATTTTCTCCTGTCGCCACACATGTCGCCGCCATTTTTGGGAAAATTCGATTCGTGCATCCGAAGTTTGCTAATCTTCGGATTCGTCGCGAATCGAATTTTTCCAAATCTTCGGAACGAATTCCACTTCGTCATGTTCGATTCGCTCATCTCTACTTATAATCTAAAAGATTATACTTCTAATGAACTGTGCTTTCACAGGTTACAGCAGGAAACAAACGGTTAATATGAATCACGTAGTAGCAAGAAAAAGAGAGGAAGGCGCCTCTAAGTGCAGTATTGACAATTTATTTAGTAAACAATGGAAAAATTTGCACTTACAAGATAAACTGTTAAAAAGACTCATCATGTGGTAATTAGATCCAGGTGGGACATCCAGCCGTCCAGCAGCAAACTATGCCTATAGGATCAGGAAGTAGAGTCCAGGATGTGCCTGTGCATCAAAAATGAAGCTTGGAGAGCAGAGTCAGATGTAGCAGGTGAAGGGGGCGGTAATGCATTTCGGAGCATGCTCAATAGGCTCCTTCTTCAGACCTGAGCCCCAGTAGAACCCTGACATTTTTATAGTGTGAAGGGAATGGGAGGGAGGCAAGTAATTCCTGGGTCCTAAGGACCTACATGTTTTCCTGCATCGTACAGAAATTAACACAAGTATAAAAAAGATATAAAAACAGAAATAAAAATAGAAATAAAAACAGAAATAAAAATAGAATTGAATCATGTAGTAGGCTTATCTATCCACAAAACAGGCTGCAGATCAAAATATCAATATAAAAATATGTATGTGCCAAAATTAAAACACCTCCCACCTCCCCAAATCCCCCACACATACATTTCTCATCAGGTTTGTCTGAAAACTGCATTTCATTCTAAAAGAGCAAGCAAACTATAGCCAAGTGCAGGTTTGGAAGAGCAGAGCAATTGACATGGGTTAGAATTACAATGCAAAGATAATAACCACACAATCATTGTACAATAACACACAAACACACCTTAGAAGGAAAAAAATGTAAAACATTTACAGCCCACATCAAAACACAGCATGAGTGTGGCCTGGGGCAATTCACCACAATATCTATTCCTGTCCAAACCAGACTTACAGACCTGGCCTCTTCCAGGGCAAAAATCACCCACTATTATTATTATTATTATTATACAGTATTTATATAGCGCCAAAGGGTATGCTCAGCACTGTACAGTAGCAAGGGGGACAGAACATGAGACAAGACAGTAACAATACAATACACGAGGGGTTCGAGGGCCCTGCTCTTTTGAGCTTACAATCTAGGAGGGAGGGGAAGGTGGTACAGGAGGAAATGGCTGTGGGGGGTGGAGTGGTGGGAGGAGTGGAGGAGGTTAGTTGTTAGGTGAGGTCAGGTGTTAGGTGAGGTTGGGGTAGGCTTCCCTAAAGAGGAGGGTTTTCAGGGTGCGTCTGAAGGTGAGGAGGGTAGGTGACAGTCTGATGGATTGGGGTAGGGAGTTCCAGAGGATGGGGGAAGTCCTAGAGAAGTTCTGCAATTGGGCGTGGGAGGAGGAGACCAGGGAGCTAGAGAGAAAGAGGTCCTGTGAGGAGCGGAGGGCACGAGTAGGGTAGTATTTGGGTATCAGGTCGGTTATATAGTTTGGGGCGGAGTTGTGAATGGCTTTGTAGGTCAGAGTTAGCAGTTTGAATTTGATGCGTTGGGCAATCGGGAGCCAATGAAGGGATTGGCAGAGGGGGGAGGCAGATGTGGAGCAGTTGGTGAGGTGGATGAGTCTAGCCGCTGAGTTTAGGATCGACTGGAGTGGGGATAGCGTTCGTTTGGGTAGGCCAGTGAGAAGGGAATTGCAATAGTCCAGGCGTGAGATGATGAGGGAGTGTACGAGTTGTTTGTTGATGTCTGGCGTGAGGAATGTGCGTATCTTGGAGATGTTGCTGAGGTGGAGCCTGCAAGATCTAGATAGCAGTTGGATGTGGGGTAGGAAGGAGAGGTGGGAGTCCAGGGTGACACCGAGGGCTTTGGCGTGTGGGGTGGGAGAGATGGTGGCGTTGTTAGTAGTGATGGAGAGGATGGGGGGGAGCGCGGGGGGGGGGAAGACCAGGAGCTCGGTTTTGGATAGTGCAAACTTTATATAACATAGGCCACACCCACAACTGTCATTCATTTGGTCAGAGAAAGTGTTTGCACTTGATTAATTCTCTTCCCACCTGCGTTAACCCTTGGTATACAGGCCCCACAAATCGGAGTCAGAAAGAAAGCCACAGTGAAGTGTACCTGTGCAGCATACAACATAACATTGAACAGGGATGTGAAAGGGAACCCCATGGCAATATTTATTGGCACTATGGGCACAATTCACTCCAGATTATCGCATGAGTTAAGGCAGTCACATGATCACACCTCGCATGTAATACTGAAAATGTCAATTCACTTTTGCTAGTATGCAGGATTTCCCATAAATCAGCTCTAATAGCAGACAATAGGGTGCGACTTGGCATACGATTTGCAAGTTGCATGTCATGCAAATCACATGCCAAGTCGCACTCAATGTGACCGCTATTAGTGCGTTCATATTGGTGTGCTTCAAACTTGGTTGGAGCTGCAACAATTTCTAAAGTAATGAATACACTACTTTTCATTTGCAGAGAGATCTGTGTCAGATGTCTTTCAAATCGCACTTTAAATCAGCATCTCCCCCGACTTTGAAATCATGCGACTTCACTGTAAATCACATGATGTGACCATAGTGTAAGTCACACCACTTCAAAATCCGCTTTGATGTGACCGGGGTGGCCCCCAGTCACATCGGATGCAATTTGGCATGCGATTTGCATGCCAGGCAACTTGCAAATTGTAGGCCAAGTTGCACCCTATTGTCCACTATAGGCTCCATTCACATCCAATCTGATTTTGAAATCGTGCGACTTCACTGTAAGTTGCCCAATTTCAAATCAGATTAAATGTGACGGTGGTGTTTGCCCCCAGTCACATCAGGTGCAATTTGGCATGCGATTTGCAAGTCGCAGGGCATGCAAATCGCATGCCATGTTGCATCCAGGGTGCATGATTTCAGGTGTGATTTGGGGATTGAAATTGTACCTGATATTGGATCTAATGAATGTGGATGTGAGTGTCTTAACGTAAGCGATTTGCTGCAGCACAATTTCAAAAGTAGTTCTTGTCTAACTTTTTCTGCATTTTGTAGCGATTTCACATATAGACTACAATAGAAATCACAATGCAAAACACAATTGAAAACGCAATAACTCGGTAAATCTGCAGAAAACACGGTGAAATTGCCAACAAAAAGCACAATTTTAAATCGCATCTAGTGTGAACCAAGCAGGCAATTCAACAAAGGAAATAAATCTTTGAAGGCATCTGCATGCTTGGATAAGGGTCTGTTATGGATTTGGAGAGGGACTCCATGCCATTATTTTTTTTTTTTTTTAATCCTTTTCTTTCTCTCTCCCTCAGCTCTTGGCTTAACAAATCCTTCCCAAAAGGGGGCGGAGAGCAAACCAGCATTATCAAATCAATCATTAGTCCAGGCCCTTATCTCAAGGTGCAGCTTTAAAGGTGTTTGAACAGACAAGGCCTCATTCTAATTCACATTCTAGGGATCATTTAGACAGCAAGCAAAGATGCTGCCACCAGCACATCTAAGTTAGGGTAGCCACCCAGGGAGATTATGCAAATTCATTGTTGTGGTTGGGATTCAAACCAACAACCCTAGCGCTGTGAGGCAGCAGTGCTAACCAATTATCCACTGAGCTGTTGAACACTAATCCTGCCTGTATTTCTGTGGTGTGAATCAACCCTAATGCAGGCCATAGACGGGGAGAAAAACGGCAGATTTTTCTTTTAAAAAACGAAAAATCTGTCGTTCAAGCGGCCGACATTAGCATCAATGGTAAAAAAAAATCGTCTGATTTTTATCCCGTCTACAGCCGGCAAAAAGTGTCCCTGCAGAGAGCTCCGCTATTTCTGACAGTTCTTTGACAGTTCCTTGACATTTACAGCGGTTGCAACATTGTATCTATTTGTTTCCATTTAGGATACAGATGTTTTTATTCGAAAACAAATAGATACAATGTTGCAACTGCTGTAAATGTCAAGGAACTGTCAAAGAACTGTCAGAAATAGCGGAGCTCTCTGCAGGGACACTTTTTGCTGGACTGGAATTCCTCTTATTTTTCATCCTACTTCTTTTTCTTCTTTTTCATCATCATCCTCTTCTTCATCGTCATCATCATCCTCTTCTTCATCATCATCATCTTCTTCTTCATCATCATCATCCTCTTCTTCTTCTTCTTCATCATCATCATCCTCTTCTTCTTCTTCTTCACCATCATCATCCTCTTCTTCTTCTTCTTCTTCTTCATCCTCATCCTCTTCTTCTTCTTCATCCTCTTCTTCTTCTTCTTCTTCTTCTTCTTCTTCTTCCTCATCCTCTTCTTCTTCTTCCTCATCCTCTTCTTCTTCTTCTTCTTCATCCTCATGCTCATCCTCATCTTCTTCTTCTTCATCCTCATGCTCATCTTCTTCTTCTTCATCATCCTCATCCTCTTCTTCTTCATCATCCTCATCCTCTTCTTCCTCTTCATCCTCATCCTCTTCTTCATCCTCATCCTCTTCTTCTTCTTCATCCTCATCTTCTTCTTCATCCTCATCTTCTTCATCATCATCATCCTCATCTTCATCCTCATCCTCTTCTTCTTCTTCTTCTTCTTCTTCATCCTCATCCTCTTCTTCATCATCATCCTCATCCTCTTCTTCTTCTTCTTCTTCATCCTCTTCTTCTTCCTCTTCTTCTTTTTCTTCTTTTTGTCTTCCTCTTGCAGGTCACTGCTCATGCGCAGATTTTTATCAGTAAAAAATCGGCCGATTTGCCCATCATTGCCGCGAAAATCGGCCGATCGGCAAAATCGGCCGATTTTTTTCCAACTTTACCGATTAAAAAAAAGGCCAAAATACCAAAAAACGGCCGAACAAATAGCCCACTAACGATCCGAAAATCGGCCGATTTTATTTTCGGCTGAAAAATCGGCCGATTTTCGACCCATCTATGGCCTGTATTAGTCCCTGGGCAAGGTCAGTGTAACTAGCCAGATATCTCAAATGTGACACAAATGGTGTACCATGTTGCTAATTCAGATGTATGTTGGTTCTATATATCCCAATACAAAGGATTGCAATACTAATACAGGCATACCTTGGTTTACCAACGCCTCGGTTAACGTAATTTTTGGTTTACGAATGAAAATCCATTGAATATAACGCCTCGGCTTACACAATTGTTAGTCATTTTTTTCACAATACAAGGTGTATGTTGGCGCTGATTTTTAAATGCAAATGCCAGCCTTTTTTTTTTCTTCACTATAGTTCAGAAGCTTATCTATCACGTTCCCCGAAGTTACAGAAAACTTTGTATCTTTTAATAAACTAAAAGTAAACATTGTTTCCTTTAGGGATATAAACGCAAAGAAAACTTGCACTTTTAGCTGGGGGAAGTGACAGCTGAATTTCTGAGCTATAGTGAAGAAAAAAAAAGCGAGAATTACATTTAAAAACCAACACCATAATAAATAAAACACGGCGTGGGGTCCCCCCTCCCATCCACACCAAGCCCTTTGGGTCTGGTATGGATCTTAAGGCGTAACTCCACGCCAAAATTAAAAAACAAAAAAAACGGCGTGGGGCCCCCCCGAAATCCATACCAGATCCTTATCCGATCATGCTGCCCGGCAGGTCAGGAAAGGGGGGTGGACAAGTGAGCACCCCCCCTCCTGAACCATACCAGGCCACATGCCCTCAACATGGGGGCGGTGCTTTGGGGCAGGGGGGCTCCACCCCCAAAGCACCTTGTCCCCATGTTGATGGGGACAAGGGCCTCTTCCCCACAACCCTGGCCGATGGTTGTGGGGGTCTGCGATTCTTATCAGAATCTGGAAGCCCCCTTTAACAAGGGGGTCCCCAGATCCTGGCCCCCCCTACGTGAATGAGTATGAGGTACATGGTACCGCTACTAATTCACAAAGAAACAAAAAGTGTAGTGTAAAAAAAACACATGACATGGTCTTTGACAAGTCCTTTAATAAAAGAAAAATCTCAAAGAATGTCCCCCGAAGTAGATCCAACGTCAATCACGGTGTAAAGTGCCGGCGACCTAAAAAAATTTCAAAAAAAAGGTTCCGCTCCCGACGTTGGCTGCTCAGCCTTCTGCTGTGAGCCTGGGTGACAGCTCTTAAATATGTAAGGGCCGGGGACATCATCCGAGTGACCCGCCCCATGTGACATCATTGATGTGACATGGGGTGGGGTCACATGCGCGATGTCCCCGGCTTGCCCCGCCTTTTACATAATTAAGAGCTGTCACCCAAGCTCACAGCAGAAGGCTGAGCAGCCAGCGTCGGGAGCGGAACCTTTTTTTTTCTTCTTTTTTCTGGTCGCCGGCGCCTTACATCGTGATTGACGTTGGATCTACTTCGGGGGGCATTCTTTGAGATTTTTCTTTTATTAAAGGACTTGTCAAAGACTGTGTCCTGTGTTTTTTTACACTACACTTTTTGTTTCTTTGTGAATTAGTAGCCGTACCATGTACCCCATACTCATTCACGTGGGGGGGGGGTAGAATCTGGGGGCCCCCTTGTTAAAGGGGGTTTCCAGATTCTGATAAGCCCCCCAGCCGCAGACCCCCACAACCACTGGCCAGGGTTGTAGGGAAGAGGCCCTTGTCCCCATCAACATGGGGATAAGGTGCTTTGGGGGTGGAGCCCCCCTGCCCCAAAGCACCCCCCCATGTTGAGGGCATGTGGCCTGGTATGGTTAAGGAGGGGGGTCATTCGCTCGTCCCCCCTCTTTCCTGACCTGCCGGACAGCATGCTCGGATAAGGGTCTGGTGTGGATTTTGGGGGGGACCCCACACCGTTTTTTTTACATTTTGGCGTGGAGTTACCCCTTAAGATCCATACCAGACCCAAAGGGCTTGGTATGGATGGGAGGGGGGACCCCACGTCATTTTTTTTTTTTTCTTCAATTGCAGACCTTTATTTTTAGATTCAGCTGTCAAAATATATATTATCTAGACCTTCAAAATATGTAAAATCATTACAGAAATAATTATAAAGTATAAGAAACAAAAACAGAATCAATAGAACTAAGGAAATCAAATTAGAATACATAAAGATATGCCTAGCTACAAATAGTGCTGTTTGTTAAACACAATACATGCGATCGAGTGCCGTCTGTCAGAGGACTCCACACTGAGATTTACTATTAAACAGCGTCTAAAAAGAAAGCGCCCTTGGCAGACGGCTAAAATGTGTTCTGCACATGCACATTTATATCCGTCCATAGACGCTGGAAAAGCTTCTAGTTCTTCACTGTCATGACTTTAAAAAAACTATTTTTTACACATTTTAAAATTTTTGTTTGTTTAAAGTGAAGTCCCAATATTTGGGAAAGCAAATTTTAATGTGAACATGTCTCTGCATTGATTTTTGGTGGTGTTAGACGTGCTTCTTAGCAAGTCTGCTTTTTGAGACTGATTCCTGGATTGTGCCTGGTTAGTAAATTCGATTTCGCGTCTACTTGTTGACGCTTTCTTTAGTAAATGTCTTTGCCGTCTAAAAGTAGACGGTCGCTATTAAAAAGTAGACGTTAGCCCACGGAAATGCGCCTAGGCACATTAGTAAATCAGGGTCATAGTGTCATTTGTTCCAATGTTCCACCACTTTAGAAGTCTGTTTAGCTTTTTCATAATCGGGCTCTGGTGCTGCAGCCTCTCCACATACCCCTGATGCGATGAAGAGGCAAGGTGATCAGGGGCTGTACCAAAGGACAGATCTACGGTTAATTTTGCCTCCTGTCAGAATATTAAATGGTAAGGTGAATAGCCTGTAGTGTTGTTTTCAGTGCTGTTGTATGCGTGTACCACTGCAGCGATATGCTGACTCCACTGTTGCTTCATCTCCAGAAGAGGGCCAACAGTTATCAGCTTGCTTTCAAAGTCTCTGCCCTGGTCTGAGTGAATCCTTTGTGGAAGTCCATAGTGCACAAATCATTTTTCTACTCTAACTTTGGATATTGTAGATGTTTATTGGTTTCTGGTAGGGAATGCCTGAGCGTATCTAGAGAAGTGGTCAGTCACTGCTAAAATATTCCCCCGTCCGCTAGAGTCCGGTTCCAGACACAGGAAATTGATACACAGCAGCTCCATTGGTCCTTGGCTTTGGAGGTGGCTCATGAAGGCAGTCTGTTTGGGCAGGGTTTTCTTCTGCATACAGCTCATGCAGGTACTACAGTATTCCTCTACTTCTGACTTCATTCAACGCCAGTAGAATCAATCTCTCACCATGCTCATCATACAGCGACTTTAAAACTGCCCTTTCTGAACTGAGATGGCAAGAGTTGCCATTGATTGTCACTTCAGTCCAAGGGGCCCCTTAAGTAGACCACCCTGTTCCTCAGTTCCATCCTATCCCACTGTCTGTGAATTACCTTGGCATCTGGGGGATCATCTACCCAGAGTAGACTATGTTGTGCTTCCAAAAGAGCCCTTTTTGTAAACTGACAGAGCAGGTCTTGATTCTGGGCTTCCTGCATGTCTTTCATAGTGAGTTGAGGTACAGTAGTTCCTCACCCTGCAGCTGTGACACATTACATTAATACTGAGGGATACATGCATTTCGGGCTCCCATAACTTGTGCATAGGCCATCCCCATGGCTACATATATGACTCCTTGGCTCATAGCCTGCACCTCTTCTGGGGATACTTGCAGCAAATTGGGCTCGGTAGCTTAGATGCAATGAGGTCTCCTGGATAGGGCGTCCACATCCCTATTTCCCACTCCAGGGCAGTACTTTAGGCTGAATCAGAATCCAGATAAGAAAGCCAGCCAGATCTGCAGTTGACTCATTTTGTGGACACTGTGCCCAAAAGTGTCACGGTTCTCCACACTGGTAGGAGCACAAGATAGACCTGGCGCCAGATTCTTCCAGATCGGTAGCCAGTGCTGTCACTGTCTGTCCCATTTTCAACATGTCCATCTGCATGGCAACGTGGGCCTCCATGACTTGCCCTATTGTCTTTCAGACCTCACAAAAGGACTGCTGAATCATGGCTTGAGCCTGAGCCAACTGCAACAAAGTCTGTACTATGTTATCTACTGGAACCGTAGCCTGAATTTCAGGGGTTTCCTCCCCAACCAAAGTAGTTTTCGTAACACAAGAGGAGGCCCACGGCCTGGTTCCCCTCTGAACTTCAGCTTTCCAGGCTTTGGCTAAAATCAATTTTTCACATTTATACTGATATGTGTGCTCAAACAATTACTAGCTCTACAATTCTCGACCCTGTCGAACACTTCTCACAAGTCTTCAAGGAACTCGTGTGCTCTGCATCCTGGCTTGTCTCCCTTCAGATTACACACAATGTTAGAGGCAGGGGTTTGCAAACTCTCCACTCTCTGCCTCTTTACAGCATTGGCTACCTCCCATTCTTCTACAGCTTGTATAGCTTGATCAATCCGTGTCAAAGTCATCCTCTCCAAGGGGAGTGGGTGTCTTACCAGAGAAGCATCCCAATATTTGCAAGTTACAACTGGTGTTCGAAGTAGAGCTTTTCAACAGGGTCTCTATGAACTTTCCTAGTTCAGTCAAACTGGTGGCAGGTATTCCCCTGACAACATCAGGTGGAGTAGAGGGTTCAGGTACATCCCTTCCAGGACTCTCTGTACCTGCATCAGAGGGTTCCATTCTCTCTTCCTGGGATATCCTGGTCGAGCCCCCCACATTTAGCTCTACCCCCTCGAGGGCCGCTGAATATTTTTTGCATTCCCTGTCTTTCCTGAGCCCACCTTGGAAGCTCAATCCCTGCTGAAAGCACCTTAGACCTTTGACCAGGAGAACCCCCTGGCTACAACTACAAAATAGACTCACACATAGTTTAGAGTGAATCAATATTTGACTATATTGAGGTCAGAATGCAGGCACAATAAAATTACAAGAAAATATGTGCATAGAATAACAGCGAACACTCTTAGAAGACTCTAGTAAGAGTTGCAACACAGCACAATTTCAATCAGTTTTTAGAAGTCAGAATTTAAACAGTAGCCAAAGTTCTGAGATCTTTCACCCTAGGTGAGCTGAAGGGAAAACTATCAAACTGCCAGACTAACTCATGATTGGGTCCTCAGTTACTGGTGGCTGGGTTTACCTCTGAAAAGGAAAAGAGCTCTTTAATTAGATATATCAATGTCCCTTTAACATTAAAATGTCCAACCTTCTGCACGCTCAATGGCACCCTAGTTGGTGCACATAAAGGTTTAAATCCTTCTTGGTGCAAAGGCAAGATTTCCTTAAGAGAGTGTAAACACAAAGGAAAGGAAACTTCTCCTTTAAGTGATGTAGAATGTTTGATGATGTTTCTTTAACACACATCACACTGCACAGTGACTCTTCACAGAAATGTCTGTGGCTTAATCAGGGTAATGTGTGGCTTCATAGTTTCCATAAGACCAATCACTACTACAGTAAAAAAAGTTGAGAACACAAACATTAAATTATGTTTATACTCATAAAGTGCATCCACCTCAGTGAAGTCCAGGTAACATAGGTGAACAGCAGGGGGAGATCCCAGATAGAAGGACACAGGGGGGCCAATCCACTGAAATAAGTATACTCTAGTCAGGGGTGGCTGCAGACAAAAACTTTTGGGGGTGTTATGCTGGTGATGGAAGTACGAGTGGGGGTTCAAAATGTGTGCTAAGTGCACCGGCTACTGTGCACTTGTGGGCATGGCCAAAAAGTGGACATGGCCATCAAGTGGGTGTTTCTTCATGGTTTATGTCTTATAGTGTAACACTTTTCTCCCTTTGTGTAGACTAAATAAGACCTGGGGGTAAACCAAACAGACTGTGGTATTAAAATAAGCCCAACTGGGGCCAGAAAATATAACCCCCAGCTTGTGTTAAGTTTAGCAATAACCCCCAGCGCAGCATAATAAATAACTCCCAGAACTCTACAATAATTAACCCAGAGTAGGACACAGAAATTAACCCTTATTACAGCCCAGGAAGTAACCAGGGCATGGTTCAATACTTAACCCTCTGCACAGTCATTAACCCCAGCATATCACAATAATTAACCCCCAGCACTGCACAACAGTTAACCCCCAACACTGAACAACAATTAACCCTCAACATTGCACAACAAATAAACCCCCAAATTACACAATAATTATCCCCTAACATTGCAGGATGAGTAACCAACAACACAACACAACAATTAACCCCCAGAACAGTAATAAACACCTAACACAACACAATAATAAACCCCCAGCACAGCACAATAATTAACACCCAACATTGCACAATAATAAATCCCCAGCAGTATAGCAATCGTGCTTCTTTAATGGTGCAACATACAACATAGCATACAGAGTGAAAAGGTTAGCAATATGTGGCATATAGAGTATGAGGGTCAAGACTATGTACATTAGTTCCTCAGTGTGCCCTCCTACATTGGTTTTCAATACTCTTTAGGATGCCTTACATTAGTGGTCAGTGCGCATCTGCACAATGATGGTTAGTGTGTCCCCTGTAGAAAGGTGATCAGCGTGTCATCTGTATATCAATAAAAAGCAAAGAATGGAGCGCAATCCTACACTTCCTCTATAAAATAATACAAATGGACTATTTGCAATGGTAAAGCCTATATATGATTGAAAATGCAGTGCAAATCAAGCAATGTATTGCAATATAGTAGTGATGGTGTCAATTTCTCTGCAAAAAATATTTTGAGAAACTACAGAGCTGCAATGTGCAAACAAATGGTGAAACCCTCTACCTAAATAATAATATAAGACGTGCAAATCAACCAGTGTATTAGAACATAGTAGTAATGGTTTCACCCTCTCTAAAAATGTTAAGTAATATTGTAGAGCTACAATGTGCAAATAGTGGTGAAACCCACCTACATATAATAATAAATGTAAAATATGTGCATCCATTATACATTTATTATTATTATATGTAGGGGGTTCACCACTATTTACAAATTGCAGCTCTACAACATTTATTAACATTTGCAGAGAGGGCAATGCCATCACTATAAATGTTCTAATACACCGATTGATCTACACCTTTTCTATTAATATTGTATGTAGGGGGTTTCACCATTGTTTGCACATTGCAGCTCTGAAATTTCTCAAAATATTTTTGCAGAAAGGATGACATCATCACTACTATATTGCAATACATTGGTTGATTTGTACTGGATATTCATATATAAGTTTTACCATTGCATTTATAAGTCGATTTGTACTATTGTATACAGGAAGTGTAGTGTTGCACTGCATTTTTTGCTTTTTATTGTTTCATGTTGGATGTGGGAACACATATCAATGCTAGCAGCAACCAGCTAAAAAGATTCTGTGGTTATTGCGTTTGAGATTTTTTTTGGTTGCATGGTAGGTGTTTTATTTGATTTGGTATGTTCTCTGTATATTGGTAGTCAGTGGCTCTGTATACTGGTGGTCAGTGTGCCCCTGCATACTGGTGATCAGAGCTTTTTTCTCATAAAATTATTGCAGGATTCAACCATGTTCCCACCGCAATACAAGTGACCCCCTCTCCACCCCACAGGAGAGTGCTATGCATAAAGTGAAGGATTGAGGAAAGTGCAGTGTGCTGCTTACAGCGTGCAGGACTGAAGAAAGTGCAATGTGCTAATTACAGCGTGCAGAGTTGAGGAGAGTGCTACAAGCACAGTGCGTGTTTCAGTGTTTAGGCAAGCGCTACGTACAGAGTGCAGCATTTAATAGTGCGCTACGTACAAAGTGCAGAGATCTGTAGTGCACTATGCACACAGTGCGGAGATCAGGAGTGCACTACATACACAATGCGGAGATCAGGAGTGCGCTACGTACACAATGCAGAGATCAGGAGTGCGCTACGTACACAATGCAGACATCAGGAGTGCGCTACGTACACAGTGCAGAGATCAGGAGTGCACTACATACACAATGCGGAGATCAGGGGTGTGCTACGTACACAATGCGGAGATCAGGAGTGCGCTATGTACACAATGCAGACATCAGGAGTGCGCTACGTACACAGTGCAGAGATCAGGAGTGCGCTAAGTACACAGTGCAGAGATCAGGAGTGCCCTATGTACACAGCGCAGCGTTCAGGAGTGCCCTATGTACACAGCGCAGGGTTCAGGAGTGCCCTATGTACACAATGCAGGGTTCAGGAGTGCCCTATGTACACAGCGCAGGGTTCAGGAGTGCCCTATGTACACAATGCAGGGTTCAGGAGTGCCCTATGTACACAGCGCAGGGTTCAGGAGTGCCCTATGTACACAGCGCAGGGTTCAGGAGTGCCTTATGTACACAGCGCAGGGTGCAGGAGTGCCCTATGTACACAGCACCGGGTTCAGGAGTGTACTACGTACAAAGTGCAGAGATCAGGAGTGACCTATGTACACAGTGCAGAGATAAGGAGTGCCCTATGTGCACAGCGCAGGGTTCAGGAGTTTGCTACATACAAAGTGCAGAGATCAGGAGTGTCCAATATACACAGCACAGGGTTCAGGAATGCACTACGTACACAGTGCAGAGATCAGGAGTGAGCTATGTACACAGTGCAGAGATCAGGAGTGTGCTATGCACACATTGCAGAGATCAGGAGTGAGCTACTGTACGTAAACAGTACAAAGATCAGGAGTGAGCTACATACACAGTGCAGAGATCAGGAGTGCCCTATGCACACAGTGCAGTGTTCAGGAGTGTGCTATGTACAGAGTGCATCGTGAATGGGCTCAGGCAGTTAGTGTGCAAGAGCCCTGGCCTGTTTCTAGAGTGTGGGAAACTGAGGGATGTATTGTGACACCAGCAATGTTTATGTTAAAGATAATGCAAATGGAGAAATAGATGAATGAATGAAGGGATGGATGAATTAATAGAGGGAGGGAGGGAGGGATGGAGGGAGGCATGGCTTTGGATGGAGGGAGGGAGGGAGGGAGGAATGAAGGGGGAGATGGAGCAAGTGAGGGAGGGGGGATGGATAGATGGAGGGATGGATGGTTTTGGATGGCTGGAGGGAGGGATGGATTTGGATGGATGGTGGGAGGGATGGATGAATGGAGGGAGGAATGGTTTTGGATGGATGGAGGAAGGGATGCTTTTGAATGGATAGAGGGAGAGGGATGGATGAATGGAGGAATGGAGAGGTGGATGGGGGGGGATGGTTTTGGATGGATGGAGGGAGGAAGGAGGGGATGGATGGATGAAGGGAGAGGCAGTGTATCCCACACTGTAGAAACAAGCTTCTCCATGCTGGCAGAAGCCTTTTCTTTCCCTTTAGACCAAGTGTAGGAAAACAACTCACATCACTGCAGGCTGGAGAATATGCCTCTTCTAGTCCATCATCCATTACAGGCTGTGTTGTCTCCTCTCCACTCCTCTCCCCTTTCCGTGCAGCTGCAGGCACCTCCTCCTGTTATAGCTTAGAAGACAAATTAGGCAGGCTGGGGAAGAGGGTGGGTACAGTGCTTTCTGATTGGCTGAGGAGGCAGCAGAGGCTGTATATCAATCCGCCTCTGAAACCAGCCTGTTGGGACTCATTAAAGTTTATCACTTTTTGAGGTCATGACAGCTGTATCCCTCCACAGGTAAGAAAAGAGTCCCCAGCCTTCTGGCATAAATAAAGGATGTGTAGGAAAATTGAAATAAAAAAAAAATACTGTGACAAATGCAAGTAGTGGCATCTGAATTTTGGGGGGTGCTAAAAGAATCTCCAAGCACCCACCTGGCGCCGCCCCTGACTCCAGTAGCAATTAGGGAGATGCTTTCCACAGTAGCTTGGTTTTCCTGAGAAGCTGTGTGTTGTTAAGTTCAGGCCCAGCTACCCGCACACTAGTGATGACAGTGAAGGACCTCTGACCTGGCTACAAATCATTTGTCCAGCTACCTCTGCCTCATCATATGTGGACTTTCAAAGCTACATAGTGAGAGAAGTGAAGGAGCTTATTTTGCTGAGTGTGTCCAGGAACACAGAAAGTTGTAGTAAATTAGTTAAAGAGGCTGGTGCATCTGAGCTTGGTGGGTAATAGCTACTACACAAGTCGTGACAATTTCTGTAAAACACCAATCTATAGTTTTAATTATTAAAGTATTGTATTTCCCCCAACATGCTGTATATAAAATCAATGGAATGTACACAAGAGCTTTCACTTTACTATTATGCAGATGAACATACCAAGGTAGTTGTAGTCCAAGAAAACCTTATAAACACTTTCTCACTCTGCTGATGTGGCCTTGCTATTGATAGCGCCTATATAAGCTACCTATCTTTTGCTAAGCCCTGCCTAGTAATAATGGCCCTCATAGAGAAAGTGACTTCTGAAGGGCAGAGGTTAACTGATTGCTATTCTTAAGGGTGGAGAAAGGAAGCTGGTGGGATTTTATTTACATTTTCCTACAAACTCGTTTTCCTTTTTGTTTCTTTATCACAGCAGTCAACCCCCCTTAACTAGCTAACTTAATGCCAGGACAAACATCCGCTTTGTAAAACTTGTGTTGTGGGTTCCTGAATAAAGACTCAATTCTTTTTAGAACAGTAAAACTTCAGTTCATTTTAATTGTTTCTACCTTTAGGTTTGAGCTAATGACAGATCCCCTAGGGAGTTTCATATATGTATATGTAAGCTTGCACATAAACTGCCAGGCTAATTTAACAGAAGACAATAGAACATTCAAATTCAAAGTTATGTTTTCAAATCAGGTTGTGACCCTGTATTCTTTTTATTTTATTTCTTTTTAAAGAAATGTGGAAGCTACTGTTTGGGATTTCTAAAATGCCAAATGTTGGATGTTTACCTTTCAAGCTCTCCTTTTGCTTCAATAGATTGAGTCACTACTCTCCAAAAAATTAAGCAATTAAGGACTTATCTTAACTGCCTTCTGCCCACCGTATTGGGAAATGATGGACGTGCAGGAGCTGTCTTGTTCTGGGAAGACGTCATATGACGTCCTCCCACTCTAGCCACGCAAATGCGCCCCAAAGAGCGTGCAATTTGTGGTGCGCTGTGTCCCCCCAGACACAGCTGATCACCGATCGCAGTAAAGAGCAGATGATGTAGGCTCTTTACCATGTGCTCAGCTGTGTCCAATCACAGCTGATCACATGTAAACAGGAAATGCAGGTTACACTGTTCAACAAATTTTTATTTTTTGCCAGTTTTGGAAACAAAAGGATCCATTTCTTAATGAATTTCACATTCTGAGTTCAAATATAACAATGAAATTTGTCAATTGGCTCTAGTTTTTCTGTAAACAGAAAGTTTTCTACTATAGGCGTAATGACTACATAATGCACAATAATTATATAGATAGATGTCTTTCCACAAATATAAAGCAAGTGATATTGACTACATAACAAAGCCTAAATGGCATAATATATTGCATAGGATTACCAAGAAAAATTATAGCCATAAGCTAAGTTGAATCATTTTAATACTTAGGATTCTCACTAGTTTTGTCTTCAGTTTGTGTCGGTTTTGCTTCTCTTGGCTTTTCTCTTGTATTCGAGGAAAGGGCTATCTCTTACAACTGCACGTGACTACACGCTTCAGGTTCTTCCTCACTTGACTCAACCACGAAGGATTCTGGTGCTTTAGGAATTGGTAGCCCCTCTCCATGAGGAACTGGACGTATTGCCGATGGAATATTTGGATAGTGCACAGATAACTTTTTCTTCTTATTTAGCCCTTTTACAATTGGAGGCACCATACAAAAGTAACAATTACTAACATGATCTGTTGGCTCTCTCCAAATCATTGGCACAGCGAAAGGCATAGATGCCTTTTTTCCATTCAACCATTGCTCCAGTGCCGTCCCACAAGAATTGCAGCATATATGTGGTGCCCAGCTCTTGTCCTGGTCTCCTATCTTGCAGCCAAAATACAAGTTGTAGGCTTTCTTAATCATTCCTGTTATCCTCCTTTTTTGTGAGATAAAAGTTATTTCACCGCAGATATAGCAGAAATTATCTGCTTTATTCACACAAGTTCGAGGCATTACTGAGTAGCCTATATAAGCATAAAACGAAATGTAAAGACGCTGTCGAACTACAATCAGCTACAGATACTGCAGCTTTTATGCAGTGAAGTGATGCAATTAAAGGCTAATATTGCATCATCTCAGTATACATGCAATTTTCTATTGGTCACCAGTATCAATTGCGCAATATGCAGCTGAAGTTGCATCATAATTTTGAATGGCTTACGTCATTAGATGGGTGAATATATCATGGAAACTAGAGCCAATCAACATTTTTTAGGGTCATTTTCGTTTTCAGCACCCCAAAATTATGTAAGATTAGCTAATTTTATGCCCAAAACTTTTTACCTGTTGAACAGTGTTATCTGCAGTCCTTTCCTCACGTGCTATCAGCGCCGATAAGCGGCAATCCTTGGGGGGGACATTGCTCTGATTATCAGTGCAGTCCAATCAGTACTGCCTTTTAGTGCCCATCATTGCCACTTATCAGTGCCCATCAGGAATGACTGTCAATGCACATCAGTGCCTTCTCATCAGTGCAGTCTCTCAGTGACAATCAGTGCCACCTATCAATGCCAGTCAGTGCTGCCTATCAGTGCCCATCAGTGCTGCCTATCAGTACCCATTAATGCTGCCTTTTAGTGCCCATAAGTGTTGCCTATCAGTGCCGCCTATCAATGCCCATTAGTGCCACACATCAGTGCAGCCTCATTTTGTTTGGGTACAGTGTTGCATGACCGAGCAATAGGCATTCAAAGCATGACAGCACTGAAAGCTGAAAACTGGGCAGGAAGGGGCTGAAAGTGCCTAGTAGGTAGGTAGTTAAAAGAGGCCTTGACACCAGGCCCTTCATTTTAACAATAATCACATAAAATTATGTGCATTTTTTTTTCTCATTTAGCAGGTTATTTACTTGTAAAATCCTTTCCTGTGTAGACTATAGTATATTGTAATAGATATAAATATATATACACTATATTGCCAAATAGTATTGGGACACTGCTGAATCGCTTAAACCTTTGGTGAAAAGTTGAATGATAATTAGTGCAATTTAAAATTTACTTAATTATCATGAGTATACCATTACCTTTTTGGACTTACAGATATATTATATTGCTAAAAGTATTTGGACACCTCTCCAAATCATTTAATTCAGGTGTTCCAATCACCTCCATGGCCTCAGGTGTATACAATCAAGCACCCAGGCATGCAGACTGCTTCTACAAACATTTGTGAAAGAATGGGTCGCTCTCAGGAGCTCAGTGAATTCAAGCGTGGTACCGTGATAGGTTGCACAGTAAGTCCATCCGGGAAATTTCCTTGCTAGTAAATATTCCAAGGTCAACTGTTAGTGGCGTCAGCATTCCAAGACATTTTGGACAATTTCATGCTCCCAACTTTGTGGGAACAGTTTGGGGATGGCCCCTTCCTGTTCCAACATTCCTGCACACCAGTGCACAAAGCAAGGTCCATAAAGAAATGGATGAGCAAGTTTGGGGTAGAAGAACTTGACTGGCCTGCACAGTGGAGGCCTGAGTGGAGACTGCAAGCCAGGCCTTATCGTCTGATATCGGTGCCTGACCTCACAAATGAGCTTCTGGAAGAATGGTCAAACATTTCCATAGACACAATCTGAAACCTTGTGGACAGCCTTCCCAGAAGAGTTGAAGCTGTTATAGCTGCACAGGGTGGGCCAGCTAAATATTGAACACTACAGACTAAGACTGGGATGCCATTAAAGTTCATGTGTGTGTAAAGGCAGGCGTCACAACATTTTTGGCAATATAGTGTGTGTGTGTGTATATATACGTATATATATATATATATATATATATATATAAAAAGATCAGCACACATAGGCCATTGACAAGTTCATTTACACATTAAAATGGAGGATATTAAGATTTATAGTGCTGGCAGACTACTCCTATGCTAATTCTTCATAACAGGCAGACTGTACCTGTATAACTGTAACAAGGAAAATGTTAATTGGTCACACGTTCAGTGGTTTGCTGTACTGGGTAAGGGGGGGTTGTAGACACTGTAGCTTAATTGTACGTCTTAATTGTTTCTTTTGGTAAAAAGCAAGTAGGGTCTTTTGGTGTTAGGATGAAAAGTGCTTGGCCAACCAATCAGCTGTTTTTAGAAACTGTATATCAAGAAAAGATTTTTTTGAGTGATTACACACAACATCATCATGGATGCACAGGTATAGATCTTAACTCGCATTATTGAATGCATGGAAGCTACCTAAGTGCATAATATAGATTGCACATATGCTGGACAGTGTAGTATCTCTATGCTTTATATGAAATATCTTAAATGGGAGGGCTGTTGTTCATTGTAATACTTACACATATTCTGCTGGATTTTTGTCATTTGTTGCAAGTATCTTTTGGACTGTTCTGGAACCGAATAAAAATGTCTTTCTCCTGGATAAATCGAGGTGCTGCAGGAAAAATTAATTTCTTGGATAAAGGAGTATGACATTCCATATCGGCTAACGTACTCTCACCTCAACAACAACATTTATAATTATCACTTCACATCCGATATATATAGTATATACAGGCGTACCTTGATTTACGAATTTCATGCGTTCTGCTGAACTTTTCGTTTTGCGAAGAATTTGTAAACTAAAAACGCAGTTTCCCATAGGAATGCAATGAAAACCAATAAATCCGTTACGAAGGTCAGAAAAAAAGTAAAAAAAAAGTATTTTATCTGTTCAAAACTTTTTATAAAGTGCACTTTAAAGGCATAAATACTGTACAGGGACATGATTAAAAATTGATTTGCATTGAAAACCAATTAATCCATTCCAGAGATCAGAAAAAAGTAAAAAAAAATCTTATCTGTTCAAAACTCTCTATAAAGTGCACTATAAAGGCATAGTACTGTACAGGGACATGATTAAAAAAAATTGTAAATGCATTGAAAACCAATTAATCCGTTCATATTGCGAAAAAAATTAGTAAACTGAGGCATTATTTTCAACATACACCTGTGTATATATATATATCTACGCTTTAAGTGACATGCTATAACAGCCATTCTCAACTTTTTTTTTACTTAGGGCAACCCTTAAAATAACTTTCCAGTCTCAGGGAACACCTGATAACAGTTACTATATACAGTCTACAGCTCATGGTACATTAGTGTGTTAGTCATTAGGAAGAATTTTTTTTTTTATTGGTGTAGGGGTTAGCTCAAGTGGGGATCACCTTTCCTGGGAAAAAAAAAACAGTCCAAACGGCAGGTCTTTTCTTAAAAGTCAGACTTGTAACCAGTTTTATTTAAAATGTTGTGAAAAAAAAACCCAAAACAAACTAACAAACAAACAAACAAATAAACTTCCCACTTGCTCAGGAGGCCCACATTCTCCACCATATGTGGGGATTAGCTCAAGTGGGGATCAACTTTCCTGGGAAATAAATTAGTCCAAATGGCAGGTCTTTTCTTAAAAGTCTGACTTGTAGCCAGTTTTATTTAAATGGTTGCATACAAAACAAAATAGTAAATAAATCCTTGCCATCTAGCTACTAACTAAACATTTCAGGTTCCTACCTCACAGGTGTAGGGCTTCTCCCAGACACCAACAAAATCAAACTTTATGCAAACCTTTTCCTTTCTCTTACAAAGCCATCTTTAATGTCCATAGATCTCTCAGGTTTTGGCTTCCTGAGTCCCAGGTTAGAGCAACAATTTGCTCCAGTCCTGCTTTATTTATATAATTTGCTTATGGTCACCAGCAAAACTCAAAATCCAGTTTGGAACCAACACTGCCAAGGTGGTCTGGAAAACCTGGATCAAATTCCAGCTTACATATGAACAAATGCGAGGTAACTCATAATGTCCATCAATCACCTTGTCTTTCTGACTGTCACAGTGGTCAATGAGAAGAAACCCCCTTTCGGATAGCAAAAAGATCATTATTGTCAGTGGTTACTCTATTCAGAAATAGTAATTGCTTAAAGAACCCCTAGTAACCTCTAAAGGAACCCTACAATTCCACAGAACCCTGATCTAGAAAGACTGCTCTATAGTGTACCCCTTTGCTCCTTCCCCGGTAGCTACATAAACGGTTTGTGGGAGGCTAAGGGAGAAGCAGAACAGCTGGGCCAGTGCAAAGTGTAAGTAAACAAAAATAATTTGTGAAAAGGAAAATGCTGCAACTAAGATTTTAAATTATTTGATTTTTCTGTGCTTTAACCTGCAATGTTTTTCACTTGTGCCAGGGTCTCTTTAGGTACTTTATTCTATATATTTAGAACAGATTGTTGACTCAAAAAAGCTTTACAGCCACTGGTTTATCATAAAAGTCAGGAAACTAGTATTTTAGAAGGAGGTTAGCTATGGCTACAAAGGTTTTCCTATATTATTGAATAAACACAACTAATTTAATATATAGACTATATTTTCTAGCTGTCTAGATGTAGATGAGAGCACCAGTCAGAATTTGCTTCATGTTGCCATGAAGTTATTGGTCACAGATCATAGACTGGTGCAGTTACTTAAAATATGTGTATATTCCTGCTATCTTTACATGTTACATGGACACAGCATTTAGGCTTACTTCTGTGCCTCAATTCCAAGAACAACCTCAGTCCCTGGTTCACACTTGGTTGAATAAAATCACTGCGAGCACAAGTAACAACACAAGTGTAAAATACCTTTCGCCTAGCTGTGAGGTATTGCCAATAAAAAAAAAACACACACGTTCAGTGATAAACACACTTACTATATTAAAATGGATTAGCATATATGGCAGTTTAAACAGAATTTAACACACAGCAGGCAAGCTGGGACACAGGCTGCCAAACATAGTAGAAAAGTAGAAAAGAAAGAAGTACAATTCTATATTATGAGCCAGAATCAATATATCAATTAGCAAGTCAGCACTAAACAATGTATACAAACTCTAAATGTGTTTAGAATTATAGCAGCTCTATGCTGGTTTTGAGTGCACTCCATGAACGGACAAGGGTATGATACCACTTTACCTAGGAAATGGCTAGGGCCTTGTGGGAGTTACGACTAGGAGCAGTCTTTAGTCGCATTGCGACCATCAATAAAGCCTGCAGGCAGCATTATGGATATAGGATAGCTGGTTATGCAGTTCCTAATGGCTCACTCTATAGCAGTGATAGCAAGTAATGAATGCAAGGCCCTCGAACCTGACCCTGCAACACAGCAGCAATGAACCCTTCCGGCTGGATGATCACCCACTCTGGGTTGCCCTGGGCAACTCTGGACTGTAGTGCAGCACATCTGTACCCCAGCAGTGGCTCAGTCTCTCTATCTCTCTGGCAGTGCTGGGGCAGCGTGGTTCTCTCTCCATGTTCATGTGCACAGACAGGCACAGCAAAAAGGACTTCAGTCGCTTGGTCTCCTCACTCTGTCCCCCCTCAGCACTGACTTTAGCCTCCTCTTTTCCGGCTCTCGTCTTCCTTGATTCAACAGAGCATGCTGGATCCTGTAGTTTGCCCCATGTCAGTTCCAGTGGGGCCACCTGTGTTCCAGGACTGTATGTCCCATGATGCTCCTCTGGTCTCCCCAAATTGGTCCCTTGCTGATACTAGGGGGGACAACTGAGCGACTGGTGAGCAGCAGGCAAGAGGGAACACAAAGCTTGCGGCTGTGCTTCTCCTTGTCTGAACATGGCCGGTCCATGCTACCTGGTGGGGAGGGGAGAGAAAGAGCCGAGGGGGTGGGGGTACAGTCTGCTCCTCCAGCCGCTCTGTTTTCCGGATAGTGGCGTGAGAAGGGGGGAAGGAGTCCGCAGCTGCTCACATGAGGAGGGGGCAAGCAAGGGGGAAACATTGACAGCCCGCTGCTCGTCTCTCCCCTGTCACAGCACTGTTGCCTGTGTTGAGCCCGGAGGGAGAGCTGGCTTTTTTTAACAATCATATTTCTTTTTTAGATACTTCAATGGCTTCAGGCACCTAAAACACATGTAACCTCAACCGCAGGTTTGGCACTACATCTAGACAGAAAGACAGATGTGGCTCCCAGATTGATTAGCTGAACCAGCACTTTGCCCCAATGGACTTTAGAGAGAGTTCAGTCAACCAGCCAGTCTACTGGTACTTCCATGTCCCTTCGGGGCTCAACCATGACATAGACCCCTTGTATCTTCTTCCAGGCACAATTATGAAACTTTAAGAACTGAACTAACGACTAGCCTGAAGTTATTATGGAAAAAGATTGTTACTCAATCTAACACTTGGTCTGTTGAACATGAGGTATGGTCAATAGAGGGCGCCATCCAAAAACTTTCTGCCTCATATGAGCTTTATCAGTTTACCAGCAACAAGTTCAATAATGTTTTACAAAGTATGCACACGGAAGATTCGTTAAAGGAATTAAACAGCTTCCAGGTTCTTAATCTAGAAAGAGACAGTTTTATCCAGCAAACCAAGTTAAAGGCAGAAGCAAAGTTAAAGCTCCTACAAGACATTGCATCTCACAGATCCGTTTCTACAATACATTCTAAAAAGTTCTCTAAATCCCATAGTTCAAGACGCTCTACACTCAATGAGCAACTTATTAGTGCCCGCGCTGAAGTGGAAGCCAGCAAGGTGCAGGCCATATATGCAAAAAAGAGAGCAGAGTTGGAAACTCAGTCAGCATATCAAAAAGCAGAGTTGGAAAATCAGTCAGCACACCAAAAGGCAGAGTTGGAAACTCAGCACACCAAAAAGCAGAGTTGGAAACTCAGTCAGTGAGCCAAAAAGCACCAATAGAAATTTTAATCGAACAGTGTAAACATGATACAGCTGTGGCAAAACTAAGGGTCCTAGAACAAGCATCAGTGCAGACAGAAGTGCAAGTGAGAAAGACAGCACTAACCTAAACATGGCGGATATGGAAGATCCCCTCAAACACAATACAGAGTATGTTATAAGCCACTGCAGTGGACACTCTATCTTCTCCAATGCTCCTGACAACATAGAGACTTCTTTTCTGCATCAAGTTAAAGAGGTTCCAGCAACTTCCTGCTTGCAAAATCACTCCAACACCTTTCCTGCCTATCTACCTAACCTTCCTTCATACGTCACAGAGCATCAGAGCAAGGTGCAAGCAAGTCATCAATCTCCTGTCATCATCACAGCCTCAAACAAACGTACCAATGGAGCAAATGACTTCAAGCAAGAAACTCGCCTGAATGCATCTGCTGCACCATATTTCCCTGTGTATTATAGCAGCAATGTCAAAGATAGCACAATCAGCACCGTTCAACCAACATCTTGCATAAAGTCGGAGACAACTGAGACAGCATAAAGTTGGAGATGACTGAAACAGCAGAGTTTGTGAGATACATACTTCACAGAGAGCTCACAAAAACTGGTCTTACAAGTTTTGGTGACAAACCTGAAAACTACAGAAGCTGGAAATGTGCTTTCAGACCTGCAATTAATGATCTTGGTATTACAGCTGCTGAAGAGTTGGATCTGCTTATCAGATGGCTTGGTCCTCTATCTGCTGCACGTGTTAAGCCATTAAGATCAGTTTTCATGGACCTACAGATGGCCTCACAGCTGCATGGGATCGACTAGAGCAAAGTTATGGCAGTCCAGAAGCTATAGAAAATGTTCTGTTCGTGCATCTGGAAGCTTTCCCAAAGATATCTGGTAAGGACAACAAGGAGTTCCAGAGACTGAGTGACCTACTTCTTGAGCTTCAGCTAGCCAAGGCAGACCCAACATTACCTGGACTCAGTTACCTGGACACTGCTAGAGGGGTAAACCCAATCGTCTCCAAGCTCCCATATGGTTTTCAAGAAAAATGATCCACACTAGGGTCATTATACAAAAAATAGAACAATGTTTCCTTCCCTCCATTCTCTTTCTTCTGCAAATTCATCAGGAACATTGCAGAGGCAAAGAACAATCCAAGTTTTTCATACGGTGAGCACAGTCTCTTTCCATGCTTTCCTAAGAGTACCAGTCTTCAGGCCAACTATAGGAACCATAGAGGCCCACTATCCGTGAAAAAGACTGACATCCTTTCCACTCCTACCACAGTTGTGGCTGCAAATAAACAGAGTAGCAAGATTGAAAACCCTAACTGAGAGTGTCCCATTCACAAGAAGCCGCACCCACTTAAAAAATGCATCAGCTTTAGGAAAAGGTCTCTTGAAGAGTGTAAGGAGCTTTTAAAGACATTCTGGGTATGTTTGAAGTGTTGTGCTTCTACCGAACATTTTGCTAAGGGCTGCAATATGTCCATGAAGTGCATAGAGTGTGGATCAGAAAAACATGTGCAAACCCTCCATCCACTTGAGCTCAGCTCTGCACAACCTGTTAACTCTCCTCCCAGGTCAAGGCAAGGCAGGGAGAATACAGACCAAGTGCCTGATTCCACCTTAATTTTTTCATCCTGCACTGAAGTTTGTGGGAAAGACCGCTGTGATAAGTCATGTGCTAAGATATGCCTGGTGAACATAAACCACGAAGATCAACCAGAAAAGACTCGAAAGGTGTATGCGATCTTAGATGTTCAGAGCAATAGATCGCTTACAAGATCTGAACTATTCAATCTATTTGAAATAAATAGTGGAACTACAGAGGTTTTTGGAAGAAGGGCTCGTGGACTCATGGGGGTTTATTTACTAAAGCTGGAGAGTGCAAAATCAGACTCACTTCTGCATAGAAACCAATCAGCTTCCAGGTTTCATTGCCAAAGCTTCATTGAACAAGCTGAGGTTAGAAGCTGATTGGTTTCTATGCAGAAGGGAGTCTGATTTTGGACTCTCCAGCTTTAGTAAATAAACCCCATGGTATCTCCTCTCAAAGGTAACCTGCAATTACTCCTACCTACACTTGAGTGCAACAAAAAACCTGCTAACAGGGAAAAATCCCTACACCAGCTGCTGCCTTCCATCACCCTCACCTAAAGGTAATAGCAAGTGAGATACCACCACTGCGTTACCACCGTGAGATACCACCGCTTGACAAAGATGCTCAGATCCTTCTTCTGTTAAGGGTTCACAAGGTGCATAGACAACTCAGTGGAGCCCCAGATGCCCCATTTGCCCAGCGCACAGATCTTCAATGGAAGACAAGGAATTTATCAGAGTAATGGACAATGAGTTCTTTCAAGACAACTCCAATAAATGGGTAGCACCCCTACCTTTTTGTCTCTCAAGAGATTGCCCAACAACTTGCAGCAGGCCATCAGTAGATTCTCCTCCTTAAAACATAACTTAAGCAGGAAACCAGAGATGCAAAGGCATTTTGTGGACTTTATGCAAAATATATTTGACAGAGATCATGCAGAGCCTGCACCCCCCACTAAAGGAGAGAGAAGAATACTGGTATCTTCCATCCTTTGGCGTGTATCACCCACGCAAACCAGACCAAATCAGAGTTGTCTTTGATTCCAGCGCCCAGCATGAAGGTGTTTCTCTTAACAACATGCTTCTTACTTCTTACTGGACCCAACTTGAACAACAGTCTAATAGGAGTCCTGATCCGCTTCAAACAAGAGCCCATAGCAGTAATGGCTGACATTCAACAAATATGTCACTGCTTCGTTGTCAAAATAGACAACAGAAACTACCTCAGGTTTCTATGGCACAAAGACAATGACATCAACAAGGAAGTGATAGAATATCAAATGAAAGTAAATGTTTTAGGTAACAGTCCTTCCCCTGCAGTGGCAACTTACAGGCTAAGGAGAATGGCTCAGGCTGGAGAAAAAGAATATGGATCTGATGCCCACCAATTTGTTGAAAGAAACTTCTACATTGACAAACGCACTCACATCCTTTTCATCTGCAAAAGAAACAATCAATCAATCTTCTCATCAGAACAAAGAAAATGCAAACCTAAGACTTCACAAGATTATATCTAACAGTCAAGAACTTATAAATGCCTTCCCCCTGAGGACTATGTCACTAGTATAAAAAACCTTAATTTACGTACAGATGTGCCTCCCATACAATGAAGTTTGGGTTTGCTGTGGAACATCAAACAAGACACATTCACCTTCCAAGTGTCAATTTGTGACAAGCTCTTCACTAAGAGAGGAGTCTTGTCAGTGGTGAACAGCATCTATGATCCACTGGGTTTCATTGCTTCAGTTACCATTCAAGGTATTATCCTGCTAAGACAGTTATCTCCTAGGAACTTAGACTGGGATATTCCTTTACCTAGTGAGAAACAACACAAGTGGGAAAGGTGGAGATGTTCTTTGAGGTCATTAGAAAAACTTCAGATTTCACGTTGCTATGTTCCAATTTCCATTTCAACTGCTGACCATAGAGAGATTCATATTTTCTCTGATGCATCAGTTGAAGCTATTGCTGCAGTAGCCTATTTAAAGACCTTTGGAAGTAATGGAGAATCACCCTGTAGTTTTGTTCTAGGCAAAGCAAAACTCATTCCCAAACCTGCACATACCATACCAAGACTTGAACTCTGTACAGTTGTGCTAGCAGTAGAAATTGCTGAAGTCATACAAAGTGAAATGGACACTAGAATTGATTCTTTCACTTTTTATACAGACAGTAAGGTCTGGTTATATATACAACCAAACAAAACAGTTTCAGATGTACGTCAGCTACAGGGTAGAATGTGTAAAGAGGTTCTCTCTACCAAGTCAATGGCATTACGCTCCCACTGAACTCAACCCAGCTGACTGTGGAACCAGAGCCGTGCCATCAGCAGCCCTTCAAAACAGCTTATGGCTTTCGCCTCCAAGGTTTTTGTGTGAGAACTCCTGTTCACTCCTTACTGATGACACCTATGGACTAGTAAGTCCTGAAGTTAAGGAAATAAGAACTGTGAACATCTCACTCCACACTTCTATGAGTACAAAACAGAAACTGCAGTAACACCGTTTTGAGCATTTTTCTACCTGGTCATCTGTTGTAAGAGCTATTGCTCACCTAATTCACATTGCTTGTTGCTTTGCGAAGAACTCCACATCAGAGTGTCATGGCTGGCACATTTGTTCTGAATACCCCACAGCAGCAGATATTGCACGCACAGAAAAGGTCATTATCCATTGTGTGCAACAAGAGGTGTATCAGGAGAAATTTGAGCGAATCAGAAAGGGAGCTGATTTGTCCAAAAACAGTTCACTCTAAACCCTATAGTTGACGCCAATCAGCTACTGGGAGTTAGTGGTCGTATAGGGAAATCTGACCTATGCAGCAAAGAATAGAATCCTATTCTCATACCATGTCAACATCATGTTGCTACTCTTCTGGTTTGTCATCACCATGAACGGGTGCAACACCAAGGCCGTCAGTTTACAGAAGGTGCTTTCAAATCAGCTGGCTTGTGGGTTGTTGGTGTGAAAAGGTGCATCTCCTCCCTGCTCTTCAGGTGTGTCAAGTGTCACAAGTTAAGAGGAAGACATCAACAGCAACAAATGGCGAGTCTCCCAGCTGATCGCCTAAGTACAGATCCACCCTTCACCTATGTTGAAGTAGACGTTTTTGGTCCATGGTCTGTCATCACTTGGAGAACTCGTGGTGGAGCTGTCAATAGTAAAAGGTGGGCTGTATTGTTTACCTGTCTTAGCATCTGAGCGATACATATAGAAGTGATTGAGTCTATGGATTCTTCTTCCTTCATCTGTGCCCTACGAAGATTCTTCTCTGTTAGAGGACCAGTCAAACAACTGAGATCCAACTGTGGTACCAACTTTGTTGGCGCATGTAAAGAGTTGCAATTTCCTGGCCAACAATGAATGTACTTGGTTGTTTAACCCTCCACATTCTTCACACATGGGAGGATCCTGGAAACAAATGATTGGAGTAGCATGAAGAATTATTGATTCCATGTTGCAGAATCATAGGTTACCAGTCACCCATGAGACTTTGTCTACCTTTCTTGCTGAAGTGTCTGCTATAGTAAACGCAAGACCTTTAGTGCCGGTATCTTCAGATCCTGATGCTCCAGTGATCCTTACTCCAGCTTCACTTCTTACTCAAAAGATTGGAACTGCTGCAATATCTCCAATAATATCTACAGGCGTCAATAGAAACAGGTGCAACATCTAGCCAATGTGTTTTGGCATCGCTGGAAGAAGGAGTATCTTCATCATCTTCAAGGTCGTCACAAGTGGCAAACATCTAAGCCTAATCATAAGGTTGGAGATCTCATTCTCTTAAAGGACAAGGAAGTTTGTTGGAATGAATGGCCTATGGATCTTATTGCTAAAGTTGTGCCCAGTAATGATGCCAAGTACCGGAAGGCAGAGGTCAATGTAACCAAGGGAGGATCCACACGAACATTTGCTTGTCCAATTACAGTTAGTATTCCTTTTGCCATGTGATTGACTTATGCAAGCACTCTGCCCTGCACGGCAGGGAGTACATTGCTGATAACCACAGTTTTTTTACTTGGAACTTTGGTACTTTTTACAGATGTTACATGTTGGATAACTACATGTTCTGCCATCCAGTTGAACTTATGTTTATGTTTGCTTCTTGCATGTTTCCTGTTACAGGTTCCAAGACATTCATCAGAATTGGACTTATTGAATATATAAATGGTTAGCACTTCCGCCTGGCAGTACTAGTGTCATTGGTTCAAATCCCAGCCACGGCACCACCTGCCTGGAGTTTGCATGTTCTCCCTGTGCCTCCGTGGGTTTCCTCCGGGTACTCCGGTTTCCTCTTACACTCCAAAGACATGCTTGTAGGTTAATTGGATCCTGTCTAAATTGCCCTAATACAGTGGGGCAAAAAAGTATTTAGTCAGCCACCAATTGTGCAAGTTCTCCCACTTAAAAAGATGAGAGAGGCCTGTAATTGGCATCATAGGTAGACCTCAACTATGAGAGACAAAATGAGAAAAAAAATCCAGAAAATCACATTGGCTGATTTGGAAAGAATTTATTTACAAATTATGGTGGAAAATAAGTATTTGGTCAATATCAAAAGTTCATCTCAATACTTTGTTATATATCCTTTGTTGGCAATGACAGAGGTCAAACGTTTCCTGTAAGTCTTCACAAGGTTGGCACACACTGTTGCTGGTATGTTGGCCCATTCCTCCATGCAGATTTCCTATAGAGCAGTGATGTTTTGGGGCTGTCGCTGGGCAACACGGACTTTCAACTCCCTCCAAAGGCTTTCTATGGGGTTGAGATCTGGAGACTGGCTAGGCCACTCCAGGACCTTGAAATGCTTCGTACGAAGCCACTTCTTCGTTGCCCGGGTGGTATGTTTGGGATCATTGTCTTGTTGGAAGACCCAGCCACGTTTCATCTTCAATGCCCTTGCTGATGGAAGGAGGTTTGCGCTCAAAATCTCACAATACATGGCCCCATTCATTCTGTCCTGTACATGGATCAGTCGTCCTGGTCCCTTTGCGGAGAAACAGCCCCAAAGCATGATGTTGCCATCCCCCTGCTTCACAGTAGGTATGGTGTTCTTTGGATGCAACTCAACATTCTCTCTCCTCCAAACACGACGAGTTGTGTTTCTACCAAACAGTTCTATTTTGGTTTCATCTGACCATAAATGACATTCTCCCAATCCTCTTCTGGATCATCCAAATGCTCTCTAGCAAACTTCAGACGGGCCCGGACATGTACTGGCTTAAGCAGGGGGACACGTCTGGCACTGCAGGATCTGAGTCCCTGGCGGCGTAGTGTGTTACTGATGGTAGCCTTTGTTACATTGGTCCCAGCTCTCTGCAGGTCATTCACTAGGTCCCCCCCATGTGGTCCTGGGATTTTTGCTCACCGTTCTTGTTATCATTTTGACCCCACGGGGTGAGATCTTGCGTGGAGCCCCAGATCGAGGGAGATTATCAGTGGTCTTGTATGTCTTCCATTTTCTAATTATTGTTCCCACAGTTGATTTGTTCACACCAAGCTGCTTGCCTATTGCAGATTCAGTCTTCCCAGCCTGGTGCAGGTCTACAATTTTGTTTCTGGTGTCCTTCGACAGCTCTTTGGTCTTCACCATAGTGGAGTTTGGATTGTGACTGTTTGAGGTTGTAGACAGGTGTCTTTTATACTGATAAGTTCAAACAAGTGCCATTGATACAGGTAATGAGTGCAGGACAGAGGAGCCTCTTAAAGAAGAAGGTACAGGTCTGTGAGAGCCAGAAATCTTGCTTGTTTGTAGGTGACCAAATACTTATTTTCCACCATAATTTGCAAATAAATTCTTTCCAAAACAGCCAATGTGATTGTCTGGATTTTCTTTCTCATTTTGTCTCTCATAGTTGAGGTCTACCTATGATGCCAATTACAGGCCTCTGTCATCTTTTTAAGTGGGAGAACTTGCACAATTGGTGGCTGACTAAATACTTTTTTGCCCCACTCTATGTGTATGTATGAATGTAAGTTAGGGACCTTAGATTGTACGCCCCTTGAGGGTTAGGGACTGATGTGAATGTACAATATATATGTAAAACACTGCGTAAATTGACGGCGGTATATAAGTACCTGAAATAAACAAATAAAAAATAAATATATATTGAAGTTATGAAATCTTAAGGTTTCAGATGAGGAATGTTGTGTTACACTATTTGATATATTATTATTTCTCTGTGACCATCACTTGTTTATTATTGCTCTGTGTCTGTAAGCTGTCTCCTTCTGTCTAAGCTGAGCTCTCTCACCGTACTTGTGTATATCCCTCCCCCCTGCCTCTTTCTGGTAATCATTCCACTGTATCCTGTCTTCCTGAATGCATCTTTCCATGAGGCTTACAACATTAACGTTTTTCTACCTATGATTATTCTTCATTAAACGGAACATTCAAATGGGTTTCCTCATCTGACTTCCTCAACATGTGAGTTTATTCAATGAGTTAAACTGTGAAATCGATGCAAGAGATAGATTTAACACCACGTCATATAGCTGTATACATTGCTGGAGATAAAATTTATCGTCCTATAGCTGAGTCAGAACAAGGTTGTTCTCATCTGACCAGTAGAACTCGGGCTATTTAATTGCCCTAACCCACATACCAGCAAAAGGCCTGAAGGGTGATGTATTGGATGGACGTCCTGTGTGATCATCTGCTTAAGAAGAACTCAAAGCTGAGCTTGGGACAGGAATTAACTTTTATGACCTTTGGTGCAAGATGTCTTCAATGACTGTGATTACCAACCCCCAGCTGGGATATGGGTCTCAAATCTGGATAAAAAGGGCCCTGGAATGAGAGATTGAGAGAGAATGTGTGTGTGTATGTGTTAGACTAGTAAGAACCTATTTTTTCCCCTTTCATCTCACTCCCTTTTCCCTTCTCTTTATTTACAACTGGAATATATTTACTTCCCCATTTGTGAATAAACTCTATTTGTAAGAGTTAGTCATCCTTCTTGGAATCAAGACACTCCAAACAGAGCACATTTTACATTTGGAACCCCGGAAAGTGTGTGGAAATCCTAAAAGCCGCATATAACCTACAGGACAGAAGTGCTCGGATTCATGGTTGCATAAGGACAAGCAGGACTTCTATGAATTTCTCATTGTGAAGGCAGCTGAATCTGAGACACCATGGAAACTGGAAGCACTGCACATGTGGTGAGTCTTTTTTTTGGATGTGCAAAAGTTGTAATTGTATGGTGGGATTTCAGTTAAAAGTGGTAATTAATGAAGGATATTGAATGCTAGAAGAGCGCTTTGATTGGGTTTTCACTTTTTAGACGCATTTCAAGCCCCTGAGGAAGTGACCCTAGTCGTGAAACATGTTGGTTACACTGTGAACATTGCAATCCCCTGCAATTGGATAAGTGGACTATTTACACTCATATCAAGCATCCATTGCCAATTATTTATATCCAAGTGTGGGGAACACACTGTCTTTTAGAAATGTATCACATTCCATGTTGAGCTACATTAGTTTTAACAAAATTATGTTAATAAATATGTATTTTTATTCACATTGATATCGTGTCTATGTGCCTATAAAGCCCATATCTAGCATACACCAACAATCCAAATTTGATTTTGGGACATGGCACTGTTTATAATTTAGGGTGGCCACGGGGCTCACGGTGGTCACCAACCTTCTATTATATGTTACCTTGTGACAGGTTCTTGGTGAATCTAATACTCTGGAATTACCAGTGTGTCTGTCCAATACATTTGAGGCTCTGGTGGTTTGATACCTTTTGAGTACGCTTGCTCTCTTCTAAAAGCATGGCTACCAGGATCTTTGGCAGTCCAGTTATCTGCACAGGTTAATGATAACTTAGCAAATGCAGAGGAGCGGACGAAAGTGTTGCAGCATATTTTGAACAGTCATGATAGAGGTATGAATGACATACAACGAATGAGATTTAGGAGAGGCGATGACCCAATGTTGTTCTGCAGTGAATATTATGCATTGTATAAAAAAAGTGTACAACTGTCTTGATTTATTGGGGGATGATGCAAATTTCATATACTCAATGGCCAATAAGTGTTATGTAAACTATCCCACTAAGATGGCACTGAGGAATGGTAGTTCATACCAAAGTTTTACCAACATTCTGCGGGACTATTGTCAAGAGTCCAGTGATAGGGGGTATAGATCAAAGGCAAATGAATCAGGAGTAAACAGAGGTACTGTAAAACAGAAAGATTTAGTAAAACACCTAACATTGCTAGCCTTGTGCAAGGAAATATAAAATTATCTGAGATGAAATCCCCCACCCAGGACAAGGCAGACAAGGACAGCATAGGACACAGGTCTGATATGAAATATAACAGCCAGGAGAGATAACACCATTCTGAGGAAGAGATAATAGGAGATTACACTCTCAACACAGCCAGCAGCAAGACTGTATTCCAATGTTTGCCCTCCTGGACTGCTCTGCCCTTATGATTTAAGTGTAAGGTTATTCATTCAATTGGGGTCTAAGAATATGCATGCATCATAAAAACCCATTGGTACCATACAAAAAAGCCCTGAAGACAATCATTCAGAAAGGTTATGACAATAAGATTCTTAATAAGAAAGAAAGAAATTTTTTATGTCCAGTGGCCCCCAGACTACTGGTGTTATATATATTACCAAAAATACATAAAAATCAGACTAAACCGCCAGGGAGGCCTATCATAAGTGGTATAGGCTCCCTTTGCTCCCAAGCTGGGGAAAACATAGATCATTTTTTACAGCCACTGGTGGTCAACACCCTAGCTTATCTACGTGACAACAAACAGGTTCTACAAGACATTAAAGATATGGAGATAGAACCTACTGCATACTTAGTCACTGCTGACGTTACCTCTCTTTACACTAATATTAACCATTCTAATGGTATGGAGGCAGTACAGTTTTATTTAAATGATTTTAATGACATGACCCTTTTACACAAGAATTTTATCCTTGAACTTTTAAATTTCGCAATGACTAAGAACTATTTCTGGTTCGATAACTGTTTTTATTTACAAAAAAAGGGAGTAGCCATGGGAGCAAAATTTGCTCCCAGCCTGGCCAATCTGTTTATGGCCAGGTGGGAGGAGGATGTGATATACGCCAGGGATTGGCCCGAACTTTCTTTTTATAAACGTTTTATAGACTATATATTTTTAATTTGGAACGGTGATGAACAAACTTTAGTTAATTTTTTTAGCACTTTGAACAACAACACACTCAATATCAAATTAATCTTTGAATATAGTGTGAGCCAGATTTATTTCTTAGATTTAACCTTATTCAACCAAGGTGGAAAAATTGTAACTGAATCATTTTTTAAAAAAACGGATAGGAACAGTTACCGTATTTTTCGGTGTATAAGATGACTTTTTACCCCTTGAAAATCTTCTCAAAAGTCGGGGGTCGTCTTATACGCCAGTATAAGACATGTTGGCACTTTTTAGGGGGGCGGCGCGGTGCCGCCGATGCCCCCCCCCTTCCAACGGAAGGGACACTAAGTACAGGGGTGGGCAGGGGCTGCTGTTTCTTACCTGGCTCCGGTCCCAGTCCCACGACGATCCAGTCCAGGAAGCGCGGCTGCTCCTTCATTCAGTTCGGCCACTGGATGTTCGCGCGGCTGCTTGGCTCCGCCTCCTCACCGGTGATTGGCCACCAGAACTGTAGCTCAGGAAAGGCACACAGGCAGCCAATCACCAGCGAGGTGGCGGAGCCCAGCGGCCCCACGAAAATCGAGTGAAGGAGCGGCCGGTAAGTGTGCCGTGCAGAAGTGCTGCTGCAACCACATATGCTGGCTGCAGCAGCACCATACTGGAACAGGGGTCAGCAAGTGTCATTGGTATCAGTGGGAGGAATAGTGCCCCATCATTGGTGTCACTGATACCAATGATGGGGCATTAATTCTCCCACTGACACCAACGATGGGGCACTTTTCCTCCGCCCCACTGACACCAACGATGGGGCACTATTTCCCCCCCCACTGACACCAACGATGGGGCACTATTCCACCCCCCACTGACACCAATGATAGAACACTATTCCTTCCCCCACTGACACCAATGCCAATGATGGGATACTATTCCTCCCACTGACACCAAGGTTGGGACATTATTCCTCCCACTGACACCAATGACGGGGCACGATTCCTCCCACTCACACTAAAGATGGGGCACGATTCCCCGCACTGATACTAATGATGGGGCACTATTCCTCCCACTGACACCAATGATGGGGCACTATTCCTGCCACTGATACCAATGATGGGGCACGATTCCTCCCACTGACACCAATGATGGGGCACTATTCCTCCCACTGACACCAATGATGGGGTGCTATTCCTCCCACTGACACCAATGATGGGGCACGATTCGTCACTCTGACACCAATGATGGGGCAGTATTCCTCCCACTGATACCAATGATGGGGCACAATTCGTCGTTCTGACACCAATGATGGGGCACTATTTTTCCCACTGACACCAATGATGGGGCAGTATTCCTCCCACTGATACCAATGATGGGGCACAATTCGTCGTTCTGACACCAATGATGGGGCACTATTTTTCCCACTGACACCAATGATGGGGCACTATTCTTCCCACTGATACCAATGATGCGACACTATTCCTCCCACTAATACCAATGATGGGGCACTATTCCTCCCACTGATACCAATGATGGGGCGCTATTCCCCCCACTGACACCAATGATGGGGTGCTATTCCTCCCACTGACACCAATGATGGGGCACAATTCGTCGCTCTGACACCAATGATGGGGCACTATTCCACCCCCCACTGACACCAATGATGGAACACTATTCCTTCCTCCACTGACACCAATGATGGGATACTATTCCTCCCACTGACACCAATGATGGGATACTATTCCTCCCACTGACACCAATGTTGGGACACTATTCCTCCCACTGACACCAATGACGGGGCACGATTCCTCCCACTGACACCAAAGATGGGACACGATTCCCCCCACTGATACTAATGATGGGGCACTATTCCTCCCACTGACACCAATGATGGGGCACTATTCCTGCCACTGATACCAATGATGGGGCACCATTCCTCCCACTGACACCAATGATGGGGCGCTATTCCTCCCACTGACACCAATGATGGGGCACGATTCGTCTCTCTGACACCAATGATGGGGCACTATTCCTCTCACTAATACCAATAATGGGGCACTATTCCTCCCACTAATACCAATGATGGGGCACTATTCCTCCCACTAATACCAATGATGGGGCACTATTCCTCCCACTGATACCAATAATGGGGCATGATTCGTCGCTCTGACACCAATGATGGGGCACTATTTTTCCCACTGACACCAATGATGGGGCACTATTCCTCCCACTAATATCAATGATGGGGCACTATTCCTCCCACTGACACCAATGATGGGGCACTATTCCTCCCACTAATACCAATAATGGGACACTATTCCTCCCACTGACACCAATGATGGGGCACTATTCCTCCCACTGACACCAATGATGGGGCACTATTCCTCCCACTAATGCCAATGATGGGGCACTATTCCTCCCACTAATACCAATGATGGGACACTATTCCTCCCACTGACACCAATGATGGGGCACAATTTTTCCCACTGGTGTGCATTGGAAGAGGGGTAGTCTTATACGGCGAGTATAGCCCAAACACTATATTTTAACAGGAACAGTAGGGGGTCGTCTTATACGCCCAGTAGTCTTATACACCAATGATGGAACACTATTCCTTTCCCCACTGACACCAATGATGGGATACTATTCCTCCCACTGACACCAATGATGGGATACTATTCCTCCCACTGACACCAATGTTGGGACACTATTCCTCCCACTGACACCAATGACGGGGCACGATTCCTCCCACTGACACCAAAGATGGGACACGATTCCCCCCACTGATACTAATGATGGGGCACTATTCCTCCCACTGATACCAATGATGGGGCACTATTCCTTCCACTGATACCAATGATGGGGCACCATTCCTCCCACTGACACCAATGATGGGGCGCTATTCCTCCCACTGACACCAATGATGGGGTGCTATTCCTCCCACTGACACCAATGATGGGGCACGATTCGTCGCTCTGACACCAATGATGGGGCACTATTCCTCTCACTAATACCAATAATGGGGCACTATTCCTCCCACTAATACTAATGATGGGGCACTATTCCTCCCACTGATACCAATAATGGGGCATGATTCGCCGCTCTGACACCAATGATGGGGCACTATTTTTCCCACTGACACCAATGATGGGGCACTATTCCTCCCACTAATATCAATGATGGGGCACTATTCCTCCCACTAATACCAATGATGGGACACTATTCCTCCCACTGACACCAATGATGGGGCACTATTCCTCCCACTAATACCAATAATGGGACACTATTCCTCCCACTGACACCAATGATGGGGCACTATTCCTCCCACTGACACCAATGATGAGGCACTATTCCTCCCACTAATACCAATGATGGGGCACTATTCCTCCCACTAATACCAATGATGGGACACTATTCCTCCCACTGACACTAATGATGGGGCATGATTCCTCCCACTGGTGTGCATTGGAAGAGGGGTAGTCTTATATGGCGAGTATAACCCAAACACTATATTTTAACAGGAACAGTAGGGGGTCGTCTTATACGCCCAGTAGTCTTATACACCAATGATGGAACACTATTCCTTTCCCCACTGACACCAATGATGGGATACTATTCCTCCCACTGACAACAATGTTGGGACACTATTCCTCCCACTGACACCAATGTTGGGACACTATTCCTCCCACTGACACCAATGACGGGGCACGATTCCTCCCACTGACACCAAAGATGGGGCACGATTCCCCCCACTGATACTAATGATGGGGCACTATTCCTCCCACTGATACCAATGATGGGGCACTATTCCTCCCACTGACACCAATGATGGGGCACTATTCCTGCCACTGATACCAATGATGGGGCACGATTCCTCCCACTGACACAAATGATGGGGCGCCATTCCTCCCACTGACAGCAATGATGGGGTGCTATTCCTCCCACTGACACCAATGATGGGGCACAATTCGTCGCTCGGACACCAATGATGGGGCACTATTCCTCCCACTAATACCAATGATGGGGCACTATTCCTCCCACTAATACCAATGATGGGACACTATTCCTCCCACTAATACCAATAATGGGGCACTATTCCTCCCACTGATACCAATGATGGGGCACGATTCGTCGCTCTGACACCAATGATGGGGCACTATTTTTCCCACTGACACCAATGATGGGGCACTATTCCTCCCACTAATACCAATGATGGGGCACTATTCCTCCCACTAATACCAATGATGGGATACTATTCCTCCCACTGACACCAATGATGGGGCACTATTCCTCCCACTAATACCAATGATGGGGCACTATTCCTCCCACTAATACCAATGATGGGGCACTATTCCTCCCACTAATACCAATGATGGGACACTTCCTCCCACTGACACCAATGATGGGGCACTATTCCTCCCACTAATACCAATGATGGGACACTATTCCTCCCACTGACACCAATGATGGGGCACTATTCCTCCCACTAATACCAATGATGGGGCACTATTCCTCCCACTAATACCAATGATGGGGCACTATTCCTCCCACTAATACCAATGATGGGACACTATTCCTCCCACTGACACCAATGATGGGGCACGATTCTTCCCACTGGTGTGCACTGGAAGAGGGGTAGTCTTATACGGCGAGTATAACCCAAACACTATATTTTAACAGGAACAGTAGGGGGTCGTCTTATACGCCCAGTCATCTTATACGCCGGAAAATACGGTACATACCCCTTGACAGCTGCCATCATCCTACCTGGCTAAATACCATACCTAAAGAGCAGTTCCTCAGGATCAGAAGGAACTGCACCAACATAGACACTTGTTATTCAAAAGCGGCAATATTAAAGAAAAGATTTTTAGAAAAAGGTTACAATGAATCTAGGCTAGACTGCACTTTAACAGCAGTAGCTAATATGAATAGAGAAGAAATGTTAAATAATAATAATATGGAGAGGGAACCCAAAAAATGTCCCTTCATCACCAACTTCTCTGTTCAATACAAAGCAGTGACTAAAATTATTAACAATAATTGGGGGATTCTGAAGGCCGATCTCACCCAAGCAGATATTTTACCTGAGAAACCAGAGATAACGTTCAGGAAAGCAATGCCATTACGTCATAGAATAGCTCCTAATGTCATTGACCCCCGCAGTCATATTAGTTTTCTCCAGGCAGGACATGGCAGGTTTTTATCCCTGTAATAAATGTATAATCTGCCGCTGCAATACAATAAGGAAAAAGAAAGTAGACAATTTCATCTCTACCAGTACAGGGAGGATATACCAAATAGATAAGTTTATTTCTTGCAATAGTAGACATGTCGTTTATCTATTGCAATGCCCGTGCCAAAAACATTATATTGGGAGAACAACACGAAGATTAAAAGATCGCCTTAGGGAACATGTAAGCAACATCAAACAAGGATTCAAAGACCACTTCCTCTCCAAGCATTATCGTCTATATCATAATAGAGACTCCACTTTACTGACTTTTGTGGGGATAGGGAGGGCGCATGCGCGGCTGACGGCACAGGACATGTCTCCCTGAGGCTCCTCCACGCCGCAGGGAAGACAGCCTCACCGCTGCATGATCCGGCCCCGCACCGCTCCACGAGCGACACCGATCGGCAGCGCAACCCCCCGGCCATCTGTCAATATGGTCAGGGGGGCAAATAAACATCAAGCGGCGCCGCCGCATAAGCCAATAAAGGAGGCCCTTGCTCGTGCCTCCTTTAAGATGGCCGCCGCATCGGAGCACCACAAGAGCCAGCCAGCCTTATCCAACCCTGCAGTCCTGCAAACGGAGCAGCCAAGCCGCCCAAGCTCTTCAGAGGGTGAGTCAGATGATGACACTGCGACCCCCAAACATGCCTTGACGCCTGACCTTACTACCCCTGACATTCTAGCTCGCTTTGAAATAATGCTACATAAGGCCCTGAAACAGACCTCAGACCGCATAACTAACCAGCTGTCCAGGGAAATCCGTGAGTTGGGGCAACGCACTGCGGACCTAGAACAGAGGGTGGACGACCTTGATGCATCTCTCCAAACGCAAGGGGATGAGCTAGACCTACTGCGTGACGAAAACGCTATACTTCAGGCGCGCTTAGAGGACTTTGAGAACCGGGCCAGACGCTCCAACGTGCGTATTCGTGGCCTCCCCGAGTCAATTATTGATGTCCATTCTACAGTTACTGCGCTATTCCAAGAGCTTGCCCCCGCTATCCCAATAGAACGCCTCGAGATGGATAGGGTTCACAGGGCACTAGCTCCAAAGCGCACTGACGGCCCGCCGCGAGACATCATAGCTAAACTTCATTTTTTCCGCACAAAGGAGCAACTACTACAAGCCGCCCGCAATTCGGAGTCCCTCCTGTTTCAAGGTCACCATTACCAGCTGTTTCAGGACCTTTGCCCTACTACCATTACCAAACACAGAGCTATGAAACCGCACTTGCTAGTGCTACAACAGCATAGTATACCATATAAATGGTGCTTTCCCTTTGCGGTACGCTTCCGCCATCAAGCCCGTGACCACGTATGCAAGACTACTGACGAGCTTCAGGACGCGCTATGAACCCTCCAGCTGCACCCTCCCGCTGCACAGATTGAGACCTCCAGAAGGCGTTCGGCGTCATGCTCACCGCAGAAATCCCAGCCGTCACAAATTCCTAACCTAAACGCACACAAGCGGGGACGCTTTTCCTCTCCTGCTCCCTCACCACAAGATTCAATGGACTGAATCCCGTTGACCACCTTTGATCCTTAATCCTGCTCCTTATGTGGTGGTCCGTTACCACCCACACAGTCGCCACCCACAGGGTTTAGTCAATTGACTGTCTACCTGACTGCCGTCATTGCAACTTTGTATCCTTATACTGGTCTGTTGTGCTTCAGTTATTTTTTGTGTTTTGTGTTTTTTTTACCTAAGCCTGACCAGCACCGGATACATGCTGCTCGGGTTGGGAATCATATTGGTCTATTGTTTGGTTTGATGTTCGCCATGTTTGGACTGCTGTTGCACCTTTACCTCGCCTGGCGGACCCTCGGTTCCGGCGTTTCGGTTGGTTTGGCTCCGACCTCTCTGGGGCCGGACCAGGTTGACCCACCCTTCTAGTTTATTTTCAGTGTGTTTATTTGATGCCTATTTTATAGAACAATTAACGCATATCTATTACTATTATGGAATTACATGTATTTTAATCGTTTTATGGTATTGTAAATTTATACATTGTGGTTTTAGCTTTAATCATGTAGATTTGTATCTTATGATTCATTTTATCTTATGGTTTATTTGCTGACCATGCATCTATTTATATATTATTATATATGTTTTTGTATATGGATATATTATGTGACAGTATGAACGGCAAAGTGATGAATGGACGATATGTGTCACCTCGCATGAGGTCATACTGTGAGGTGTAAGGTGGAGTCCACTCCGGGTTTTCGGGGCCACAATGGCAGAGGTGGTTCCGGACCGGAGTTTGTGCTCCACTGATGACCACCAACAGGTGGTATAAAGGAGGCAGGGCTGGAGCAAGGAGTTGCTCGTGGCCTGGGACTCAGAGAGGTATTCTGAGAGAGCTGTGTATACACTATACCTACAAGAAAAGGTTTGCTTTTGTTTTGTTTTGGGTGACAGGGAGAAGCCCTTCACCTCTGAGAGAGGAAACGTCTCCTGTTTAGTTAGTGTCTGGATGGCCAGGGTTTATTTTGATGTTTTGTTTATTTTGATATTTTTGCAAACCTTTTAAATAAAACTGACAACCAGTCAGATTTTGAAGAAAGCCTGCTGTGCAGTCTACCTTTTTTCCCAGGGAAGGAGATCCATCACCTGAGCTAACCCCACATATGGTGGATTTGGCGGGCAACTTCCTGAGCAAGTGGGAAGATGGAGGAAGTTATAAGAGCCTTGCTGCAGGCCAACGCCGCACAACGGGAGGCGAATCGCCAGTTTTCGGAGGCTCAACAAGCACAACAGGAAGTGAATTGCCGGTTGTCGGAAGCCCAACAAGCACAACGGGAGACGAATCACCAGTTGGCGGAAGTCCAACAAGCACAACATGAAGCCCAACAAGCAGACCGAGAGTTCCTTAAGCAGGTGGCCCAACACCTATTGGAATTAAAGAAGGAATCTGCAGATCCGCTGCCAGTGGAGCAGAAAATGGCGCGGGCCAGCTATTTTTTGCAAACGTTGACGCCTGCGGATGATGTGGAGGCCTACCTCACAACGTTTGAAAGGGTTGCTGTTCGGGAAGGATGGCAAAAAGAGCAATGGGCAGGATTGCTTGCACCATTTCTGACAGGGGAATCCCAAAAAGCCTATTATGACCTGGAACCAGGGGATGCCCAGGACTATGAGAAACTGAAGGCTGAGGTCCTTGTACGCCTGGGCGTCACCATTGCAGTCCGGGCTCAACGGGTGTATCAGTGGCATTACAGGGCTGACAAATCACCCAGATCCCAGATGTTTGATTTGATACATCTCACCAAGAAGTGGCTCCAGAGGTATTGTCAGGCTCTCAGATTGTGGAGCGTGTGGTCATGGACCAATATTTACGTGCACTCCCTGCCACTTTGAGGAAGTGGGTTGGCCGTGGAGACCCTAAATCTGCAAACGAGCTGGTGGACCTGGTGGAGAGATATGCAGCCGCTGAGGACTTTTTGCACTCACCTGGGCCGTACCCCAATGTCACTAGGTTTGGAAAACTATCCGGAGGATCCGGTAAGACTGTTCCATGGGTCAAAGGCTCAGGAAAAAATGATAAGACTATTGTGTCAGATAATGAGACTGTAGGCTTAGGACCTAGAGACTGGCCAAATAGGTCAGGATGGTCCCCAAAGCCGTTTAGAGGTTTAGGTACTGAACATATAAAATGTTATCGTTGTCATGCGTTAGGTCATATTGCTGCAAACTGTCCTTTAAATGATGAACCTATGCAATGTGAAAATGCTTATTTAGGAAAACGCATGTCTCTTTTTGCACAGGTGGTATGTACTGCAGCATGTCAGAAACACATGGAAAAGCAAATGCGTGTGATTGCAATTGATGAAAAGCCAGTAACTGCTCTGCTAGACTCGGGTAGTGTTGTGACCTTAGTTAAAAGTGATTTGGTAAACCCTGCAAGCTTACACCCTAGCACGATTGGAGTTATTTGTATTCATGGGGATACACGTAATTACCAGACTGCTCTGGTGGAGATAGATACTCCCTGGGGCCCTGTAACCCAGTCAGTGGGGGTGGTGCCCTCTCTGCTTCATGAAGCCATAGTGGGAAGAGATTTTCCCATTTCTGGAGGTTATGGGACAAGGAGAGGTGTCAGGAGGACCGAGCTCCCCCTGCTGGGGAAACGCCGGAAACTCCTGAACTCACTCCTGACCCCTTTGACTGCAGAGTGGAAGGGGAAACTGTGGGTGTGTCCGAGGAAGGCGTAGATCTTTTCCCTTTCTCTGTAATGGCTGGGGAGCAGGAGGAGTTGGATCCAACCCCAGACACTGAGGATATAGAACAAGAGATGATCGCTGGCTCTAGTGAGAGTGGACAGAATGTGGTGCCTGACCTAGAGGTCAGAAAAGAGGATTTTTGTACGGAACAACTGAAAGATTCCACACTTAATAGAGCCCGTGAAAACATTAAAATAATTGATGGGGAACCAGTTGAAAATGATGTAGTGGTGTCTTTTCCCTACATGGCTCTTAACAATAACTTGCTGTATCAAGTGGTAAAGCAAGGGGAGGAGGTGGTAGAACAGATAGTGGTCCCCAAACCCTTTCGCCGGATGGTACTAGACTTAGCCCATGGGCATATAATGGGGGGACACTTGGGTGTAGAGAAAACAAAGGAGAGGATAACCCAGAGATTCTTTTGGCCAGGCTTACATGGAGATGTCAAAGCGTATTGTGAGTCATGCCCGGAATGTCAATATTCTGCGCCCTCACCCCATTTTCGCAGTCCGCTAGTCCGCCATAATTGAAGTACCGTTTGAAAGAGTGGGCATGGATCTAGTGGGTCCAGTAGTAAAGTCTGCCCGGGGCCATCAGCACATACTGGTGATACTTGACTATGCCACCCGGTATCCAGAAGCCATTCCCTTGCGTAATACCTCCGCTAAAACTATCGCCAAAGAGCTTGTCCGGGTGTTTAGTCGTGTAGGTATTCCAAAGGAGATATTAACGGATCAGGGCACGCCATTTATGTCTAGAGTTATGAAAGAACTATGCAAATTGTTCAAAATCTCCCATCTCCGTACCTCGGTCTACCACCCCCAAACCGATGGGCTTGTGGAGAGGTTTAACAAGACTCTTAAGAACATGTTAAAAAAGGTGGTAGACAAAGATGGGAGAAATTGGGATTTTTTGCTACCATATCTCATGTTTGCTATACGAGAAGTACCTCAGGCATCTACAGGATATTCACCTTTTGAATTACTGTATGGTAGACATCCCAGGGGATTGCTAGATGTTGCAAAAGAAACCTGGGAGACAGAGTCCACGCCCTATAGAAGTGTCATCAAGCATATCTCACAGATGCAGGATAGAATCGCAGCTGTCATGCCACTTGTTCGGGAACACATGGAGCAAGCGCAGGAGGTCCAGAGAAGGGTTTATAACCGGGGTGCCGGGATCCGTAGCTTCAACCCTGGGGATAGAGTGCTGGTGCTAGTCCCCACTGTGGAAAGTAAATTCCTCGCAAAGTGGCAAGGTCCCTTTGAAATTAGGGAGAAAGTGGGGGAAGTAAATTATAAAGTTTACCAGCCAGGGAAAAGGAAACCCAAACAAATCTATCATGGTAATCTCTTAAAATCTTGGAAAGACAGGGAAAGTTTGTTGGCAGTACCAAGCCCCCAAAAGGACGTGGCCCCTCAGGTACCTATAACGAAAACCTTGTCAGTAGCCCAACAAAATGATGTTAAGGAGTTTGTGAGGAAAAATGGAGATTTCTTCTCTCACCTACCTGGACTGACAACGGTCATACACCATGACATAGTTACCCAGCCAGGGGTCCGCGTAAATGTCAAGCCCTATAGAATACCCGAGGCCAGGCGGGAATTGGTGGCAAAGGAAATAAAGGACATGTTAGAGTTGGGAGTGATTGAGGAATCTCACAGTGAGTGGTCGAGTCCCATAGTGTTGGTCCCAAACCAGATGGAACAATTCGTTTCTGTAATGATTTCAGGAAACTGAACAGTGTGTCTAAATTTGATGCGTACCCGATGCCTCGGGTGGATGAGCTCATTGACAGGTTGGGAATGGCTCGGTACATAACCACCTTAGATTTAACCAAAGCCTATTGGCAGATTCCTTTAACGGAAGCTGCAAAAGAAAAGACGGCATTCTCTACCCCCGAGGGGTCCTTTCAGTATAAGCGGATGCCGTTTGGTTTACATGGTGCTCCGGCATCATTCCAACGAATGATGGACAAAACGCTAAGACCACATCGCCAATATGCAGCTGCCTATTTGGACGATGTCGTCATCCACAGTCCAGACTGGGAGTCTCATTTGTCCCGCTTGCAAGCGGTAGTAGATTCGCTGAGGGAAGCAGGTCTTACCGCCAACCCCAAAAAGTGTGCCATAGGCTTGGAGGAGGCCAAATATCTTGGCTACATTATTGGTCGAGGTCTCATTAGGCCTCAGATAAATAAAATCGAGGCAATTCAAAAGTGGCCCCAACCGGTAAATAAAAAGCAGGTCCGGGCATTTCTTGGGATCACAGGATACTACAGGCGGTTTATCCCCAATTTTGCCACCATTGCAGCCCCACTGACAGATCTGACAAAAGGTAGGGGGTCGGTCATGATTAAGTGGAATCCTGAGGCAGAGACCGCATTTCAAAGGGTGAAACAAGCTCTCTGCGCCCAACCAGTGCTAGTGACCCCAGATTTCACAACAGAGTTTGTGGTACAGACTGATGCCTCTGAAGTGGGACTAGGTGCTGTACTGTCCCAAATCAGAGATGGGGAGGAGCACCCTGTGGTCTTCCTAAGTAGAAAGTTCAACAAACATGAGAGAAACTATGCCATTGTGGAGAAGGAAGGTTTGGCCATCAAATGGGCCTTGGAGGCCCTGAAATATTACCTGTTAGGAAGACAGTTCAAGTTGGTTACTGATCATGCCCCCCGCTCAAATGGATGTGCGATAACCAGGAGAAAAATAGCCGAGTGACAAGGTGGTTTCTTGCGCTACAAGCGTTCAGATTTACGGTGGAACACAGAGCGGGGAAACTGCAAAGCAATGTAGATGCCCTCTCCCGGGTCCATTGCCTGGTTGGGACAGTTGCTCAGCCGCAGGGGCTTGAGCTGAGGGGGGGGGATATGTGACAGTATGAACGGCAAAGTGATGGATGGACGATATGTGTCACCTCGCATGAGGTCATACTGTGAGGTGTAAGGTGGAGTTCACTCCGGGTTTTCGGGGCCACAATGGCAGAGGTGGTTCCGGAGTTTGTGCTCCACTGATGACCACCAACAGGTGGTATAAAGGAGGCAGGGCTGGAGCAAGGAGTTGCTCGTGGCCTGGGACTCAGAGGTATTCTGAGAGAGCTGTGTGTATACTATACCTACAAGAAAAGGTTTGCTTTTGTTTTGTTTTGGGTGACAGGGAGAAGCCCTTCACCTCTGAGAGAGGAAACGTCTCCTTTTTTAGTTAGTGTCTGGATGGCCAGGGTTTATTTTGATGTTTTGTTTATTTTGATATTTTTGCAAACCTTTTAAATAAAACTGACAACCAGTTAGATTTTGAAGAAAGCCTGCTGTACGGTCTACCTTTTTTCCCAGGGAAGGAGATCCCCCACCTGAGCTAACCCCACAATTATGAATTAATTTTTTGATAGCCCATGCTTCTATTGTGCATTATAATAGCGCTCGTTTAACCATGACCATGTATCATCGCATAATCAGGTTGTAACATTAGCAACCCTAATTCTGTTACCTTCTTTTGAGAGGAGTAAGATCTATACAATGGATTGACAGACATCTGATCCGCACATGCGCAATTTATAATATTATAACCATACTTTATAGTAGATATTTATGATCATCAACCATCTAATATAGTTTTTCAGAGTGTTTGATAGACCACCAATGACACATTTTTTGGTGAGCATAGTGCGGATATAACAGCATGCTCATTGTTTATATACGTAACTGGATGTAAGATCCACAAGAAAATGGTGCTGACTGCTGACGCATGCGCACTACGATCGGCGACGTGATGCGTACGGTGCATGCGCCTGATAGTCGGCATCATGGTGGTTGCGTTGTATACGCACGCGATGAATTACATTATATAAAGGACAGAGTAGATGTCGGGCGCTTGCTGGCAGATCCCTATGACTACGTGTTTGGACACGAAACGCGTCAGATTATAGCCGCAGCGTCCTGACATTTTACCGCTGAGGTCCACGCCAGTCCAGCGGCCATATTGGATTTCAGATGCATGGTCCGTACTGCATGTTTATACTTTATTGTGATCATAACTTTGGCTAATAAATTATTGAAGCAGTACAACTCTATCCTGGCATCCTTTTTTGGGGGCTCTTGATTTGAGCCCCACCACCTACAGAAAATTCCATCCAGATGAGAGGTGTAAGGTGCCAGTGATGTTCCAGGAGCGGGTCCTTACCCAGAGATTGACGCTTTCATGACAATCCAGCTGACTTCATGAGTTATATATTCTTTAATGCGCTATAATATTGCGCATCTGGTGAGAGTGTAATTTTTATCACTTCTGTCACACCAGAAGAATTTTGATTGGTCACCTGGATTATGAGTCTCACGTCTACTCTTTAATGGAAGGACTTTTTCACTTTCACGCACCTGTGACCACTTTATCATGAGTTATATGTGCACTTTGTCACTTTATGTGGGCACTTATATGTCATTATTTTATAACAGTTTAGCTCTGTACCATCAAGGCCTTGTCACACTACGCTTTGATTTTAGGCTTGCGGTTTGCCGTGTATTGCAATATATGTTTAGCGCTGCACCACCTGTATATATTGTTCACATTTTAGAAGGATTATTTGGTATCTTTTTGGTGTATTCAGCAGCTTATCAATTAGCGCTCACTTTTATATAGTTATTGTATATGCATCATACATACTAGGGGGAGTACAAGTGGGGGAATCAATGGTCGAGAAGGATCTGGGAGTTCTGGTAAATCACAAGCTTAATAATGGCATGCAATGCAAGCTGCGGTTTCTAAAGCTAGCAAAATCCTCTCTTGCATTAAAAGAAGTATAGACTCCAGAGAGAGAGAGATCATTATAGCCCTGTACAAATCATTAGTAATACCTCATCTGGAATATGCAGTTCAGTTTTGGGCACCAATTTACAAAAAGAACATTGGGGAACTGGAGAAAGTACAGAGAAGGGCAACCAAACTGATAAGAGGCATGGAGGAGCTCAGCTATGAGGAGTGATTAGAGGAACTGAATTTACTCTCTCGAGAAGAGGAGATTACGGGGGGATATGATCAACATGTATAAATAAATCAGTGGTTCATATAGTGAACTTGGTGTAGAGTTAGTCACCCTGAGGTCATCACAGAGGACAAGGGGGCATTCTTTATGTCTGGAGGAAAAAATTTAATCTCCAAACACGGAGAGGTTTCTTCACAGTGAGAGCTGTGAAAATGTGGAATAGACACCCTCAAGTGTTTCTGACCAGCTCAGTGGATAGCTTTAAAAAAAGGCCAGGATTCATTCTTGCATATACAGAATATAATTGAATACTAACATTTATGGGTATAGCTGATCCAGGGAATATCCAATTGCCTCTCGGGGGATCAGGAAGGAATTCTTTCTGCTGCAGGAGCGAATTGAATCATGCTTTGCTGGGGGTTTTTTTGCCTTACTCTGGATCAACTGTGGGTATAGGATTATAACTTTTTTTTTTCTATAGTTGAACTAGATGGACTTTGTCTTTTTTTTCCTTTATTTATCCCATAGTTGGATCCTGGAAGGGATGCAAAATTTTTTTTATATTTGATTTCCTAACATATTTATGAGACTTATATTAGACTTGGGTGCAAACTTTAAACCCAAGTCCACAACTGCTATTTCCTCTTTAGATAATGGGTCTGAGATCAGATTGTATATACCTTTTCCTGTGTTTTCTTCCTTCTTTTGTTGCTGCTTTCTCCTGCTTTGTTACTTCTTCCAAATTAACCTTTCGATTATTAACAAAATTATAAATGTCCATTGTGAACCCTAGTGACTGGTTAAAACTCTCACCCCCTGGTGATGTAATCAGCTATATACAATGTGAAACCAATTCACCCTAAATAATATTCAACCATGTACTCAGTGAAAATACATTTTCAAACGCGTTTAGTCCGTGGTCACCAAGTAATCTCTTCCTCCCTAGGAAGTCAAAACATACAGTTCTTTCTCAGTGTCCAAACAATGCAAGTTCTCAATTCACACCCGTGAGTGATCTTTCTTTCCTGTCTAGCTCGTTTAATGTTCAATCTTCAAGAACTCCATAAAGTATCCTCCTCTTCTTCCTCCAAAAAATTAGCAAAATCCACACATAGTGTAATACCCTTTTGTATAAAATCAACCCTAATAAATAAAGTGCTCACATTAGGTGCTCAAAACCATATCACAAACACCACCAAGGAGCAGAAAGCAGCAACAAAAGAAGAAGGAAGGAAACATAGGAAAAGGTATATACAATCTGAGGATGAAAGAAAGAGCACACAAATCTTGCGCATTTCCTCAATAAATAGTGACTTATTTTATTTAGGAAATATACTCACAAAAGTGACGGTAAAACAGGCATAAGGTAACTATAATCCACACAGGGTTACAGGTAAATCCAAAGGGGGGGGGATAAAAGCTAATGCATTTTAAAGGGTGCTCCCTTCTTCATCAGAGCTGGGTTTGGCAGATAGAAACTTCAGTATAGCAGAGTTCCCATGGCAAGGAGACATTCAAGTCGCTGAGTGTCAGTATTACAGCAGTTTAGCTTGTTTAGTCTACAATCTGAGATCAGCCCCATTATCTAAAGAGGAAATAGCAGTTTTGGATTTGGGTTTAAAGTTTGCACCCAAGTCTAATTTAAATACATTTCAGACCTATATAGATCTCAATAAATATGTTAGGAAATTAAATATAAAAAAAATATTTTGCATCCCTTTCAGGATCCAACTATGGGATAAATAAAGGAAAATCATATCAGGAAACTGTAGAAAGTGGGCTAAGAAATAAATCTACCGTATTTTCCGGCGTATAAGATGACTGGGCGTATAAGACGACCCCCTACTTTTCCTGTTAAAATATAGGGTTTGGGCTACACTCGCCGTATAAGACTACCCCTCTTCCAACGCACACCAAATAAAAATTAAAAAACATCAGATTTGATTTCAATATGGTATGGTATTTCGGTATGGTATTCCAATGATGGGGTGCTATTCCTCCCACTGACACCAATGATGGGGCACTATTCCTCCCACTGACACCAATGATGGTGCCCCATCATTAGTGTCAGTGTGTGAGGAATAGTGTCCCATCATTAGTGTCAGTGCGAGAAATAGTGCCCCATCATTGGTGTCAGTGGGAGGAATAGTGCCCCATCATTGGTGTCAGAGCAAGGAATCGTGCCCCATCATTGGTGTCAGTGGGAGGAATAGCACCCCATCATTGGTGTCAGTGGGAGGAATAGCGCCCCATCATTGGTGTCAGTGGGAGGAATCGTGCTCCATCATTGGTATCAGTGGGAGGAATAGTGGCCCATCATTGGTATCAGTGGGAGGAATAGTGGCCCATCATTGGTATCAGTGGGAGGAATAGTGCCCCATCATTAGTATCAGTGGGGGGAATCGTGCCCCGTTATAGGTGTCAGTGAGAGGAATTGTGCCCCATCAATGTTTTCAGTGGGAGGAATAGTGTCCCAACATTGGTGTCAGTGGGGGAAGGAATAGTGTTCCATCATTGGTGTCAGTGGGGGGTGGAATAGTGCCCCATCGTTGGTGTCAGTGGGGGGTGGAATAGTGCCCCATCGTTGGTGTCAGTGGGGGGGGGAGGAATAGTGCCCCATCGTTGGTGTCAGTGGGGAGGAGGAATAGTGCCCCATCGTTGGTGTCAATGGGGAGGAGGAATAGTGCCCCATCATTGGTGTCAGTGGGGGGAGGAATAGTGCCCCATCGTTGGTGTCAGTGGGAGGAATAGTGCCCCATCATTGGTGTCAGAGCGACGAATCGTGCCCCATCATTGGTGTCAGTGGGAGGAATAGCGCCCCATCATTGGTGTCAGTGGGAGGAATAGCGCCCCATCATTGGTGTCAATGGGAGGAATTGTGCTCCATCATTGGTGTCAGTGGGAGGAATCGTGCTCCATCATTGGTATCAGTGGGAGGAATAGTGGCCCATCATTGGTATCAGTGGGAGGAATAGTGGCCCATCATTGGTATCAGTGGGAGGAATAGTGCCCCATCATTAGTATCAGTGGGGGGAATCGTGCCCTGTTATAGGTGTCAGTGAGAGGAATTGTGCCCTGTCAATGGTGTCAGTGGGAGGAATAGTGTCCCAACATTGGTGTCAGTGGGGGAAGGAATAGTGTTCCATCATTGGTGTCAGTGGGGGGTGGAATAGTGCCCCATCGTTGGTGTCAGTGGGGAGGAGGAATAGTGCCCCATCGTTGGTGTCAGTGGGGAGGAGGAATAGTGCCCCATCGTTGGTGTCAGTGGGGGGAGGAATAGTGCCCCATCGTTGGTGTCAGTGGGAGGAATAATGCCCCATCATTAGTATCAGTGACACCAATGATGGGGCACTATTCCTCCCACTGACACCAATAACACTTGCTGACCTCTGTTCCAGTATGGTGCTGCTGCAGCCAGCATATGTGGATGCAGCAGCACCTCTGCACACTTACCGGCGGCTCCCTCATTCGATTCTCCGCCTCCTCGCCTGTGTTTGGCCGCCTGTGTGCCTTTCCTGAGCTACAGTTCTGGCGGCCAATCACCGGTGAGGAGGCGGAGCTGAGTGGCCGCGCGAACATCGAGCAGCTGAACTGAATGAAGGAGCAGCCACGCTTCCTGGACTGGATCATCGTGGGACTGGGACCAGAGCCAGGTAAGAAACAGCAGCCCCCTGACCACCCCTGTACTTAGTGTCCCTTCCGTTGGAAGGTGGGGGGGGCGGCAGCGGCACCGCGTTGCCCCCATAAAAGTGCCACCCTGACACCAAGTGTCAGCATGCCGTATACCGGCGTATAAGACGACCCCCCGACTTTTGAGAAGTTTTTCAAGGGTTAAAAAGTCGTCTTATACGCCAGAAGATATTGTACTTTTAATCCCATCATCTCAACTAATCAAAATATTGATGTATTTAAACAAATGGTGAATATGGATCTGAGAGAGTTAAGTATTAAAAAAGAGAAAAATGAATTATTAAATCATCAGGGGTTAGAACAACTAGCAAATAAGAAAAATGTCCGGCTGACAAAGGAGGTGGGGTGGTTCTTCTAGATAGAAGGGACTATGAAAAATAGATGGATAAGATTCTGAATGTTAAAGATACATATGAAAAAATAAAAGGGAACCCTACAAGAAAATTAAAAAAACAATTAAGTAGTGTAACCACTTGCCCTCCTGAGGATTCCCCCCTTCCTGACCAGGCCATTTTTTGCGCTGCGCTGCTGCGTTACTTTAACTGATAATTGCGCGGTCATGCAACGCTGCACCAAAATTAAATTTACATCCTTTTTTTCCCCACAAATTGAGCTTTTTTTCGGTGGTATTTGATCACCTGTGCGGTTTTTTTTTTTTATATATTTGTGCTATAAGCTTTTTTGCTTATAGCACAAAAAATTGACAATTGAAAAAAACAAAACAATATTTTTCATTTGTTGCTATAAAACATATCCAATAAAAAAAAATTTAAAAATCAAATTTCGTCATAAATTTAGGCCAAAATGTATTCTGTTACATGTCTTTGCTAAAAACAAATCCCAATATGTGTAAATTAATTTGTTTACGTGAAAGTTATAGAGTTTACAAATGGCGGAATAGATACTGAGATTTTTTTTTTCTACTAGTAATGGCAGCGATGAGCGAGTTGTAGCAGGACATTCTGACACTGGAGGGGAACTAACTTGGTGTCACTGACATTCCCAGTGACACCAATACAGTGATCAGTGCTAACAAAAACACTGACATTGTACTAATGGCACTGGGCAGGAAGGGGTTAATGTGAAGGGCGATCAAAAGATTAACTATGCACTGGGAGTGTTTTACTAGGGGGTGGGGTGTGTGTGCTTTACTGTAGCAGTGTGCTCGAGCTGACAGGGAGGAAGACTGTTTGTAAACAAAACAGTCTTCCTCCCCATCGGTGATTGTCGGTAATCAATGGATGCCAGCGGGTAATTACCGTCCGGGACCCGGTGAATGACATCCACGGCCGCAAATGGCGGCACGGGCAGGGCGCTTGCGTGAACCCCCTACCCAGAAATGCAAAATCACTTATATATGCATGATTTTACGCACAGGTGCTGCCCTGTAGCAGTATATCTGCTATAGAGCGGTCCTTAAGCGGTTAATAACTAAAGCTAAGAATATGGGAATAATAAATGAAAAGGAAGAACAATATCTAATTCCTTCTTGTTGCAAAGTTCCTATATTCTATTACTTGCTAAAGATCCCCAAAAATCTAACTCAGCCTACGGGTAGACCCATTGTAACTTGTATAGACTCTGTACACTCCAGAATTGGGTAATATGTGGATATATTTCTACAGCCTATAGTGAAACAGATGCCAGCATATCTTAAAGATGGACAGGATATAATTTATTTAATTGAGAATATGGAGGATGTGAAAAATGATATTGGTCACTATAGATGTTAACTCTCTTTATACAAGCATTAAACATGAAGATGGGGTAAGTGCAGTAAAATGGGCGCTTAGGAGATACACAGTGATACATAGAAAACAAAAGAAATGAATTATCCAACTGTTAGAATTTGGAATGTATAACAACTATTTTTGGTATGGTAGTAAATTTTATATTCAGAAAAAAGGCTTGGCAATGGGAGCCAAATTTGCACCAAGCCTAGTAAACATCTTTATGTCTAGGTGGGAGCATGAGGAAGAAAGGAATGGAAAGGGTAAAAATTATGGAAAAGATTTATCGATGATATTTTAGTCATTTGGGAGGGTGATATGGATTAATTAAATTTATTTCTGAAACATGTAGAAAATAACCCTTATGGTTTGGGGTTCTCTAAGTGTATTGACACCCAGTCGGTTAATTTTTTAGATCTAAATATTTTCCAGGAAGTGGCAAGTTATATACTAAAATGTATTTTAAGCCCATGGACAATAATGGTTACATTCCAACTTTTAGTTGCCATCATCTTTTGTGGATTAATGGAGTTCCTAAAGGACAGTTTTTTCACATTAGGAGATATTGTTCCAGATTAGTGGATTACATAGAGCAATTGGAAATACTAATGTTTTTTATAGAAAGGTTATGATTAGAGATGAGCGAAGTATTCAAAAATTCGATTCGACTGATTCGGCGAATTCGTGGAAAAATTTCGATTCGAGTCGAATATATTCACTGCGAATTTAACTTATAAAAGGGTGTTTCTAGGCTTCAGAGAGACTTTATATTAGTGCAGAACACTGTACCTTTAATTTAAATGCCCTTGGAGTCTGCTGGGGAAGAGAAATAATACTGACAGTCAGTATGACATGCAGATGAGTGCCGTCGATCTTAGAATCACCACACACTTCACTCATTTGGGCAGTCACGGGGCCAAAACCAGAGTGTGGAGCCACAGTGTGGCGGTGGAGGCAGCAGCAATGGGAGGCCATACAGCACCCTATGACAAAATTGGAAACCACCAGCAGTGTGAGGAGACCTGAAAGTGGCACATGGCAGAGTGTGGCGATGGAGACAGCAGCAATGGGAGGCCGTACAGGGACCCATGACACACTCTGGAACTGGCAGCAGCATGAGGAGGCGGTACAGGGGCCCATGACAGATTACGGGCCTGGCAGCAGCATGAGGAGTTGGTACGGGGCCCATGGCAGATTACGGGCCTGGCAGCAGCAATGGGAGGCCGTACAGGGACCCATGACACACTCTGGACCTGGCAGCAGCATGAGGAGGTGGTACAGGGGCGCATGACAGATTACGAGCCTGGCAGCAGCAACTTGGACAGGAGGACGTTCAGCTTCTGCACCGTCGGGTGCGTGCTCACAAACTGTTGTCTCTTGGAAACGGATTCCAAGAAAGACTGCTGACGGAATCCGTGAAGAGGAGTAGCAGGAGAAGGAGCATCTGAACGAGCGGAATATGCCAACAAGCGACAACAGGGGCCCATGACAGATTACGGGCCTGGCAGCAGCATGAGGAGTCGGTACGGGGGCCCATGGCAGATTAGGGGCCTGGCAGCAGCTATGGGAGGCCCGTAATCTGCCAGCACCCTATGACAAAAAATGGAACCCACCAGCAGTGTGAGGAGACCTGAAAGTGGCACATGGCAGAGTGTGGCGATGGAGACAGCAGCAATGGGAGGCCGTACAGGGACCCATGAGAGACTCTGGACTTCGCAGCAGCATGAGGAGGCGGTATAGGGGCCCATGGCAGATTAGGGGCCTGGCAGCAGCTATGGGAGGCCCGTAATCTGCCAGCACCCTATGACAAAAAATGGAACACACCAGCAGTGTGAGGAGACCTGAAAGTGGCACATGTTTGGGGCATGATTCATGGCGGATTTAGTCAGTTGTGTCAGGAACTGGTGGTTTGAAATCCAGACTAATCCACGCCTGATTCATTTTCACAAACGTGAGTCTCTCCACACTTTGGGTGGACAGTCGTGTCCTCCGCGGAGTTGCAATACCTCCTGCCGCACTAAACACGCGCTCCGATGCCACGCTACTGGCCGGGCATGACAGCCTTTCAAGGGCAAATTCAGCTAGTTGGGGCCAAAGGTCAAGTTTCGTTGCCCAGTAGTCAAGGGGATTGTCTACCTCGGTTGGCAGGGTGCTGTCCAAGTAGGCCTAAGCCTGTTGTTTGAGGTCCTGCTCCAGGTCCACCTGATGCTGCTGCTGCTGCTGCGGCTGGTTAGTAGTTTCCTCACTGCGCTGGTGAAGAAAGCTACTCATCATCGACTGCAGACTGAGGCAGCTGCTGCTGGTGGAGCTGCCACTGCTCCTACCACCCCACCCCTCCCCTGCTGCCATGGCAGCGGAACGCGAGCGCACAGGGCCCACAGTGTCTGAGGATGGACCTTGGCGCAGACAGGCAGAGACCAACTGACTACATAGGTGGTTTTTATAGTACGTTATTTTGGCCTCCCTCTCAGCAGGTGTGAAAAAGGCCACCATTTTTGAACTGTAGCGAGGGTCCAACAAGGTGGACAGCCAAAAGTCATCCCTCTGATGGTTATTATTCGGCTGTCGGTACGCAAGCAAGCAAGCATGCTATGGGCCATTTGTGCCAAGGAATGCGAAGGACTCCCTGCCTCCATCTCCACAGCATACTGCCACGGTGCGTCTGGGTCCTCTGTCTCCTCTTCCTCCTCCTCTACCAGATGCTCCTGCTCCTCCACTCCTGTCCGCTGAGTGGAAAAACCACCCATTTCACTCAATATTTCCTGAGCACCAATGTCCTCCTCTACCTCCTCCTCTTCTTCCTGTCCTGCCCCCACAGGGGTCATGTGGCGTTGAGATCTGTACGCCACGTCTACCGCACCCTGACCAGCCATTGTTAACAGCATTTGTTCCAGGACGTGCAACAGAGGAATGACGTCGTTCATCCCATAGTCCTGCCGACTCACGAATAGCGTGGCCTCCTCAAAGGGCCTGAGCAAGCGCAGGTGTCACGCATGAGCTGCCAATGGCTGACATCTAAGTTACACAGGGAGTACCTTTATCCGCTTTTAACATCAGGAAATCTGTGATGGCCTTTTGCTGTTCGTAAAGGCGGTCTAACATATGTAGGGCTGAATTCCACCTTGTTGCAACGTCACAGCATGAGGAGTCGGTACGGGGGCCCATGGCAGATTACGGGCCTGGCAGCAGCAATGGGAGGCCCGTAATCTGCCAGCACCCTATGTCAAAAAATTGAACACACCAGCAGTGTGTGAGGAGACCTGAAAGTGGCACATGGCAGAGTGTGGCGATGGAGACAGCAGCAATGGGAGGCCGTACAGGGACCCATGACAGACTCTGGACTTGGCAGCAGCATGAGGAGGCGGTATAGGGGCCCATGGCAGATTAGGGGCCTGGCAGCAGCTATGGGAGGCCCGTAATCTGCCAGCACCCTATGTCAAAAAATTCAACACACCAGCAGTGTGAGGAGACCTGAAAGTGGCACACGGCATGAGACACTGTGGACCTGGCAGCAGCATGAGGAGGCGGTACAGGGGCCCATGGCAGATTAGGGGCCTGGCAGCAGCTATGGGAGGCCCGTAATCTGCCAGCACCCATTGTCAAAAAATTCAACACACCAGCAGTGTGAGGAGACCTGAAAGTGGCACATGGCAGAGTGTGGCGATAGAGACAACAGCAATGGGAGGCCGTACAGGGACCCATGACAGACTCTGGACTTGGCAGCAGCATGAGGAGGCGGTATAGGGGCCCATGGCAGATTAGGGGCCTGGCAGCAGCTATGGGAGGCCCGTAATCTGCCAGCACCCAATGTCAAAAAATTCAACACACCAGCAGTGTGAGGAGACCTGAAAGTGGCACATGGCAGAGTGTGGCGATGGAGACAGCAGCAATGGGAGGCCGTACAGGGACCCATGACAGACTCTGGACTTGGCAGCAGCATGAGAAGGCGGTATAGGGGCCCATGGCAGATTAGGGGCCTGGCAGCACCTATGGGAGGCCCGTAATCTGCCAGCACCCTATGACAAAAAATGGAACACACCAGCAGTGTGTGAGGAGACCTGAAAGTGGCACATGGCATGAGACACTGTGGACCTGGCAGCAGCATGAGGAGGCGGTTCAGGGGCCCATGGCAGATTAGGGGCCTGGCAGCAGCTATGGGAGGCCCGTAATCTGCCAGCACCCTATGTCAAAAAATGGAACACACCAGCAGTGTGAGGAGACCTGAAAGTGGCACATGGCAGAGTGTGGCGATGGAGACAGCAGCAATGGGAGGCCGTACAGGGACCCATGAGACACTCTGGACCTGGCAGCAGCATGAGGAGGCGCTATAGGGGCCCATGGCAGATTAGGGGCCTGGCAGCAGCTATGGGAGGCCCGTATTCTGCCAGCACCCTATGTCAAAAAAATTGAACACACCAGCAGTGTGTGAGGAGACCTGAAAGTGGCACATGGCAGAGTGTGGCGATGGAGACAGCAGCAATGGGAGGCCGTACAGGGACCCATGAGAGACTCTGGACTTCGCAGCAGCATGAGGAGGCGGTATAGGGGCCCATGGCAGATTAGGGGCCTGGCAGCAGCTATGGGAGGCCCGTAATCTGCCAGCACCCTATGTCAAAAAATTCAACACACCAGCAGTGTGTGAGGAGACCTGAAAGTGGCACATGGCAGAGTGTGGCAATGGAGACAGCAGCAATGGGAGGCCGTACAGGGACCCATGACAGACTCTGGACTTCGCAACAGCATGAGAAGGCGGTATAGGGGCCCATGGCAGATTAGGGGCCTGGCAGCAGCTATGGGAGGCCCGTAATCTGCCAGCACCCTATGACAAAAAATGGAACACACCAGCAGTGTGTGAGGAGACCTGAAAGTGGCACATGGCATGAGACACTGTGGACCTGGCAGCAGCATGAGGAGGCGGTTCAGGGGCCCATGGCAGATTAGGGGCCTGGCAGCAGCTATGGGAGGCCCGTAATCTGCCAGCACCCTATGACAAAAAATGGAACACACTAGCAGTGTGAGGAGACCTGAAAGTGGCACATGGCAGAGTGTGGCGATGGAGACAGCAGCAATGGGAGGCCGTACAGGGACCCATGAGACACTCTGGACCTGTCAGCAGCATGAGGAGGCGGTATAGGGGCCCATGGCAGATTAGGGGCCTGGCAGCAGCTATGGGAGGCCTGTAATCTGCCAGCACCCTATGTCAAAAAATGGAACACACCAGCAGTGTGTGAGGAGACCTGAAAGTGGCACATGGCAGAGTGTGGCGATGGAGACAGCAGCAATGGGAGGCCGTACAGGGACCCATGAGAGACTCTGGACTTCGCAGCAGCATGAGGAGGCGGTATAGGGGCCCATGGCAGATTAGGGGCCTGGCAGCAGCTATGGGAGGCCCGTAATCTGCCAGCACCCTATGTCAAAAAAATTGAACACACCAGCAGTGTGAGGAGACCTGAAAGTGGCACATGGCATGAGACACTGTGGACCTGGCAGCAGCATGAGGAGGCGGTACAGGGGCCCATGGCAGATTAGGGGCCTGGCAGCAGCTATGGGAGGCCCGTAATCTGCCAGCACCCAATGTCAAAAAATTCAACACACCAGCAGTGTGAGGAGACCTGAAAGTGGCACATGGCAGAGTGTGGCAATGGAGACAACAGCAATGGGAGGCCGTACAGGGACCCATGACAGACTCTGGACTTGGCAGCAGCATGAGGAGGCGGTATAGGGGCCCATGGCAGATTAGGGGCCTGGCAGCAGCTATGGGAGGCCTGTAATCTGCCAGCACCCTATGTCAAAAAAATTGAACACCCCAGCAGTGTGTGAGGAGACCTGAAAGTGGCACATGGCATGAGACACTGTGGACCTGGCAGCAGCATGAGGAGGCGGTTCAGGGGCCCATGGCAGATTAGGGGCCTGGCAGCAGCTATGGGAGGCCCGTAATCTGCCAGCACCCTATGACAAAAAATGGAACACACCAGCAGTGTGAGGAGACCTGAAAGTGGCACATGGCAGAGTGTGGCGATGGAGACAGCAGCAATGGGAGGCCGTACAGGGACCCATGAGACACTCTGGACCTGGCAGCAGCATGAGGAGGCGCTATAGGGGCCCATGGCAGATTAGGGGCCTGGCAGCAGCTATGGGAGGCCCGTATTCTGCCAGCACCCTATGTCAAAAAAATTGAACACACCAGCAGTGTGTGAGGAGACCTGAAAGTGGCACATGGCAGAGTGTGGCGATGGAGACAGCAGCAATGGGAGGCCGTACAGGGACCCATGAGAGACTCTGGACTTCGCAGCAGCATGAGGAGGCGGTATAGGGGCCCATGGCAGATTAGGGGCCTGGCAGCAGCTATGGGAGGCCCGTAATCTGCCAGCACCCTATGTCAAAAAATGGAACACACCAGCAGTGTGTGAGGAGACCTGAAAGTGGCACATGGCAGAGTGTGGCGATGGAGACAGCAGCAATGGGAGGCCGTACAGGGACCCATGAGAGACTCTGGACTTCGCAGCAGCATGAGGAGGCGGTATAGGGGCCCATGGCAGATTAGGGGCCTGGCAGCAGCTATGGGAGGCCCGTAATCTGCCAGCACCCTATGACAAAAAATGGAACACACCAGCAGTGTGTGAGGAGACCTGAAAGTGGCACATGGCATGAGACACTGTGGACCTGGCAGCAGCATGAGGAGGCGGTTCAGGGGCCCATGGCAGATTAGGGGCCTGGCAGCAGCTATGGGAGGCCCGTAATCTGCCAGCACCCTATGACAAAAAATGGAACACACCAGCAGTGTGAGGAGACCTGAAAGTGGCACATGGCAGAGTGTGGCGATGGAGACAGCAGCAATGGGAGGCCGTACAGGGACCCATGAGACACTCTGGACCTGGCAGCAGCATGAGGAGGCGGTATAGGGGCCCATGGCAGATTAGGGGCCTGGCAGCAGCTATGGGAGGCCCGTAATCTGCCAGCACCCTATGTCAAAAAAATTGAACACACCAGCAGTGTGAGGAGACCTGAAAGTGGCACATGGCATGTTACACTGTGGACCTGGCAGCAGCATGAGGAGGCGGTACAGGGGCCCATGGCAGATTAGGGGCCTGGCAGCAGCTATGGGAGGCCCGTAATCTGCCAGCACCCAATGTCAAAAAATTCAACACACCAGCAGTGTGAGGAGACCTGAAAGTGGCACATGGCATGAGACACTGTGGACCTGGCAGCAGCATGAGGAGGCGGTTCAGGGGCCCATGGCAGATTAGGGGCCTGGCAGCAGCTATGGGAGGCCCGTAATCTGCCAGCACCCTATGACAAAAAATGGAACACACCAGCAGTGTGAGGAGACCTGAAAGTGGCACATGGCAGAGTGTGGCGATGGAGACAGCAGCAATGGGAGGCCGTACAGGGACCCATGAGACACTCTGGACCTGGCAGCAGCATGAGGAGGCGCTATAGGGGCCCATGGCAGATTAGGGGCCTGGCAGCAGCTATGGGAGGCCCGTATTCTGCCAGCACCCTATGTCAAAAAAATTGAACACACCAGCAGTGTGTGAGGAGACCTGAAAGTGGCACATGGCAGAGTGTGGCGATGGAGACAGCAGCAATGGGAGGCCGTACAGGGACCCATGAGAGACTCTGGACTTCGCAGCAGCATGAGGAGGCGGTATAGGGGCCCATGGCAGATTAGGGGCCTGGCAGCAGCTATGGGAGGCCCGTAATCTGCCAGCACCCTATGTCAAAAAATGGAACACACCAGCAGTGTGTGAGGAGACCTGAAAGTGGCACATGGCAGAGTGTGGCGATGGAGACAGCAGCAATGGGAGGCCGTACAGGGACCCATGAGAGACTCTGGACTTCGCAGCAGCATGAGGAGGCGGTATAGGGGCCCATGGCAGATTAGGGGCCTGGCAGCAGCTATGGGAGGCCCGTAATCTGCCAGCACCCTATGACAAAAAATGGAACACACCAGCAGTGTGTGAGGAGACCTGAAAGTGGCACATGGCATGAGACACTGTGGACCTGGCAGCAGCATGAGGAGGCGGTTCAGGGGCCCATGGCAGATTAGGGGCCTGGCAGCAGCTATGGGAGGCCCGTAATCTGCCAGCACCCTATGACAAAAAATGGAACACACCAGCAGTGTGAGGAGACCTGAAAGTGGCACATGGCAGAGTGTGGCGATGGAGACAGCAGCAATGGGAGGCCGTACAGGGACCCATGAGACACTCTGGACCTGGCAGCAGCATGAGGAGGCGGTATAGGGGCCCATGGCAGATTAGGGGCCTGGCAGCAGCTATGGGAGGCCCGTAATCTGCCAGCACCCTATGTCAAAAAATGGAACACACCAGCAGTGTGTGAGGAGACCTGAAAGTGGCACATGGCAGAGTGTGGCGATGGAGACAGCAGCAATGGGAGGCCGTACAGGGACCCATTAGAGACTCTGGACTTCGCAGCAGCATGAGGAGGCGGTATAGGGGCCCATGGCAGATTAGGGGCCTGGCAGCAGCTATGGGAGGCCCGTAATCTGCCAGCACCCTATGTCAAAAAAATTGAACACACCAGCAGTGTGTGAGGAGACCTGAAAGTGGCACATGGCATGAGACACTGTGGACCTGGCAGCAGCATGAGTAGGCGGTACAGGGGCCCATGGCAGATTAGGGGCCTGGCAGCAGCTATGGGAGGCCCGTAATCTGCCAGAACCCTATGTCAAAAAATGGAACACACCAGCAGTGTGTGAGGAGACCTGAAAGTGGCACATGGCAGAGTGTGGCGATGGAGACAGCAGCAATGGGAGGCCGTACAGGGACCCATGAGAGACTCTGGACTTCGCAGCAGCATGAGGAGGCGGTATAGGGGCCCATGGCAGATTAGGGGCCTGGCAGCAGCTATGGGAGGCCCGTAATCTGCCAGCACCCTATGACAAAAAATGGAACACACCAGCAGTGTGTGAGGAGACCTGAAAGTGGCACATGGCATGAGACACTGTGGACCTGGCAGCAGCATGAGGAGGCGGTTCAGGGGCCCATGGCAGATTAGGGGCCTGGCAGCAGCTATGGGAGGCCCGTAATCTGCCAGCACCCTATGACAAAAAATGGAACACACCAGCAGTGTGAGGAGACCTGAAAGTGGCACATGGCAGAGTGTGGCGATAGAGACAGCAGCAATGGGAGGCCGTACAGGGACCCATGAGACACTCTGGACCTGGCAGCAGCATGAGGAGGCGGTATAGGGGCCCATGGCAGATTAGGGGCCTGGCAGCAGCTATGGGAGGCCCGTAATCTGCCAGCACCCTATGTCAAAAAATGGAACACACCAGCAGTGTGTGAGGAGACCTGAAAGTGGCACATGGCAGAGTGTGGCGATGGAGACAGCAGCAATGGGAGGCCGTACAGGGACCCATGAGACACTCTGGACCTGGCAGCAGCATGAGGAGGCGGTATAGGGGCCCATGGCAGATTAGGGGCCTGGCAGCAGCTATGGGAGGCCCGTAATCTGCCAGCACCCTATGTCAAAAAATGGAACACACCAGCAGTGTGTGAGGAGACCTGAAAGTGGCACATGGCATGAGACACTGTGGACCTGGCAGCAGCATGAGGAGGCGGTACAGGGGCCCATGGCAGATTAGGGGCCTGGCAGCAGCTATGGGAGGCCCGTAATCTGCCAGCACCCTATGTCAAAAAATGCAACACACCAGCAGTGTGTGAGGAGACCTGAAAGTGGCACATGGCAGAGTGTGGCGATGGAGACAGCAGCAATGGGAGGCCGTACAGGGACCCATGAGACACTCTGGACCTGGCAGCAGCATGAGGAGGCGGTATAGGGGCCCATGGCAGATTAGGGGCCTGGCAGCAGCTATGGGAGGCCCGTAATCTGCCAGCACCCTATGTCAAAAAATGGAACACACCAGCAGTGTGTGAGGAGACCTGAAAGTGGCACATGGCAGAGTGTGGCGATGGAGACAGCAGCAATGGGAGGCCGTACAGGGACCCATTAGAGACTCTGGACTTCGCAGCAGCATGAGGAGGCGGTATAGGGGCCCATGGCAGATTAGGGGCCTGGCAGCAGCTATGGGAGGCCCGTAATCTGCCAGCACCCTATGTCAAAAAAATTGAACACACCAGCAGTGTGTGAGGAGACCTGAAAGTGGCACATGGCATGAGACACTGTGGACCTGGCAGCAGCATGAGTAGGCGGTACAGGGGCCCATGGCAGATTAGGGGCCTGGCAGCAGCTATGGGAGGCCCGTAATCTGCCAGAACCCTATGTCAAAAAATGGAACACACCAGCAGTGTGTGAGGAGACCTGAAAGTGGCACATGGCAGAGTGTGGCGATGGAGACAGCAGCAATGGGAGGCCGTACAGGGACCCATGAGAGACTCTGGACTTCGCAGCAGCATGAGGAGGCGGTATAGGGGCCCATGGCAGATTAGGGGCCTGGCAGCAGCTATGGGAGGCCCGTAATCTGCCAGCACCCTATGACAAAAAATGGAACACACCAGCAGTGTGTGAGGAGACCTGAAAGTGGCACATGGCATGAGACACTGTGGACCTGGCAGCAGCATGAGGAGGCGGTTCAGGGGCCCATGGCAGATTAGGGGCCTGGCAGCAGCTATGGGAGGCCCGTAATCTGCCAGCACCCTATGACAAAAAATGGAACACACCAGCAGTGTGAGGAGACCTGAAAGTGGCACATGGCAGAGTGTGGCGATAGAGACAGCAGCAATGGGAGGCCGTACAGGGACCCATGAGACACTCTGGACCTGGCAGCAGCATGAGGAGGCGGTATAGGGGCCCATGGCAGATTAGGGGCCTGGCAGCAGCTATGGGAGGCCCGTAATCTGCCAGCACCCTATGTCAAAAAATGGAACACACCAGCAGTGTGTGAGGAGACCTGAAAGTGGCACATGGCAGAGTGTGGCGATGGAGACAGCAGCAATGGGAGGCCGTACAGGGACCCATGAGACACTCTGGACCTGGCAGCAGCATGAGGAGGCGGTATAGGGGCCCATGGCAGATTAGGGGCCTGGCAGCAGCTATGGGAGGCCCGTAATCTGCCAGCACCCTATGTCAAAAAATGGAACACACCAGCAGTGTGTGAGGAGACCTGAAAGTGGCACATGGCATGAGACACTGTGGACCTGGCAGCAGCATGAGGAGGCGGTACAGGGGCCCATGGCAGATTAGGGGCCTGGCAGCAGCTATGGGAGGCCCGTAATCTGCCAGCACCCTATGTCAAAAAATGCAACACACCAGCAGTGTGTGAGGAGACCTGAAAGTGGCACATGGCAGAGTGTGGCGATGGAGACAGCAGCAATGGGAGGCCGTACAGGGACCCATGAGAGACTCTGGACTTCGCAGCAGCATGAGGAGGCGGTATAGGGGCCCATGGCAGATTAGGGGCCTGGCAGCAGCTATGGGAGGCCCCTAATCTGCCAGCACCCTATGTCAAAAAAATTGAACACACCAGCAGTGTGTGAGGAGACCTGAAAGTGGCACATGGCATGAGACACTGTGGACCTGGCAGCAGCATGAGGAGGCGGTTCAGGGGCCCATGGCAGATTAGGGGCCTGGCAGCAGCTATGGGAGGCCCGTAATCTGCCAGCACCCTATGACAAAAAATGGAACACACCAGCAGTGTGAGGAGACCTGAAAGTGGCACATGGCAGAGTGTGGCGATGGAGACAGCAGCAATGGGAGGCCGTACAGGGACCCATGAGACACTCTGGACCTGGCAGCAGCATGAGGAGGCGCTATAGGGGCCCATGGCAGATTAGGGGCCTGGCAGCAGCTATGGGAGGCCCGTATTCTGCCAGCACCCTATGTCAAAAAAATTGAACACACCAGCAGTGTGTGAGGAGACCTGAAAGTGGCACATGGCAGAGTGTGGCGATGGAGACAACCCACCGACTGTTTTGCTCGCTGCCAAGCTGCCACCCTCTTCTCCTGATGATGCGGAAGCAATAGCCTGATGACGACGAGGCTGCCAAGTGCGATCAGCCTCATCATCATCAATTAGGGTCTCCGCCTCACTACTAGCCCCCTCGGCTGCGTGTGGGTCAGGAGACAGACCTGTCTCTAGACCGGCTACCGAGCCACTCTCCTCGCCACTACTTCTTCGCCTGGCTGCTGAAGAGGCGGATGTCTCCCCCCGTTGCTGACCGCCCTCTGTTAGCTCTTCCTCACTGTACTGGATGACACCGGGAGCACTGGCCTCTGGCTGCGAATAGTGCTGCCTCGACCCCTTCCTCTGCTGCCACGTCTGCTCGCTCCTAAAACATTGCCTCCTCTGCCACTCCTCTGCATGTTGTCTGACATACTCTTTAATTCAACGATTCTGTGTCCCTGAGTAACAATTCTGTGTCTGTCCCTGAGTAACAATTCTGTGTCCCTGAGTAACGTTTCTGTGGCCCTAAGTAACAGTTCTGTGGCCCTCAGTAACAGTTCTGTGGCCCTCAGTAACAGTTCTGTGGCCCTCAGTAACAATTCTGTGTCTGTCCCTCAGTAACAATTCTGTGTCTGTCCCTGAGTAACAATTCTGTGTCTGTCCCTGAGTAACAATTCTGTGTCCCTCAGTAACAATTCTGTGTCCCTCAGTAACAATTCTGTGTCCCTGAGTAACAATTCTGTGTCCCTGAGTAACAATTCTGTGTCTGTCCCTGAGTAACAATTCTGTGTCTGTCCCTGAGTAACAATTCTGTGTCCCTGAGTAATGTTTCTGTGGCCCTAAGTAATGTTTCTGTGGCCCTCAGTAACAATTCTGTGTCCCTCAGTAACAATTCTGTGTCCCTGAGTAACAATTCTGTGTCTGTCCCTGAGTAAGAATTCTGTGTCTGTCCCTGATTAACAATTCTGTGTCCCTGAGTAATGTTTCTGTGGCCCTAAGTAACGGTTCTGTGGCCCTCAGTAACAATTCTGTGGCCCTCAGTAACAATTCTGTGTCTGTCCCTAAGTAACAATTCTGTGGCCCTAAGTAACGTTTCTGTGGCCCTAAGTAACGTTTCTGTGGCCCTAAGTAACGATTCTGTGGCCCTAAGTAACGTTTCTGTGTCCCTCAGTAACAATTCTGTGTCTGTCCCTAAGTAACGTTTCTGTGGCCCTAAGTAACGGTTCTGTGGCCCTAAGTAACGGTTCTGTGGCCCTCAGTAACAATTCTGTGTCCCTCAATAACAATTCTGTGTCTGTCCCTAAGTAACAATTCTGTGGCCCTAAGTAACAATTCTGTGGCCCTAAGTAACAATTCTGTGGCCCTAAGTAACGATTCTGTGGCCCTCAGTAACAAATCTCTGTCCCTCAGTAACAATTCTGTGTCTGTCCCTAAGTAACAATTCTGTGGCCCTAAGTAACGATTCTGTGGCCCTCAGTAACAATTCTGTGTCTGTCCCTAAGTAACAATTCTGTGGCCCTAAGTAACGATTCTGTGGCCCTCAGTAACAAATCTGTGTCCCTCAGTAACAATTCTGTGTCTGTCCCTAAGTAACAATTCTGTGGCCCTCAGTAACAAATCTGTGTCCCTCAGTAACAATTCTGTGTCTATCCCTAAGTAACAATTCTGTGGCCCTAAGTAACGTTTCTGTGGCCCTAAGTAACGATTCTGTGGCCCTAAGTAACGATTCTGTGGCCCTCAGTAACAATTCTGTATCCCTCAGTAACAATTCTGTCTGTCCCTGAGTAACAATTCTGTGTCCCTAAGTAACGTTTCTGTTGCCCTAACTAACGATTCTGTGGCCCTAAGTAAACGTTTCTGTGGCCCTAAGTAACGATTCTGTGGCCCTAACTAACGTTTCTCTGTCCCTAAGTAACGTTTCTGTGTCCCTAACTCTCTCCCTGCATACAGCCAGGTCTGCCTCTGTTGAATGACTGGAGGCAAATGGAGAATTCTAAAATGGCCGCTATTTATAGCTCGACCATTACACTGTGCTGGCTGGCTGGCTGCTGATTGGCTAATGCGATCACATGTCATGAATGAATGCATTATGGGTCAGCGTGCCTTGTCTGCGCGCCTTCCCAGACATCCCCGCTCCGTCGCCGCACATGTCGCCGCCATTTTAGGAAAAATTTCGATTCGCGCATCCGAAGTCTGCTTATTTTCGGATTCGACGCGAATCGAAATTTTCCTAATATTCGAAACGAATTCCACTTCGCCTACTTCGATTCGCTCATCTCTAGTTATGATCCTGGCAAATTGGAGATGGTTTGGTTTGAAGTAACTAAGAAGCATATAGGAGGAAGAAGAATAAATGTTGCGGTGAAAAATAAACAAAAGGAAAAAGAGAAATTAGATTATGCATTCATCTCCAATAATAGTTGTCAATTTAGGGGTCAAAATCTTTACCAAGTAATTATAGATCTGTTAGTTTAACTTCTATAGTTGGGAAGATACTGGAGAGTTTAATAAAAGACCACATGGATGAATTCTTGGTGGGAAAAAATATTTTAAGCAACAGACAGCATGGATTCATGAAAGACAGAAGTTGTCAAACAAATCTGATTTCTTTTTATGAGGGGGTGAGCAAAACCTTGGACAGTGGGGTGGCGGTGGATGTGGTATACTTGGATTTTGCTAAAGCGTTTGACACAGTTCCCCACACACAGCTAATGTGTAAGGTAAAGTCTACGGGCTTTGAAAAATCCATATGTAAATGCATAGAAAACTGGCTAAAAGACTGTATTCAAAGTGTAGTGGTTAATGATTCATACTCTGAATTGTCTAGTGTTCTCAATGGTGTACCCCAAGGTTCAGTGTTGGGACCCTTACTTTTTAATATATTTATAAACTATATAGGGTCTGGGATTAAAAATCCCATTTCAGTCTTTGCAGATGACACCAAGCTGTGCAGTGGAATAACGTCCTTACAGGATGTCTTCAATTTACAAGCCGACCTCAATGCACTGTTTAATTGGGCAACTATGTGGCAAATGAGGTTTAATGTTGACAAACGTAAGGTTATGCACTTGGGGGCTAGCAATATGCATGCATCATACATACTGGGGGGGTACAACTGGGAGAATCAATGGTGCAGAAGGATCTGGGAGTTCTGGTAGATCACAAGCTTAATAATGGAATGCAATGCCAAGCTGCGGTTTCTAAAGCGAGCAAAATCCTCTCTTGTATTAAAAGAGGTATAGACTCCAGAGAGAGAGATATCATATTACCCCTGTACAAATCATTAGTAAGACCTCATATGGAATATGCAGTTTTGGGCACCAATTCACAAAAAGAACATTGGGGAACTGGAGAAGTACAGAGAAGGGCAACCAAATTGATAAGAGGCATGGAGGAGCTCAGCTATGAGGAAAGATTAGAGGAACTGAATTTATTCTCTCTTGAGAAGAGGAGATTAAAGGGGGATATGATCAACATGTATAAATACATCAGTGGTTCATATAGTGAACTCGGTGTAGAGTTATTCACCCCAAGGTCATCACAGAGGACAAGGGGGCACTCTTTACATCTGGAGGAAAGGTTTCTTCACAGTAAGAGCTGTGAAAATGTGGAATAGACTCCCTCAAGAGTTGGTTCTGGCCAGCTCAGTGGATTGCTTCAAAAAAGGCCTGGATTCTTTCTTAGATACACAGAATATAACTGGATACTAACATGTATAGGTAAAGTTGATCCAGGGAATATCCAACTGCCTCTTGGGGGATCAGAAAATAATTTCTTTCCCAGCGGGAGCAAATGGAATCATGCTTTGCTGGGGGTTTTTTTGCCTTCCTCTGGATCAACTGTGGGTATAGGATTATAACTTTTTAAGGTTGAACTGGATGGACTTTTGTCTTTTTGCAGCCAGACTAACTATATAACTATGTAATTTAAGGATATGGAAGCGATCATTAAAAGACAATGGCCTATTATAAAAAGAGATAGAATCCTTGGCTCTCTAGTTAAAAAAAACCCCTTATTTATATATAGGAAAGTATCTAATCTACGGAATAAATTAGTAAAGAGTATTGTTTCACCACCTAAAAAAAGTAACAATAGGATGTTTGATCTAAAAGGTTTTTTTTCCGTGCAAGAAATGTAGCATCTGCAGAACAACAGAAATTAAAACAAGAAAGATAGAAAGTTTTAGATCTCAAATGACTTGTAAAGAATATAATAACAAATTTATAACATGCACTACCCCTTGTGTCACCTATTTATTGGAATGTCCATGTAAATTTCAGTATGTGGGTCGAACTACACGGCAATTGTATATTAGATGAAGACAGCATGTGAGGAGTATTAGGAAAGGGAAAAAAGATCACAATTTATCTAAGCATTTTAGAGACGCTCACAACTGCGATCCTTCTCTGCTAAAGTTTTGTGGGATCAATATAGATTTGTCCAAGGCTTCTTGTTTATATAGCCTGGTAAGGTGCTTGGATTGAGAAGTGGCAGATCACTTGATTGTGTCTTATACTGGTGGTCACTTAATGGGAAGCTAAGGAGCACAGTGTGGCACTATATAATTATTGGTTAACAGTATTACACTATATACAATAATTTTTTGGAGGGCACGACTATTGTTAAAGAGGAATGTAAGAAGAGTGCACGGATTGAAAAGATTTGTAAACAAGGCCTACAAGATATACCCAGAGGTTAAGGGTATGAATTGCGATATCACAGGTTGACACTTGGGGGTTTATTTACTAAAGCTGGAGAGTCCAAAATCAGACTCCCTTCTGCATAGAAACCAATCAGCTTCTAACCTCAGCTTGTTCAATGAAGCTTTGGCAATGAAACCTGGAAGCTGATTGGTTTCTATGCAGAAGTGAGTCTGATTTTGGACTCTCCAGCTTTAGTAAATAAACCCCATGGTAATTGTGATATGGATTTGAGCTCCTAATGTGAGCACTTTATTTATTAGGGTTGATTTTATACAAAAGGTTATTACAGTGTGTAGATTTTGCACATTTTTTAAGGAAGAAGAGGAGTTTGGAGTTTTTGAAGACTGAATATTCAACGAGCTAGGAAGGAAAGAAAGATCACTCACGGGTGTGAATTGAGGACTTGCATTGTTTGGACGCTGAGAAAGAACTGTATGTTTTGACTTCCTAGGGAGGAAGAGATTACTTGGCGACCAGGGACTAAACACGTTTGAAAATGTATTTTCACTGAGTACATGGCCGAATGTAATTTAGAAGGAATTGGTTTCACATTGTATATATTGTACAAAAAAATTTAGCATGTTTAACAGACTTGTTATTAGATCTTAACATGTTGTTTCTTTTCCAAGTAGGCAGATATTCAGCAAAACTCCTTAAAATTATGCTCTATAGCAATTTTTTTTTTTTTTTTTTCCAAAAAAACGTTTTATTGAAGTATGAAAGGTAAACAAATGATAGACAGATACGGATCGCAGTCCGTGCAAAATTTCTTGTACGTTATAGCAATTTGAACAGTTTTGTATACAGCTGTTAATTCCGACAACTTGGCTGCTCTTGGCACCAATGCTGTATCCGACTGATACATTTGGGTATTCACCTGTCCTGGTGATTCCAATGCCTGATTCTAGTTTTCTTTCCTCCCTTTTGGTGGTGTGATAAGCACAACCATCAATACATACACATGGGAGTAATGGACAGTAATCTTCGCTATATGCTTTGTAAAGGGAAGCTAGTTGTTCTTCTAAGAAATCATCTAGTGGGTCTTCTTTATAAGAAGGAGCTGAACAATCATGGAGTTCAGCCAGACCTTGGGCAACAATACTCTTTTTATTTTGTTTATATCGGACTTCTAATGGCCATCCTTGTAAGGATAATGTCCAGGCAGTTACTCTGCTGTTTGACAAATTACCATCTCTGATTTTGTCACTTTGTAAATATTGCAAAGGTTGATGGGCTGTTTCTGTTATTATTTTCTCACCCTGAATGTAACTTTTAAAGTTTTGAAGGGCCCAGACTGTGGCTAGTAATGCTTTTTCACAGTCATTGAACTTGATTTCTAGAGGTGACATGGATTTACTGGCATATGCAATGATTTTGTTCAGATGGTCTTGTTTTTGATACAGTACAGCACTGATGCTGAAGTTTACAAAACCAGTTTCCATATAGAAGGGTTTTTCTCCTTCTGGATAATCTAGGCATGGGGCTTGGGTGAGTTTCCTTTTAAGCCGATTCATGGCTTGTTCCTGATTTTCCCTCCATGTCCAATGGTGCAATCTTCTTTAGCAATGTCAATAAAGGTTTACTGATTTCTGCATATTTATCAATAAACATACGTGAATAATTCATCATACCCAGAAATTATCTCAGTTCACTGATGCTGGTAGGTGTTTTTGACTTAATCATAGCCTCCACTTTCTTCTTTTATGGATTTAGGCCTTCAGAGGTAGCCTCATGTCTCAAGTTGGTACGGCACCACTGGGCTTTACGTATTGAGATTTTATCACCTGCCTCTCTCAAGTGATTAAGCACATGTCTAATTTATTGGATATGCTTTTCAAAAGAAATACTTTTCAATAAAATATCATCCACATATGTTACATTTCCTCTCTCTGCGGCATCAGGCATAGCCTAATGTAAATACACAGCAAATTCATGGCCCGAGTTTATGTATGTTGCTCTTTACCAAAGGTGAAGGCCAATTTGTACTGGTCTTCAGGACTTATCCTGACTGTCCAATAACCTTGGGCACAATTAAGCGCAGTAAAGATCTTGTTTCCCTGCATCTGTACCAAGCATTGGTCAATATATGGCACGGGCCAGCCAGACATATATACACGTTTGTAGAGCTGTCTTAAGTCAGCACACACACACCATTGACCATTTGGTTTAAGGATACCTAAGATAAGATTATTAGAAGAACCATGCCCTGGTCTTATAATACTTTTCTTTTTAAAGGCTCCTTATGATTGCCGCCAACTAATCGTAACAAGCTAGAACAAGTCGATATTGCTTGATATAGATGGGAGGTGCATCATGATCAGTCTGGATCCTGGCTATGTGAATGTCTGTAACACCACAATCATATGAATCTTTAGCAAACATATCCTGGGATCCTGAAGAAGCCACGTGACAGTGGTGTAACGCGTGGAGCTCATTGACGTCATTTCCGGGTGGAGCTCGGTGATGCACTTCCGGTGACGTATTTCCGGTTTTCGGCAAACACGATTTCCTATTACACCCATAGGATATGGGGAAACTGCTTGTACACTTCTAAGAACATGTGAGTTTTCTATCTGCTTTTTTCTTTATAATAAAACTACATATTGCGCTATGGAGATCTCTCTTTGTGCTTAAATCTTCCATGGTCCATGGACATCTGGCTGAGGCATCGTATATATTGAGATTTTGAATCGTGGGGCAAGTTATATCCTGATGTCGGTTTTTGGAACATCATTTAAATAAATGATTTGTGACCTCTAGGGGTCGAATGTTGGAGGTGAGGAGGCACTCTGGATATTTAGGATTGATTCACTGGAGTGACACTTTGGTCTGAGCACTATTTGAATGAAAAAGCACTTCTATATATATATATTTTCTTCACAGAAGAGTGATAGCATGTTTTTTGCACATGATTATATTATATGTATATTTATTGTTATTTAAACACTTGGCACTTTTTATGAGTATTCACTGTGATTTTAAAACCTTTTGTATTTATTAAGACACTATTTATGTACCCAAGCACCTGGTCACTTTCTATTTTTGCTGTGTGTGCACATGTATAACCAGTTTTAGCCACTTGGGGGCAGACTGGTCTTATATGAATTTTTTTATATAATTTTAGCACATATATTATTTAAGTATTAGTCACTTTTACATTTGTGTATAAAATTTTGTTTTTTTAGCATTATTATAGCAGAGCGCTTCATCCAATATCTTGATATCCTGGGATACCATAAGGATTTCTTTTAACTGTTGGCGCTCTGGGTCATTAGAGCATCCATCAGCTAAGGATTTTTTCTGCTGGACCATTTCCAGAAATCCTGGGAAGACTTCAGGTTGACCTATTTCATACGCTTCCTCAAGTCTGTCAGTGAGGTCATTGATTGACCTACTAGCCTTATCAGTAAGGTCATGATATTCCTCTGCTTCCTGCTCATTAAAAGGATGTTAAAAAATAAGGGAGGGTTCCTCCACCTTGCAAGTACCTATCTCAGGATTGAAAGAATAAATTGAGCATTAGCTCCTGAAGGATTGTTTACTATTAAGTAAACAATCCTTCAGGAGAAGAATAAAATGTTTGCTCAGTTATCTGTTCCTCAGTAAGGTATTGTTCAGGTATAAGGCCAATAACTGCATTATGAAACCCAAAGGTGTAATAATCTGAATCTAAACCCAAACCAATTGTAGTGTTTTTGGGCACAGAGATCTCATCTGGGGTTCTATTATTTATAATTATTTGGGTTTTCAATGGCTGGATATTCACCATTAGTTTAGGATTTACCAAAATTCCTGATTGTTCCATCTTATTTAAGAGACATATAAATGCATCAGGATTCTTTAATTTTTGGTCTTTTGTGCCTGTATAGGTAACAGAAAATTCTTAGTACCTGGAGGATTAGTATAGTACATGCAGTACTAATATTTTTACTGCATATGGCAGTATCTGAGATGATTTCAGGGCTTCATGTTCATCTATATATTTACACAAATTCCCTTTTAAGCTGGTCCACAATGTGGAATTTACCAGATCCATGTGTATGGCAAAGCGATGCACTATATCGTTGCCAATGTAAATATGATACTGGGGCTCATTGATTACCAGGAATAAATGAGTGGCCGTTTTACCCTCAACTGAAATGGATAACATGCATTTAGCAATAATATTATGACTTTTGGAGTCATTATCCAGATCATGGATCCAAATGTCTTGATGGTTAGGGTAGCTAATTACTTTAGGATTAGCCATTTGTTTTAGTAGATCTCTACTAATGTAATGATTTTCCTGGCGTAAATCCTTTCTATTTCATCCCGGGTCATTGACTTTTAAGGGAAAGAACACATCATCATTCACCTTTGCAATCCTTGCTAAAAATTGTGCATGATTACTGAACACAGTATCTTCTCTATGGAGGTGAATTGTTAGAACGTCCCCTTCCAGGCAGACATTCCTTACTCTTCCAGGGGGAACACATATGGTGTTATCCTCCTGTCCACATAACGTGGAGGTAGGGGTTGCCTGTAAGAAGGAAACATCTTGAATTTGGCTATTCCTGAAATGGATCTCAATAGAGTCCGGTCTTTCCTTAATCACATGGCAGTTACGCTGATTGTGATAGCATTGGGAGTGTTTATAATTATTTGGCACATTTACTTGTGACCTTATAACCTTATTGATGAAATCAATAACAGGATTTAATCTCTTAAGGATATATACCAATAATTAGGAGATCATAGGGAAAATCAACTATTAGTGTGGGATGGCAGATTATTTTATTTCCCACTTTGAAATGTAGCCAAGGTGTACTTAATACCTTCATGGCTGTTCCAAATACACTTACAAGTTTAGCTGTAAAACTTTTCAGCTTATATTTTCCTGAAGATAAGTCTTGGATTTATTGGAAATATTTTTGAGTTAAAATAGTTGCTTAGCTACCTTTGTCTAATAAAGCCATGATTTTTGGTAAATTATTCTGCAATTCCACTTCTATGTAAAACCTTTTGTCAATCTCCTGTAGTGGACAGAGATAAATTGGATTAGAGGTGAAATTGTCTTTGTGCTTTGTCTTCCCCATTGACCCCTCTTCCTTTTCACATGCAAACTCCCTGGACTACCTGTCACATATCTTCACTGTGGAGGATTCTGTGAGCTGTAAAACAGAAACACAAACACTCTGCCCCCCCCCCCCCCCCCCCCTTGCCTTTTGGCATAGGACAGATTAAATTCTTCTCAGGCATACATACACTTGGGTTAATTTGTGCTCTTTTGTTTATTGGTACATTACAGGTATTAGCATTGTATGATGCTTTATCCTTTTCATCCCTGCTATCTACTGGAGGAGGATTTTTGCAGGAATGGGATTCCCTAAAAAAGGATTCTTGGTATTAGTAGTGAAGAAATTGGTTAATTTTTCCTTTTGTTCTGCTAGCTCACTGAACTGACCCTGCATCTGGTCCATACATTCATATATATTACCTCTATTTTTCCAATTAACTTTTGGAATTGGAGTTTTGAATTTAGAAGTCTGTTTCAGAACCAGATTGGGCCTTTTTCTGGTTAGACTTGTAATTCCGGTAATAACCTTCAGAGTTTCTCCAGTTAGCAGGGAAATGACGCTAACAAATTGATGCTTTATGTCTGCGTTTTCAGTGACAGGGACCTTCTTGAAATCTGGAATGGGTTTAGGCTTATTCTGACTGAGAGGTCTGGAGTTTTTAACAACTTCAGCATTCAAACTTTATGGGATCCCTTTTAATCTGAATCTCAGCTATTTTTTCTGTTTCTTTTTTAAATCTACTGTCCTGAGACTCTTCACTATGCTGTAAATCAGCATAGAGGGTGGTACTCTGTCAGTAGCTAATCCAGAGTTTTTCTGGAATTGTAATCTTGGGCCAAAATTATTTTTATTTTATTTGGCAAACCATCATAAAACCATTGGACAAATTCAGGGCTATCATAATCAGGGTCTTTTTTCAGCCAGGCTGTAGGGATTTTTGAGAACTGACAAAAACTCTCAGGGACTTTGATTTGGCCAACATTTTAAAGTCCAAATGGCTCTTTTAGCAGTAGTAGCTGACTGGTAGGGACCAAATTCTGTTTTTATTTCTGATACCACTTCAGATCATTTTTTTACACATGTATCCCTAAGGCACGTAAAGAAATACCTGTGATTTGGCTCAAACACCCATGGGACAAATTACATTTTTTGTTTGTCAGAATTCAAACTTAGGGTCATCATCACCTCTTCATAGGTTTCTATATTATCAATTATAGAAGGCGATGTATAGAGACCCACAGTTTCTTTTAAGAATGTTATCACTTTGGTGGTATCATACACAGGCTTCTGGGATTTTCTCTCACTTTTGGGGCGTTTTATGAAGTGAGATGGGTTTTAATTTAGGAAGATAACATTCACTACTGGAAAGCATATCATCCTCATCTGAGGGATTACTGTAGTTACTCTCAGATTCTGAAGCCTCTGTTTTTAATGAGTTTACAATTTTAGGCTTCACAGAATGGTCTGGGTGTGAGCTTCTAAAGGTTTCAATGACATTTGTTCTCTGCCAAGTAGAAGGTTCAACCCTTGTACTGCTGGCTTTTAACTCCTGTGTTTCCTGTACCAATTGCTGATATGCATGGTTTTGGACATCTAACTCATGCTGGAGATGGGTATACTCAATGCTCAACTTTTCACATTCTTGTTCGAAAGTTGATTTTATCCCTTTACACTCAGACAACTCCTCAGAGATCTGATTTAGATTATTTCTTAAAGAAGCAATCAATTAATTATTTTGGAAATCTTTGTCCTTAAAATTCAACATTTTAGCTAACAATTGTTCCATCTCACCAGAAATGTGTGTAGATTGATCTTCCATCTTATGGTGTGCTTTCTGTAAATTTTTTTTATGTTATCAGCCTCTTGCCTACTATCCAATTTTGCTTTATTTATATGTTCTGCCAATTCAAAAATGACATAACGAAATTCTGGCCAAGAAGTAAACAGCCATGTTTCTTTTTTTTAGCCTCAGCTATTTTATACAGAGAGCCAGAAACACGTAAATCATCAGATCAGATATCATTTGCATACCCTGCAATCCTACTTTGCATTTCAGTTACCCATTCATTAATATCCAGCTTAATGTCCAATTTATCTTTCACAAAAGACATCACCTGAAAGTTAACCAATTCTCTAACATCTCTCTGACTCAAAATAGCTTCAGATTCTGCACCAGAATGGCTAGATCTACTAGGAACACTTTTAACATTAGACATTTTCTGTAAATGCAACTAACAACAGCGCTTTCAACCAAGAAAATGACAATAAAATATATATACAGCATACTTGCACAATTATATTCTTCTATTTGTTTCAAATGTAGGCAAATCTTGGTGGAACCTCCAAATTATGTCAGAACTCTGAGCAAATAATCAGTATACAAATTTATGAAAACAGGTGGGGATCTGGAATTAAGGAGATTCCCTACTAATTTTCATAAATTAACTGATATCCGAGTTCTTTATTTGCGCTAATTTGAAGATGAAATAAAAAGCAATAATGTGCAAAATTTATATTTATTAATAATAAAAATCAGTGCAAAATGATAATGAAATATAATAGGTGATGATAAATAAAAAATAATTCAAGTTAACAGTACAATGATCTAATCCAAAATAATGGTTAGAAATTCATACCAGCAGTTATTTCCACATATTAATGAATTGAAATCAGCTGTCTAGAAATTGCAGCAGGTGACTTTTGGTAACTCAGCATAATGTGACAACAACTATGCAAATCGACCTAATTCTCTACAACCAAATATTCAAAGCTCAATCAGTACCTTGGCATAAATTGGTTAAGAATACCATACACAGGCCAATCCAATCAGCTTAGAATCTATCTGAAAAAAAGAGCAGACAGGTGGCGCAAACATCTAGTGCATCATCCCAGATTTATTCAAAAGTGTAAAACACAAAAACATACTCACAGACATAGCATGTGTAAAAAGCTTTGTATATTAGAGATGGCCGCAACAACGGGCAGGGTGTTCCGACTGTCAGTGTAGTCAGGATGTTATTTAAACTAATAAAGATAATATATATATATAGTGAGCTGGGGATAGTCAGCCGGGATATATGCCACCTGGAGTAAGCAGTCTTTCTGGCACAGATACCAAATCCAGTGAGATTAGTGGCAAACAGTGTAGGTGTTTATTAGTGCTATTTACAAAATACTATATACAAAGTGCTGTACAGGGTTCATGCAATGCTGTACCCAAATTAAATTTACGTCCTTTTTTTCAGACAAATAAAGCTTTCTTTTGGTGGTATTTGATCACCTGTGCGCTTTTTATTTTTTTGCCCTATAAACAAAAAAAGACCGAACATTTTGAAGAAAAAATATATTTTTTACTTTCAGCTATAAAAAAATATATAGTAAACTCAAAGTTAGTCCAAAATGTATTCTGCTACATGTTTTTGATAAAAAAAAATCCAAATAAGTGTATATTACACAAAGTTGTCATTTAAATTATATATTTCTTACACAAGCCATGGGTATATGTGGAATTACACCCCAAAACACATTCTGCTACTTCTACTGAGTATGGGGATACCACATGTGTGAGACTTTTTGGGAGTCTAGCCACATACAAGAGCCTGAAATCCAATGACCACTTTGAAAGCCTGAAGGTGTGTAACTTCCTCATTTCACTTCCTCACTACCTAGCACAGTTTCGGAGGCCCTGACATGCCAGGATAGCATCAACCCCCCCCCCAAATGAGTCCTTTCTGGAAAGTAGACACCCCAAGGAATTTAAAAAGAGGCATGATGAGTATTTTGCAGATCTCATTTTCTTCTCACAAGGTTTTGAAATATAAAAAAAAGAAAGGAAAATATGTTTTTGTTTTCTTTCTTCATTTTCCAAAAACTTGTTGCAACAAACGAGATCTGCAAAATACTCATCATGCTGCTTATCCTATTCCTTGTGGTGTCTACTTTCCAAAAAGGGGTCATTTGGGGGGGGGGGGGGGGTTGGTGCTATCCTGGCATTTCATGGCCTCTAAAACTGTGATAGGTAGTCAGGAAGTGTAATGAGGAAATAAAGCCCTTTAAAAGCCTGAAGGTGCTTATTGGATTTTGGGGTCCTGTACTTGGCTAGACTGCCAAAAAGTCTCTCACATGTGGTACCCCCATACTCGGGAAAAGTAGCAAAATGTATTTTGGGGAGTAATTCCACATATACGCATGGCACATGTGAGCAATAAATCATTTAAATGACAATTTTGTGTAAAAAAAAAAAAAAAAACTTTTTTGTTTTGTCATTTTCCAAAAACTTGTGGTAAAAAAAATGAATTCTTCTATTGATTCAACATCCCTCTCAGCAAATAGTTTGGGGTGTCTACTTTCCAAATAGGGGTAGTTTTGGGGGGTGGGGGCATTTTATGCTCAGCATTAGAAGTTTATGACACACATCACTCACTCTTCTAACCACCTGAAGATCAAGCTTTTTCTGACACTTTTTGTTCACATGAAAAAAAATCGGTATTTTTTCCTAGGAAGTTAACTGAAACCCCCAAACATTTTATATATGTTTAAAGCAAACACCCTAGTGAATAAAATGTTGGGTGCTGCAATTTTTTATGTCACATAGTACTCGCGCAATGATTTTTCAAAACACAATTTTTTTAAAAAAAATACACTTTTTTTTACTTTTAATGCACAAAAACACAATATATTGGCCAATTGTTGGTAAAATATAAAAGATGATGGTATGCTAAGTAAATAGATACCAAACATGATATGCTTTAAAACTGTGCATGCCCCGTGCAATGGTGGCAAACATCATACCTTTTTAATATCTTTTAAAAAAGCCTTTACAAGCTACCATTTTAGATTTACAGAGGAGGTCTAGTGCTAGAATTACCGCCCTTGATCTGATGTTCATGGCGATACCTCACATGCATGCTGCAACCGCTGCATACCGACACAGGGTCAGCGCTCTCGCGTGCAGGTGTGTGAACACGGGAGCACAAAGGTGCTTTTCTTTCTTTTTTTTTGTTATTTTTTTATTTTTTTCATTATTTTTACACTGTCCCTTTCATTTTTTTATCACTTTTAATGCTATCACAAGGAATGCAAATATCCCCTATAACTTCAATGGGCATTGTCATATATTCTTCCGGGGGGCTCCACGTAACTATCTTTTCCCTCATAAATCCAAAACTTATATGTATAGCCTGTTGCCCTCTCACAGGTCTTCTACATCTTGACCCCATATCTGGCACGCTTGCTGGGGAGAATGCAAGGCGACCAAAAAAATCAACGCAGATGTTTTGCTGGGGAGTATAGACATCTGCAAATTTTTGGTTAAGGTGATTTAAGAGAGGTCGAATTTTGTGGAGCCGGTCAAATTCAGGGTCACCCCGAGGACGACAGAGTGTGTTGTCATTGAAATGTATAAAACACATTATACTGTCATATCTATGCCTGGCCATGGCAGCAGAGAACACAGGCATATGCTGAATCGGGTCTGTGGACCAATACAACTGCAATTCATTTTTTTTAGTAAATGTCCATCTTGAGGGTTAGGCCCAAATAAAAATTTAAATTCGGAGACCGAATTGGGTTTCCATGCGAATGGTCTGGCAAGGTTTGAATTTGGGTTGGCAGCGATAAATTGTTGTGCATATAAAATGCTTTGATCACAATCAATGCATACAGATATTCCTTGAATAACAGCTCCAAAAAATCAAGGGGAGTAGTTAAATTTGCTGTTACATAGTTAGTCTGGCTGAAAAAAGACAAAAGTCCAAGTTCAACCATAGAAAAAAAACAAAAGTTATAATCCTATACCCACAGTTGATCCAGAGAAAGGAACAATAAACCTCATTTTCCACATAGTTGCCCAATTACACAGTGCATTGAGGTTGGCTTGTAAGATGGAGACATCCTGTAAGGATCCACTGAACTGGTGTCATCAAGGCCTTGATTCACTAAGATGTGAGTGTATTAGCAGAGACTGACCATTCAGGCAGACTCCGGTCAATCAATCAGTCGTCTGACCAGCGTCTAGCAAGCTCATTAACGAGCGTCTACTGACTACTTTGCCATTAGTGAATGTGGTATCCCCTCTGGCACATTTTTAGGTGCAATACCGGATATATTCGCTAGATGGCACACAAGCGCGGGCTTTATTAACATTGGCGTTTTTCTGATAGAAAATTCTAATACAGCTGTACTATTACATTCTGTAAATTCTCTTTTGCTATTTTTTTTTTTTGGCTGTTTCTCCAAAATGATCAGGAAAGTATTGCATTTACTAATGAATGTCATACATTTTATTTTCAAATTTTTCACACTTATATCTCAAATAATTTATATACTTCTAATTTCCCAATATAGTTATATATCTTCATTCTCTTTAATCACATAACTATTCTATGTTAAAGACAAGTGCAGCGCTATAAATGCATGTGATCAATAATGAACGCATGTAAAAACCAAAAAGTGCAAAGAATTGCAATAATGATGTAAACTGGTAAATCGTGCTAAAATAAGTTCATAAAATCATTCCTGAATAATGGAATGTCCTTCGTGTGAGAGTACCAACTCAGAGAGTGCCTATGAATGGCACGTGTGGTCTCTCCGTGACGGACAGTAGTGCATGAACTCGTGAAAGGTAAACCACCCTTGGGACTGGTCTACACTCACCAGAACAAAAGTATTAATGTGCATGGGTTATACACATCGCACATCTGGGGGTGCAGCGGTATGCTGGCAGCTATGGGTTAGTCATCCAGCTCCATCCATCCATCCATCCATCCATCAGGGTGGGTGCCCAAATGGTCCTGGGGAGGAATTAGCTCAGCCACAGGAGCCAGAAAGGTGCTCAATAGTGTAGTACACTGTCACAGGGGTGGATGACCTTTCACGAGTTCATGCACTACTGTTCGTGGTTATATTTATCTTGTGTAATACCATTTTACTAGTCTATATCATTTGACCAGCGCTCGCTTTATCATTTTTAAACAATGTAACTATTCTACATTATAACTCAAACTGTGTTTCCCACAGTGGTTTAGTGGTTAGAGCTCAGAACTTACAGCACTTGGGTCATGGGTTCTAATCCCAGTCTTGGCAACGTCCCAAAAAAATGGAGATCAATTTTCTGGGTTGTGGCAGGAATATTGATCAATCAGTTATGATTTTGCCTAATGACTAGAAAGTATATGAATGTTACTTGCGTACTGTTCTTCTGCCAATTAGGTCATGTGCAAGTTTCATGCCGTGTATATTTCATTGTAACTTTTTTCTCTTTTAAATCTGTCTCCTTATACAACTTGACCCCCTCTCCCATCTCCCATCATCACCTGTTCCATATGCAAATCTATGGATCACCGCCCCACTCTTTAACTATCTATTTACTGATCAAGTGAATGTGTCTCATTTTCTATCAGCTACAGCTCAGATCTCACATTATTATACAATTGCTGATTGTATCTCACCACTAGTCTGATTGAATTCACAATTCCTGGTCAGTCCTGTTCCCTGACCTCTAATAACCTTTAGGGCCAGTTCACACTACATGTGTTTCAGTTGCTTTTTCAGCATCACAAACGCACAGAAAGAAGGTTATATGGTTGTCAATGTCATAGTTCACATCAGCGCTTGCATTTTCAATGCATTGCAGGTGCTGTAAACAAAGTTGACCACGCTGCATTGTTTCTGCACAGAACTGTACTGGAACACATTGAAACGTCCTTGAATGTACTAAAACGCACATGTCCCTAACTACATTGAATACAAAGAAAATAGAAAAAAATAAGTGGAAGGGATACAAAAATGCAATGTAAACATGTCCAAAACGCATCCAAAATGTACTGGAACACACTAAACATGCATGCCAAAAGGGCATGAAAAAAACCCATCAGGAACACATCTAGACTGTTTCTATAGTGTGAACCAGCCCTTAGGACTTGTTCACACCATTGGTGGTGCAGAAACGCATGCAAGAACACACATTTTCCAGCACAGCAAAGAAATGCAATGCCCTATGTAGATGTGCGCAGGTACCATGATGAAAATGTTGTTGCACCTACACACGTCTATTAAAAACAGCCCCATTCACAGCCACAAATACGCATGGCACCACACTACTGTGCGGTTAGGTGCGACACACTTGGAAAATAACATAAAAATAAGCCAACATGGCTAAAACATATCTTGAAAATATGGGGACTCTGATATCCGGCGACAGTCCGTTCACGAACGAGAAGCAATTCTGCACCCTAAAACCAACATAGAGGAAAGGGATGGTCAAATTGCTGTGCTGCTTCCAAACCACCTCTGGCATGCCAGGGTCATTATGCAGGTCCTCGATGCCAGTTCTTGCCTGCGGCCACAAAATATCCACTGGCCACAAGTGAAGGTGAGTGGAGGACGTGAAGGTGGATTTCTACCAGCTTCAACCGCAAGCAGTACCACTCCTGAAAAATGAGAGCAAATAATCATTGACACGTCATCATGACAGTCAATTCTCAGTGCAGGCTATCTAGAGTGTCTTTCCTTTTTAACCATTTCAAGAGTTCAAGGAAACATTCTTGGAGCATCTACTGTGTTTGGAAAGGCCAAAGGTCCCCCCCTCCCCCAGGCACACTAATGCTTATGCAGGCCATAGACGGGGAGAAAAACAGCCGATTTTTCTTTTAAAAAATGAAAAATCGGTTGTTCAAGTGGCCGACGTTACCAGCAATGGTAAAAAAAAAAATCGGCCGATTTTCATCCCGTCTACAGCCGGCAAAAAGTGTCCCTGCAGAGAGCTCCGCTATTTCTTTGACAGTTCTTTGACATTTATAGCGGTTGCAACAATGTATTTGTATCCATTTCGGATACAGATGTTTTTATTCGGAAACAAATAGATACAATGTTGCAACCGCTGTAAATGTCAAGGAACTGTCAAAGAAATAGCGGAGCTCTCTGCAGGGACACTTTTTGCCATACTGGAATTCCTCTCATTTTTCATCCTTCTTCCTCTTCTTCTTCCTCTTCTTCTTCATCATCATCCTCTTCTTCCTCTTCATCATCTTCTTCTTCTTCATCATCATCATCATCCTCTTCTTCATCATCTTCATCATCATCATCCTCTTCTTCTTTTTCTTCTTTTTGTCTTCCTCTTGCAGGTCACTGCTCATGTGCAGATTTTTTATCAGTAAAAAAATCGGCCGATTTGCCCATCATTGCCGCGAAAATCGGCCGATCAGCAAATTCGGCCGTTTTTTTCCAACCTTACCGAAAAAAAAAATCTGCCAAAATACCGAAAAACGGCCGAACAAATAGCCCACTAACGATCCGAAAATCGGCCGATTTTATTTTCGGCCAAAAAATCGGCCGATTTTCGACCCATCTATGGCCTGCATAAGATATGGTGTGGCCCTAGGGTCAATGTGTGTTTAGAATACTTCCAAAATGCACATACAAAAACACTACATCCAAATGCATGTTGCATTTCTATAGCATGTTAAACGGAAGAAAAATGCACTTACATAATGTTAACATGCGCAAGTAAAAATAGACAAAATCCACATCCTTTTATTCTGGCTTCACATACATGCATTGTGGTCTAACACCGCACTCCTGCGCAAATCACATGCAATTTGTGTGCGTTGCAATTAGAGACAAACATTTTGCACACCTCAAATTGCACCGCATCCGGGCCAAAAATGTGCAGGACCCTTTTTCAGGGTATGCACATGGGTGTGAATAGGCATGCCATCCAATTTGGCAAATCGCAATACGCTTTGTGTACCAATATTGGTGTGTTGGTAACTTCACCTAGAAAGCCGCAGCAGGTGGCATGAAGGGGTTGCGGTTGTGATGCGGTGCAGCGCTTGCACAGAAAACACTGCAAATTTCACATCTCATCTGTGTGACACCAGAATGTGCCAATATGTGGCTTGACAAAGCACAGTGGTCAGTGCAGATTATTTTCAATCCATGTTTTTTTACACTTTTCATTCACTGGTTTAACTCAGGTGATCATTAATCACAATTATCTCCGGAGATCACATGCAGCCCCTCAACCATCTACACATATCTCTGGAAATCTATACAGATCTCCTTGAAAAAATGTCTCCTCTCCTCTTCGGAAAACAATTGTCCTCCACCTCATAAACAGGGGGACAGAGAAGACTTCTCCTTGATAACTAAAATCAGATGAATTATCTGTGCTTAATAAACATACACCAATACTGCAAATGCATTGTACTGTCCAAGGCATTGCACACTAACGCATTGCACACTAGAAATGTCAAATGCGTTAGTGTGTACAGTGCATGAGTGTAAAATGCTTTAGTGCACACTGCAGTGTACAACGCATTGCACACTGTAATACTCTGTACAAAGTAATACCGTGTACACCCACACATTGTAGACTGTAATGCACTGTACTCTGTCATGCAGGATGGAGCAACGCATTGCACACTGTGATACCGTGTACACCCACACATTGTAGACTGTAATGCACTGTACACTGTCATGCAGGCTGGAGCTACGCATTGCACACTGTGATACGCTGTCCACTGTCATGCAGAATCCAGCAACGCATTGCACACTGTAATACCATGTACACCAACACATTGTAGAATGTAATGCATTATACGCAGTATACATGTCCAGATATTCAAAGATTAGCCATGAAGGCCTAGCTGGTTACCTATTTGGCGACCGCAGATAGCCGAATAACGCTACACTGCATCCAGGCAGCTCTGGGAGGGTGTCATATGACATCCTGGCAGAACGCGCTCTCCGTGATTGCTGTGTCCTAAGGACCAATCACAGCGCATTTTACCATGTGATCAGCCATGTCCAATGACACGCTGATCACCGGGAAATGCATTTGCCGGGTCTTGGCTGCACTTTCATCACGCTGTCAGAATGTGTGGAAAGTACTGCCGAGAACCAGCAGTTATCAAAGCAGGGGTCGGCCCCGATGATCAGTGCCCACCAGTGCCACCCAACAGTTCCGCCCACCTGTGGCCAGCAGTGCCGCCTCATCAACGCACATCAGTGTTGCTAAATTACCAGTTTACCAAATGTTATAATATAAACAGACTTTTATTCATTATGAGCTATTTTGTGGTTTATCGAGCAAAAAGTAAAACTCACAGCAGCAAGTCAATACCACCCAAAGAAAGCTCTATTTGTCTGAAAAAACTGATACAAATTTAAGATGGGTACAATGTGGCATGACCGCACAATTGTCATTCAAAGGGTAACAGTGCAGAAAGATGAAAATTGGCCAGGACAGGAAGGGGGTATGAGTACCCAGTAGGCAAGTGGTTAATATAATTGACCCATCAATACCCAGGAGCTAATGTACAGATAAGTAGCATGTGCACCAAGTGAGATTCTGCTAGGCCCCACCCACAAAATTACAATTACTTGTCCCTCACATGTTATAAACATATTTGCAATGGCCACAGTTACTTTACATATAAGGATCATCTCCTCAGTTGAGAACTGTGCTCTCGCCATGTCCAAATGCCAATAAAGTTATCAAAATTTTCAACCAACACAAAACCTCCAACCACTTCTCATCCACTTACACTCCCCACAACCACTTCCGGGTGCGCGCGCACCAGATGACGGACTTCCAGGAGGATAGCTGCTCGTGCGCCATGGGGGACACCTGTTTGGCGTTTATTTGTGCATGATCGCGCATATCTATGCACAATCGCTCATTTCTATGCACGGCTATGATAGCTTTCGCGAATGTGTGTTTTAGTGATTTTTTTCTTTTTAAACCTTGGCTAATATATATTTGTTGCCAAAGGCCAAAAATCAACATACAGTGGGGACTATTTTATTACTGTAAATCAAATTGTAGAAAACCTGTAGCTGGCTGCACAGTGAATGTGACATATTCATTAGTACATAACAATATTGTGGTGCAAGCAGGTTTTTTATTTTTTGTTTGGTTTTGAAAAAGCCAGTTTGCACCCACTTGCATATTCACGCTCTTACAAGCTACATTTGAGCAGATTATATAAGTATACAAAGTAACTATTAAGGTTGTTCATATATTGAACATAAAATAAACACAAAAACATCGGTGAAACATTTATTGATCAAATATATCTTCATTTATTTGGTCAGCAGGAACAAGTAGGTACAGTCAATATCTTGGTGAGTCACAAAAATAGGATTGATGTGGCAAAAAGAAAACACTCCTGCTCATAAGAGCTTACAATCTAAAGATACTTCTAATGAACTGTGTGTGCTCAGGTTATAGCAGGAAACAAAGGGGAAGATGAATCAAGTAACATTTTCGTGCACATAAGGTTTACTTACACAATCATTTAGTATAAAGATCCATTCACAAAAAAAGTCTACACATCAAAATATAAAGAAAACAAGACATATGTGAAAATCCCCTCCCACCTCTACAAATCCCCTACACATACATTTGTCAGCAGGTTTGTAAGAAAAATGCATTTGAGTCTAAATAAGCAAGCAAAATTAAAACAAGAGCAGATTTTAAACAAAACGATTGACATGTGTGAGGCTTTCAATGCAAAGAGAAAAAACACAATCATTGTGCAATAACACACAAACACACTTTACAAGGCCAAAAATATGCAAACATTTCCAGCCCACTTCCAAACACAGCCTGAGTGGTGTCTGGGGCAATTCAGCACAAAATCTCTACCTCCCCCAAACCACCCGGACTAGTAACAGGCCAAATCACTCCCTACTGCACATCTTTATATAAGCTAGGTTGTATTTGGAGCGTGCCAAACAAGGCCCCACACCCAATGAAGCCACACCCACCACTGACCTTAGTTTGGTCAGTGAAAGTGTTTTCACCTGATGAATCCGCTTCCTACCTGCATTAACCCTTGGTATACAGGCCCCACAAATCAGAAAGATATATACAGTGAAATGTACGTGTGCAGCATACAACAGAACATTGAGCAGGGATGTGAAAGGGAACCCCAATTGGAACCTTTATTGCTACTATGGTCACAATTCCCTCCAGATTCTCGCATGAGTTAAGACAGTCACATGACCACATCTTGTATGCAATACTGAAAATGACAAATCGATTTGACTAGTATGGTGAATTTCCCATCAATTGGCAAAACACTCCAGAAATCAAACATCACCAAACATTACACTCTGGGCAAAGCTGATTTACAAATCATGCAACTTACAGTAAAGTTGACCATTTCAATGCAATTTTCAAGACATCTGACACAGATCTCTATGCAAATTGCCACTAAAGTAGTACATGTACTACTATAGAAATCAGTGTTTGAAACACACCCATGTGGTCACTCTAATAGCAGACAATAGGGTGCGACCTTGCAGACGATTTACAGCTTGCATGTTGTGCAAATCACATGCCAAGTCCCACTCAATGAGCACGCTATTGGAGCGTTCATATTGTTGTGGTTCAAACTTGGTAGGAGCCGCAAGTAATAATAGAGTAATGAATACACTACTTTTCATGCAATTTGCTGAGAGATCGATGTCGAATGTCTTGCAAATTGCACTTGAAATCACCATGTACCCCGACTTTGAAATCATGCAACTTCTATGCAAGTCACATGATGTGACTGTGGTGTCAATAACACCACTTAGAAATCTGCTTTAATGTGACCGGGTAGCCCCCAGTAACATTGTTTGCGATTGCCATGCAATTGGCATGACAGGCGACTTGGAAATCGTAGACCAAGTCGCACCCTATTGGCCACTGTAGGCTCTGTTCACATCCAATTGGATTGTGAACTCGTGCAACTTCACTGTAAGTTGGACAATTGCCGCATCGGATTAGATGCGACAGTGGTGTTGGCCCCCAGTAACATTGGGTGCAATTTGCCATGCAAAGAGCAAGCTGCTGGCCATGCCAATCACATGACAAGTCACATCCAGGGTGTGCAATTTCAGGTGCGATTTGTGCATTGACATCGTACCTGATATTGGATATAATGAATGTGAGTGTATTAACATACACCATTTGTTGCAGCGAGAGTTCAAAGGTATTTGAGAATTGTGGCCATTTATTAGCAATTTAACATCTAGACTCAAATAGAAATCGCAATGCTACACACAATTGAAAACACAACTAGTTAGTAATTCTCTAGAAAACACAGTAAAATTGGCAACTTAAAGAGTAATTTTCAATTGCATATAGTGTGAGCGAAGCAGGAAAATCAACAAAGGAAATAAATCTTTGAAGGCGTGCGGTACCTGCCTGCTGGGATAAGGGTCTGCTATGCATTTGGGGGAAAAATGCACGCCAGGATTTGTGACAAGTTTGATGTGTGGATTCACCAACCAAGTCTTTTCTCTCTCGTTCACTCTTCTGAATGTCTCTCTTTATCACTCTTCAGTATGTATCTCTTGCTCACTCTTCTTTGTCTCACTGGCTCGCTCTTCTCTCTCGCTCACTCTTCTGAATGTCTCTCTTTATCACTCTTCATATGTATCTCTCGCTCACTCTTCTTCGTCTCACTCTTCTCTCTCTCTGTCAGCTCTTTGCTTGCCAAATCCTTCACAAAAGTGGGTGGAGTGTAAACCATCATTATCAAATCTATTAGTGATTCAGGCCCTTATCTTATCCCATTGTATGACATTCACATAAGGTGCAGCTTTGAAGGTGTTTCAACAGACAAGGCCTCATTCTAATTCACATTTTAGGGATCATTTAGACAGAAAGCAAAGATGTTGCCAGAATATGTATGTGAAGACAGCCACACACGGAGATCATGCTACCACCTCGCCGGGGTTGGGATTCAAACCGACAACCCTAGAGTTATGAGGCAGTAGTGCTAACCACTAATCCACGGAGCTACATTGCTAACCCAGCCTGTATTTCTGTGCTGTGAATCAATCCTAGGTCCCTGGGCATGGTCAGTATAACTAGCCAGATATCTCCAATGTGACACAAATGTTGTGCTATGTTGCCAATTCAGATGTATGTTGGTTCTATGTATCCCAATACAAAGGATTGCAATACTAATACAGGCGTACCTCGGTTTACCAACGCCTCAGGGAACGTCATATTTGGGGTACAAATGTCAAACCATTTCAGTTAATTGGTCTGTTTACAAATGTTTGAATAATTTGGTATGGGCATGTGGCCTGGTATGGTTCAGGAGGGGGGGAGGCACTCGCTCGTCGTCGTCCCCCCCTTTCCTGACCTGCCGGGCTGCATGCTCGGATACAGTTGTGTCCAAAATTATTCAACCCCCAATGCTGTAAAGGGGTTTAGGGACTATAGTGTACATTTGGAATTGTATTCAGAATCAAATCCTACAAGGACGTTGTAACTACCCAAATGCAACTAAAATGACATCAATTGTTTATGTAATACAGTAGTAAATGGTTCTTATGTGGTTTCTTCATTGCCACAATTATTCAACCCCTTAAAGACTACCACTCTGAAGAACAGAGGTTCATACAGGTGCTTTCCATCAGGTATTGAAAACACCTGTGGATGTCACCGAGCAGCAATCAAGCATAATAAGCACCAATTAGGCAGCTTTAAAATGACTGTGATACTCAGCTCCTTCTAGACATTTACTGGTGTGGTTACAAACATGGTGAAGGCAAGAGAATGGTCCAGGAAGACAAGAGAAGAGGTGATTTCTCTTCACAGGAAGGGCAATGGCTATAAGAAGATTGCAAAGATGTTAAACATACCAAGAGACACCTTAGGAAGCATCATTCGCAAATTCAAGGCAAAGGGCACTGTTGAAACGCTACCTGGTCGTGGCAGAAAGAAGATGCTGACTTCGACTGCTGTGCGCTACCTGAAGCGTAGAGTGGAGAGAAGTCCCCGTGTGACTGCTGAGGAACTGAGAAAAGATTTGTCAGATGTGGGTACAGAAGTTTCAGCCCAGACAATAAGACGCACACTGCGTAATGAAGGCCTCCGTGCCAGAACTCCCAGGCGTACCCCCTTGCTGTCTCCAAAGAATAAGAAGAGTCGACTGCAGTATGCCAAAAGCCATGTGGACAAACCACAAAAGTTGTGGGATAGTGTTCTGTGGACTGATGAAACAAAATTAGAACTGTTTGGGCCCATGGATCAACGCTATGTTTGGAGGAGGAAGAACAAGGCCTATGATGAAAAGAACACCTTGCCTACTGTGAAGCATGGTGGAGGGTCAATCATGCTTTGGGGCTGTTTTGCTTCTGCAGGTACAGGGAAGCTTCAGCGTGTGCAAGGTACCATGAATTCTCTTCAGTACCAGGAGATATTGGATGGAAACGTGATGCAGTCCGTCACACACCTGAGGCTTGGGAGACGTTGGACCTTTCAACAGGACAATGATCCCAAGCATACCTCCAAGTCCACTAGAGCATGGTTGCAGAGGAAAGGCTGGAACATTTTGGAGTGGCCATCGCAGTCACCAGACTTAAATCCGATTGAGAACCTCTGGTGGGACTTAAAGAAAGCAGTTGCAGTGCGCAAGCCTAAGAATGTGACTGAACTGGAGGCCTTTGCCCATGAAGAATGGGCGAAGATACCCGTAGATCGCTGCAAGACACTTGTGTCAAGCTATGCTTCACGTTTAAAAGCTGTTATAACTGTAAAAGGATGCTGTACTAAGTACTAAGATTGAATGTCACTTGGGGGTTGAATAAAACTGATAATGCTGTGAGCACAGAAAAGACATTTGTGGTTATTTCATTATAACTGTTATGTTATATTTGTCTGACCTACAAGTGCCTCTTTAATGTAAATGTAAGCAAGATGACTGAATGATCAAAAGCAATGTCAAACTGGCCAAAACACTCAATTTCAGTGGGGGTTGAATAATTTTGGACACAACTGTAAGTATGTGTTATGGATTTAGGGGGGTACCCCATGCTGTTTTTTATTTAATTTCAGCGTGGAGTTACCCCTTAACATCCATACGAGACCCGAAGGGCTTATTTAAAGAACTGTTTATAAATCACTGCAATACTTTGACATTCAACTGTCAGTGGGGAAATCCGCCGACAGCTGAAACATGAGCGCTGCATTGGTTTTCATTACTAAAATGCTGCATGAGTTGATAACATAACTCATGCGGGATTGTAGGAGCGACAGCCATGAGTTAATGTTTCATCTGTCAGCGGGGTTCCCCACGGTCGCCGCCGCCGCGATTGACGTTGGATCTACTTCGGGGGACATTGTTTTAATAAAGGACTTGTCAAAGACCCTGTACTGTGTTTTTTTTACACCACACTTAGTTTTTTTGTGAATGAGTCTGCGGACCGTGTACCGCGGAATCATTCACGTAGGGGGGGGGGGGACCGGGATCTGTTAAAGGGGGCTTCCAGATTCTGATAAGCCCCCCGCCCGCAGACCCCCACAACCACCGGCCAGGGTTGTGGGGAAGAGGCCCTTGTCCTCATCAACATGGGGACAAGGTGCTTTGGGGGGGGGGGCCCCCCCTGCCCCAAAGCACCCCCCCATGTTGAGGGCATGTGGCCTGGTATGGTTCAGGAGGGGGGGGGCGCTCGCTCGCCCCCCCCCCCTTTCCTGACCTGCCGGGCTGCATGCTCGGATAAGGGTCGGTATGGATATTGAGGGGACCCACGCTATTTTAATTTTTAATTTCAGCGTGGAGTTCCCCCTTAATATCCATACCAGATCCGAAGGGCTTGGTACAGATGGGAGGGGGGACCCCACGCCAGTTATTTAAAAAACAGTTTCTAATTCCCCGCAATACTTTGACATTCAACTGTCAGTGGGGAACTCCGCCGACAGCTGAAACATGAGCGCTGCATTGGTTTTCACTACTAAAACGCCGCATGAGTTGATAACATAACTCATGCGGGATTTTAGAAGCGACAGCCATGTGTTAATGTTTCAGCTGTCAGCGGGGTTCCCCACTGACAGCTGAATGTAAAATAATTCCCTTTATAGCATAAATAATAATAAAAAACAGCGTGGGGTCCCCCCTCCCATCTGTACCAAGCCCTTCGGATCTGGTATGGATATTAAGGGGGAACTCCACGTCGAAAATTAAAAAAAAAAAACAGCGTGGGTCCCCCTCAATATCCATACCAGACCCTTATCCGAGCATGCAGCCCGGCAGGTCAGGGAAGGGGGGGGGGGGGACGAGCGAGCACCCCCCCCCCTCCTGAACCATACCAGGCCACATGCCCTCAACATGGGGGGGTGCTTTGGGGCAGAGGGGCTCCCCCCCCCCAAAGCACCTTGTCCCCATGTTGATGAGGACAAGGGCCTCTTCCCCACAACCCTGGCCGGTGGTTGTGGGGGTCTGCGGGCGGGGGGCTTATCAGAATCTGGAAGCCCCCTTTAACAAGGGGGCCCCCAGATCCCGGCCCCCCCCCCCCCTACGTGAATGATTCCGCGGTACACGGTCCGCAGACTCATTCACAAAAAAACTAAGTGTGGTGTAAAAAAAACACAGTACAGGGTCTTTGACAAGTCCTTTATTAAAACAATGTCCCCCGAAGTAGATCCAACGTCAATCGCGGCGGCGGCGACCCAAAAAAAGGAAAAAAAAAAAAAAGGTTCCGCTCCCGTCCGAGGCTTCCAGTCTAGTGAAGAAAAGCCTAGCTGACATTTCTTATATAGGTATGGGGCGGGGCCAGCCGGGAACAGCAAGCATGTGACATGAGGCGGGTCACTGGGATGATGTCCCCGGCTGGCCCCGCCCATACCTATATAAGAACTGTCAGCTAGGCTTTTCTTCACTAGGCTGGAAGCCTCGGACGGGAGCGGAACCTTTTTTTTTTTTTCCTTTTTTCGGGTCGCCGCCGCCGCGATTGACGTTGGATCTACTTCGGGGGACATTGTTTTAATAAAGGACTTGTCAAAGACCCTGTACTGTGTTTTTTTTACACCACACTTAGTTTTTTTGTGAATGAGTCTGCGGACCGTGTACCGCGGAATCATTCACGTAGGGGGGGGGGGACCGGGATCTGGGGGCCCCCTTGTTAAAGGGGGCTTCCAGATTCTGATAAGCCCCCCGCCCGCAGACCCCCACAACCACCGGCCAGGGTTGTGGGGAAGAGGCCCTTGTCCTCATCAACATGGGGACAAGGTGCTTTGGGGGGGGGAGCCGCCCCTGCCCCAAAGCACCCCCCCCATGTTGAGGGCATGTGGCCTGGTATGGTTCAGGAGGGGGGGGGGCGCTCGCTCGTCCCCCCCCCTTTCCTGACCTGCCAGGCTGCATGCTCGGATAAGGGTCTGGTATGGATATTGAGGGGGACCCACGCTGGTTTTTTTTTTAATTCCAGCGTGGAGTTCCCCCTTAATATCCATACCAGATCCGAAGGGCTTGGTACAGATGGGAGGGGGGACCCCACGCTTTTTTTTTTATTATTTATGCAATAAAGGGAATTATTTTACATTCAGCTGTCAGTGGGGAACCCCGCTGACAGATGAAACATTAACTCATGGCTGTCGCTCCTACAATCCCGCATGAGTTATGTTATCAACTCATGCAGCATTTTAGTAATGAAAACCAATGCAGCGCTCATGTTTCAGCTGTCGGCGGATTTCCCCACTGACAGTTGAATGTCAAAGTATTGCAGTGATTTATAAACAGTTCTTTAAATAACTGGCGTGGGGTCCCCCCTCCCATCCATACCAAGCCCTTCGGGTCTCGTATGGATGTTAAGGGGTAACTCCACGCTGAAATTAAATAAAAAACAGCATGGGGTACCCCCCTAAATCCATAACACATACTTATCCGAGCATGCAGCCCGGCAGGTCAGGAAAGGGGGGGACGACGACGAGCGAGTGCCTCCCCCCCTCCTGAACCATACCAGGCCACATGCCCATACCAAATTATTCAAACATTTGTAAACAGACCAATTAACTGAAATGGTTTGACATTTGTACCCCAAATATGACGTTCCCTGAGGCGTTGGTAAACCGAGGTACGCCTGTATTAGTATTGCAATCCTTTGTATTGGGATACATAGAACCAACATACATCTGAATTGGCAACATAGCACAACATTTGTGTCACATTGGAGATATCTGGCTAGTTATACTGACCATGCCCAGGGACCTAGGATTGATTCACAGCACAGAAATACAGGCTGGGTTAGCAATGTAGCTCCGTGGATTAGTGGTTAGCACTACTGCCTCATAACTCTAGGGTTGTCGGTTTGAATCCCAACCCCGGCGAGGTAGTAGCATGATCTCCGTGTGTGGCTGTCTTCACATACATATTCTGGCAACATCTTTGCTTTCTGTCTAAATGATCCCTAAAATGTGAATTAGAATGAGGCCTTGTCTGTTGAAACACCTTCAAAGCTGCACCTTATGTGAATGTCATACAATGGGATAAGATAAGGGCCTGAATCACTAATAGATTTGATAATGATGGTTTACACTCCACCCACTTTTGTGAAGGATTTGGCAAGCAAAGAGCTGACAGAGAGAGAGAAGAGTGAGACGAAGAAGAGTGAGCGAGAGATACATATGAAGAGTGATAAAGAGAGACATTCAGAAGAGTGAGCGAGAGAGAAGAGCGAGCCAGTGAGACAAAGAAGAGTGAGCAAGAGATACATACTGAAGAGTGATAAAGAGAGACATTCAGAAGAGTGAACGAGAGAGAAAAGACTTGGTTGGTGAATCCACACATCAAACTTGTCACAAATCCTGGCGTGCATTTTTCCCCCAAATGCATAGCAGACCCTTATCCCAGCAGGCAGGTACCGCACGCCTTCAAAGATTTATTTCCTTTGTTGATTTTCCTGCTTCGCTCACACTATATGCAATTGAAAATTACTCTTTAAGTTGCCAATTTTACTGTGTTTTCTAGAGAATTACTAACTAGTTGTGTTTTCAATTGTGTGTAGCATTGCGATTTCTATTTGAGTCTAGATGTTAAATTGCTAATAAATGGCCACAATTCTCAAATACCTTTGAACTCTCGCTGCAACAAATGGTGTATGTTAATACACTCACATTCATTATATCCAATATCAGGTACGATGTCAATGCACAAATCGCACCTGAAATTGCACACCCTGGATGTGACTTGTCATGTGATTGGCATGGCCAGCAGCTTGCTCTTTGCATGGCAAATTGCACCCAATGTTACTGGGGGCCAACACCACTGTCGCATCTAATCCGATGCGGCAATTGTCCAACTTACAGTGAAGTTGCACGAGTTCACAATCCAATTGGATGTGAACAGAGCCTACAGTGGCCAATAGGGTGCGACTTGGTCTACGATTTCCAAGTCGCCTGTCATGCCAATTGCATGGCAATCGCAAACAATGTTACTGGGGGCTACCCGGTCACATTAAAGCAGATTTCTAAGTGGTGTTATTGACACCACAGTCACATCATGTGACTTGCATAGAAGTTGCATGATTTCAAAGTCGGGGTACATGGTGATTTCAAGTGCAATTTGCAAGACATTCGACATCGATCTCTCAGCAAATTGCATGAAAAGTAGTGTATTCATTACTCTATTATTACTTGCGGCTCCAACCAAGTTTGAACCACAACAATATGAACGCTCCAATAGCGTGCTCATTGAGTGGGACTTGGCATGTGATTTGCACAACATGCAAGCTGTAAATCGTCTGCAAAGTCGCACCCTATTGTCTGCTATTAGAGTGACCACATGGGTGCGTTTCAAACACTGATTTCTATAGTAGTACATGTACTACTTTAGTGGCAATTTGCATAGAGATCTGTGTCAGATGTCTTGAAAATTGCATTGAAATGGTCAACTTTACTGTAAGTTGCATGATTTGTAAATCAGCTTTGCCCAGAGTGTAATGTTTGGTGATGTTTGATTTCTGGAGTGTTTTACCAATTGATGGGAAATTCACCATACTAGTCAAATCGATTTGTCATTTTCAGTATTGCATACAAGATGTGGTCATGTGACTGTCTTAACTCATGCGAGAATCTGGAGGGAATTGTGACCATAGTAGCAATAAAGGTTCCAATTGGGGTTCCCTTTCACATCCCTGCTCAATGTTCTGTTGTATGCTGCACACGTACATTTCACTGTATATATCTTTCTGATTTGTGGGGCCTGTATACCAAGGGTTAATGCAGGTAGGAAGCGGATTCATCAGGTGAAAACACTTTCACTGACCAAACTAAGGTCAGTGGTGGGTGTGGCTTCATTGGGTGTGGGGCCTTGTTTGGCACGCTCCAAATACAACCTAGCTTATATAAAGATGTGCAGTAGGGAGTGATTTGGCCTGTTACTAGGCCGGGTGGTTTGTGACTAAGTCCTTGCTTGTAGTGGTTTGGGGGAGGTAGAGATTTTGTGCTGAATTGCCCCAGACACCACTCAGGCTGTGTTTGGAAGTGGGCTGGAAATGTTTGCATATTTTTGGCCTTGTAAAGTGTGTTTGTGTGTTATTGCACAATGATTGTATTTTTTCTCTTTGCATTGAAAGCCTCACACATGTCAATCGTTTTGTTTAAAATCTGCTCTTGTTTTAATTTTGCTTGCTTATTTAGACTCAAATGCATTTTTCTTACAAACCTGCTGACAAATGTATGTGTAGGGGATTTGTAGAGGTGGGAGGGGTTTTTCACATATGTCTTGTTTTCTTTATATTTTGATGTGTAGACTTTTTTTGTGAATGGATCTTTATACTAAATGATTGTGTAAGTAAACCTTATGTGCACAAAAATGTTACTTGATTCATCTTCCCCTTTGTTTCCTGCTATAACCTGAGCACACACAGTTCATTAGAAGTATCTTTAGATTGTAAGCTCTTATGAGCAGGAGTGTTTTCTTTTTGCCACATCAATCCTATTTTTGTGACTCACCAAGATATTGACTGTACCTACTTGTTCCTGCTGACCAAATAAATGAAGATATATTTGATCAATAAATGTTTCACCGATGTTTTTGTGTTTATTTTATGTTCAATATATGAACAACCTTAATAGTTACTTTGTATACTTAATATAATCTGCTCAAATGTAGCTTGTAAGAGCGTGAATATGCAAGTGGGTGCAAACTGGCTTTTTCAAAACCAAACAAAAAAATAAAAAACCTGCTTGCACCACAATATTATGTACTAATGAATATGTCACATTCACTGTGCAGCCAGCTACAGGTTTTCTACAATTTGATTTACAGTAATAAAATAGTCCCCACTGTATGTTGATTTTTGGCCTTTGGCAACAAAGATATATTAGCCAAGGTTTAAAAAGAAAAAAAATCACTAAAACACACATTCGCGAAAGCTATCATAGCCGTGCATAGAAATGAACGATCGTGCATAGATATGCACGATCGTGCACAAATAAACGCCAAACAGGCGTCCCCCATGGCGCACGAGCAGCTATCCTCCTGGAAGTCCGTCATCACGTGCGCACCCGGAAGTGGTTGTGGGGAGTGTAAGTGGATGAGAAGTGGTTGGAGGTTTTGTGTTGGTTGAAAATTTTGATAACTTTATTGGCATTTGGACATGGCGAGAGCACAGTTCTCAACTGAGGAGATGATCCTTATATGTAAAGTAACTGTGGCCATTGCAAATATGTTTATAACATGTGAGGGACAAGTAATTGTAATTTTGTGGGTGGGGCCTAGCAGAATCTCACTTGGTGCACATGCTACTCATCTGTACATTAGCTCCTGGGTATTGATGGGTCAATTATATTAACCACTTGCCTACTGGGTACTCCTACCCCCTTCCTGTCCTGGCCAATTTTCATCTTTCTGCACTGTTACCCTTTGAATGACAATTGTGCGGTCATGCCACATTGTACCCATCTTAAATTTGTATCAGTTTTTTCAGACAAATAGAGCTTTCTTTGGGTGGTATTGACTTGCTGCTGTGAGTTTTACTTTTTGCTCGATAAACCACAAAATAGCTCATAATGAATAAAAGGCTGTTTATATTATAACATTTGGTAAACTGGTAATTTAGCAACACTGATGTGCGTTGATGAGGCGGCACTGCTGGCCACAGGTGGGCGGAACTGTTGGGTGGCACTGGTGGGCACTGATCATCGGGGCCGACCCCTGCTTTGATAACTGCTGGTTCTCGGCAGTACTTTCCACACATTCTGACAGCGTGATGAAAGTGCAGCCAAGACCCGGCAAATGCATTTCCCGGTGATCAGCGTGTCATTGGACATGGCTGATCACATGGTAAAAAGCCGCTGTGATTGGTCTTTACCACATCACGTGATCAGCTGTGTCCTTAGGACACAGCAATCACGGAGAGCGCGTTCTGCCAGGATGTCATATGACACCCTCCCAGAGCTGCCTGGATGCAGTGTAGCGTTATTCGGCTATCTGCGGTCGCCAAATAGGTAACCAGCTAGGCCTTCATGGCTAATCTTTGAATATCTGGACATGTATACTGCGTATAATGCATTACATTCTACAATGTGTTGGTGTACATGGTATTACAGTGTGCAATGTGTTGCTGGATTCTGCATGACAGTGGACAGCGTATCACAGTGTGCAATGCATAGCTCCAGCCTGCATGACAGTGTACAGTGCATTACAGTCTACAATGTGTGGGTGTACACGGTATCACAGTGTGCAATGCGTTGCTCCATCCTGCATGACAGAGTACAGTGCATTACAGTCTACAATGTGTGGGTGTACACGGTATCACAGTGTGCAATGCGTAGCTCCAGCCTGCATGACAGTGTACAGTGCATTACAGTCTACAATGTGTGGGTGTACACGGTATCACAGTGTGCAATGCGTTGCTCCATCCTGCATGACAGAGTACAGTGCATTACAGTCTACAATGTGTGGGTGTACACGGTATCACAGTGTGCAATGCGTAGCTCCAGCCTGCATGATAGTGTACAGTGCATTACAGTCTACAATGTGTGGGTGTACACGGTATCACAGTGTGCAATGCGTTGCTCCATCCTGCATGACAGAGTACAGTGCATTACAGTCTACAATGTGTGGGTGTACACGGTATTACTTTGTACAGAGTATTACAGTGTGCAATGCGTTGTACACTGCAGTGTGCACTAAAGCATTTTACACTCATGCACTGTACACACTAACGCATTTGACATTTCTAGTGTGCAATGCGTTCGTGTGCAATGCCTTGGACAGTACAATGCATTTGCAGTATTGGTGTATGTTTATTAAGCACAGATAATTCATCTGATTTTAGTTATCAAGGAGAAGTCTTCTCTGTCCCCCTGTTTATGAGGTGGAGGACAATTGTTTTCCGAAGAGGAGAGGAGACATTTTTTCAAGGAGATCTGTATAGATTTCCAGAGATATGTGTAGATGGTTGAGGGGCTGCATGTGATCTCCGGAGATAATTGTGATTAATGATCACCTGAGTTAAACCAGTGAATGAAAAGTGTAAAAAAACATGGATTGAAAATAATCTGCACTGACCACTGTGCTTTGTCAAGCCACATATTGGCACATTCTGGTGTCACACAGATGCGATGTGAAATTTGCAGTGTTTTCTGTGCAAGCGCTGCACCGCATCACAACCGCAACCCCTTCATGCCACCTGCTGCGGCTTTCTAGGTGAAGTTACCAACACACCAATATTGGTACACAAAGCGTATTGCGATTTGCCAAATTGGATGGCATGCCTATTCACACCCATGTGCATACCCTGAAAAATGGTCCTGCACATTTTTGGCCCGGATGCGGTGCAATTTGAGGTGTGCAAAATGTTTGTCTCTAATTGCAACGCACACAAATTGCATGTGATTTGCCCAGGAGTGCGGTGTTAGACCACAATGCATGTATGTGAAGCCAGAATAAAAGGATGTGGATTTTGTCTATTTTTACTTGCGCATGTTAACATTATGTAAGTGCATTTTTCTTCTGTTTAACATGCTATAGAAATGCAACATGCATTTGGATGGAGTGTTTTTGTATGTGCATTTTGGAAGTATTCTAAACACACATTGACCCTAGGGCCACACCATATCTTATGCAGGCCATAGATGGGTCGAAAATCGGCCGATTTTTCGGCCGAAAATAAAATCGGCCAATTTTCGGATCGTTAGTGGGCTATTTGTTCGGCCGTTTTTCGGTATTTTGGCAGATTTTTTTTTTCGGTAAAGTTGGAAAAAAACGGCCGAATTTGCCGATCGGCCGATTTTCGCGGCAATGATGGGCAAATCGGCCGATTTTTTTACTGATAAAAAATCTGCACATGAGCAGTGACCTGCAAGAGGAAGACAAAAAGAAGAAAAAGAAGAAGAGGATGATGATGATGAAGATGATGAAGAGGATGATGATGAAGAAGAAGAAGAAGATGATGAAGAGGAAGAAGAGGATGATGATGAAGAAGAAGAGGAAGAAGAAGAGGAAGAAGAAGGATGCAAAATGAGAGGAATTCCAGTATGGCAAAAAGTGTCCCTGCAGAGAGCTCCGCTATTTCTTTGACAGTTCCTTGACATTTACAGCGGTTGCAACATTGTATCTATTTGTTTCCGAATAAAAACATCTGTATCCGAAATGGATACAAATACATTGTTGCAACCGCTATAAATGTCAAAGAACTGTCAAAGAAATAGCGGAGCTCTCTGCAGGGACACTTTTTGCCGGCTGTAGACGGGATGAAAATCGGCCGATTTTTTTTTTACCATTGCTGGTAACGTCGGCCGCTTGAACAACCGATTTTTCATTTTTTAAAAGAAAAATCGGCTGTTTTTCTCCCCGTCTATGGCCTGCATAAGCATTAGTGTGCCTGGGGGAGGGGGGGACCTTTGGCCTTTCCAAACACAGTAGATGCTCCAAGAATGTTTCCTTGAACTCTTGAAATGGTTAAAAAGGAAAGACACTCTAGATAGCCTGCACTGAGAATTGACTGTCATGATGACTTATCAATGATTATTTGCTCTCATTTTTCAGGAGTGGTACTGCTTGCGGTTGAAGCTGGTAGAAATCCACCTTCATGTCCTCCACTCACCTTCACTTGTGGCCAGTGGATATTTTGTGGCCGCAGGCAAGAACTGGCATCGAGGACCTGCATAATGACCCTGGCATGCCAGAGGTGGTTTGGAAGCAGCACAGCAATTTGACCATCCCTTTCCTCTATGTTGGTTTTAGGGTGCAGCATTGCTTCTCGTTCGTGAACGGACTGTCGCCGGATATCAGAGTCCCCATATTTTCAAGATATGTTTTAGCCATGTTGGCTTATTTTTATGTTATTTTCCAAGTGTGTCGCACCTAACCGCACAGTAGTGTGGTGCCATGCGTATTTGTGGCTGTGAATGGGGCTGTTTTTAATAGACGTGTGTAGGTGCAACAACGTTTTCATCATGGTACCTGCGCACATCTACATAGGGCATTGCATTTCTTTGCTGTGCTGGAAAATGTGTGTTCTTGCATGCGTTTCTGCACCACCAATGGTGTGAACAAGTCCTAAGGGCTGGTCCACACTATAGAAACAGTCTAGATGTGTTCCTGATGGGTTTTTTTCATGCCCTTTTGGCATGCATGTTTAGTGTGTTCCAGTACATTTTGGATGCGTTTTGGACATGTTTACATTGCATTTTTGTATCCCTTCCACTTATTTTTTTCTATTTTCTTTGTATTCAATGTAGTTAGGGACATGTGCGTTTTAGTACATTCAAGGACGTTTCAATGTGTTCCAGTACAGTTCTGTGCAGAAACAATGCAGCGCTGATGTGAACTATGACATTGACAACCATATAACCTTCTTTCTGTGCGTTTGTGATGCTGAAAAAGCAACTGAAACACATGTAGTGTGAACTGGCCCTAAAGGTTATTAGAGGTCAGGGAACAGGACTGACCAGGAATTGTGAATTCAATCAGACTAGTGGTGAGATACAATCAGCAATTGTATAATAATGTGAGATCTGAGCTGTAGCTGATAGAAAATGAGACACATTCACTTGATCAGTAAATAGATAGTTAAAGAGTGGGGCGGTGATCCATAGATTTGCATATGGGACAGGTGATGATGGGGTGGGGGAGGGGGTCAAGTTGTATAAGGAGACAGATTTAAAAGAGAAAAAAGTTACAATGAAATATACACGGCATGAAACTTGCACATGACCTAATTGGCAGAAGAACAGTACGCAAGTAACATTCATCCACTTTCTAGTCACTAGGCAAAATCATAATTGATTGATCAATATTCCTGCCACAACCCAGAAAATTGATCTCCATTTTTTTGGGATGTTGCCAAGACTGGGATTAGAACCCATGACCCAAGTGCTGTAAGTTCTGAGCTCTAACCACTAAACCACTGTGGGAAACACAGTTTGAGCTATAATGTAGAATAGTTACATTGTTTAAAAATGATAAAGCGAGCGCTGGTCAAATGATATAGACTAGTAAAATGGTATTACACAAGATAAATATAACCACGAACAGTAGTGCATGAACTCGTGAAAGGTCATCCACCCCTGTGACAGTGTACTACACTATTGAGCACCTTTCTGGCTCCTGTGGCTGAGCTAATTCCTCCCCAGGACCATTTGGGCACCCACCCTGATGGATGGATGGAGCTGGATGACTAACCCATAGCTGCCAGCATACCGCTGCACCCCCAGATGTGCGATGTGTATAACCCATGCACATTAATACTTTTTTTCTGGTGAGTGTAGACCAGTCCCAAGGGTGGTTTACCTTTCACGAGTTCATGCACTACTGTCTGTCACGGAGAGACCACACGTGCCATTCATAGGCACTCTCTGAGTTGGTACTCTCACACGAAGGACATTCCATTATTCAGGAATGATTCTATGAACTTATTTTAGCACGATTTACCAGTTTACATCATTATTGCAATTCTTTGCACTTTTTGGTTTTTACATGCGTTCATTATTGATCACATGCATTTATAGCGCTGCACTTGTCTTTAACATAGAATAGTTATGTGATTAAAGAGAATGAAGATATATAACTATATTGGGAAATTAGAAGTATATAAATTATTTGAGATATAAGTGTGAAAAATTTGAAAATAAAATGTATGACATTCATTAGTAAATGCAATACTTTCCTGATCATTTTGGAGAAACAGCCAAAAAAAAAATAGCAAAAGAGAATTTTCAGAATGTAATAGTACAGCTGTATTAGAATTTTCTATCAGAAAGACGCCAATGTTAATAAAGCCCGCGCTTGTGCGCCATCTAGCGAATATATCTGGTATTGCACCTAAAAATGTGCCAGAGGGGATACCACATTCACTAATGGCAAAGTAGTCAGTAGACGCTCGTTAATGAGCTTGCTAGACGCTGGTCAGACCACTGATTGATTGACCGGAGTCTGCCTGAATGGTCAGTCTCTGCTAATACACTCACATCTCAGTGAATCAAGGCCTATTAGTCAGTGGCTAAAAAGCAAACGCCCATGGCAGAGGTCTAAAAGGTGTTCTGCACATGCTCAGTTCTATCTGCCAAAGACACTGCACGGGCGTCTAGATTTTTACTGTGTCGATTTCCTTGAAAAAAACGATTTTTAACACATTCTTAATTTTTTTGGAAATAGCAGATATTGTTTAAAGTGAAGTCCTGATATTTGGCAAAGCAAATTTCTAAGTGAACATGTCTCTACAGTGATTTTTCATGGTGTTAGACGTGCTTCTTAGCAAGTCTGCTTTTGTGAGTCTGATTCCGGGCGTGTGTCTTTTTGTGAATTAGATTGGGCGTCTGCTTATGGGCTCTGGTCAATAGTGAATTAGGTTGCAGGGTAAAAAATGGACGGACGCCCATGAAAATTTGGCTTAAGCCCATAAATATGCGCCCACGCCCAATAGTGAATCAAGGCCCTAGTGTCATCTGCAAAGACTGAAATGGTATTTATAATCCCAGACACTATATAATGTATAAATATATTAAAAAGTAAGGGTCCCAACACTAATCCTTGGGGTACACAACTAACAACCCTAGACCATTCAGAGTATGAATCGTTTACCACTACTCTTTGAATACAATCTTTTTGCTAGTTTTCTATCCATTTACATACAGATTTTTTCAAGCCATAGACTCTACCTTACACATTAACCGTGTGTGGGGAACTGTGTCAAAAGCTTTAGCAAAATCCAAGTATACCATATCCACCGCCACCCCTCTGTCCAAGGTTTTGCTCACCTTCTAATAAAAAGAAATCAGATTTGTTTGACAACTTCTGTCTTTCATGAATCCAAGCTGTCTGTTGCTTAAAATATTTTTTTCCAGCAAGAACTCATCTATGTGGTCGTTTATTAAACTCTCCAGTATCTTCCCAACTCTAGAAGTTAAACTAACAGGTCTATAATTACTTGGTAAAGATTTTGACCCCTTTTTAAATACTGGTACCACATTGCCCTTACGCTAATCCAGTAGTACTATGCCCGTCATTAAAAAGTCCCTAAAAATGAGAAACAATGGCTTTGAAATGGCAGAGCTCAACTCTTTAATTTATAGAACATTTGTTTAGCTTATTACATGAAAATAAGGTTAATATAACTTAGATTACAAAATCTTCAGTTTTACTCAAATTAGTTGATACAAAAATGAATACACCCCACAACAAAAACTACTCCATCTAGTATTTTGTATGACCTCCATGATTTCTAAGACAGCACCAAGTCTTCTAGGCATGAAACATGACATATTGCTACATCTATCTTTTTCCATTCTTCAAGAACGACCTTTTTTAGAGCCTGGGTGTCAAGGTCCTACCTTTTCCCAGAGGTTGTGCTGCTCCATGTGCTGGCATCCATCTTGGGTTTCTGCAAAGAGCATGGTGGGAGTCTTTTATGCCTTCAGGCCTCTGAGGTCCATCCCCCAGAGGGGTGTGGTTGATTACATATAAGTCTGTTGTCCGCACATGCCCTTCGCATTCGTGTCTTGTGTGTTAGTGTTGCAATAGCTCTGTGTATACTCACGTGACTCTCCTGGAATCTGACTCTGCTTGTGACTAGACAATTCTCTGCATTTTCCTTTGATCTGACCTCCCGTTGCTGAACCCGACCTGTGACCTGTGATTCTTGTCTACTGTTCTGTACCGTTTGTCCCGTTGTTGTCAACCCGGCCTGCCCGACTACGCTATTGTCTGATCTGGTTCCTACCAGCTACACGCCATTGGCGGCAGCCATTACCGCAGCTGGGGTGTCTCCGGGGCCGCGACCTGGTTCCTGGCTGCGTCAAGTCCATCCCCACCATCAGGTGCCCTAGTGAAAGGCAGCCTGGGACTTAGACTCCGCACCCTGAGGGACTCCGGTCTGTGGGTGATGGTCCTGCCCTGACATTACACGAATGCCATGAATCCTGACGGTGCAGGTACGCCTTCGCTTCCCATGTTAGTCGCCAGACTTGATCAACAGGATCTCCTGTTGGATCAGTTCGCTCAGGCATTGCAGACTCTGCTTGCACACACCGCGCACCTTACTCCTGGTATTATTAGGCCGGTTGTCACTCCGGTGGTCGCTCCCGCTGCTGCTCCACTTGTTGCGCCTACCGCCGCAACTGTTGCGGCACCCACGGCGCCCAGAGGTATGACTGGTTTCCTAATCTCGCTGCTCTCAGACAAGGCCTTGGCCTGGGCAAATCCCTTATGGGAGAGGAATGACCCGGTGATTCATGAGTTTTCCGGTTTTGTCGACGCCTTCCGTAGGGTATTCGACGTACCGGCTCGTTCCGCCTCGGCTGCCAAGCTGCTCATGTCCATGCATCAGGGTTCATGGACCGTTGCCGAGTACGCCATAGAGTTTCGTACCCTGGCGGCAGAGGTGGGTTGGAACAATGAGGCTCTGGTGGCTGCTTTTTCTCATGGTCTTTCTGATGAATTGAAGGATGAGATTGTAGCCAAGGAACTGCCTGTGGAGTTGGAGGCACTCATTTCCTTTCTGATCCTGATTAACACCAGGCTCAGGGAGAGGCCTTCACTCAAGAATGCCTGCGGAGGCCTCCCAATCGACTGGCACCTGCGTTTTCTGTCCCACCCGTTCCTCCCTCTCCTCCCACGCCTCCTGGGGATGGCTTGTCTGGTGGTGAGCCCATGCAGCTGGGGTTTGCTCGCCTTCCGAGGGAGAACGGACCACCCGGCGCCGGGAGGGTCACTGTCTGTACTGTGGCCTTGGTGGGCACTGTCGACAGTCCTGTCCGGTCCATCCGGGAAACGCTCGCACCTGAGATCCTGTCGGGGACAGATTTTGGGTGGAGTCTCCTCGTCCCCGGCATCCAGCAAAGATAAACCACTGATCACCGTTGTCCTCTCTTGGGCGGAGGGCTCGGTGACGGCCCAGGCGTTGGTAGATTTTGGGGCCGGCGGGTTGTTTATGGACAGCTCTTTTGCTGCCCAGCACTCCATTCCCCTGCAGGCTCGAGTTACCCCATTGGTTCTCGAGGCGATAGATGGCAGGCCCCTGCAACCGCCGCAGGTTACCCACGAGACTCTGCCGGTTGAAGTAGCTATTGGGGCTGTTCACAGGGAGTTGGCCTGTTTTCAGGTAATTTCTTCCCCGCACTATTCTGTGGTTTTGGGGTATCCCTGGCGCCAGAGGCACAATCCAACCTTTAATTGGCGAACGGCCGAGATTCTCTCGTGGTCTCCACAGTGTGGGGCCAGGTGCATCCGTGGGCCGGTTAAGGTGTTGTGTGCCTCCTCGGACTCTGCGTTGCCTACCGACTATGGGGAGTACCTGGACGTGTTTGATAAGGTACGCGCTGGTGCCTTACCTCCCCATCGTCCTTACGACTGCGCCATATCCTTGCAACCCGGTGCCACTCCTCCGCGTGGCAGGGTGTATCCTCTCTCGGTTGCGGAGAATAAGGCCATGGAGGAGTACGTTGCGGATGCGCTTTCCCGGGGGCACATTTGTAAGTCTACTTCCCCAGCAGGAGCGAGCTTTTTATTCGTAAAGAAGAAGGGTGGTGAATTGAGGCCTTGCATCGATTATAGAGGTCTCACTCGAATCACCATTAAGAATGCCTACCCAATTTCATTGATTACTGAGTTGTTTGACCGCCTTAAGGGAGCAACAGTCTTTACCAAACTCGACCTTAGGGCGGCTGTACAACCTCGTACGGATCAAACAGGGGGATGAGTGGAAGACCGCGTTTAACACCAGAACCGGTCACTATGAATACCTGGTGATGCCCTTCGGGTTGTGTAACGCACCCGCGGTCTTTCAGGAATTCATAAATGATGTCCTTCATGACTTGTTGCAGCAGTGCGTGGTGGTTTACTTGGTTGACATCCTGGTTTACCCTGCCTCCATGGAGTCCCATATCCAGGATGTTAAGCGGGTGCTGCAACGATTACGTGAGAATGAACTTTTTTGTAAACTCGAGAAGTGTGAATTCCATCGATCCCAAGTTGCCTTTTTGGGCTACATCATTTCTGCGGAGGGATTCTCCATGGACCCTCAGAAGGTTGCGGTGGTTCTGCAGCAATCTCGTCCCAATGGTCTTCGGCCCATTCAGCGCTTTTTGGGTTTCGCCAACTATTATCGGAAGTTCATTAGGAACTTCTCCACGCTGGCAAAGCCTCTCTCAGACCTAACCAAGGGCAGTAATCCTCATGAGTGGCCATCCGAGGCCATCGTAGCTTTCGAGGCTCTGAAATCCGCCTTCGCTTCGGCTCCGATACTGTCTCATCCCAATCCTGGGTTGCCCTTCATCCTCGAGGTTGATGCATCCGAGATGGGAGTAGGCGCTCTCCTGTCTCAGTGTCGGTCGCCCGATGGACCCCTACTTCCCTGTGGGTTCTACTCCAGAAAGCTTTCCACTGCAGAGTGCAACTACCAGATTGGAGATAGGAAGTTGTTGGCCATCATTCTGGCTCTCAAGGAATGGAGGCACCTGCTCGAGGGCTCTGCGGTTCCGGTCCTCATTCTTACCGATCACAAGAACCTGACGTATCTTTCGGAGGCCAAGAGATTGACTCCCCGTCAGGGCAGATGGGCCTTGTTCTTGTCGCAGTTCAACTATGTGGTTTCCTATTTGTCTGGTTCCAAGAATGCTGCTGCGTACCTACCATAACTCCAAAACTGCTGGGCATCCGGGGAGGAACCAGTTGTCCTGGGTAGTCTCTCGTTTATTCTGGTGGCCAACTCTCCGTGCCGACATCTTATGTAGCGACATGTTCGGTCTGTGCCCAGAATAAATCTCCACGGCATCTCCCATGGGGCCTTCTGCAACCCATTCCCAATGGGGATTGTCCTTGGTCACACCTGGGCATGGACTTTATTGTAGACCTCCCGGTGTCTCGGGGTCATACGGTCATTCTCATGGTCGTCGATCGTTTTTCCAAAATGTGCCATTGTGTTCCGCTCAAGAGATTACCAACGGCGCAAGAACTGGCCACGGCTTTTTCCAGGGAGATTTTTCGTCTGCATGGGTTGCCCAGGGTGATTGTCTCGGACCACGGGAGTCAGTTCGTGTCCAGGTTCTGGCGCGCCTTCTGCTCCCAGTTGGGTATCAGGCTCTCCTTCTCTTCGGCCTACCACCCGCAGTCCAATGGGGCTGTGGAGCGTTCCAACCAGGCCTTGGAACAATTCCTTCGTTGCTATATCTCGGACCATCAGGACGATTGGGCCGATCTCCTGCCTTGGGTGGAGTTTGCCAGGAACTCGGCTGTCAACTCCTCCTCCGGGATGTCTCCTTTCATGGTCAACTATGGGTTCCAACCTGCGGTATTACGTGAGAAGTTCTCACCACAGGACATTCTGGCTGTGGAGAACCATCTTGCTGCCCTGCGTCCTTCATGGGGGCAGATCCAGAAGTCCTTGAGGGACTCAGCACAGCGGTTCCAGGCTGATCGCAGACGGCTGCCCGCTCCTTCATACCAGGTCGGCGATCGGGTGTGGTTGTCTACTCACAACCTCAATCTTCTGGTGCCCGCACCCAAACTGGCTCCCTGTTTTGTTGGTCCTTTTCGCATCCTCCGCAAGGTGAATCCGGTGGCCTATGCCCTTGCCCTTCCTCCTGGGATGCGGATCTCCAATGTCTTCCATGTATCCCTGTTAAAGCCTTTGGTCTGCAATCGCTTCACTACCCCTCTGCCTCGGCCCTGTCCCATCCGGGTTGACGGTCATGAGGAGTATGATGTGAGCCGGATCCTGGACTCTCGATTGGTGCAGTTCCTGGTTTATTGGCGCGGTTATGGTCCCGAGGAGCGTTCATGGGTTCCTTCCGCGGATGTTCATGCTCCTGCCCTCCTCTGCGCTTTTCATACCCGCTTTCCTCAGAAGCCTTTTGTTGAGCCGTGGAGGGGGAGGGGCCCTTGAGGAGGAGGTACTGTCAAGGTCCTACCTTTTTCCAGAGGTTGTGCTGCTCCATGTGCTGGCATCCATCTTGGGTTTCTGCAAAGAGCATGGTGGGAGTCTTTTATGCCTTCAGGCCTCTGAGGTCCATCCCCCAGAGGGGTGTGGTTGATTACATATAAGTCTGTTGTCCGCACATGCCCTTCGCATTCATGTCTTGTGTGTTAGTGTTGCAACAGCTCTGTGTATACTCCTGTGACTCTCCTGGAATCTGACTCTGCTTGTGACTAGACCATTCTCTGCGTTTTCCTTTGATCTGACCTCCCGTTGCTGAACCCGGCCTGTGACCTGTGATTCTTGTCTACTGTTCTGTACCGTTTGTCCCGTTGTTGTCGACCCGGCCTGCCCGACTACGCTATTGTCTGATCTGGTTCCTACCAGCTACACGCCATTGGCGGCGGCCATTACCGCAGCTGGGGTGTCTCGGGGGGCTGCGACCTGGTTCCTGGCTGCGTCAAGTCCATCCCCACCATCAGGGGCCCTGGTGAAAGGCAGCCTGGGACTTAGACTCTGCGCCCTGAGGGACTCCGGTCTGTGGGTGGTGGTCCTGCGCTGACACTGGTTGCTGGATGGAGAGTGATGTCTCTTCATAATTCCCCATAGGTGTTCAATTGGGTTCAGATCAGGAGACATACTTGGCCACTGAATCACTTTCACCCTGTTGTTCTTCAAAAAATGCAACAGTTGCCTTGAATGTGTGTTTTGGATCATTGTCATCTTGGAAAAGTGCACAACAACCAAGGGCACAAAGTGATGATGGCATGCAGCTCCCTGACACCAGCAGTACTCATGCAGCCCCACAAAAGGACACTGCCACCACCATGTTTCATTGTAGGCACCATGCATTTTTCTTTGTACTCCTCACCTTTGCAACGCCATACAGTTTTGAAGCCAGCAGTTCCATAAACAATTATCTTGGTCTCATCACTCCAGAGTACAGAGTCCCAGTAGTCTTCTTTTTCTGCATGGGTCCTAGCAAATTCTAGATGGGCTTTTTTGTGAATGGGCTTTAGGAGAGGTTTCCTTCGTGGATGACACCCATGCATGATATTCCTCTGCAGTGTATGCCATATTGTGTCACAGGAAACAATCACCCCAGTTTGGCTTTCTTCTTCTTTAGCTAACTGAGGTGAATTTGCATGGCGATTTTCTTCAACCCTTTTTTTATCAGATGTTCCTGTCGAAGTGTTAACTTCTGTGGATGGCCGGGACGTCTCTGTGAGATGGTTGCAGTTCCATCTTTGTTAAATGTTTGTATCAATTTTGCTACAGTACTCAGACTGATAAGTAAAGCTTTGCTAATCTTCTTGTAGCCTTCACCTTTTTTGTGTAAAGAAAGTAATTGCTTTCTCAGGCCTTGTGACATTTCTCTTTCATGTGGTGCCATTGCTGACAGTATGAAATGGGAAGGGGTTTTCTTTGTTAAGTAACACTTTTTTGTAATAAACTGTCTGCTGGACATCTGTTTAATGAATAACTAGACTCACCTGTAATTCTTGTTAAAAAGGATTTTGTTGTCTAAAATTTAGCTTTGTTCCTAAGACTTTCATTGGGGTGTATTCATTTTTGCAGCATGGTCTTGAATGAATTTGTTAGGAAAAATACTTTTTTTATGTACAAATCTTGTTTGCAATCAATGGCCCGCATTTGTGGGCTATATATTTAGAGTATAGTGTCCCACAGAAAATGTTGATTATGAAAGGGAAGTAAAGGTTTTCTGACAAATCTATTGGGGTGTACTCATGTGTGCTGAACACTGTATATTTCCAGTGGATGCCCTCTAAAGTTTTACAAAATTTGGGATGTGTGGTTGGAATTCTTCATGGTTGTTGCTGATATGGGATGAACTGAGATACATCCTATAATGTTGCCCTTCTAATGTTTTACTGTCTTCATGACCTTGATTAAGATCCTCTTGGTCTCCTGACTACCCCAGGGGCTAATGCCGAGAGCTGATTACCTTCCCCCTATAGGTCCTGCTTCTTCTCCTATAACTGCCAAGACCTTCTTCCATCAGTATGTCCTGTATACTTGAGTTAATAAGCTAGACTGAGTGAGCCGTTGTTATGTTTTTTTGTTATATTAAGTGAGCTGGGGAATGCACAGAGGGTCTGTTTTGTATCACCTTTTATTACTAAAATTGAATAAAAAGAAAAAAAAAAAAACTATCTTTCTGAACCGTACGGCCCGCTGTTTATGTACCTTATCTCCTATTACCAATATAGAAATCGTTTTAATTTTTCACTGTGACTAATGTTTATTCCGACTTATATCCTGCCTAACAATGGTCTGGATCATTATTTTGCTGCCTATTGCCATTTTGTGTCAAACAGTTGTTTAACATGTTCCCGCCCAGCCTATAGCAGATTGACGGCCGGGCAGTCCTCTCGTCCCTCTGAGTGATGTCCTATATGATGTCCTTCACATCGCGTGCACCACGGCAATCACTGACATGCTGTGTCCCTCGGACACAGTTCTTCCCCGCTCAGGGTAAAGAGCCAATGAAATTGGCTTTTTACCACATAATCTGCTCATAAATATAAACAAACAGTGCTAACTCACTGTTCCTGTCACCTGGGAACAGTGAGTTAACAGTTAACCCATTCATTTCTGTGCACCACACTGTACCTAATAAAGAGTACCTGTCAGTGCCATCAGTGGATCCATCACTGAACCTGTCAGTATAAAAGAGAGAAACAGCACCATCTAGGTGCAGCAATATAAGCAAATCATTTATTTCACAAAACTGGCAACTCAATAGTAGTAATCAAATGAGCACTTGTCAAACTGGTGTCAACTGCTGCGCAACTCCTGGTTAGTCCCACTGCAGACAAGTCTTCAAAGCACTGTCCTTGGTTGTGCTGGTGGTTCCCAGTACTTCCTGGTCCATATGGATCCTCAGGACAGGTGAGAGTGATGCCAGCTCCAGATTCAGCAGACTTAGAAAGCATTCAGAACATCCACGCTTCTTCATCAGGCCTGGGAGGGGGAAGGGCAATATATATTGGCAAATGATAGTGGTGGACTATAGGGCGCAGCCAATTCATGGAGAGACCCAAGTGTTATCATAGGTTAGTACAAAAAACATATCAAGCCTCCCTCTCTTAAACTAATTAGACAAAGCGCTCTTAAATTAAAATACAATAAATAAAATACAATAAATATATAAGGAGCCTAATAAGGGAAAAGTATGCAAATTAGGCATGTATCTCACTAAGCGATGTAACATGGAGACCAAAAGGGTCCTGTATCAATAAATATAAATGTTTGTACATAAACAGGTGATTCCATATTATTGAAAATGTGTATACAAAAATTCTAGATGATAATAATAATGCTACCTATGTCATTTGAAAGCATGAAAATAATGTAGAGAAAATAAAGGATAATACTATAATAAAAATCTTGGAAAGATGGTTAGCTACTGGAAATATTAGGAAATGAATGTAACTATGTATAAGCTGAAGCATTAGAGGTATCAAGTGAGTAGGTATAATCGTAGACTATATGATAATCGCTAGCTGGCACAAACAAGGCACATGGTGTACAAACAAACATGCAACATTTGTGTGGTCATCCAGAATGGATAAGTTAAAGAGAGATAAGTTGATGAAGGCGAATGGTGGAAAAGGTGTGATGAATATTGAGAGGTTCTTGGTTGTAAAATGTGTGTATGGATTAGTGGGAAGGAGAGCCTGGCAAGATGTATGTTGAGATATGCTAGGGGGTATGTGTTGAGAAAGTATAAGTTGTATGAAAGTGATTTGAGGAAACTGGTAAGCTTTGGTGCACGGTGGTTTTATATGAGAACTGAAAGAAGTATGAGGCGGAATGAATTGCAGGAGCTGGTTAAAGAAGTGTGGTGTGAAAGTAGGAAAGTGATGAGTATTTTGAAGAAAAGAGGAGTGGAGGTGGTAGGTGGTTTGAGTGAAGAACAAAGCAGGCAAGTGTGGAAGAATGTAAGTAATAAGGAGCTAGTGAATAGACAAACAGATGTTGCATGGATGATTGTTCATAGATAAATGCCCACAAGAGAAGAAGGCTGGTGGATAGTGAGATATGTCTGAGGGAGGGGTGTAGGTGTGTGGATAATGTGGAGCATGTATTCTGGGAATGTGAATATGCAAGAGAGGTGTGGAAATGTTTGATGAAAATGGTGAAGGAGTTGTCAGGTGTGGAGCAGATGACATTTGAGATAATGAAGTTTGGATTGTGTAAAGTTGGAAAAACTGAGGAAAGAGTGTTATGAATGTTGGTAAATTGTGTTAAGGAAAGTTTGTGGGATGTTCGTAATATTTTAATTTTCAGAAAAGAACTGAGTGTAAAAGAGTGAGTTTCCATGATCTGTGGAAGGCTCTACTTATATGCATACTGTGACTGTAGGAGATATGGTTTGGAGGAAGCACAAAAGGTTTGGAAATTGGGTGGGTGGAGGGAGTGGCGCGTTATGAAAAATGATGGCGGGTGTGAATGGAGGTGGGATATTTATATTGTCATGGATAGAGGATGTTGGGAATCTGTATATGTTAACACTATGGTATGACTTATGTGATGGATGGTGGTGTGGAAGGTGAAGATATATTAAAATGTAAGGCTGAGTTTTGTTATGTTGCCATTTGGAGGGTGGTGGGAGGTATAGGTGATGGATGGGTTTTGTTTTGGGGTTTTTTTGTGTTTTGATATTAATTTGTTCTTTTTTCATTTCAGAGTGATGCAAAGGTGGAGGGACAGCAGTGGAGGGAAAGCACAGTTTATTATTGTATATGTGGAGGGAAAGGTTTTGAGGGAAAGTATTTGTAATGTTGTGGGTGGGAGTATGTTTGGTATTGTGAATAATGTGAGTTTTTTTTATTTATTATACTATGTAAAATTTATTTAGGTGTAAATATTTTTAGGACCTGTTAAAAGAATAAAAAAAAACCCAAAAAACAAACATGCAGTATATGAATCAACTCTAGTGCCGAGTGACAGACAGGAGGGGCAGTGGAGGGGTCCCAAGTAAGGTCAAACGTATTCAGGCCAAGACAGGTCCTTCTCTAACCTTCTCTATCATCAAAAGGCATGTATCAGTGCCGTAAACCCAAGTGTCTCACGTGCAAGCATGTCCAACATGGACAGAGAGACTTCACCATGAAGGGTAAAACTTACACCATCCCTGAGTTTCACACCTGTTCATTTGAATATGTAGTCTACTGTTGCTCTTGTCCATTTGGCTTGCTGTATGTAGGCCGTACTATCTGGACCCTCAGGAAGAGGTTTGAGGAGCACTGTCGTTTTGTCAAGGATGGCATCAACAAACAGTGTTCCCAGGCACTTCCTGGCATTTCACCAAAAATCCTCTCAGGGTCTGATGGTCTGGGACAGCAAAGCCATATCCAGTGACCTTCCAACAGCAGAAAGTTTTGAATGTCTCTGTAAAAGAGATTTTGGATCTATAACTTGGACACTGTGGTCCCTGGTGGACTGAATGAAGAACTTGAAGTCAGCACAGTTCTCTAAATATTTTATGGATGCGACTCCTTAGCATTGCCTTCATTGTTCTCCCCCTTTTTTGGGAGGCAAGCTGACAGTCTTTTAGTGGTGGAGTTGTATGGGGGGTTCCACTGCCCCTCCTGTCTTTTGGTACTATAGTTGATCCACATGTTGCATGTTTGTTTGTACACCATGTGCTTTGTTTGTGCCAGTTAGTGATTATCATATAGTCTATGATTACACCTACTCACTTGACACCTCTAGTGCTTCAGCTTATACATAGTTACATCCATTTCCTAATATTTCCGGTAGCTGGCCATTCTTCTAAAATTCTTATTATATTTCTATCCTTTATTTTCTTTTGCTCTACATTATTTTAATTTTCATTCAAATGGCATATGTAGCATTATTATTATCATCTAAAATGTTTGTGTACACGTTTTCAATGATATGGAATCACCTGTTTATGTACAAACATTTCTATTTTTACATATCTATTTATTCATACAGGACCCTTTTGGTCTCCATGTTACATTCCTTAGTGAGATTCATTTCTAATTTGCATACTTTTCCCTTAATATCCTCTTTATATGTTTATTGTATTTTATTTATTGCAGTTTAATTTAAGAGCGCTTAGTCTAATTAGTTTAAGAGAGGGAGGCTTGATATGTTTTTTGTACTAACCTATGATGACACTTGGGTCTCTCCATGAGTTGGCTGGTCCCTATAGTTTTCCACTATCATTTGCCAATATATGATCTCTCTATGGCCTGATGAAGGAGCATGGATGTTCTGAATACAAGCCATGCTTATTACTGTTGGAGGTCCCTTGGATGGGACAACTGGGACACCCCTTGGTACTACTTGGATACCTTCAAGTTCATCAAGGAGCAGGGGCTGCAGGGAGTCAAGCCTGACTTGTGGAAGCCAAAGACAATCTACAAGCTCATCCGAGCCAGCGACATTTTGGAGTCGGTTCCAGGCCTGCCTTCAGACACCTGCAAGGTGGTCTGGAGGAATGTTTCTTCCAACATTCTTACCAACAGGCACAAAGACCTGGCATGGATGGCAATCCAAGGGGGGTTGCCTCTCAGGACATTTATGCATGCCAGGAACCTGAGCAGATACAGACACTGCCCCTTCTGCATCATCCATGAGGAAACGTCTTACCACGTTTTCTGGGAGTGCTCATTTGCTCAGGCCCTGCTGGGGGCCCTGGAACCTGAACTCAAAGACTTTGTACCACAGACAGCCATCACTCACTTTGGGGTGTTGAATGGACTATTCTGTGGAACTTTTTCCCTAGAGGACATTGACGGCACCTGGCGGGTGCTGTGTTGCTTTAAGGACGCTTTATGGTGCGCCAGTAAGCGCCTCATCCACCAGCGGGAGAGGATGTCCATTGAGGACTGTCGCAGACTGATCCTCAGTCTGCTCAGAGACTATACCTTGATGGACTTTAAGGAGGAAGAGGACGTCTGAAGATCCCCCCTTCCCCCTACTTCCCCTTGCGTGTCTTTGTCCCTTCAATAAAGCTTCGGGCCTGTGTCCCCTCCTTTTTCCCCTCCCCCCCACACACCAGATGCTTGTTGTATAGTGTAACATTCGGCTTTCGTTTTTGCATGATTTCGTGACATTAGGAAACGTACTGTGTATTAGGATGCTATGGTTTTTGGGGTAAGCGGCGTTATGCATGACTTGTTGGTCTGGGGATTCATCCTCCACGCACATCACGTCAGGCATCATACCGCTGAGCGAATGTATTTATTTCTGAATGTATTTATCGTATGCTTGGAACTGTATTGCAATGTGGTGCGCTGCGTCGCAGTACAGGGTGAGATGTACCCCAATTACAAGTATCATGTTGTTTTTTATACTTCTGTAATAAAAGTATCTTTTCATGCTTATTACTGCTGTATCTGGAGCGGATTAAAGGCTGGCCAAGATGGGATAGAGGGAGTGTGGCACTCCCTGCAGGTGTTTTCTATTGGAAGCAACCATGGATGGTATGGTATCTTGGTGAGCCCAGTTTTTGTCATAGCTGCTTTTCTTTTGGGCATACCAAGGCGGACTGCGTGATTAGGCAAGTCTGTCGAAATTGTTTCAAGACTGGTCACAAGATGGCTGATTGTACAAAACAGCACAAATGCCATTTCTGCGGCGAAAGCTCTCACCTGGCTCGGCAGTGCCAAGCCTTGATGCAGGAGAAGGTGAGAGTGGCAGCGGTTGACCCAAAGGTTGATATAAGTAGAGGACCTATAGCGGTACAGGCTACATTGTCCTATGCTGATGCTGCATGAGGCGTAAAATCTGAAGGGGGCGACAAATATACAGAGACAGGAGGATCCCGCCTCTGTGGACACTCCCCGTCACGCTACTGAGGAGGAGGGGGCTATCCTTCCTGATGGGGGTTGTGTCCCTGACACCTTGGTGGCAGAGGGAGAAGAGGAGGTGGTAGAGCAAGAGGAGGAGGTGGCCATGTCTACAGGTGTGGAGATGGAGATGGACCAGGCATCCTTAAAGAAGAAGAGTCCGAAGTCTCCTTCCCTGTCTGAAAAGATAGAACAGTTCTCTAGCAGTGTGAGTCCTGCAAATCCTGACCCTGTGGAAGAGTCCAATTCATCGGTTCAATCATTTGCAAGCTTGGGGACGATAGAAACCTTTCAGACTGTCACAGGTTACCGGAAGGCCCCAGCCATAGGGAAACAGAGGAGAACTGAGCCCAAGGATTAAATGAAGGGTGTTAAAACAAACGACCCCCCCCCCACAAAAGGTAGCCGAAGGACTAGATCAAGAGGTAGAAGTGCTGATAAGAGGTGAAGTGACCATACTGAGAAGCCAAAACCTTTTTTTTTAACCTCCATGCAGCAGATTATAATTGCTTCTATGAATGTAAGAAGCATTCGCACAGCCCACAGAAGAGCAGCCATTTTTAATTTGCTGGCAGCTTCTGCAAATTACATCATTTGCATCCAGGACTGCTACATGGAGGAAAAGCCAAGTACCCATGAATGGAAGTTTGGGGACACTGTTTGGTTCCTTGGTAAAGGGAGGAATAAGGGGATTGGGATCTTATTTAACAATAAAAAAATTTAAGTAAAAAAAAGTAGTAGACGTGGAGCAGGGGCGGTGTGTTTTGGTGTGGTGTGAGTTCGGTGGTGTGGTATGTAAAGTTTTTGGTGCATATGGGTCTACTAATAAGCATGAGAGGGTGGGTTTGTTTAATAAGTTATGTTTGCTTCTGGGAGGTGTAAGGGAAAATGGAGCAACCATTTCTAGATATAAATATGAAATACATTGGTATTGAATTAGATGGCCTAACAACCTATTTCCCTCTCCTGCTGGCTCAACATTTGGCACTTCACTTCTACTTCCAGTCTATTGTCTACAAGATTGTTGTCACAGCCTTTGAAGACCTGTCAAACATGATGGACATTTACATGTGAACAAATAATCACACCTCAATGAGATTACACCAAAGGACACTGGAGGTAACAATAACATGTGGACTATTCGCATCTCAATGAGTTACACCAAAGACACAGATGACTCTTCAAAGAAAGATCAGATAGCTAGGTACCACCCACTGTAGAGCATATAAATTGTATTAGAAATCCCTAGTTAGATAGAGCATTACTTCGCTTCTCGGCCTTTTGGCTAAGATCAAGTGTAGTATCGACCTTGCCTTTAGGGGTGTCCCTGCTTCCAGCTAGGACGTTGAGAAACACTTGTATCTATCCCAGCCATTTGGTCTGTGTGGGGTACCCTCTTCTCGGCCTTGTAGGATCGTTGATTAAATTCGGCTTCACCTGCTTGCTGCTATTGGGTTTGAGGCTTAGCCCCCACACAGAACGAGTTTGTGATCTTCCCCCCCCTTGTTCACTCTGCGTTACTACCTCCGGGCAGTAGACGCTCAATAGCCTTTTCAAAGGCTAAGCGAGAGTGAAGCCGCCGAGGAAGAAGAAGGAGAAAGAATCCGATCAAGATCTCTGGGAAGCCCTCCTGAGAACTCCTCTGCGACAAGATGGGGAAGAAACAGACCACCAAGAAGCCACAGAACGCCGCCACCGCCGCCCACGCCAAGACCCCGGGAGAAGCCCCCTCCGCCTCCACCTGTTCTGTGGAACTTTCTCTCTGGAGGACATTGACAGCGCCTGGAGGGTGCTGTGTTGCTTTAAGGACACTTTATGGTGCGCCAGGAAGCGCCTCATCCACCAGCGGGAGAGGATGTCCATTGAGGACTGCCGCAGACTGATCCTCAGTCTGCTCAGAGACTATTCCTTGATGGACTTTAAGGAGGAAGAGGACGTCTGAAGATTTCCCCCTCCCCCCTACTCCCCCTTGCGTGTCTTTGTCTCTTCAATAAAGCTTCGGGCCTGTGGTTTCCCCCCCCCCCCCTCCCCTTTCCCACATATACCTGATGCCTATTGATTGATTGCAATATCCGGTTTTTCGTTTTTGTGCATGCACTAGTATTGTTAGGTAACGTAATGTGTAGTAGAATGTTACAGTTTTTGGGGTAAGCGGCGTTATGCATGACGTGGTGGTCTGGGGATTCATCCTCGGCACATCACGTCAGGCATCATACCGCTGAGCGAATGTATTTATTTCTGAATGTATTTATTGTTTGCTTGGAACTGTATTGCCATGTGGTGCGCTGCGTCGCAGTACAGGGTGAGATGTACCCCGATTACACGTATCATGTTGTTTTTGATGCTTCTGCAATAAAAGTTAGATAGAGCATTACTTTGAATCCAACACTATGTATTGTTCTGCTCTCCCTGCATGGAGGTCTAGCTACATGCTTGTATAATAAACATCTACTTTTCAATCCGGCTTCAGCAGTCAAAATGTTACTGGAACCCATGAGTTTTGGGTTTCCCCGTCAGAGGGAACCTATGGTGGTAGTAGAAGATTGTAACTGTATTATAAGGGCAGGGGATAGGTGTGGTGGAGATGATGGTGGGGGAGGGGAGATTGATGCTTCTGGGAAAGAGTTTTTTTGATTGAAAAGATACTTTTATTACAGAAGTATAAAAAACAACATGATACTTTGTAATCGGGGTACATCTCACCCTGTACTGCGACGCAGCGCACCACATTGCAATACAGTTCCAAGCATACGATAAATACATTCAGAAATAAATACATTCGCTCAGCGGTATGATGCCTGACGTGATGTGCGTGGAGGATGAATCCCCAGACCAACACGTCATGCATAACGCCGCTTACCCCGAAACCATAGCATCCTAATACACAGTACGTTTCCTAATATCACTAAGTCATGCAAAAAAAAACGAAAACCGAATGTTACGATCTACAGTAAGCATCGGGTGTGTGGGGGGGGCTTCTGGGAAAGAGTTGGGGGATGTGATAAACACTTTTTTTTGGGAGGATGTTGGGAAGGGTGGATGGTTTATGTTTTTTAGTGACAGAGGTTTGTATGGGAGGGGAGTATGGAAACTGAATGAAAGTTTGTTGGATGATGAGGAGGTAAGGAATGAATATGCACTTTTTTTGACAAATTGAAGAGGAGAGTGAATGATTTTGAAAGTGTGGTTGAGTGGTGGGAATGGGTTAAAACAAGAGCTAAATGTTTGTTAAAAAAGGGTATGAGAAAGCAAAGAATGAGAGGAAAGGGTATGAGAGGTGGCAGCAGAGATTTGAATATTTAAATGAGTTAAGAATGCTGGGAGAGGATATGAGTCATGAGACTGAGGAAGCAAGAGACAAATTGAATGAATTTATGAAACAGAGAGGAAGAAATATTTTTTTCGCAAGCAAGAGCTGTTATGAAAGAGGAGGGTGAGAAGTGCACCAAATTTTTCTTTAACCTCGCTGGCGGTATTCCTGAGTGTAGCTTGGGGTAAAGTTTCAGTACCAAAAGCGGTAACCCCGAGCTACACTCGGGCTTACCATGCGGTGTTGCTCAGGGATTCCCTGCAGCGCTTATCTTGTCTTTCACTCCTGCGATGTGTCCCCTGCCATCTTCTCCGGCCGATACTGGGTTCCATGTTCTGGTCTCTGTGACGTCGGGATGTACAGGGACCGGAACCGGAGGCAAATTTGAAAGTTTTAAAAAATTTCATTTTTTTGTAAACGATTAATACATAGTAAAACATTGCTGTTTGAAACCATTTCACATACATTTTGTCCCTACTACTTTGTCCTGTGCCCTGCCTGCATTTTGACTGTTCTTTCTGCCTGGAAACTGGGAAAAGTCCATGGCGTCCAAAAAGCATCCCTTTAGGTCAAAATCGGTTTTAGACCAGCTAGAGAACAGCGATAGTGAATCAGAACCACTTGCAGAATTGAGTGATAATGATTTGTGGGGAAATTCGTCATCAGACACTGAAAACGATTCTGCGACTTTGCTCAGCGATGTACGAACTTGGCGCTATATTTCAAATTTCAGTGTTTTTGGTTTGATTATGTTATTGAATTTATTATATTATTTTTTATGATTATTAAATAATAATTTATGATTTCGTGTTTCAAGTTTTATCATATCCGGAATGTTTAATAGACTCTTGTTCGGACAGATTTCAGTGAGTTATTCCTAAAAATGACAGGCCTACAATAAAAAAAACTACATATTTTCATGCAAAATATTGGTACCTTTTTCAGCACCAAAAATCTGAAATAACATACCTCCGGGGAGGTTAACAAGGTGTATGGAGGGAGAGTTGAGCTGTTGAATGTAAAAAATGTTGATGGGGATGTAATAAGTGGTAAGGGTGGAGTGAGAGAGGGAGTATGCAAATTTATATGCAAAAAGTGTAAGGGATGAAAAGATGGAGGATGAGGTTTTAGAGCAGATTTGGGATTACTTGAATGAAGAAGATAAGAATGGTTTGGGTGATGAGATTGGGAAGATTGAAGTTGAGACATGTATGAAAAGTATGAAAAGAGGAAAAATGCCTGGGAGTGATGGTTTGCCTGTTGAGTTCTATTGCGTTTTTTGGGAGAAAATAGGAGAGTGGGTGTATAAAGTTTGTATGGAAGTCTTTTTGAGAGGAAAACTGTCTGATTCTATGCATGAAAGTATTATTGTTCTATTATATAAGAAAGGAGATAAGGAACATTTGAAAAATTGGAAGCCAATTTCTTTATTGAATGTGGATTACAAACTGACTGCGAAGGGGCAAGTATGTGCAGTGCCTGGTAGATCGATTGCAGAAAGTCTGATATGTCTAAGGAATGTGTTGTGGGATTGCAAGGAAAGGAAGCAAGTGGTGGCAGTTTTGGCTGTGGATTTATGATAGTGTATTGCATGGTTTTATGTTTAAGGTGTTAGAAAGGATGGGTGTGCCTGAGGGAATGGTTAAATGGATACAAATTTTGTATAATAATGTGATAAGTAAGGTGCAAGTGAATGGATGGCTGACAGAGGAAGTGCAATTAGAAGCGGGTGTAAGGCAGGGGTGTCCTGTGTCCCCTGTGTTGTTTGTATGTGTGTTTGAACCGTTATTAAGAATGTTAGCAAAAGACAAATTTGTACGGGGAGTGGAGGTACCTGGGAGTGGGGGAAGGAGCTTAAATTTAATTTGGTATATGGATGATGTGATGGTGGTATGTAAGAGCGTTGTAGGTTTGAGGAGGGTGAAATTGAGGATTGATATTTTTTTTGTGCAGCAAGTGGTTTTAGAATAAATATGGGGAACAGTGAGTGTAAATTAGGGTTTATAAAGGTGGTTGGAAAATATGTAAATAAAAGTAATAAAGAATGCAGCGCTACACTCAAATCATAAAAATATGTGAATGTGGGATCCCAAAATCTCATATAAATTAAATAAATGTGACAGTGTTAACAATTAATATTAATTAGTGCTTAATGAGCACTAATTAATATTAATTGTTAACACTGTCACATTTATTTAATTTATATGAGATTTTGGGATCCCACATTCACATATTTTTATGATTTGAGTGTAGCGCTGCATTCTTTATTACTTTTATCTATCATAATCACTGGTATATGATTTAATGTTAGCAGCTTCCGTTGGGATTTATACACACATTTATTTATATTTTTATTACTTTAAAACACTTGGGAGCGCAGGAGGTTCACACCACTACTGGAAAATATGTAATGGGTGTAAAATTGAACAATGAATTGTATGGGAGAGAAAGTTGGGAGGAAGTGTTGGTGAAAATACAAAGGAAAATACAATTTTGGTCCTTGAGGACCTTAAGCTTGGAGGGGACATCTTTAATAATCAAGGCGGTAGTATTACCAATTTTATTATTTGTGTTTCAGGTTTTTCCTGCTCCAAACAGAAATTTGAAAAAAAATAATCAGTGTGTTTTACGTTTCTGTGGGCACCAAAAATGGAGAAACTGAGGAGAGAGAAAGTGATGAAAAAAAGGATGAATGGAGGGAAAAATGTGGTAAATATTGAAAGATTTTTGGTGATAAAATATGTAAGTCAGTGTGTGAAAATAAGTAAGAAAGAGAATCTGGCAGGTTGTATGTTGAGATATGCTGGTGGGAGTATGTTAAGGAGATATAAGTTGTGTGAGGTGGATTTGCAAAAGCCAGTGTGTTTTAGTGCACCGTGGTTTTATGTTAGGATTGAGAGATGTTTGAGGAGGTATGAGCTGAAGGATGTGGGAAAAGAGGTATGGTGTGAAAGTAAAAAAGTGATAAGGGTGCTGGAAGAAAGGGAAAGCTTGGAGTTGATAGGAGGTTTAAATGAAAATCAGAGTAAGAAAGTATGGGTAAAGGTGTGTGATAGAGAGCTTGTGAATAAATAGAAGGATGTTGCATGGATGATTGTTCATAGGTGTTTGCAGATGCGAGAGTTTCAAAGAAGGAGAAGACTGGTTGATAGCGAGATATGTCCAAGGGGGGGGGGGGGTGTAGGTGTGTGGATCAAGTGACGTGGGAATGTGGTTATGCAAAAAAAGTATGGAAGGGTTTATGGAAACTGATTAATGGATTGACAGGGGTGGAGAATTTGATGTTTGAAATGATGATGTTTGTATTATGTAATATTGGGAAGAGTGAAGAGAGGATATTGTGGTTTCTAGTGAACTGTGTGAAAGAAGTCTTGTGGGATGTAAAGAATATTTAGATTTTTAGAAAGGAAGAGTTGTGCGTGATGGAGAGTGTTGGAATAGTCCGTGGAAGAATCTTATATGCCTACTGTGATTACAGAAGGTTGGGATATGAAAATGCCCAAAAAATATGGAAATCAAAGGAATGGAAAAGGTGGAGCACTTAAATATGCAAATAATGCACTGATTGACATGTGGGGTGGATATGTAAGTGGGAGGGATATGCAAATGAAGGGTGGAGGGTGGAGGTGTAAAGAGTTTGTTATGCTTGTGGGATTTGGTGAAGTGGGTGATGGGTAGGAAATGCTGATTTATGTAAATGTGTAGCTCCGCAGAGGATGGGTGATGCAACAGGACAATGACACAAAGTATACAAGTAATTCAACAAAACAATGGCTGCAACAGCACAGAATACGCCTTCTGGAGTGGCCCAGTCAGAGTCCTGACCTCAACCCGATTGAAATGCTGTGGCATGACCTTAAGAGAGCGATTCACACCAGACATCCCAAGAATATTGCTACACTGAAACAGTTTTTTGTGAAGCGGAGTGGTCCAAAATTACTCCAGATCGTTGTGCAGGACTGATCTGCAACTAACTACAGGAAACGTTTGGTTAAGGTTATTGCTGACAAAGGAGGGTCAACCAGTTATTAAGTCCAAAGGTTCACACACTTTTTCCTCCCTGCACTGTGAATGTTTACATGTTATGTGCAAATAAACCATGGCAACATCTAATGTTTGTGTAGTATTTTGTTCAGCAGACTGTGTTCTTCTATTGTTGTGACTTAGATGACGTTCAGAGCACATTTTATGCCCAATTCATGCAAAACTGCACGTAATCCCAAGGGGTTCACATACTTATTTTTGCAACTGTATGCCTGTCCTTTTCAATGGAGATGTCTCATAGTGGAGGAGTTAAAATTGTTTTTGGGCCTTATGTTTAACATGGGGCTTTACATGCCTACTAGTCCACCAACTCCATCCATCATATGCTCATTTATTCTGCTGTAATGTCCAGGTCATGCTATGATCTGATTATGCAATTCCTGCATTTCAATTGTAACTCACAGTGCCCTACCCACGATCATCCCAACTATGACTAACTATACAAAATCCAGCCCCTAATAAATTATTTTGCTAAGAAATTTGCAGAACTTTGTCCCTGAGCAACACACTTGTGTGGATGAGTCCCTTGTCCACTTCATTGGCTGGCTGGGATTCGAGCTATACATTCCCAGTAAAAGGGCCAGGTATGGACTGAAGCTAAACAAAGTCTGTGAAAGAGCTACAGGATACGTGCATGCCTTCCACATGTATAAAGGCAAATACTCCCAGCTCCGGCCCCCAATGTGTCCAACGTACATCGACACAAGTGGTAAAATCATCAAGTCTGCCCATTTTCTGGAACCTGTAGAATAAGAAAAACTTGGCCTGTGGTACCACCTGAAAAACAGGGCTTCCCACAAAGTTTAATAACCACAAGGCTACAAAGGGGGAAATCTTGTCCACTATCCACAATGACACCTCGGTGGAAATTCACAGACGACGAATTCCCATCCAAAAATCTGAAAATATCCATGATTATAATTGGTTCATGGGGGGGTGGATTTAATCGATCAGATGCTACAGGTCTATTTATCAACAAGTCCCTCTTCTGGTATAAAAAAATGTGCAATTCATTTTTTCCATTTAGCCATTTACAATGCGTTTGTCATCTATCAAAAGTCAACAGAAAGACCCACCATCTTCCTCAAATATATAGAAGAAATCATCACTGCCCTGATCTACCAGCAAGGATCCCCCCCCCAGAAAATATTCGCTCTGATTGTGTGAGCAGACTTCACGAGCAACATTTTCCATAAAACGTTTCACCCACAGAATCAGGAAGAAGACGCCAACAAAAATGTTGGGTATTCAGCAGAGGGGAAGTTAGGAGACACAGCAGTGTTCCCTTTATTTTTAACAGCCTGCCATTTCCATTTCTAAAATCTGTGCTGGTCATTTGCCTGCTGCCTTGACTGACCATGCCTCTGCCTTCTGTCTGAATTGTTTCTAAACCACCTTTCTGCCTTCCAACAGCACTGACCTTGGCCTGTTAATCGACAATGTTTTTTGCCTGCCGCTTGAACTGATCTTTTGCCCTGCTAGGGATGCAAGATAACACAGGGGTCCCACATATGTGAGGGGCTTCAGAGTAGAGGAAAACAGTTTTTGGTTTTCTGCTGCTTAGACCAATACTTTGACTGTATTGACCATATCTCTGCTGCTGCCTGAAATGACCCGTGACTTTCTATGGACCATGTTTCTGCATGCTGCCTGAACTAGTACTTGGGCTGTGCTGACCATATCTCTGTCTGCTAGAAAAAATGGGAGGTATAGTGAGCGCTCTTTGGTAAATAGCAGCTGAGACACTTAAGGTAACTACAGTAACCTTTGTAGTAATAATAAATGTAATGAAGTGCAGCGCTCAATAAATAAAAATAAATTAAATAAATAATGAAAAGTATATATAAAAGTAAAAGTTCTTGTGAAACAGATATCCCAATAGAATTGTGACTGGAATCAAATAGCAGAAGTGCACACTCACTGGAAGCGCATGGGGAATGCGCATGTAGGAATAATACTCTTAGGTGGTAATCTGTAGTATGCAGGTGGTGGGCATCCTTCTAGGGTCTGGTCAACAAGCCTGGAATAAATGTGGGATTCTGCTGGGTCCAGAGGTCCCCTTAAAGGATGGCTGGGCGCTCAGCCTGCATACAGGGCTCCCTCCTCTGGATGCTGGATATTATTCTCTGTAGGTGCAATAGCTCCACATTAGGAGCCCAAAAAAGGTGCCAAAATAGTGTAGTATTTTCCAATCAAGTTTTATTAAATATCAGCAAAATTTCAGGGCAGTAAGCGTAGTAAAACAGGTAAAACTGAAGATCCAATTAAAGTTAATGCAACACTGACCCTTTTAAAAGATGGCCGCCGGGCCTCCTCGTGGCTCCAGCGGCAGAATGACGTCACGCTCTGTACAGCTCCTCCTAAGGCCTTTTGTGCTAAGGCACATCATCAGAGGGGAGGCTGGACAGAGGCGTGACCGACATCAGAGGTTTATATAGGGAAAATGGCACGTGCGCAGTAAGCCGCCGCCATTTTCCCGGAGAATGCAGAGTGCGTACGCGAAGACGCCATTTTGCCGTGGGTCTGCAAATGCATAGAAGGGGAGGGAGTAATTCCTCTTCCGTCTCTTAGTGAGTAAATGGCGATAGATGCCACTGACCCCAGGGAAATGGGCATATTGTAAACAACACTAATATAATGCAAAAATAAATGCAAATGCGGATTTGTATTGATAACCCCAGGGAAGTATTATATCAAATACTGAGAATACCATAAATCACTAAAGATAGTGACATTAATAATTGGACTGACGTCATCAGTCCGTTGTGCAATATATAAGGCATATAAATACAAAGTGATGAGCGCATATGTATGTTTCTTAAAAACATCACTATTATATATTCCAGGTAAAATGTCATATAAAAGCATATATAAAGGTGATAACGGAATAAAGGTAATTTATAAAATAGGATCAGTGTGCTCATACTATCATACTAAGGTATCGGTATCACCCACCTACTGAACGACATATCAGACTGGATGTCGCTCCATTTCCTCAAATTGAACATTTCCAAAACCGAGCTCCTGATTTCCCCCCCAGCCCGCGCCCCCCACCCTCTCCATCACGTCCAACAACGCCACCATCAGTCCCACCCCGCAAGCCAAAGTCCTAGGTGTCACTCTAGACTCAAACCTGTCCTTCAAACCCCATGTCCAATTGTTGGCAAACTCATGCAGGCTCCACCTCCGCAACATCTCCAAAATACGTACATTCCTAACCCCAGACGCTACTAAACAACTCGTTCACTCCCTTATTATCTCACGTCTGGACTACTGCAACTCCCTTCTCACCGGCCTATCTCATCACAGACTATCCCCGCTTCAGTCTAGCCTGAACTCAGCGGCCAGACTCATCCACCTTACCAACCGCTCCGCTTCTGCCACCCCCCTCTGTCATTCCCTCCACTGGCTCCCAATTGCCCAACGCAATAAATTCAAACTACTAACACAGACATACAAAGACATTCATAATGCTGCTCCAAACTACCTCACCGACCTGATACCCAAATACCACCCAACCCGTACTCTTCGCTCCTCACAAGACCTCCTACTTTCTAGCTCCCTGGTCTCCACCTCCCACACCCAACTGCAGGACTTCTCCAGGACTTCCCCCATCCTCTGGAACTCACTACCCCAATCCATCAGACGGTCACCTACCCTCCTCACCTTTAGGCGCACCCTGAAAACTCATTTCTTCAGGGAAGCCTACCCCGCCCTTACCTAACAGACGATCTCCTCCACTCCTCCTACCACTCCATCCCCTACAGCCACTTCCTCCTGTACCACTATCCCCTCCCTCCTAGATTGTAAGCTCGAAAGAGCAGGGCCCTTGACCCCCTTGTGTTTTGTTTTGTTACTGTATTGTCTCATGTTCTGTCCCCCACTATAATGTACAGCGCTGAGCAAACCTTTTAGTGCTATATAAATACAGTATAATAATAATAATAACAACTAGAAAAACTACAATTTCTGGGGAAATTGTGTGAAGTGTTCTTGCCTCCACCAGTAGTCTACATCTGGACTGGGCAGAGTAACTTTATGGAGTGGGCAGAGTAACTGTGTGGAGTGTTTGGAGTGAGTAAAGATAGTAAACATTACACTAACCAATTGATCAAATGTAAAAAGTGCACATGGCAAGCTTGATAGAGTGAGAAATGCATTTCAACTTTTATTTTGCAGCTAACACTGTAGCTTTGGTCACTCTTCTGGCTGCTGACACAGCTGGGTTGCTATGGCAACTCACTCTAGTGCAAGCTGAGAGACACTTTTATAAACACACTGCTCCAACTTGCTAACTTCACTGGTGGTTGCCATCTTCAAATGATTGTAGTTTTAAAAGTATAAATCCTACAGCAAATAGCTTTATATTGTGAGAATCACAAGACCCAGACCTACATTTCGATGCATAGTATGTCTCTGAAATATTAAAAATGACGGCACAATCACAGTTTAAAAATGGCCCTTAAAATTTCAGGTGGCTGGGAGTGGAGATTCAATGAATGTCAATGGGAGGCATGAGTTGCAAACAAATGGTCATATTGTGAAAACTATCAGGACTATGGCTTAGCCGTGGACATTTTTAGTGGCAGCATGGATAGCTGAATGTTTTGATATAAGATTTGTGTAGGTGGGCTTTAAAATGAGGAAGTGATGGCAGTTTAGAAATCATGTCCTGATTTTTCATCTCACACTCTAGCTTTTGTCAGCTCACACTCTAGTTTTGAACATTTTGCCATTCATTCCTATGGGAAAAGTTCACCACAAAAACGGCGATATTTCGTGAACCATTCGGCAAAACGTTACACAAACTAACCCTGATGAAGTCACGACGCACGTGACGCAACGCGTCGGTTTGTCATTTCCAGTGACGTATGTCCGGACGCCGCGGCCATATTGGATTCTCCAGTACCATGCAGTCTTACCCATAGGATGTGGTAAAAAGCTCATTTTTAAAGGATGACAATGTGAGTGTATTACTTTATTGATTATACCTTTAATAAATGGAAATACTACACTATGGAAAGTTTGTATCTATTTTCATGAGTTGGAGTGGAGAAACGATGAAGGAAATGCAATAAGTAGTTTGCCAGAAAGGATATACCACTGAGGTGGAAAAAGCTGTGTGGCCCTGTGTGGGTCAAGAAAGGGAGGTGAGCAGGCATTGCTGCTATTTGGAGGATCCAAGTTTTCACTTAGAAGTGGAGAACACGTGTGGTTTTGAAGCACAGAGTCACATGCATGGATTTTTTCACTAATGATTTTGTATCTATGTAGATATGGTCTATTGATATAGAGCACTAATGGAAGTGAACAAATTAATATATCACATGTGATTTTTACTCACTGGTTAGTTTAATGTATTGTTTATTTTGATTTGTGGAATATATGCACTGTAAGTAGGTTTCACATTGTGTGTGTCCATTCACTTATTGTATATATATTTGGTTACACTATTCCACCTTCCCCCACTGGGGGGTGGTAGTAATATACTTGATATTAAGTTATCACATTTGGAAATGGTATATATTTTAGCACCACTTTAAGTGTATTTTCACTTTTATATAATTTAAGCGCTTCACTATTTTTTTCTTTATAATTGGACTTGGTGGTTTAAGTTGAGTGACAGCAGCTAAATAATAGATATTAATTTTCCCTATTGAGCGCAGGAGAATTTTCTTTATATCCACAAACTAATAGCACACCAATCGGGAACAATCCGCACGTTTCGGTATATTACTTGTCTATGCAGTGTAAAAACTGTGGGAGGAGTTAGGGTGGTAAATTTGGCTATAATAAGAATAAGAATATATATGTGAGATACCAATAAGTGCTCTTGCCATGCAAGAACACTTAAATACAGGTGAAACTCGAAAAATTAGAATATCGTGCAAAAGTTCATGTATTTCAGTAATGCAACTTAAAAGGTGAAACTAATATATGAGATAGACTCATTAGATGCAAAGCAAGATAGTTCAAGCCGTGATTTGTCATAATTGTGATGGATATTGCTTACAGCTCATGAAAACCCCAAATCCACGATCTCAGAAAATTAGAATATTACATGCAATCAATAAAACAAGGATTGTACATAGAACAATATCGGACCTCTGAAAAGTATAAGCATTCATATGTACTCAGTACTTGGTTTGGGCCCCTTTTGCAGCAATTACTGCCTCAATGCGGCATGGCATGGAAGCTATCAACCTGTGGCACTGCTGAGGTGTTATGGAAGACCAGGATGCTTCAATAGCAGCCTTCAGGTCTTCTGCATTGTTTGGTCTCATGTCTCTCATCTTTCTCTTGGCAATGCCCCATAGATTCTCTATGGGGTTCAGGTCAGGTGAGTTTGCTGGCCAATCAAGCTCGGTAATCCCATGGTCATTGAACCAGGTTTTGGTGCTTTTGGCAGTGTGGGCAGGTGCCAAGTCCTGCTGGAAAATGAAGTCAGCATCCCCATAAAGCTTGTCTGCGGAAGGAAGCATGAAGTACTCCAAAATCTCCTGGTAGACAGCTGCATTGACCCTGGACTTAATGAAGCACAGTGGACTAACACCAGCAGATGACATGGATCCCCAAATCAACACAGAATGTGGAAACTTCACACTGGACTTCAAGCATCTTGCAGTGTGTGCCTCTCCATTCTTCCTCCATACTCTGGGTCCTTGGTTTCCAAATGAGAAGCAAAAGTTGCTCTCATCAGAAAAGAGGACTTTGGACCACTGAGCAACAGACCAGGTCTGTTTTTCTTCAGCCCAGGTAAGACGCTTCTGACGTTGTTTGTTGTTCAGGAGTGGCTTGAAAAGAGGAATATGACATTTGACGCCCATGTCCAGGATCAGTCTGTGTGTGGTGGCTCTTGATGCACTGACTCCAGCCTCAGTCCACTCCTTGTGAAAGTCCCCAACACTTTTGAATGGCCTTTTCCTGACAATACTCTCCAGTCATCCCTGCTGCCTGTGCACCATTTTCTTCCACACTTTTCCCTTCCACATAACTTTCTATTAATGTGCTTTGATACAGCACTTTGGGAACATCCAACTTCTTTTGCAATTATCTTTTGAGGCTTTCCCTCCTTATGGAGGGTGTCAATGATGGTTTTCTGCACAACTGCTCAACAAACCCTTTGCAGGTGTTATGGCTTAATTAGCTGATTAGAGTGGGACACCTTGAGCCTAGAATATTGCACCTTTTCACAATATTCTAATTTTCTGAGATTGTGGGTTTTCATGAGCTGTAAGCCATAATCATCACAATTATGACAAATCACGGCTTGAACTATCTTGCTTTGCATGTAATGAGTCTATCTCATATATTAGTTTCACCTTTTAAGTTGTATTACTGAAATAAATGAACTTTTGCACGATATTCTAATTTTTCGAGTTTCACCTGTATATAAAATTCAAACAGCCAAAAACAATTAAAAACATCAAGTGCATATGAAAAGCACAGTTATGTGACAGAGAGATATATAAAATCCATGAAAATTATAAATATCTCAAAAAGCAATATATAAAGATATAAAAAAAAAATATAAAAAATATATAAAAAAATTTATATAGCGACTCCCAAGATAAAGATTGTTGATGATTATAACTACGTAATATATTCTCTAAAAACAATAATGGGAGTGACCATAAAACTACATCACTAAAAAATTTATAAAACATAATATAGACTAGGATAGGAATGAACCATCAGAAACCATATAATCTAAGGAAACATAAATATGAACATATACATATTCTGCAAGTATAGAGGAGCCAGGACAAGGGAAGGGAAGGAACCTCAGCTGTTGGCAATGAAGCAGTTAATGTCCACTTCTATATTATGCCCCAAGGGGTGTAATGTATTCAACTCGAAAACCCACTTGGTCTCTGCCTAAGAAATGGCTCTTGTTTTATTAACACCCCTCCAGTGATTATTGATGACATCAATACCCACGAATTTCAAGGATGATGGGTCCTTGTTGTGGTACAACCGGTAATGGTTAGACAGGGAATGCTCCCTAAAACCTTTTTTGATATTTGCTACATGTTCTCATAGGCAATCACATAAGTGTCTTGTTGTCCTGCCCACATATTGTTTCTGGCAAGGGCATTGTAGTAAATATACCACAAATCTGCTGTAACATGAGATAAACTGTTTTATGTCATAAGACTTACTGGTAACAAATGAATCGAAAGTATCAATCCTCTGCTTCCTGGTATTGTTACACTTACATATGACACACCTATTACAGGGGTGGAAACCCTTTAACTCATTAAAAAAGGAAATATTCTTAGGGGGGTCCACAATGTTAGGTGCAATCTTATGTCTAACAGCAGTAGCTTTCCGGTAAATTATTTCCGGTTTCTCAGGAAGGATTTTTGATAATACCGGATCCATTTTTAAGATGTCCCAATTCTTGTTAATGATCCTACTGATATGCTTATATTGAATCGAGAAGGTGGTAACGAAAGGGCATATTTTTGCTTGTGCCACTTTTGGTTTATTTAGTAGCATATCATACCTATCCTTGGAGAAAGGGTACAATGAGACTATTTTGGAACACACCATCCAGACTGTCGCACAAATGGATAGGAATGATCTGCTGCTAAATAAACCAAAAGTGGCACAAGCAAAAATATGCCCTTTCGTTACCACCTTCTTGAATATACGTTGGGGTGTTTGCTTTCCAAAATGTGGTCATTTTGTGGGTAATTCCATTGTCCTGGTGCTCCAGGGCATTCAAAAATGTGATAGGTAGTCAGGAAATTAAATGTGTAATTTATGCCCCCAAGAATGTCTAAAGATGCTACTTGGATGTTGGGTCTCTGTATGTGGCCAGGCTGTGTAAAAGTCTCACACATGTGGCATACTTAGGATGAGTAGCAAAATTTTTTTTGGAGTGTAATTGCAAGTATGCATATGTGGTGTAGATCAAGTGTAGTATCTGTTCTTATCAGTGTCCAGTGGGGGTGCTCCCGGCCATTCTAGCTTTGCGGTGTTGGCTGTTGTATAGTACCCTCACTGGTATGATGGGGGTCCGGAAGGCTAGTACCGGAGGGACAGAAACCGGGGAGCGCTATGATTCGTTCTGGGGCCCTGGGAGTAATTCCTCCGGGAACACTGGAAAGACCCAGTACCTCCTGATTTGGACGGATCTACCTTGGTCTGGCCAGGGGCTGAGGAGGCAGAAAGTCCGCAAACTCGGTGCCCCCTGAGTAGACGCTCTCAGGGGTGCCACTAGTAACACCTGGGTGTGGGACCCCACTGTGTGAACATGGCACATGGTCACTGTTTTTACATTCTTTTTGCACAGCGCCCTAAGGACCAGGCCTTTTGGCTAGGACCAGGGCAATTTTTTCTACGGGCCTCAGGGCCTGGTCTGTGCACAATTTAGCACGGTACCACTTTTTTATTTTCTATTTATTTAATTTATTTCACCTCCCACGTTTGTCACTTTTTTCTTTCGCTTATGTGTGTGTTTTCACGGATGGAGGGTGTGGGTCCTCAGGCCTACCCTGAAGTCTAGGGGGAGGATGTGTGGCCTTTTGGTTCCTTCCTCCCCTGATCCCTAGGGGGCTTTTCTTTGGGAGACCCCCCCTGACCAAGTACTGTGTGTCTGGCTTCGGCTGGACACAAGGAACGGTGGTCCACCAGGCCTTTTGGCCAGGAGGACCAATTGGGAACCTTGTCCCCGTCAGGAGCTTCGGGCCCCGGGGGATCAGGGTAAGCGGTCCAAGCCCCTTTAGGAGTAGGACACAGCGCACCCCTGAGTGCACTTTTTCGTGTGGTGTTTTGCACTTGCACATTTTTTTGTGAACACTTACGGGTTTTTACATTTATAGTTGCACGTTTGCGGACTTAAAAAAAAAAAATATGTGGTGTGTGAGAAATAACTTGTTAATATGACAATTTTGTGTTAAAAAAAAATAATTTCTTAATTTTCTGAAGAATTATGGGGAAAAAATTACAAATAAAAAAAACTCACCATACCTTGGACTGTCTACTTTCCAAAAAGGGGTCATTTGGGGGGTATTTGTACCTTGCATGTTAGGGCCTCAAGAAATGGGATAGGCACTGATCAGTACTGATCAGGATTGATCAGTTTTCAATGATAGGTACCATAGCTTGTAGACTCTATAACTTTCACACAGACTAAATAATATACCCTGATTTGGGTTATTTTTACCAAGGAAATGTAGCAGCATATATTTTGGCCTAAATAAAGTGGGTTTTTTTTCTAAATGTTATCTTTTTTTTTCGCTTATATCGCAAAAAAAAACAGTGGTGATTAAATACCATCAAAAGAAAGCTCTATCTGTGTGAAAAAAATTATAAAAGTTTTGTTGCGTTACAGTGTAGCATGTATGAGTAATTGTCGATCAACGTGTGTGAGCACTGAAAGCTGAAAATTGGTCTGGGCAGGTAGGGGCTAAAGGTGCCCTGTATTGAAGTGGTTAAACTTGGTAAATGACGGGCATATGACAATATTTAGAGACTATGGGGTGGGGTTGGGCCCTGATTGCTTTCACTGATTGTTGAATTGTCTAGATTGCATAGTACTTTGTCACTTGCCTGATGAAGGGGCCCTGCATGGCTCCGAAATTGGGAATACTGCTTTTACATGCCAAAGCTCTGGAGTAATACTTTTGGTTTTATGGCTGACATGTTATAAGGTCACTTTTGGAGGAGTGTTATTTTGATGTTGTTCACACCATTTTGGTTGATATTGTAATTACATGAATAAAGTATATTCTGATGTGTATTTTTGTAGAGTGAACACAGTTTCTTTTTCCCTGAAGAAGAATTTTGAATATATAGGGAACCACTGCCCTCTACTGATAGCTGCTAATATTGCAATGCTATATATAATTATGTATTAGAATAAATACAAAAGAAAAACAACCTGATGTAAACTTATACTATAAGACTGGCCTTTACATGGGAAATACCTTTAGAAAAAACCTACAGGGGTGCACTAAACCCACGCACCAAACCCACCATGACCTAAAACGTAGCTCTTATAAAACCCATCATATGAAAAATAAAAGGTCACAAAAAACTAACAGTTGTGTGACCTTATAGGGCAATGAGGGACTATTGCATAAATCTCAGATAATAGAAGATATATAGTATATAACTTCATTATAGGGAGATAAACACAGTTTCTCCACAAACAGCAGATATGTTTTTAGCTGTTGTTGATCAATCTTATTGTCTGAATGGAGATGTCTATAGAGTAGGAGCAGTATCCTGACCACATTCCATTAGCCCTAGGCATGGACCGGTACTGTGGGTCACTGTGGTTATACAAAGGCTAGGTGGCCTATTTGGAATCAAAAATACCACAGTGCCAGTTCCAGCCTGCTGAAAATACTCCCCTTTCAGTTCACTATCTCTGCCAGTCCATAAAAATATCCCTTGATTGTCCTGCAACTACATTCACATTGCCCCAATACACTAAGTACCCATAACATGAGAAATCAAGAAAAAAGAATTACAAACCACAAATATCCCGTAACCGTTACTGGAGAAATGTGTGGGTTTAGCCCACCCATGCTGGTGTCCTAATAATTATGTATTAGCACTTCCCATCTCTGGGATGCTGGGTAAAAATCTCTCAGAAGGAGGAAGTGGAGAGAGAGAAAGTCTCAGCCATATGTGCTGTCCATGCTGCTAGGTCTAGAATGGAAGAGACTCTTATGCATGTATTTGTATGTTTTAGTAGTTTAACTGCAGATGTCCATAGCTTCTGGAAAGTGTTTCTGAATCCTTGTGATAGACAGAGTATGTTTTTTCTATTGTTACTATCTCACAAGCAGAGTGCCAGATAGCTAGGTCTATGCTACTGTGTAAGCACGTGTAGTTGGCCTCCTGGCAAGGGTGGAGCTGTGTAGTAGGTGTCTTGCTAGGGAGCAAAGGACAAGGGGAAACCTATGTTCTTCTGTGGACTCTGTAGGTCTCATCATGGAAACAGCTGTCCTATTGGACACTGCTGCCCTGGCTCACCTTTGCAGTCATGTTTAGTGTTGGCAGTGCTAATAAATACAGTACCACTGTTCCCTCTCAGTTGGTATGCATTTTGTGAGTGGTGAGGTCAGGCACAGAACACCTGCTGGCTGGGGACAGATCATTTAGCATACGGACAGATTTCTGTGGAGAAGGGAGAGACTGTGGACTGACATTCTGGTTTGGGTAGTAGCTTTCCTTGCGCAGGTGCCCTGTTGCGGTCTGCCTACCTCCTCTGTCAAGTACTGTCAGGTGTTAACTGAATTGTCAAGGTCCTACCTTTCTTCAGAGCTTGTGCATCTCCATGAGCTGGCATCCATCTTGGTTTTCTGCAAAGCATGGTGGGAACCTTTATGCCTTCAGGCTTCTGCGGCTCCTCCTCAGAAGGGTGTGGTTGAGCACATTTAAACCTCCTGTCTGCAAGTGTGCGCTGCGCTTGTGTCCTGTATGTTGCCCTGTTGCAAGCTCTTGTGTTGTTCCCATTGCTCTCCTGGTAACCGACTCGGCTTGGACAAGACTACTCTCTGCGTTAACCCTTTATCTGACCTCCTGTTGCTGAACCCGGCCCATGACCTGAGTATTCTTTGCCTACCGTCTAGTACTGTCTGCTCCGTTGTTATTGACCCGGCTTGTCTGACTACTCTACTCGTGTTCCCATCTAGCTCCCACCAGCTGTACGCCATTGGCGGCAGTCGTTATCGCAGCTGTGGTCACTCGGGGGCCGCGACCTGGTCTCAGGCTGCGTCAAGTCCATCCCCACCATCAGGGGCCCTGGTGAAGGGTAGCCTGGGGCTTAGACTCCGCGCCCTGAGGGACTCTGGTCTGTGGGTAGTGGCTGTCGTCAGTCGCAGCGTGACCGTACCATAGGCCTGCCTGCCCATTCCAGCGTTCCTGCCCTGACATGAATGCTTGGAAATCAGCTGAATGGTTCTCTGTAAGCGTTTTGGCCTGGTGTGGCTGTGTATGCACTCTCTGTCATACTTCACTAGTTCCTTCACATTAATACATTTTGCCACAATACCTGGTCTGCATGTGAGTTCTCTCCCCCAATGGGCATTGAGCGCTGAGCCCCACATTCAACTGTTTGTATGTAGTGGTCACCTTCCAGTATATTAGTAGGGGAACTTGTTTATTGCGAAAGAGGTTATATTCAGCTCCTGTCATTTAGTTAACCATGTCTCTTCTGGCCTGGGATTCTATACCTAGTTTTAACTTGGGGTTCAATGACCAGCATAGGCTAGTGCCAGGTTAGGCATTTGATGTTCACTACTAGCAGTTAGAGGTCTGTTTGCATTACAGATTAGAAACTAGTAGGGGCTAAAGTGAAGAATAGATAGGCTGACTCTGGGTCTAATGCCACACCATGGGTTCTGTGTGTGAGTAGCTGCAATCCAGGCTGACTAGACAACAGTTATAGGATCTCTCTATCACACAGAGATGAACACCTCATCATGAACATTCTCAGTGGCTCCTGTGACTGGACTTTGCTGCAACATTTATCTAGAGGTACAGTATCTATAATATTAACTATATACACAAGTATAAGTGCACAATTCCATGAAGACTCTTGTTGCTCCCTTTCCTGATAAAAGATGTACTGTATGTTTTATTACTCTTTTAGATGTATATACTACTATTATTTTTTTCTTATATAAAGCTTGTATTACAGTATTTCCATACTGATGTTCATCTGCTGTATGCTGTCTGCAGGGCTGCCCATTCTCAAACCCTCTCTCTACAGATATTCGCAATCAGGTATGTGAGGAAAGTGGGCTACAGGATAAGCAGCCCTTCACCAACTGAAGCTGCCAATCTGAAAGAGATCTTCAGCAAAAAGTTGGCTGATGACTATATTTTGCAGAACAACAAGGCTGGGGAGCAAATGCCTCCCTGCCCTCTGGTCCACTCCACCTATTAGTTAAAACATTAATCATAGAATTATTATGGAGTTAGCAGACTCATACTGATGCTACTTTTGGCCTAAGCATTTAGGTATCAATGACGTCTAGTCACAAAATGATTCAGTATCGAGTGATTGAAGAGAGAAAAGCAGCAAAAACAGGCAAAAAGGATTGAAACCATTTGGAGTAATCTTTAATTTTGTAATTTGCGCTAAGAGCTGCCTTCTATAACCAACTTCCTGGGATTTCTGTGTTCAAGGACAGAGCATAGCACAATTGTATGTAAACGGCAGTTTTATGTGTGTCATATCTGCCGACCACTAATAACCTCCACTAGGCTTTATGCACTTGGTCTCTTCTTATGACTCTGTGCAATGATTCTAATGCAACGTAAATTACAATTCTTGTACCCGAAAGCAACTTGTAAGATTTACAGTATTTTGTTTTATTACAAGAGGATAATTGCAATGAATCTATCAGAAAGAAATTCATGTGAATAAAATATGTACAATGGATATGAAAGAACATTTGCCTTACAGCACTATAACACAGGGTAAAAAAATAATCAGATTACTTCTTAGAACCAGATAGAAAATGATGGTTACAATAAAGTACATTCCTTGGGACAGAACCATATGCTTTCTATCAGTACACTATGTTGTTTGTTGTCTTCATAATTTCACGCAACCATATTTTCCTATATTCCAAGGAAACCCTTAAAGCAAGATTATTAATAAAATTGTATTCATTTTTATCAATTACCTTATGGCAGTAATATAATTAATCTTGTGTAAACCTTAGATAAATTTCCTGAGCAAAGCATGGACCTTCCCTGTACTCATAGATAACACTGCATGGAGATCTGGTACGCCCACATGCAGATACGCCCACATACGAGTACCCGGCGTGATGTCATCATCGCGCCAACCCCATCACATACACCTCGTACAAATACAGGTGTATGTGACAGGGTTGGCATCATAATGTACTTATGTGGACCAGTCACACATGTGTAAAGCGCAGCTACTGTGTAGAAAGCAGCTGCTGTGTTGAAAGCAGCTACTGTGTTGAAAGCAGCAGTATTGGAGGTAAAACGACACTTCATGAATTATAATTACTGGGTAAATGTAAAATTATGAAGTAGCAACGAAAATAATTTTATGTTTGGGGGGTCACCACAACATGAGGAACTGTATTAAAGGGTCGTGGAATTAGGAAGATTGAGAACCACTGCTCTAGGGCATCCTTTTTAAGCCTCAAGCACCCCCTTCTAAAAATTATTACACAGTATCTATGGTACATTAAACAACACAAATAATCACACTCAGGATAACAACTTATTTAAAAAAAATACAAAATCTAATCAAGCAGCTTGCACAATATCGCAGGATACAATATAATATTCATGTAAAAAATGGTGCAGCGCTACTAATAAATAAATCTCTACAACATTTCAATTCAATTGGAATAAAATACTGAAAGATACAATAAACAGTACCAACTGTTGGTAAATAGCATATTTCAGCTGGAAAGAATGTGATAGAGTCCACCTGTAACGCCTCAATGGACTACTGTGTAGATATTAGTGCTCAAATCATGACGAATATAGGAGGAAAAACCTTCACCAATCCAAACACATAGCCTCTTACCAGAACATGTTGACCCCCCTAAAAAGGATTGGTCAAACAGCGCTGTGTAGAATCAAAACAAACATCAAAGAAGGACTCTCCACAAATATTTCTCCCAGGATTAACTTCCATAGATTTCCAAAACTATTCAGCCTATTGGGCAGGATTAATCTCCAAAGATGTCAACCCAAGGAGAGAAAACCATCTCATAGTGTAGTAGACCAATATAACAAACTATTTACATAAAGTAATGCACGTACATATAACAAATGTTAAAATCAGCATATCACCAAACCAAGTAAAATATTTCCAACCAACAAGATGACTGCTGCTTCCCGGTGCTGACGACAACACACGTTCCACCGAATGCGTTTCACCACAAGTGACGTTGTCAGGGGTGTGGCTTACATAGGGGCATCACTACATACACACACACACACATATACAGTTGTGTCCAAAATTATTCAACCCCCACTGAAATTGAGTGTTTTGGCCAGTTTGACATTGCTTTTGATCATTCAGTCATCTTGCTTACATTTACATTAAAGAGGCACTTGTAGGTCAGACAAATATAACATAACAGTTATAATGAAATAACCACAAATGTCTTTTCTGTGCTCACAGCATTATCAGTTTTATTCAACCCCCAAGTGACATTCAATCTTAGTACTTAGTACAGCATCCTTTTACAGTTATAACAGCTTTTAAACGTGAAGCATAGCTTGACACAAGTGTCTTGCAGCGATCTACGGGTATCTTCGCCCATTCTTCATGGGCAAAGGCCTCCAGTTCAGTCACATTCTTAGGCTTGCGCACTGCAACTGCTTTCTTTAAGTCCCACCAGAGGTTCTCAATCGGATTTAAGTCTGGTGACTGCGATGGCCACTCCAAAATGTTCCAGCCTTTCCTCTGCAACCATGCTCTAGTGGACTTGGAGGTATGCTTGGGATCATTGTCCTGTTGAAAGGTCCAACGTCTCCCAAGCCTCAGGTGTGTGACGGACTGCATCACGTTTCCATCCAATATCTCCTGGTACTGAAGAGAATTCATGGTACCTTGCACACGCTGAAGCTTCCCTGTACCTGCAGAAGCAAAACAGCCCCAAAGCATGATTGACCCTCCACCATGCTTCACAGTAGGCAAGGTGTTCTTTTCATCATAGGCCTTGTTCTTCCTCCTCCAAACATAGCGTTGATCCATGGGCCCAAACAGTTCTAATTTTGTTTCATCAGTCCACAGAACACTATCCCACAACTTTTGTGGTTTGTCCACATGGCTTTTGGCATACTGCAGTCGACTCTTCTTATTCTTTGGAGACAGCAAGGGGGTACGCCTGGGAGTTCTGGCACGGAGGCCTTCATTACGCAGTGTGCGTCTTATTGTCTGGGCTGAAACTTCTGTACCCACATCTGACAAATCTTTTCTCAGTTCCTCAGCAGTCACACGGGGACTTCTCTCCACTCTACGCTTCAGGTAGCGCACAGCAGTCGAAGTCAGCATCTTCTTTCTGCCACGACCAGGTAGCGTTTCAACAGTGCCCTTTGCCTTGAATTTGCGAATGATGCTTCCTAAGGTGTCTCTTGGTATGTTTAACATCTTTGCAATCTTCTTATAGCCATTGCCCTTCCTGTGAAGAGAAATCACCTCTTCTCTTGTCTTCCTGGACCATTCTCTTGCCTTCACCATGTTTGTAACCACACCAGTAAATGTCTAGAAGGAGCTGAGTATCACAGTCATTTTAAAGCTGCCTAATTGGTGCTTATTATGCTTGATTGCTGCTCGGTGACATCCACAGGTGTTTTCAATACCTGATGGAAAGCACCTGTATGAACCTCTGTTCTTCAGAGTGGTAGTCTTTAAGGGGTTGAATAATTGTGGCAATGAAGAAACCACATAAGAACCATTTACTACTGTATTACATAAACAATTGATGTCATTTTAGTTGCATTTGGGTAGTTACAACGTCCTTGTAGGATTTGATTCTGAATACAATTCCAAATGTACACTATAGTCCCTAAACCCCTTTACAGCATTGGGGGTTGAATAATTTTGGACACAACTGTATATATAGATTTATATAGTGGCAGCAAGGGATGTTACGATATTGTTATTTTCACATTTGATTTATTTATTTCGGCATTCAGTGCTATATTGTGTATTTCACTATTAATTTTAAACACATGGTTTGTATTACCTTTTAGAATGCCTTGAGCAGCAATGAGCCCTTAGAGTGCCCAGATTAGGAGTGTCCCCTTAGATCACAGTGCCCATATAGACCAAGCTTCCCCCTTGGAGTGCCCAGAGCGGGAGTGACCCCTTAGAGTGCCCAGATCAGGTGAGTTAATTCCCCTGAGCAGGAAAGTGACCCCTTAGAGTGCCCAGAGCAGAAGTGATCCCTTAGATCAGTGCCCATATAGACCAGTCTTCCCCTGTAGAGTGCCAAGATTAGTAGTGCCCCTTTAGAGTGCCCAGAGTAGGAGTGACCCCTTAGAAACCCCAGAGCAGCAGAGTGACCCCTTAGAGTGCCCTGAGCAGGAAAGTGACCCCTTAGAGTGCAAAGAGCAGGTGAGTACACCCTCAGAGTGCCTAGAGCAGGCGAGTAACCCCTCCAAGTGCCCAGAGCAGGTGAGTGACCCTTTAGAGTGCCCAGAGCAGGTTAGTGACCCTTCAGAGTGCCCAGAGCAGGTGAGTGACCCTCCAGAGTGCCCAGCGCAGGTGAGTGACCCCTCCAAATGCCCAGCACAGGTGAGTGTCCCCTCCAAATGCCCAGCACATGTGAGTGTCCCCTTAGAAATCCCAGCGCAGGAGAGTGACCCCGCCGAGTGCCCAGCGCAGGTGAGTGACCCCTCCGAGTGCCCAGCCCAGATGAGTGACCCTTCAGAGTGCCCAGCACAGGAGAGCGCCCCCTTAGAGTGCCCAGAGCAGGTGATTGACCCCTCAGATTGCCCAGAGAAGATGATTGACCCCTTAGAGTGGCCAAAGCAGGTTAGTACCCAGAGAAGGCAGGAGTGACACATTAGGCTCCATGTACATGAGCCTACTCTGACCAACGACCACGGGAAAACCAAAAATCGCAGTGCAACCATGGTTTTGCCGCGTTTTGCATTTTTTGACGGTCAAAACATTCCTATCCAGAATGCGATTCTCCCGTGTTCAGGAGAGGGAGGTTTAACTTCACCTAAAACGCGGCAGCTCCTAAACTCTGCTAAAAGCCTATGTGTACATAGGCTTTTATAGAGTTGAGTTTAGGAGTTTTGGCAAAAAAAATGCCAAAGGCTCCTAAACTCAAGTTTAGCAGCTGCTCATTTTCATGAAGCCTTAGCGTGCCCAGAGCAGGTGAGTGATCCCTTAGAGCAGTGTTTCTCAACTTTTTTCCAGTTGGGGCGCCCTTGAACTACAACTACTCCACATGCATTGTACTCAGTTGTGGTGTGAAGATGCTGCTTTTTACAGGGTTAAAACAGGTGGTGAGAAGGCAACATATTGCCTCTTTACCACCTGTCAAAAACCTCTAAAAGGCAATCTGAGCATGGATTGTTTTCAGAGGAGCAGCAGTCCATGCTGCTTTTATGAACCAGTCCTAAAAATAGCAGTTCTGAAAGGACAGTAATAGAGGGTCAAGATTACACATATACATATATACATATAAAAACAAACACACATTAACCGGTTGCCGACCAGCCACAGTACATTTACTGCAGCAGGGCGGCACCGCTGCACAAAATCACGTATTTATATAAGTGATTTTGCATTTCGGCTAGGGGGAAGCGTGCGAGGCGCACAACCAGGGGCAGACTGACCATTTGGAAACTCGGGCACTGCCTGAGGGCCCGGCCTCAGTAGGGGGCCCCATGAGATGCCCCTGGTACCTTTTTCATAGGCTTTTTTGAGTTTGGGCAAGGACACAGGGGCCCCATGATCCCCTATTGCCCGGGGGCCCCATGAGTTGTCAGTCCGCCCCTGCGCACGACAGCCCTACCCACGCCGCTGAAAGTGGCTGCGGGTGTCAATCACCGGGTTCCAGCCGATGTTTACCGACCGGAGCCCAGAGATTACCAGCAAACACTGACAGGGAGGAGGGCTGCAGTGACCCCAAGTCAGTTCCCCCCAGTGTCAGAATGTCTGCCGCAGTCCCACCATAAGTCGCTGATTGCCGCCATTATTAGTATAAAAAAAATTAAAATTCCAGTATATATACCGCCATTTGTAAACACTATAACTTTCATGTAAACCAATTAATTTACAATTCGCTTCTCGGCCTTTTGGCTAAGATCAAGTGTAGTATCTGTTCTTATCAGTGTCCAGTGGGGGTGCTACCGACCATTCTGGTAGGAGGATGGTTGTTGTATGGTACCCTCACTGGTATGATGGGGGTCTGGATGGCTATTACGGGGAGGACAGAAACCGGGGAGCGCCATGATTCGTTCTGGGGCCTCGGGAGTAATTCTCCTTTGGAACGTCTGAAGGACCCAGTTGCCTCCTGATTTGGACGGTCTACCTTGGTCTGGCCTGGGGCTGGGAAGGCAGAGAGTCCGCAAACTAGGTGCCCCCTGAGTAGTCGCCTCAGGGGTGCTCTGAGTAACACTTGGGTGTGGGACCCCATGCTGTGAATGAGCACATGGTCACCGAGTTTAACACTTTTTGCACTGCGCCTCTAGGACCGGGCCTTTTGGTCAAGTTCTGGGCAATTTTTTTGCTACAGGCCTCAGGGTCTGGTCAGTGCACAATTTGGGCACGACACTTTTTATTATTTTTATAGATTTATTTAATTATTTATTTATTTATTTTTCCTCACCCCACGTTTGTCACCTTTTACTTTTGTGTGTGTTTTTTCTCACAGGATGGAGGGTGTGGGTCCTCGGGCCTACCCTGACGTCTAGGGGGAGGATGTGTGGCCATACGGTTCCTTCCTCCCCTGTCCCTAGGGGGTTTTCTCTTCGGGAGAACCCCCTGACCTAGTACTGGATGTCCGGCTTCGGCTGGACATAAGGAACGGTGGTCCACCAGGCCTTTTGGCCAGGAGGACCAAATGGGAACCTTGTCCCTGTCAGGAGCTTCGTGCCCCGGGGGATCAGGGTAACGGTTCAACCCCTTCGGGGGTAGGACAAAAGCACACCCTTAAGTGCACTTTTTGTGTGGTGTTTTGCACTTGCACTTTTTTGTGAACACTTACGGGTTTTTTCGTTATAGTCTCACGTTTGCGGACTTAAAAAAAAAAAAAATTAATTTACACATATTAAACGTCCCTGCAGGACCTTCATCACTGTGGCTGGGACGTTAGGCAGGACCTGGAGGACACCAAGAAGAGCTTGAAAAAGCACTTAGAGGAAGAATCCAGGCACATTGTCTTCCGTGCCAAGGTGGAGCATCTAGAGAAAGGTGAGAAGTGTAACTCTTTCTTTTTCAGGAAACTCCACTCAGGACACACACCCCTGTCGGAGCTGCACGACAAGACCGGAACACTCCAGAAGGGGAAAGAGGCCGTGATGGAAGTGGTCAGCGACTACTACACCGACCTCTACTCCCCCAAAGAAACGAACGCGTCAACAGCCGACAGATTCTTGTCAGGTATCTCTAACACCATTGATCCTGCAGGTTTGTCGGCCACCAACGCCCCCTTGACGTTGGAGGAGCTGCACTCTGCCGCTAAATCCTTTAGGCGGGGCAGGACCCCGGGCTGCGACGGTCTCCCAGCAGAGCTCTATGTAGCGCTGTGGGACCTCATGGGCCCGGACCTGCTCGAGCTGTATGAGGAGATGGTGGTGGAGGGCAGGATGCCTCCTTCGTTGAGGGAGGGAATGATCACGATCTTGTACAAGCATAAGGGGGAGAGATGTGACTTGAAAAACTGGTGTCCCATCTCTCTCCTAAACGTGGACTACAAGATCCTCGCCAAAGTCCTGGCTAACAGGCTGAAGGCCGTCATTAGACAGACCATCCACCCGGATCAGACTTGCGGCATTCCTGGCCACAGGATTGCGGACAGCCTAGCGCTCGTCCGGGACAAGGTCCAATACATCAAGGACCGCCGTGTGCACGCGGCCCTGGTCAGTCTTGTCAAGGAAAAGGCCTTTGACCGTGTCTCCCATGGGTCTATCTGCAGAGCCCTGCGCAGGTTTGGTCTTGGGGAAATGTTTTGTTCATATGTTGACATCATGTATAATGACATTTGTAGTACGGTGCAGGTGAACGGCTGGAAAACGGATCCCTTCCCGGTCCTCTCCGGGGTCAGACAAGGCTGCCCTCTTTCACCTCTGCTTTTTGTTTGCTGTATAGAGCTCTTCGCCGAATGCATCAGACAGAATCCAGAGATCGGGGGAATCACTGCGCCGGGACCAGACAGAAGGGAAGTGAAGAGCTCGCTCTACATGGACGACGTGATGGTGTTCTGTGCCAACCAGCGCTCCATCGACCTGCTCGTTCAGACCTGCGAGGACTTCGGCCAAGCTTCGGGGGCAAAAGTCAACTGCGGGAAGTCGGAAGTCATGCTCTTTGGAAAGTGGTTCCTGCCTTCTTCTGCATCCATGCCCTTTGGCATCAAGACAGACTTCTTGAAAATCCTGGGAGTTTGGTTTGGTGCCAAGGGTGCAGCCCTGAAGTCTTGGGAGGAGAGACTGTCAAAGATGCGACAAAAATTTGGACTTTGGAGCCTCAGAGACACTGGTACTCCGCAACGAGATTCTCCCTGTGTTGCAGTACCTCGCCCAGGCCTGGCCCCCACGGGTCAACACCTGTAAGGCCATCACCAGGGCGATGTTTCACTTCATCTGGGGCTCCAAGATGGACAGAGTGAAGCGGGCAGTCATGTTCAAGGAACCCCTCAAGGGCGGTAAGGGCGTGCCCGACATCGCCACCCAACTGAGGGTGTTCTTTGCCTGCAACTGCATCCGCAGAACTTTGCCCAAAAGGATTATGGACTCTGGCGGGAACGCAATGTCATGCTTCTTCCTGTTGCCTCTCTGGAGGTCCCTCGGATGGGACAATTGGGACAGTTCCATCCCCTACAACTGGGACACCCCTTGGTACTACCTGGATACCTTCAAGTTTATCAAGGAGCAGGGGATACAGGGAGTCAAGCCTGACTTGTGGAAGCCAAAGATCATTTACAAGCTCATCAGAGCAAGTGACATTTTGGAGTCGGTTCCAGGCCTGCCTTTAGACACCTGCAAGGTGGTCTGGAGGAATGTTTCTTCAAACATCCTCACCAACAGGCACAAGGACCTGGCATGGATGGCAATCCAAGGGGGGTTGCCTCTCAGGACATTTATGCATGCCAGGAACCTGAGCAGATACAGACACTGCCCCTTCTGCATCATCCATGAGGAAACGTCTCATCACGTTTTCTGGGAGTGCTCTTTTGCTCAGGACCTGTTGAGGGCCCTGGAACCTGAACTCAAGGACTTTGTGCCACAGACAGCCATCACACACTTTGGGGTGTTGAATGGACTTTTCTGTGGAACTTTTTCTCTGGAGGACATTGACAGCGCCTGGCGGGTGCTGTGTTGTTTTAAGGACGCTTTATGGTGCGCCAGGAAGCGCCTCATCCACCAGCGGGAGAGGATGTCCATTGAGGACTGCCGCAGACTGATCCTCAGTCTGCTCAGAGACTATACCTTGATGGACTTTAAGGAGGAAGAGGACGTCTGAAGATCTCCCCTTCCCCCTACTCCCCCTTGCGTGTCTTTGTCCCTTCAATAAAGCTTCGGGCCTGTGTCCCCTTCTTTCTCCCCTTCCCCCCCACACACCCGATGCTTATTGTAAAGTGTAACATCCGTTTTATTGCATGACTCTGTAATGTTAGGAAATGTTCTTTGTTTTAGGATGCTATGGTCTTGGGGTAAGCGGCGTTATGCATGACGTGTTGGTCTGGGGATTCGTCCGACACGTACATCACGTCAGGCATCATACCGCTGAGTGAATGTATTTATTTATTGAATGTATTTATCGTATGCTTGGAACTATATTGCAATGTGGTGCGCTGCGTCGCAGTATAGGGTGAGATGTACCCCGATAACGAGTATCATTTTTTTTATATTATGTAATAAAGTATCTTTTTCAATCAAAAAAAAATTAATTTACACGTATTGGGATTTTTTCTAGCAAAGACATGTCGCAGAATACATTTTGGCCTAAATTTATGATGAAATTTTATTTTAAAATTTTTTTACTGGACATGTCTTATAGCAAAAAGTTGAAAATATTGTTTTGTTTCTCAAAATTGTCGGGCTTTTTTTTTTATAGCGCAAAAAAAAAAAATGCACAGGTGATCAAATACCACTAAAAGAAAGCTCAATTCGTGGGGAAAAAAGGATGAAAATTTCATTTTGGTACAGTGTTACATGACCGCGCAATTGTCAGTTAAAATAACGCAGCGCTGTAACACAAACCGCTTCTGTGACCGCTTCCTGAAATACTGCTACAGGGCGGTACGGGTCCGCAAAATCACATATACAGGTGAAACTCGAAAAATTAGAATATCGTGCAAAAGTTCATTTATTTCAGTAATGCAACTTAAAAGGTGAAACTAATATAGGAGATAGACTCATTACATGCAAAGCAAGATAGTTCAAGCCATGATTTGTCATAATTGTGATGATTATGGCTTACAGCTCATGAAAACCCCAAATTCACAATCTCAGACAATTAGAATATTGTGAAAAGGTGCAATATTCTAGGCTCAAAGTGTCCAACTCTAATCAGCTAATTAAGCCATAACACCTGCAAAGGGTTCCTGAGTCTTTAAATGGTCTCTCAGTCTGGTTCAATAGAAATCACAATCATGGGAAAGACTGCTGACCTGACAGTTGTGCAGAAAACCATCATTGACACCCTCCATAAGGAGGGAAAGCCTCAAAAAGTAATTGCAAAAGAAGTTGGATGTTCCCAAAGTGCTGTATCAAAGCACATTAATAGAAAGTTATGTGGAAGGGAAAAGTGTGGAAGAAAAAGGTGCACAAGCAGCAGGGATGACCTCAGCCTGGAGAGGATTGTCAGGAAAAGGCCATTCAAAAGTGTTGGGGACTTTCACAAGGAGTGGACTGAGGCTGGAGTCAGTGCATCAAGAGCCACCACACACAGACGGATCCTGGACATGGGCTTCAAATGTCATATTCCTCTTGTCAAGCCACTCCTGAACAACAAACAACGTCAGAAGCGTCTTACCTGGGCTAAAGAATAACAGACCTGGTCTGTTGCTCAGTGGTCCAAAGTTCTCTTTTCTGATGAGAGCAACTTTTGCATCTTATTTGGAAACAAAGGACCCAGAGTATGGAGGAAGAATGGAGAGGCACACACTGCAAGATGCTTGAAGTCCAGTGTGAAGTTTCCACAGTCTTTGTTGATTTGGGGAGCCATGTCATCTGCTGGTGTTGGTGCACTGTGCTTCATTAAGTCCAGGGTCAACCCAGCCGTCTACCAGGAGATTTTGGAGCACGTCATGCTTCCTTCCGCAGACGAGCTTTAGAGGGATTCTGACTTCATTTTCCAGCAGGACTTGGCACCTGCCCACACTGCCAAAAGCACCAAAACCTGGTTCAATGACTGTGGGATTACTGTGCTTGATTGGCCAGCAAACTTGCCTGACCTGAACCCCATAGAGAATCTATGGGGCATTGCCAAGAGAAAGATGAGAGACATGAGACCGAACAATGCAGAAGAGCTGAAGGCCGCTATTGAAGCATCCTGGTTTTCCATAACACCTCAGCAGTGCCACAGGCTGATAGCTTCCATGCCACGCCGCATTGAGGCAGTAATTGCTGCAAAAGGGGCCCAAACCAAGTACTGAGTACATATGCATGCTTATACCTTTCAGAGGTCCGATATTGTTCTATGTACAATCCTTGTTTTATTGATTGCATGGAATATTCAAATTTTCTGAGATTGTGGATTTGGGGTTTTCATGAGCTGTAAGCCATAATCATCACAATTATGACAAATCACAGCTTGAACTATCTTGCTTTGCATGTAATGAGTCTATCTCATATGTTAGTTTCACCTTTTAAGTTGCAGTACTGAAATAAATGAAGTTTTGCACGATATTCTAATTTTTCGAGTTTCACCTGTGTATATATATTGTGGCAGTACGGTATCCTGCCACGGTGGAAATCATGATGGACACCCAGGATTCTCAACTATACAGGTTGAGGGGCTCCAGGCAGATCTCATAATGCAGAGGAAACTGGTTTATCAGTTTCCTCTTTGGTTTGTAAAGCCTGTTTTGGGACCTGTAGCCTGGAGATTTCTTAGAGATTTGGGAGGGATGAAATCTCCAATCCTGGGCCCATATTTTGGGAGCAGCCAGCGTGCCGATTGCGCAGGTGTGTGCAGGCCTTTTAGGGGAGGCCAGGCCATGATTCTGAGCTCCACCCCAGCAGATAGGAGTCAGGAGGGCTCCACCCCGGCAGACAGGAGTCAGGAGGGCTCCACCCAGGTCTCTGCCTTGGAGTCAGGTGGAAGCCAGACTAGCTGTGTGCTAGTGGCCATAATTTGGGAAGAGTCTGCAGGAGACAGACATTGAGCTGTGTAGCTGAAAGAGCCAGAAGGCTGAATTTGTTTGATCGTGGATACCCCTGTGTGGGAAGCATTTTTGTTATTTGAACTTTCTTGTAAATAAAATTGGGCAAAAAGGCCCTTTAAAAAGAAGCGAGTTGCTGTGTGCTTTGAAGAAGCTCTACCACTCTGAAGCGAGTTCCCACATATGGTGGAGAATGCGGGCAGAACTAGAGATCCCAGCAATGAAGTAAGTTCATGTGTTGAACTGTGTGTGGTGCATGAGTCTGCACTATCGGTGTGTGCAGGTGAGGAGATCCTGCAAGAGAAAAGGAACTTTCCTTAAAGAGACAGTGCTTCATTTCTTGGTTGCTGGACTGTGCAAAAGTGTTGTGGAGTAACTGCAAAGATGGGGCGGTCAAAACTCAAAAAAGAAGCAAGATTTTCTGAAATGAGAGACAGAGCCCTGTGGCTGGAGGGGTTGTTACCACCAGAACAAGCCCCATACATGGCTGCACAGAGTTTGCCACAGTGGGAAGTGCATGCTGTTGTCCCTGGCAATGCTGGTGAAAGGAAACCAGTTTTCTGTGTGCAGAGTACTAAGCCTGAAAGAGGATGCAGTGTTGGAAGTTCGGCCAAGATACTGCCGCAAGAGCGCTGTTTGCGGTGCAGTGAATGGGGGCACACTGTCTCCAAGTGCCCTTTATCCCAGCTTCCAGTGCAAGGTGACACAACCAGACAAAGGTCTGGGTATGCAATTGGGAAGCCTGCTTGGAGTTCCAGGAAGGAGCAGCAGGCTGCCCAAAAGTTTCAGAAAAATGGTTGCCCATAGCAACACATGTAACTTCAGGCCTGCGGACCCTGTGAGAGAAGTGTCGTCTGTAGAGGATTGTGGCAAGGCAGAGATGAGAGTTCAGCGCATCTGGAGGAACCCACAAAGTTCAGCTGGGAGAGTGCCATCTCCCATAGCAACAGGAGAGAGCCTGCCAACCAGGAGAAGGGGCTACAAGGGAGATGTGATTCCGTATCCCAAGAAGGTTATCTGTGGAACCATACCCTGCCTGGAATGTGGTCAGTTTGGGCATGGTATCTTTACCTGTCCCAGATTATGGAATACCACTGATGAGGGTGCTACTGGGCAAAAGTCTTCATCTGCAAGCCCAGATTTGTGTTTAAAAAGGTTGGCAGCTACCCCTAGCAACAGGGATATGGTGTTACCTGCAGGGGGTGCAAGTTGGTCCGGAATGGCTGCAGTGTTGCCCCGTGACCACATGGGGAAGTCAGTCTGTGGAGACACCACAGAGGAGAGACTACGTACTCAAGTGAAGGCTAAGACACCTGCTGCAGGAAATGGTAAGACTGTTTCAGTTTGTGGGACTGAGTCCAAGGAAGTGAGAGTGTGTCCTTCAGGGAGTTCCCCAATACAGATGGACATGGACTGGCTGCTGTGTGCTACCCTGAGTAGTGGGGAGGCACAGGGAACAGCCCAACGATTAGCAGGACTAAATATGGAAAAGGACATGGGGACTCTGCATTTACCTGCTATAATCCAGCAGAAGGCTGGGGAAGGTAAACTAGGGGTGACCAAAACTGTCCTGTCACCGTGTTCCCTAGTGACAGGTGCTGCAGAGATGCCCAGGGAAACCTCCCAGGAGCCCGCAGTGACGGAGCAGAGGATTTCCCAGGTCAGCTATGGAGCTGCTAAAACTGAATATAGTGTCCCTTTAAAGAGAGAGAGTGCTGTGAGGCATGGCTCACAGGCTGCTCAGCTGGGTAATAGCCAGGGATTACCTGCAAAAACCACAGTCATGTCTATATGCAATGAGAATGCTGATGGTCATGCCGACAAAAGTGTTACTGTTGGTAAATGTAATGTTATGGTTGGTGATGGGCTAGCACAGCTCACTAAAGATAACAGTGTTGATGTGAAAATGAGTAAAGATATGTTGTTGCCCTTGGCAACCATATCCAGGGCTGCAAAGGTGTCCATGGAAACCTCCTGGGAGCTCTGTGTGTTGGAGCCAGAGGTTGCCTGGGACAACTATGGTGCTGCTTTGGACAAGAGCGTACTTGAATCTAGTGACAAGTTAAATGCTCATGATGATAATGGGTTAACTGAGTCTGTCAGTACTGACAATATGTATGGAAATGTTCCTGAGGTGAATGAAGCACCATCAGAGCACGGTGGTGAGGGTGTGGTATTGCAACCTGTTGAGGTTAAAAATTTAGTGCCACAGTTTTGTTTGAACAAAAGTGATATATGTGATGTGTCTGCTAAGCCACTCTGTCCTGTGTCTCCTCCTGCAGTTGATGGAGTACTGTGTAGTACCTCTGATTGAAGCACAGAGAAAGTAGACTGAGACAGATGGGCTGAAAATCTGTTGGCTTTGTTGAAAGGGACCTCTGTTTCTAACAGTGGAGTGGACACGACTTCTGCTGTGCTAAATGGAGGGACTGCAGAGCAGCTTATAGACAATGGCACACTTGCTGTTGCTACAGATGGTCTCCCTCCCAAAATGGAAGGGCCAAGTGAGATTGAGCACATAGCAGAGATCGTGCCCACAAACCACAAAGGATCCAATGGTGTGGGAATGAATAGTGTGATCCCAAATGAGCCAGTGTTGGTGGAAGTGTCAGATGGCACACGTCAAGTGATTGGGGTCAGTAAACCAAATGTAGAATTATGTTATGAGGGTCGGGTGTCAGGACAGTTGCTGGAAGAGGTTCATGTGCCAGTGGAGCTGGTGGATAGCGATGTTGCCATGGGAGACAACCACTCCCCGCTGTGCACTTGGTTTCCAGACACTGCCCTGCCAAACATTGAAATGAGTTCTGACAAAGGTGTGGATGTTTCTGACCATGAGGAAAAATGCAAGGCCCTTGTAAATGTTGTTTATGATGATGATGAGGAAAAGTGCGATACATTGGTAAATGGTAAATATGATGATTTGGAAAAGTGCGAGGCACTGGTAAATGTCGATCAGTTAGTTTCTGTGGGTGACCATAAGCCTAATGATGCACCTGAAGGTCAAGAGGACATGCATGCTGATAACCCTGAAACATGTGATGTGGCGGGTAATGATGTGGTAGACACAGCTGAGATAAAAGCTGCAGTAGAATTAGGCCCCCTACAGGTTCAGGAGGGTAGTCTGGGAAGAGAAACTTTAAATGGCTTATCTTCCCCAAGGGAAAACTTGAAGGAAGTGGAATATGTAAAGAGGTCCCCTGACATAAAAACATCTGAAGTGCAAGACAATCGGTCTGTCCTTCAGAAAGGGAGTAGGACATTGCTGTCATCTGAGAATGTCAGTGACAAAAGGAATCATGCAGTGTACGGGGGGAAACAAGCAGAGTTAAGTTTGGTCAGTAAGAGGATGCATGTACATAGAATGCAGAGAGGGACTAAGGGAACCCCAATAAAAGAGCCCACACTTTGTGTTTAAAATCGTGACCCCTTCAAAGGTAAAGGGAAACCGGCGGTTGAGAGTGCAACGTAGCTTTAATGTTACCAGACACCTAAAGCTCAGGTGTCAACCTCCTCCTCAGAAAAGTACTAAGTTTTGGAAGTTCCTTCATGGGAAGGTGACTTGGGTGGCCCCAAGGAAAATAGAGAGGCAACGCTTTTGGAAGCGAACCTGTAAAAAGGCACAGTGTCTTTTTAGAGCCCAAGTCCGTGTAGTAGGAGAACACAGGGAAAGTCGCCTCATAAGACAGGAAGGAAAGTTTCCCTTTGAAAGCAATGTCAGTCAGGAATGGTCTCATATCGGTGAAGGCTGGCACAGAGGTGCCAAATTAAAGAGTTTGGGCGTGTGTGTTCTGCCCCCTACGGGATATGTGGCAGTACGGTATCCTGCCACGGTGGAAATCATGATGGACACCCAGGATTCTCAACTATACAGGTTGAGGGGCTCCAGGCAGATCTCATAATGCAGAGGAAACTGGTTTATCGGTTTCCTCTTTGGTTTGTAAAGCCTGTTTTGGGACCTGTAGCCTGGAGATTTCTTAGAGATTTGGGAGGGATGAAATCTCCAATCCTGGGCCCATATTTTGGGAGCAGCCAGCGTGCTGATTGCGCAGGTGTGTGCAGGCCTTTTAGGGGAGGCCAGGCCATGATTCTGAGCTCCACCCCGGCAGACAGGAGTCAGGAGGGCTCCACCCCGGCAGACAGGAGTCAGGAGGGCTCCACCCCGGCAGACAGGAGTCAGGAGGGCTCCACCCCGGCAGACAGGAGTCAGGAGGGCTCCACCCCGGCAGACAGGAGTCAGGAGGGCTCCACCCCGGCAGACAGGAGTCAGGAGGGCTCCACCCAGGTCTCTGCCTTGGAGTCAGGTGGAAGCCAGACTAGCTGTGTGCTAGTGGCCATAATTTGGGAAGAGTGCAGGAGACAGACATTGAGCTGTATAGCTCAAAGAGCCAGAAGGCTGAATTTGTTTGATCGTGGATACCCCTGTGTGGGAAGCATTTTTGTTATTTGAACTTTCTTGTAAATATAATTGGGCAAAAAGGCCCTTTAAAAAGAAGCGAGTTGCTGTGTGCTTTGAAGAAGCTCTACCACTCTGAAGCGAGTTCCCACAATATATATATATATAAATATATATATACGTGATTCGCGCTCCCATGGTTTTCACACCCCTCCCAGATAGCGTCAGATTGCCCGTCAGTACACCAATAATCACATTTAATCCCTTGATTGCCAGGAACACGCTCATACACAATAAATCTCCATTACTAGTATAGTGTCTGAACGGATCAATATCTTTGATCAGATCAGCACTATACTATTATTCACATTAGTATAGTGTCCAAACATAGCATTAGCACCTGCCAGCACCTGCAGTTAGCCCCTGTGCTTACCCTCCCCCCCCCCTCCCCCAGCAACTGCAGTGTCAGTAGGTCATTGCACACAAAACTGCAATGTCCGCAGAATCAGGCCTGATCTCTAAATTTTGATGACTCTCATATACAGCAGAGTGCCAGTACTAGTGTCGCTCTCTTTTGGTGAACTGGGGAGCACTAGTGGCATAGTACATCCTGGTATTTCACATACCAGCACTGCAGTATCACCTGGTGACGTGGCAAGTTCCATAAGTGCAGTACAAGTTGGTGAGGTGACGAGCACAAGTATTGTCCCGCAATCACCAAGAATTTGCACACAGGCCCATAGAGCCCCTAGTATCTTTCTGAATGTGCTTGCAAATCCCGATTGGCAGCCCGCAAATTCTGCAGCACCCGTACTGCCCCATTCACTGCCCAACCTGGAATTCAGGTGCAAACAGTACATTTAACTGCTCCCCTTGATTTTTACTCTATCTGTATGCCTTGATTGTGGATCAAAGCATTTTATATGCACAACAATTTATTGCCGCCAACCCAAATTCAAACCTTGCCAGACCATCCGCATGGAAACCCACTACAGTTTCTGAATTTACATTTTTTTGGGGCCTACAACGTGGGCATTACTAAAAAAAATGAATTGCATTTGTATTGGTCCACAGACCCGATTCATCATATACCCATGTTCTCTGCCACCATGGCCAGGCATAGATATGAGAGTATAATGTGTTTTATGCATATCAACGACAGTACACTCTGTTGTCCTTGGAGTGACCCTGAATCTGACCGGCTCCACAAAAAAATTCAGCCCCTCACAAACCACCTTAACCAAAAATTTGCAGATGTCTATACTCCACAACAAAAAATCTGCATTGATGAGTCCCTCATTAATTTTTCTGGCCACCTTGCATTCAAACAATTTCTCCCCAGCAATTGTGCCAGATATGGGGTCATGATAGTCACGTGGAGCCCCCCCCCCCCCCAGATGCTCAGACTGCATTGGGAGTAGTGGCAAGATAATCTATTAGAATTCTTTTTGTGATACACCTCTAAATTACCCAAAAATATCTCCGAATATTATATAATAAATAAAACCACACCTCATCATTCCAAATACATAAAATAGATATATATAACTAAAATAAAAACCCTAAAAAAAAACACAATAAAATAAAACACCAAGTGTCCAAGTCCCAAAAGATAATAATTTCCAAAAAATATTTTCCAAAAAAATATTTTCCAAAAAATATATATATTTTCTTATAAGTCCAGTGAAGCAAACCGATTCAAAATACTCCTTGGTAACCTCAAAGACAAACAAAAAGAAAAAAATTCATAGTGTATTACCTTAAAATATAAATTTATATACTTCACTCTGTGCACAACTCCAAACTCACACAAAATTGTGCAAATTCAATTAATTAAATATCAATCCACATAATACATTTTTTAATTAAATAACATAAAATAAATAAATAAAACCAAACACGTGAAAACTCGTGATCACTCCAACCACAAGTGAATGGTGATACTAGGTACTAGTACCCTTTAAACTCCAGCCAACAGTGATACCAAATACCATTACCCTCTTTTAATATTTTTCAGGCATAGGTTAACATAAGGAAAAGGTCTCCATCCATCCTTCTTTTCAGGGGTATTCCTCATGCAGGTAAAGAAAGGCTCTTTTAGACAGGATCCATAAAAAGGAACAGATTTTAATCACAACTTACATTAAAAACAGGGATCCCATCTGAAACGTCACTCCTCTAACGCGTTTCAGATGGGATCCCTTCAGATGAAGTCCGGAAGTGACGAAATGCGTTAGATGAGTGACGTCATCACGCACGCACGCCAACCGGAAGTGTCGCCGCGGCCATTTTGATGGTTGGAAACATATGGTTTTCAACCCAGGATTTGATTGATCAGTGCTGGAAGCTGGATATCCCTGTTTTTAATGTAAGTTGTGATTAAAATCTGTTCCTTTTTATGGATCCTGTCTAAAAGAGCCTTTCTTTACCTGCATGAGGAATACCCCTGAAAAGAAGGATGGATGGAGACCTTTTCCTTATGTTAACCTATGCCTGAAAAATATTAAAAGAGGGTAATGGTATTTGGTATCACTGTTGGCTGGAGTTTAAAGGGTACTAGTACCTAGTATCACCATTCACTTGTGGTTGGAGTGATCACGAGTTTTCACGTGTTTGGTTTTATTTATTTATTTATTTATTTTATGTTATTTAATTAAAAAATTTATTATGTGGATTGATATTTAATTAATTGAATTTGCACAATTTTGTGTGAGTTTGGAGTTGTGCACAGAGTGAAGTATATAAATTTATATTTCAAGGTAATACACTATGAATTTTTTTCTTTTTGTTTGTCTTTGAGGTTACCAAGGAGTATTTTGAATCGGTTTACTTCACTGGACTTATAAGAAAATATATATATTTTTTGGAAAATATTTTTTGGAAATTATTATCTTTTGGGACTTGGACACTTGGTGTTTTATTTTATTGTGTTTTTTTTGAGGGTTTTTATTTTAGTTATATATATCTATTTTATGTATTTGGAATGATGAGGTGTGGTTTTATTTATTATATAATATTCAGAGATATTTTTGGGTAATTTCGAGGTGTATCACAAAAAGAATTCTAATAGATTATACACTCTCTAGGGAGAGAGTAGTGATTTGTGATAGGGGTGTAATTTAGGAGCTTTATTGATTGAGTAGTGGCAAGATAGTTTGGGACTTGGTGTCATCCTTTTTCCATATGGGGTACCACTTATACGTGGACAATTTTTATTCAAGCGTGACACTATTTAGACATTTGTACAGTCTTGGAACTGGCGCATGTGGCACCGTGTGACCTAATGTGTGCCCACCATTAGAAGTGGGTGGATGCAGGGCGGTATATTCTAATGATGGGTATATTATACACTTTTTCTTCAAGAGATTTCTTCTCTCTTTTTCATTCAGTCTACAGGCTGCATACAAAAAAAAAAAAAAAGAACATAGCATATATACCCAACAAGGATCAGCGATGTACTGGTATATCACTGGACTTTGGTTATACCAGGATGATGCCTACAGCTGCAGGCATCATCCTGGCATAATTGTTTTCAGCCAGCAATCCGCTTTCATGTAAAAGCAACCCTAGTGGCTAATTAGCAGCAGGATTGCTTTTACAAGCAGCGGGAGATGATGCCCCCCTCCCCCGCTGCCTTCCACGGCCTTCTCGGGCAGTCCCGTGCCATCAGGGGAACCTGAGAATGCAGCCGGTGTTTCTGCCAGCTGACCATAGAGCTGATTGGAGACCAGAATGGTGCCAATCATCTCTATAGTCTAAGAAATCGGAAGCTATGAGCATTTCATCACTTCAGTTTCACAGGATATAAACAGTGCTGTTTGTAAATTGGGAAAGCATCTGATCACACTGATCTTGGTGAGATTAGATAATGTAAGGGCAGAGAATATATCTAGAGTCTGACAGACCCCAGTTTTCTCAAAAAAGAATATATGACAATGCCCATTGAAGTTATGCAGGATATTTGCATTCCCTGTGATAGCATTAAAAGTGATCAAAAAAATGAAAGGGACAGTGTAAAAATAATTTAACAAAATCAAAATAACTTAAAATAAAAAAAAACGGCTACTTCTTCCTCCTAGCAGCAGCCAGGATGGCTGCCTTTTAAATCCATTCCTCGGCCGCCGTACACATCGGCCAATTTATAACCTCAGGGGGGGACCCCCTGCCTTTTCTCTGGCCCCTTGTCCTCCTAGTTCCCCGATGGGCAAGAAAACAACAGCCGCCCGTGCCTCCAGAGCCTGGCGGGCAACGCGGGAATTTTGCGGCCTACCCACCGGAGGTCTCGTCCGTGGCTTCGATTTTGGGCCCGCCACCAGAGGCTTCCAGGACCCCGGCCGTGGCTCCTGTTGAAGGCCGCAAATGAAGCCCCGGCCTCGATTTCGGGTCCCCTGCCGCTGCTACCCGCGGGTGGGCCGGTTCCTGGAGGTGAGGAAGACCTGGCATCAGAGACATCCCTGCAGTCTCCCATTCCATCTTTGAGGGATGCTGAGCTCCTGCGCCACTTCAAGTCCATGCTGCAGTCTGAACTATCCTCCGCTACCTCCAAGCTAGCTGACCGTCTTTCATGAGAAATTCGGGAGTTGGGCAACCAGACGAACGATCTCGAAGATAAAATGGACGCTGCGGCCACGGTCATTGAAAATCACGAACAGGATTTGTGTGACCTCAAGAAAGAATTGGTGGAAAGCGCTGCTTCGGCTTGAGGATTTCGAAAACCGTTCCTGCCGTGGCAATTTGTAACCAGGAACGGTTTTCGAAATCCTCAAGCCGGAGCAGCGCGTCCGCCAATTCTTTCTTGAGATCACACAAAACCTGTTCGTGATTTTCAATGACCGTGGCCACAGCGTCCATTTTATCTTCGAGATCGGTGGAAGTGAGATCTGTGACCGTTTCTGGTATACGCCTTAACCAAGGGGTATCCCAGAATGGTCACAGATCTCACTTCCATCGCTACTGCTCTGTTTCAGGAGCTGACGCCCGCTATTCCTATTGACCGGCTCGAATTTGACCGCATACACCGTGCATTGGGCCCCAGATGACCGGATGGGCCCCCAAGAGACATTATCATCAAGTTCACTTATTACCGCACTAAGGAAACTATCCTCTTGGCAGCCAGAAACAACCCAGATCTCAGCTTCCAGGGGCATCGCTACCAGCTCTTCGCAGATCTCTCCCAGACCACTCTTCAGAAGAGCCGCCAGTTGAAGCCCTTCACTTCGGTCCTGGTAAACCGCAGTATTAAATACGCCTGGGGCTTTCCATTCCGCCTAAACTTCAGCTACCAGGGCCGCAGTCACTCTGTTGTCACGCCGGAGGAGGCCCATTCTCTCCTGGAATCTTTACCCGGAAGCCGCTGATCAGAGCCCAGCTCATTCATCTGGATCCCCGGTGAGGCCGCTTCCTCCAGGCCACATCTGGGAGCGGTCATCCAACAAGAAGAGGGCTTTCCCTCAGACCCCTCTATGATCAAGTCCTTCCTGTTCTTTTCCGGGCTGAAGATGCATCTTGGACCTCCAACGTATCGTTTCACCGATGGACTTTTCTGATGGGATTGTGAGTTTGGCCCTTAGGGCTTTCCCAGTTTGTTAGCATTCCAGGTTAGGACTGATCCGGCCTGCTCCCTTGGGTTCCATCCCTTGTTGGGGGGAGGGGTTTTCTCCTGGACTTAAGGATTATGACTTTTTGCTGTTGCGGCCTATTTTAGGTCCGGGTGATGTTGTTCGGGTCTCCGTTGGTGGCATAGGGTGATGGTTCCCTTGGGCTCCGGGGTGGGAGGTTGACCTGGTAGGTCTCAAGATTCTCCGGGTTTCTATGGGGAGGTCATCGCGGAGGTTCTCGCTTCTGGGACTCATAGTTTTATTATTTTGGTACCCCGTTATAATATGTTCATTGCCTTTTTCCCCCTGAGGGCTTATGTTTTTGATGTTTTCATTTGCAGCCATGTGTCCGGTGGTAGAGCCACCCCCAACTGGTATTCTTCAAGTGTAGGATGCAAGCACCATTGGCGTGACACGATTGCACTGTTGTTTATACTTTGTGTCATTTTCTTTTTTTCTTTCTTTGTTTTTTTTCTTCTCTGGTATTGCTGTTTTTGTTGTATGCAGGGTTTCCGAGACGCCACGGTCCGATCGCCATTGGGAGTGGAAATTGTTGGCTGATTTATGCTTTTTCTGCTGAGCGTGTTGCGCTGGTGCCGCCATGGCTTCTCCCCTTTTGAATTTGCCTCAGAAGTGGGCTAAAGTTTTTCATCACCTCAAATCGCAACAAATCGACGTGATATGTTTACAAGAGACCAGGTTTTCTCAGTCCTTCGCTCCACGTTATCTTTCACCTCACTATCCCACCTTTTACACGGCCTCGGCTCCTGAGAAGCGTCGGGGTGTACTGATAGCTTTTCAAACGCAACCTCCCTTTTGACTGTGCTTGGAATATAGCGGACCCCACGGGCAGGTATTTGCTTCTGCAAGGCACCCTCTGGGACCAGGAGGTTACGTTTGTCTCTTACTACGCGCCTAATCGCTTTCAGCACAAATTCTTTTCTCATCTTTGCACCATTGTTTCCCGACACTCCAAGGGTCTTCTTCTTTTGGGAGATTCAAATGTTACCTTGGATTCCACATTGGATAGGCGCTACGCACGGGGGGGCAGCCCGTTCTCATGACTTAGTGCTGGAGGAACGTATGCGCTCTCTCTTGCGGATGGCAGGGCTGGCGGACGTCTGGAGGGAACTTCACCCAACTGAGCGCGACTTTCTATTCCAATCCTCATGACAGTTTTTGTAGAATTGACCATATATTTATGCATGTTAAGCAGCTTCCCTAGGTCTGGCGGATAGCTATTCCCTCCTCACCCTGGTCAGACCATGATCCCTTGGTACTCCTCCTTGCCCTCTCTGGGTTGGAACGGCGTCCTTTTCATTGGCGCATCAATGAGTCTTTATTGACCACTCAGATAACCTGCCAACAAATAGAATTTTTCTTACGAACATACTTCGCGGAAAACTCGGGATCGGTCTCTTCGGCAGTGGCTATATGGGAGGCCACAGTGCGGGGTCTGGTTATACAGCTGGCGGTGGTCCGGAAGCGGGAGCGGGAGCGCTGACTTTTGGAGCTTCATTCTCTCCTGGCCTCTGCGGATGCGGTTGGAAGTCATCTCCATCTCTGGCAGCAGAGTTGGACCTACTTGCCTCTTCGGAGGCGGAACGGGCCCTGCATTTGACCAAACACAAATTTTATTCCTGCGCTAATAAGCCGGGCCCGATGCTGGCCAGGAAACTCAATTCTGTGGGGAAACCCCATAAACCGATCCGACTGCGGCTTCCCACAGGTGGCTGGATGTCAGGAATCACGGAATGACCAGAAAGGTGTGGACTGACACAGGGAAACGCAGGTTTCAGGTATAGTATAATAATACAGGTTATTATTAGCCACCCAGATATATATATATATATATATATATATATATATATATAAACGCACAGTGAACAAACCAACCTTTCACTAATCTTAGTAGGTGCAGGAACACAGGGGCAGTCAGGGCTGGAGAGGTGGAACGGTCAGGCCGGCTGTAGGGTTCTGTAATGACTGTTTGGTGGTACCTCTAGTGGTCCCCAGGACAGGATTCCCCAGGGCGCGGAGTCTAAGTCCCAGCCTGCTTATTCACCAGGGCCCCTGATGGTGGGGATGGACTTGGAGCAGACAGGAACCAGGTCGCGGCCCCTGAGTACACCTGCTAGTGGTAGAGGGATCCGCCAGAGGTATGTGCAGGTACGGCTGGATCCGTGCAGGATGGACGGATGGCAGAGTAGTTAGCGTGGTCAGACGGGCCAAGTCAGCAACGTGCGGGCAGCAAGGTACCAAAGGAGCAGGCAGAGAATAGTCAAGGTCACAAGCCGGGTTCAGTAACTCACGGACAGCGCGGTACAGGGGATCAGACAGAAGGATGGTCAGGCAAGCCAGGGGTTCAACAGGAGATGGTCAGCAGAGGTCAGAATCAAGCCGGGTCAGCAACGAAGCAGGAACACAGGATACCAGGTACAGAGGCTCATGGGAAAACATACACCAAGGCCCAGAGCACAGGCCTGGTCATGGCTTAAATACACCTTTCTGCAATCAGCCCCAGGTTTGGCTGATTGTGAGCTTCTGGCTGCTAAGAGCACCCGCTGGTCAGCTCTGGTACTGCAGCCCACACGGCAGGTGAGTCCCACCACCAGTGCTGAGTCCATTGCTGAGAGCACCCGCTGGTCAGCTCTGGTACTGCAGCCCACACGGCAGGTGAGTCCCACCACCAGTGCTGAGTCCATTGCTGAGAGCACCCGCTGGTCAGCTCTGGTACTGCAGCCCACACGGCAGATGAGTCCCACCACCAGTGCTGAGTCCATTGCTGAGAGCACCCGCTGGGCAGCTCTGGTACTGCAGCCCACACGGCAGGTGAGTCCCACCACCAGTGCTGAGTCCATTGCTGAGAGCACCCGCTGGGCAGCTCTGGTACTGCAGCCCACACGGCAGGTGAGTTCCACCACCAGTGCTGAGTCCATTCCTGACACTGTACTTCTAATCCCCAGCAGATTGTTTCCCGTTTCTCAGACTTGCTTTCGCGCCTCTACGCTAAACCGAATCACTTCCCTGTGGCTCAGGTGGAGGCATTCTTCCAAGATCTCTGACTTCCTGGATTATCCAAGGCAGCGCAGATGGCCCTCAACTCCGGTGTCACCGTACTGGAAGTGCGCCAAGCTATCAAATCTTTATGGTGCACCGCGGCCCCAGGTCCCAATGGCTTCTCCGGTCTCTATTATAAGAAATTTTTCGCCCTGTTGGCGCCCTTTTTGTCTTACTACTTTAATGAGTTACTACAGGGCTCCTTGCCCTCTCCGGACATGCTTAGAGCGCATATCTCCATGATTCCTAAGACAACACGATGATGCACAGGAACTGCAAGCCTTCCGGCCCATTTCTCTTCTTAATGAAGACCTGAAGATATTGGACAAGATCCTTAGTTTTCGTATCAATAAATATTTGCTTAGCCTGGTCCACAGGGACCAAGTAGGGTTCATCCCTGGGAGGTAGGCGGGTGATAATGTTCGTAAGGTGATCCATCTTATACATTTTCTGCAACCGCAGAAAATCCCGGGATTCTTATTGTCCTTAGACATATATAAAGCATTTGATTCTCAATCCTGGGAATATCTGCGGTTTGTGCTGTCTCGTTGGGGTTTTGGGGATTCTATTCTTTCTTGGACTCAAGCTTTGTATTCTTCTGCTTCGGCTTCCGTTAAATATGCTGGATATTTCTCAGATCCCTTTCCTATTGGGCGAGGGACGAGACAGGGTTGTCCCCTGTCCCCGGCGCTCTTTGTCCTGGAACTTGAGCCGCTGGCTTTAGCACTCCGGACCGATTACAGGAGTTCAAGCTGAACCTTTTTGCGGACGATGCCCTCTTGCTCTCGCTGCGGGGCACTTATGCTTTCCCGTACCAGAAATCTGCCTTTGAACAGCTTTGCCAACAGCATCCAGGCACCCTAGGGCTTATCTCCTTTCTTTATGCAGCTTTGAACAGACACTTGTCGCATACTTCTCTTTCATATGTTGTTCAGTGGGAGTGCGACCTGGGAGTGGCTGTGGATCCGGAGGACTGGAATAAGGCCTGGTCACTCATAGTTAAATGCTCATTTAATACGACCACGCAGCCTATAAAGTATTGTTTCGTTGGTATTGGGTTCCCGGCTCGTTTGGCCCAGGCAAACCCTGGCTGTAGTGATCGATGCTTTCGGGGTTGTGGCCATCGTGGAGATGTATTGCATATCTGGTGGTCATGCCCGAGACTGTTTCGTTTTTGGTCTCATGTGTTTGGCCTCCTTTTCACCTTGTTCCATCTCTCCATACGTCGGGATGCTCGGTATGCTTTGCTTCATTGCCCCATACCGGGCCTCTTGGCTCACCAGCAGAGGTTGGCTTCCTATTTATTTTTATCGGCCACTAGAACAATTGCTCAGGCCTGGAAGAGCCTGTTTGTCCTTCTTCAGGGGGTATGACCACTATGACCACTATGATGCTCAACGAACAGATGTCGAGTATCTGCAATGACTCCCAATGTACATTTTTGAAAATATGGGAGCTGTGGTTGCAATATGCCTTTCCCACGCTCCCACCGGCTAGTCTGGGGATGTGATGTTGTTTGGTATTGGCGTTCCTGGACCCCTGCTCTTTGGTTTTGTTTTATTTTTTTTTTGTTTTTTTTCCTTCTTTTCTCTTTGTGCTCCTTTCTTTCTTTTACTGTTTGTTTTTGGTGTGACAGTGGATAGCTGCCCTTAGTTTGTTACAGTCAGAGTTATATTAATGCTATTGTAACTTATGTGCCATTGATAGCCCCTGCGTGGGCGTACCTTTTGCCCTGTTCGTGTTAGAGCACTGTTTTTTCTATTTTACATTTTTTATCTGTGCATTTGATAGCCCCTGCGTGGGTGTGTTTTCTTGCCTCTGTTTTATACTGTTTAAAATTAATAAAAAAAATTGAAATACAAAATAATAAAAAAAACCTCGCCCCCGCGAGCGTTGACCCTGTGCCGGTATGTAAACAGCGGTTGCACCATGCATGTGAGGTATCATCAGATCAAGGGCAGTAATTCTAGCACTAGACCTCCTCTGTAAATATAAAATGGTAGCTTGTAAAGGCTTTTAAAGCGTTGCCTATGGATATTAAAAACATATGCAGTTTGTCGCCATTGCACCATGCATGCACAGTTTTAAATCATGTCACGTTTGGTATCTATTTACTTGACATATGATCATATTTTATATTTTACCAAATAATTGGCCAATATATTGTGTTTTTGTGCATTAAAAGTAAAAAAAAGTGTAATTTTTTTAAAAATTTGCTTTTGAAAAATTGCTGCGCGAGTACTATGTGACATAAAAAAATTGTAGCACCCACCATTTTATTCACTAGGGTGTCTGCTTTAAAAAATATGTAATGTTTGGAGGTTTAAATTAATTTCCTAGCAAAAAATACAGATTTTTTTCATGTATACAAAAAGTGTCAGAAAAGGCTTGATCTTCAGGTGGTTAGAAGAGTGAATGATGTGTGGGATAAACTTCTAATGCTGGGCCTAAAATGCCCTCACCCCCAAAATGACCCCTTTTTGGAAAGTAGACACCCCAAACTATTTGCTGAGAGGCATGTTGAATCAATAGAAGAATTTATTTTTTTACCACAAGTTTTTGGAAAATTACAAAAAAAAATGTTTTTCTTTTTTTTACACAAAATTGTCACTTAAAGGATTTACTGCTCACACATGTAATGGGTATAAAAACATTTTTTCTTCAAAATTTTTTTGTTTATAGCACCAAAAATACAAAGCGCACAGGTGATCAAATACCACCAAAAGAAAGCTCTATTTGTGTGAAAAAAGGACAAATTTCATTTATGTACCATATTGCATGACCGCGCAATTGTCCATTAAACTAGTGCAGCGCTGTATAGCAAAAAAGTGGCGTAAATTGTAGTATATATACCATAGTTTGTAGATGCTATAATGTTCACACAAAGCAATCAATATACACTTATTAGGATTTTTTTTACCAAAAAATGTAGCAGAATACATTTTGGCCTAAATGTATAACTAACTTTGAGTTTACTATATATTTTTTATAGCTGAAAGTACAAAATATTGTTTTTCTTCAAACTTTTCGGTCTTCTTTTGTTTATAGCGCGAAAAATAAAAAGCACACAGGTGATCAAATACCACCAAAAGAAAGCTCTATTTCTGTGAAAAAAAAGGACACATTATGTTTGGTTACAACATTGCATAACCACGCAATTATCAGTTGAATTAGTGCAGCGCCGAGTAGCAAAAAGAGGCCTGGTCATTAAGGGATGTAAATCCTCTGGAGGGCAAGTGGTTAAAACACACGCATACAAACACATGTACACATACACACACACAAACACATGTACATACAAAAACATGTACACTCACAGACACATGTACACACATACAGACACATGTACACACAGACAGAGACACATAGACACATGTACACAAACAGACAAACACACACAGACACACCCACGTACAGACACATGTACACACACAGACACATATACACACATACAGACACACATACAGACACATGTACACACACAGACACATGTACAGACACATACACATGTACACATACACACATACACACAGACACACACAAATGCAGACAGAGACACGTACACACATACATACACATGCACACGGACACAGACACACATGTACACACAGACACACATGTACACACACACATACAGACACATGTACACACAGACACATACACACACAGAGACATGTACACACATACCTACACATGCACACGGACACATGTACACACATAGAGGCACATGTATGTACACACACATGTACACACACAGAAACATGTACACATACAAAGGAGGAAAGAAACAATCGCCATCTGGGTGTAGTACTGTAAAGCCATTTAATGAACAAACACCAATAGTAACACTCACAAAGGAAAAGTCGTCTCAAGCATGGGTAGTAGTAGTAGGAATGGTCGTCAGTGTCGGCCCTGGGCCGCAAAAGGATGGAGGCTGTGAACCGGCTGGCAGGTAGTTCTTGAGACTCCCTGGGCTTCCTGGTCGGCGTGGAAGGGGTTGAAGTGACATCAACACCAGAACTGATGATCAAAGATGGCGACGCATAATGGAGCGCATCATAGCATTCACCCGGCACTCCAAGAAATAACAGAATCCAACTGCAATATTCTTGCACTGTCAAAACCACTACTTGTATCATCACACGACACACAAGGGGATATAGCTTATAGTCATCACAATCTGCATAATAACACACACCAATAAGAATGTGAGCATTACAGCATGAAATAGACACATCATTTGACAGTGTCACAGCATAGAATTAATAAATTACCAAAGCTATGTTATAAGCTGGAAGGAACAGATCGCATCAGAACGATCTGCCCAGGGGGTCATGGGGAAGCCGTAGGCGTGACCAGTCAATGAGCTCATATAGCCTCGGCAAAAATCACAGCATCAGAGCGTCCTCTGGCCACTAAGGGGGCTTCTACCTGGTCTCACCTAGACCTCCGCCTTTTAAACAAATTTTCTGGAAACTGTCCAATAGTGGGTGGGTGCCACACCCACCATAGAAGGAGCTAGCAGAAGGGTTCCGCGAGGATAACAGAGTCACGTTCAACCATCATATTCGTTATCTGAAAAGTCACACTTTTGCCTCTTATCTACCCCCAAAACTTCTTCTCATCTACCCCAGACTTAAGGATTTCTAACTTCTCAAGCAAGTAGACGTCTTTAAACAGGTTTTTATCTCCTAATGTGAGGTTACTAGATGTCAAAAACACAATCAATTTCCATAAACAAGTTTTTATCTTGCAGAATATCTTGTGATTCTGTTCCTTTGGCCTAGAGAAATGACACATCAGTCACCTCTCATGCCCCTGGCATTTGGGCAACAATGCTTTACTGTAAAAATTACCCAAGAAACAAAAGGGTTCAAGGGCAACACATTTCATAGGCATTACAGAGACCTACAAGGTCATGGACTATACAGTATCTCCTCTCATTCATTCCCTTTTGATTGATACCTAGTTGCGCTCAATTGCTTGTTGTATTATACATGTGTTTTTTTTGAGTAATTATTGTGCTGCACTAGCTGTAAACAATATGTGTTCTCTTTCCAATTTTATGGTTCCTGTTATCTTTTAACAACCACTCTTATTACTATAGACTTTTATCCTGCACATGGATCTTATACATTCCAAATATGACACCCTGGAAAATATTTACACAGAATTCCCTTCAGACTTTTTTCTACAAAGTTTCCATATCGCTCCTTCCATTAAGGATAACCTTTGCGCAAAATTCAGGAAATTAGAACACCTAATAGCTCCTGCCAACCACCAATGGTGGGACAAGTTTTTTCTGTCCAAATTTATTTCCTGTAAAATATCACCAGGAGGTTTAAGAATACTCAAAAGTTGCCCCTTCTTATCCAATACACTCCAGACTGAATGGGCCCAAATTTCCGATTTTTGTACCCAATTGTGGATGCAAATCATTATCCAACAACATTCCATCTTTTACAAAAAGATATCACTTCCTCATTTCAGACCCTATTTAAACTCACTCCATTTCCCTTTAGCATGTTACAAAACCTTTAAAAGGCATACCAAGAAGTTATAAGATCAGACCATCCAAACACAATTTCGCAAATTCCGTAGGGATGATTACAATCTTGGGAGAGTGTGCAACTGGAAAAGGTCCAATAGATCCTATCCCTCCCACTCCCCCAATTCCCTCCCCTCATATCCCATTCCGCTTATGTCTCTCCAAATACACCCCAGTGCTGGTTCCGCATCCACACTGCTTAGCTCTACCACATTCCCTCTTGGCTCCAATAGGCCCAATACTTCGAGACATTCCCACCATACCCCCCTTATCCAGATCAAACCCATTCAGCTAAGATCCAACCTTGCTATATCAGCTCCTAAGCCCCAAAAGGACAAAAATATGCCGTCCAAAACTCAAATTACCCCCCTTGACCCCAGCCATTCCCCCAGTTCAGCATCTTCCAATATCCCTTCCGTTTCCCAACCCACCTCACACCACACTCCCATCACACCATCCCAACCCGCAGAACCCATGCCCTTTCAGTTCCTCCCATGGCAGATATACACACCACCCCCTTTTAATTCCTTTTTAGGGGTCACTCCCCCACCTCCCTTAACCACAAAAAGAAAATAAGAAGATGAGGAAAACAGAAGTAAAGTACAAAATAAAAATCCGGAAACTATAAAGATAATCTTTCAACCCACCCATTATCCGCCTCCGAGACTTCCCTACTCAGGGGATTTAAATTATGCTCCATCAGTCCAACCCAATCCCTTTACTCTTTATAAGGATCTCAATCTTTTCATTTGTAATCTCACCCTCAAAAGATATTTTAATACTAGACCTACCCACAATTGTGAGGCCACATCATCACCCACAGTCCCAGATAACACCATTGACTCCGTCGTCCTTGGAATATTGGAGGACCTATACATAGATGACCATGAGGCATCAGACCTTATTTATTTATCACAACATCCAATTACCTCTCCCCTTATCCAACATATTACCTTTAAACCCAAATCCATTTTCAACCCCGCACATAGCAAGGGCCCATACTTACAAACTTTTTTCCAGGTTGTCTATGCTGATATCCTACACATGTTCCAAAAAACCCCATTGCTCACAACAGATACCACAATCTTTCCCAGGGCAAACAAAGAGCTCTCAAAGCCCTAGCTGCCAATCATAATTTGATCATCAAACCCACTGATAAGGGGGGAGGCATAGTTGTCCAAAAGAAAATCGATTATCTTTCAGAAACATCACGCCTTTTGTCTGATTCCCAGACATATACACTATTGCCACAGGATCCATTGCTCTCCTTTCAGATAAAAGCCAAATCCTTTGTCCGCAAAGCACATAATGCCGGCATAATTAACAAATCAGAAATGACCTTTTTCAATAGAGAGTACTATGCTACCCCCTATTTTTACCACCTGCCCAAGATCCACAAGAATGCCACCAATCCTTCTGGACACCCTATTGTGGCATCTATGGATAGTTTAATTAGTCCCTTTTCATTGTATATTGATCGGTTTTTACAACTGATAGTCCAAAACTTGCCCGCGTATATCAGAGATGGTACACAGCTTCTTGACATTCTTACATCATATAGCTGGGAAACCTCCTATTCCTTGGCTTCACTTGACGTCAGCTCCCTCTACACTTCCATTTCCCATGATGTGGGTATTCGGGCAGTCAGACATTTCCTTCCAGAAGATTCTTCACTTAATCCCAAACAGGCTAAATTCATAGCCGATGCCACCGAGTTCTGCCTTACAACTGTTTGATGGCCAATTGCCATGGGGGCTATTTTCGCACCCAGCTATGCTAGCCTTACCATGGGGCTCTGGGAGTCCCAATTCATTTGGCATAACATTCCCTTTGCCTCTCATGTCATTTTCTACTGTCGTTACATCGACATCATCATCTGGGAGGACCTGGAGCCCCGCAGGGATGAATTCGTCAAATATTGCAATTCCAACCCTTTTAATTTGGCCTTCACTTCGGTCTAGGATTCTTCCACCATTGCTTTCTTAGATTTGGAACTGTATCATGATGAGAAAAAAATCTGTCCCAGAAACTACACAAAACTGACCGCAGGCAACTCCTTTTTGCAATATGGCAGCTGTCATCATCCCAGGTGGATCTCCAATATTCCTAAAATTCAGTTTTGTCGGCTTCGGTGCAACTGTACTTCACAAACTGATTATATCACCTAGAGTTCTCTACTCAAACAAAAATTTACAGATAAAGGTTATCCCTATCCTTTATCCAAGATGCATGTGCTCATTACCTGTCTCAATACTGTACCTCTGACCACCATGAGACCCATCCCTCTGAAAATAAAACCCAATCCATCAGATTTACTACCTGATTCCATTCACAGTTCAAAAAGATGGAACACATTTTCCATAAACATCAATTCTGTTACAGGATCCTCACCTCAAAAATTCAAACTTAGGTCTAATACTAACACCCCTCACACATCTGTTTCCTTTCTCTCTATCAGGGGCATGTACCAATGCCGTAAATTGGCTAGTCTAACTTGTAAGCATGTCCAGCATGACCAGAAGAATTTCACAGTTAAGGGTAAGACTTACCCTATCCACAAATTTTATAACTGTTCTTCTGACCACATGGTCTATTGTTTAACTTGCACCTGTGGACGATTTTATGTGGGTAGAACCATTTGCACCCTCAGGAAAAGGTTTGGGGAACATCGACACTTGATCGAGGAAGGCATCAACAAAAATAGCTTCCTCAGACATTTTCTTGAATCTAATGATAGCTCCTCCTCTGGACTAAAGGTTTGGGTAATTATCGAGGCTATCCCCAGGACACTCCCAGCGGCAGAACGATTTAAACGTCTCTGCCAAAGGGAAACATTCTGGATTTATACTCACGATACCCTATCCCCAGGATGCCTCAATGAAGACCTCGAAGTCAGCGCTTTTTTCTCCTAAGCCTCTGCATATCCCCCATCCGATCAGCCCCCTATACAATTCATGCACTTATACTACTAAGTATTTTAGTCTTAGCACTCCTTGTTTATATTCATCCTCTATCTAGGGCAAGTCCCCGAGTGAACCCCTTGGTCTCCTTGCCTGATCATTTCAGAATATATGCTTAGTTGCATTGCTTTATAGATATGGTATTTAATATTTTATTATTTGCTAACGCACTTGCAGAATCCTTTTTTTTATATTTTTATATATATATTTTTTTTTTTTCATTATTTCTTATATGTCCTTACCCTTATATATCCATATTGGCATCACATACACACATACACATATTCCCATGCTATACATAGATATACATGTTCACAGATATATTTGGGTATTTTAATGCATTTTATGCTTTTTATCATATGTGTTTCTACTGTATTCTGGTACTCAGCCATGTCAGTATTTCTTTTTATTTGTATTTCCTGCCTTTGGCATCCGCAAAGTAGTCTCTATAGTTGCTATGGGCTTGAATATGATCCATCCCTGATACCCTTAAATACCATCTCTAAGATGGCTTCATTATGGCCTGAATAAGGAGCGCATGCTTTGCAATGCGTCTCCATCTTTGATCGTCAGTTACAGTGTTGACGTCACTTCCGCCCCTCACACTGCGTTCCACATCAACCAGAAAGCCCTGGGAGCCTCAAAAAATACCTGCCAGCCGGTTCACAGCTTTCATCCTTTTGCGGCCCGGGACCGACACTGACGACCATCCCTACTACTATCCATACCTGAGACCACTTTTCATTTGTGGGTGTTACTATTGCTGTTTGTTCATTAAAAGGTTTTACAGTACTACACGCAGATGGCTCTTGTTTCTTTCCTCCTTTGATTCATTTACAGAGTCTTCTCCTGCACCCATTACAAGCTGCCTTCTAGTGGACACTAAGAGACCTACAAGGTCCTGGACTATATCTCCTCTCATGCATTCCCTTCTGATTGATACCTAGTTGACCTCAATTGCTTGTTGTATATTACATGTACACATACGGAGACAAATGAACTGGGTTTGCTTTAAAAAAGGCCTGGATTCTTTCCTAGATACAGAATATAACTGGATACTAACATTTATAGGTAAAGTTGATCCAGGGAATATCCGATAGCATCTCAGGGGATCAGGAAGGGATTTTTTTTTGCCTGCAGGAGCAAATTGGATCATGCTTTGCTGGGTTTTTTGCCTTCCTCTGGATCAACTGTGGGTGTAGGATTATAACCTTTTTTTTTTTTATATGGTTGAACTGGATGGACTTCTCTTTTTTGCAGCCAGACTAGCTATCTAACTATGTAAAAAGCATTGTTTTTGACTCGAAATATTCAGTGTCTGACACTTGAATAGCTACATTTTCTGTCTGTTTATAAGAAGAAGGGACAGTTTTAAAAATACTTCTATCATAATGTCTGTATACCTACTTGAACCATAGAATGTGGGTAACTACTTTAGGGCTGTACAAAACTAGGCTCCACCCTTCAACTCTGATATATCACCTTCCTTTATTCCACATTGTTCCATAATAGACCATGCCATAGACCTTGCCATTGCTTCTCCAACAGCAGGCTTTAAAATAGTATCACAGTCCTTGGCAGAAGCATTGTATGCGTCCTGCATGATACTCACTATATTTGCAAAGCCCTTTGGGTCTTTCTTAGGGTTCAAAATTCCTTCTTAATCTCTTAATCTTCTTAATCTCAGTTAAGGAGAATAGGACATGCCACCTTACATTCTCTTGTAAATATACTGTACTCTAACTGGGTAAGTCTTAGAAATACCCACTTCTCTCGTGCATGCCATAACCTAGTAGCTAATTCCTCCCTTCCTCCTGTGGCATCCAGTTTCCTTTCTATACATGATTTTCTTAAGCCATTTTGCTCAACAAAAACAGCTCTATCTTGCTCATATTTATCCCTTTTAAGCAGGTCTATCATCGATTTGGTTGCTTGAGGGGGCACAACACGTTTCTATGTGCAACCTAACATTGCAAACCTTCCAGTTGAAACTTTTGATGTGCTTCCACCTTAGTGTCCCTTTTAGTGAGGGCAGCTGCAAAAGGTGTAAGGTATTCATCATCTGGAAGTATGCCAGGCATACAAAAATAGTTGCCTTTTTAGGGTTAAACATTTTATTAAGTCCTTTCATGCCATTATCTGACTGTCATTTAACTATGTCTGAGCTTGTCTTCAACTGCCATCACTACACAACTGTGTTTCATAATCTAGTATAAACTGCTCCCACCAAAGTTTGAACTGCATCCAATGCATATGACGTGAAATAACATTGCTTCCTATGGTGCCTGTTCACATATGTCGGTACACTGGCAGTGCGGATTCAGTTAGGATTGAAAAAGAGATATATGGTGGTTCTGATCATGGAACAATACGTGGGGCCACACATTCATAAATTGGACAAAATATGTGGAAAATATCTACACCGGGACTTTTGAGGTGCCCCAGAGTAACACACAAGACACCGATATTAAAACTATAGAAAATGGAGAATACCCCCCACCAATAGCCTTTATTGTTACAGATATGTTAAAAACAATACAGGAAAATACCCATAACACAAACAACAGTTAGTAACATACAGTAGTCTGATCCTACATACACTATATTGCCTAAAGTGTTGGGACACAAATCAGTGTATTCAGGTTTTCCAATCACCTCCATGGTCACAGGTGTATAAAATCAAGCACCTAGGCATGCAGACTGCTTCTACAAACATTTGTGAAAGAATGGGTTGCTCTCAGGAGCTCAGTGAATTCAAGCGTGGTACTGTGATAGGTTGCCACCTGTGCAATACGTCCATCTGTGAAATTTCCTTGCTACTAAATATTCCACGCTCAACTATTAGTGGTATTATGTCAAATTAGAAGCAACTGGGAACAACAGCAATTCAGCCACAAAGTGGTAGAAATGACAGAACGTGGTCAGTGCATGCTGAAGAGCACAGTGCGCAGAAATTGCCAGCTGTCTGCAATGTCAAGAGCTAAAGACCTCCAAACTTTATGTGGCCTTCAGATTAGCACAACAATAGTGCGTAAAGAGCTTCATGGAATGGGCTTCCATGGCTGAGCAGCTGCATCCAAGCCTCACATCATCAAGTGCAATGCAAAGGGTCGGATGCAGTGGTGTAAAACATGCTGCCACTGGACTCTAGAGCAATGGAGACATGTTCTCTGGAGTGACAAATCATGCTTCTCTGGCTGGCAGTCTAATGGATGTGTTTGGGTTTGGCCGTTGCCAGGAGAACTGTACTTGTCTGACTGCTTTGTGCCAAGTGTAAAGTTTGGTGGAGGGGGGCATATGGTGTGGGGTTGTTTTTCAGGGGTTGGGCTTTGCCCCTTAGTTCCAGTAAAGGGAACTTTTTTTATTTACTTATTTAATTTATTTATTATATTTTTATTGATTTCATTGCAACAAATACGGAAACCCATAATATATCATTCCATAAAACTCATTTTACAATACATACATTTACATATTCCCTTCCCCCCCAACCCCCCAACCTTACCCTCTCTTTTCTCTTTTTCTTTCTCTTCTTGCTCCTCTATTACTACTATTGTTTTCCTTCTCCCCACTTCTCTCGCTCATCTTTTTCCATTTCCATTCTGTTTAAACAATCAATCCTTCATCTCTCTATTTATTTTTCTTTCTACTTTAAACTCTTATCAATTCTGCAAATCTCTTTTTATCTATTCTGAATATCTGCATATTTCCCATGTTTTCATACATTTTCCTATTTTATCTTCTCTATGATATAATTCCTCCATCTTATAAACCTGCTCTATCCTATATATCCAATCCTTTACCTTGGAGATCTCCTGAACCTGCCAGAACTTTGGAATCAATCCTTTTGCCACGTTTTATAGATGAAATATCATCATATTCTTATATTGTTTCACTGTGAACTCAGTATTATGGAATACACACACCCACAGATCCTTTAACCACTTGCCTACAGGGCACTTATACCCTCTTCTTGCCCAGGCCAATTTTCAGCTTTCAGCGCCGTCGCACTTTGAATGACAATTGCGTGGTCATGCTACACTGTACCCCTATGAAATTTTTATAATTTTTTTGAGACAGATAGAGCTTTCTTTTGGTGGTATTTTATTACCTCTGTTTTTTTTTTATTTTTTGCTAAACAAACCAAAAACAACTGAAAATTTTGAAAAAAAAAATTTCTTAGCTTCTGTTATAAAATTTTGTAAATAAGTGATTTTTCTCCTTCACTGATCTGTGCTAATGAGGCTGCAGTGATGGGCACTGATAGGTTGCACTGATAGGCGGCACTGATGAGGAGGCACTGGTAGGTGGAACTGATGGGCATTGGCAGGCATCACTGATGGGCACTGAAAGGCAGCACTCATATATGATAGGCAGCACTTACGGGCACTGATAGGTGGCACTGATGCATGCTGATAGGCAGCACTGACTGGCACTGATAGGCAGCACTGACTGGCAGCACTGATTGGCACACTCACTGGCATTGATAGGTGGCACTGATAGGTGGCACTGAAAAGCAGCTCAGATGGGTACTGATATGTGGCATTGATGTGCACTGGTAGGCACTGATATGTGGCATTGATGTGACACTGATGGCCACTGGCAGGTGGCATTGATGGGCACTGACAGGTGGCACTGCTGGGGCTACACTGATCATCAGTACATAACCCCTCTGTGGAATGCCGATTACCAGCTCTCCTCTCCTCATGAGCTGTCAGCGTGACAGCTTGTGAGGAGAGAAATGCCGATAACTGGCATTTCCTTATTTACATGCGATCAGCTGTGATTGGACACAGCTGATCACATGACAGAGCCGACGTCTTTGGCTCTTTCCATTGATTGGTGATCCGCTGTGTCTCAGGGACACAGCGCACCACCGATCTCCGCACTGCGTGCCCCCAGGGGCGCGCACACATGGTTAGAGTGTGAGGACATCATATGACGTCCTCCCAGAACGAGAGAACCGCCTTGCACCCGTCATTTCCTTATATTTCCTGCCAAAACTCCTGTATCCTGGGGCATTCCCACCATATGTGTTCCATAGTTCCCTTTATTCCAAATCCCCTCCAACATAAAAGTGAGTTCTCTTGTGTGCCACACTAGGTGTAATATACCATTTTGCCAGACATTTATACTTAATTAATTGATTTCCCTTACATGCATATCCACCACCCCTTGTGCTAATTTAAATATTTTCCTTTTTTGCTGTTCATTTATTTGTATTCCAAACTCCTCCAATTTCTCTAAAAATGGTGGAGAAATAGGTCCAGATATTATTATTATTATTATACAGTATTTATATAGCGCTAAAAGGTTTGCTCAGCGCTGTACATTATAGTGGGGGACAGAACATGAGACAATACAATAACAAAACAAAACACGAGGGGGTCAAGGGCCCTGCTCTTTTGAGCTTACAATTAGAGATGAGCAAAGTATTCAAAAATTCGATTCGGCTGATTCGGCGAATTCGAGGAATAAATTTGATTCGAGGCGAATATATTCGCTGCGAATTTAACTTTAAAAAGGGTGTTTCTAGGCTTCAGAGAGCCTTTATATTAGTGCAGAACACTGTACCTTTAATTTAAATGCCCTTGGAGTCTGCTGGGGAAGAGAAATAATACTGTCAGTCAGTATGACATGCAGATGAGTGCCGTCGATCTTAGAATCACCGCACACTCCACTCATTTGGGCAGTCACGGGGCCAAAACCAGAGTGTGGAGCCACAGTGTGGCAGTGGAGGCAGAAGCAATGGGAGGCCATACAGCACCCTATGACAAAATGGAACCCACCAGCAGTGTGAGGAGACCTGAAAGTGGCACATGGCAGAGTGTGGCGATGGAGACAGCAGCAATGGGAGGCCGTACAGGGACCCATGACCCACTCTGGACCTGGCAGCAGCATGAGGAGGCGGTATAGGGGCCCATGACAGATTACGGGCCTGGCAGCAGCATGAGGAGTCGGTACGGGGGCCCATGGCAGATTACGGGCCTGGCAGCAGCAATGGGAGGCCCGTAATCTGCCAGCACCCTATGACAAAATGGAACCCACCAGCAGTGTGAGGAGACCTGAAAGTGGCACATGGCAGAGTGTGGCGATGGAGACAGCAGCAATGGGAGGCCGTACAGGGACCCATGAGACACTCTGGACCTGGCAGCAGCATGAGGAGGCGGTACAGGGGCCCATGACAGATTACGGGCCTGGCAGCAGCATGAGGAGTCGGTACGGGGGCCCATGGCAGATTACGGGCCTGGCAGCAGCAATGGGAGGCCCGTAATCTGCCAGCACCCTATGACAAAATGGAACCCACCAGCAGTGTGAGGAGACCTGAAAGTGGCACATGGCAGAGTGTGGCGATGGAGACAGCAGCAATGGGAGGCCGTACAGGGACCCATGAGAGACTCTGGACCTGGCAGCAGCATGAGGAGGCGGTACGGGGCCCATGGCAGATTACGGGCCTGGCAGCAGCAATGGGAGGCCCGTAATCTGCCAGCACCCTATGACAAAATGGAACCCACCAGCAGTGTGAGGAGACCTGAAAGTGGCACATGGCAGAGTGTGGCGATGGAGACAGCAGCAATGGGAGGCCGTACAGGGACCCATGAGACACTCTGGACCTGGCAGCAGCATGAGGAGGCGGTACAGGGGCCCATGACAGATTACGGGCCTGGCAGCAGCATGAGGAGTCGGTACGGGGGCCCATGGCAGATTACGGGCCTGGCAGCAGCAATGGGAGGCCCGTAATCTGCCAGCACCCTATGACAAAATGGAACCCACCAGCAGTGTGAGGAGACCTGAAAGTGGCACATGGCAGAGTGTGGCGATGGAGACAGCAGCAATGGGAGGCCGTACAGGGACCCATGAGACACTCTGGACCTGGCAGCAGCATGAGGAGGCGGTACCGGGGCCCATGGCAGATTACGGGCCTGGCAGCAGCAATGGGAGGCCCGTAATCTGCCAGCACCCTATGACAAAATGGAACCCACCAGCAGTGTGAGGAGACCTGAAAGTGGCACATGGCAGAGTGTGGCGATGGAGACAGCAGCAATGGGAGGCCGTACAGGGACCCATGAGACACTCTGGACCTGGCAGCAGCATGAGGAGGCGGTACAGGGGCCCATGGCAGATTACGGGCCTGGCAGCAGCAATGGGAGGCCCGTAATCTGCCAGCACCCTATGACAAAATGGAACCCACCAGCAGTGTGAGGAGACCTGAAAGTGGCACATGGCAGAGTGTGGCGATGGAGACAGCAGCAATGGGAGGCCGTACAGGGACCCATGAGAATCTCTGGACCTGGCAGCAGCATGAGGAGGCGGTACGGGGGCCCATGGCAGATTACGGGCCTGGCAGCAGCAATGGGAGGCCCGTAATCTGCCAGCACCCTATGACAAAATGGAACCCACCAGCAGTGTGAGGAGACCTGAAAGTGGCACATGGCAGAGTGTGGCGATGGAGACAGCAGCAATGGGAGGCCGTACAGGGACCCATGAGACACTCTGGACCTGGCAGCAGCATGAGGAGGCGGTACGGGGGCCCATGGCAGATTACGGGCCTGGCAGCAGCAATGGGAGGCCCGTAATCTGCCAGCACCCTATGACAAAATGGAACCCACCAGCAGTGTGAGGAGACCTGAAAGTGGCACATGGCAGAGTGTGGCGATGGAGACAGCAGCAATGGGAGGCCGTACAGGGACCCATGAGACACTCTGGACCTGGCAGCAGCATGAGGAGGCGGTACAGGGGCCCATGACAGATTACGGGCCTGGCAGCAGCATGAGGAGTCGGTACGGGGGCCCATGGCAGATTACGGGCCTGGCAGCAGCAATGGGAGGCCCGTAATCTGCCAGCACCCTATGACAAAATGGAACCCACCAGCAGTGTGAGGAGACCTGAAAGTGGCACATGGCAGAGTGTGGCGATGGAGACAGCAGCAATGGGAGGCCGTACAGGGACCCATGAGACACTCTGGACCTGGCAGCAGCATGAGGAGTCGGTACGGGGGCCCATGGCAGATTACGGGCCTGGCAGCAGCAATGGGAGGCCCGTAATCTGCCAGCACCCTATGACAAAATGGAACCCACCAGCAGTGTGAGGAGACCTGAAAGTGGCACATGGCAGAGTGTGGCGATGGAGACAGCAGCAATGGGAGGCCGTACAGGGACCCATGACAGATTACGGGCCTGGCAGCAGCATGAGGAGGCGGTACGGGGGCCCATGGCAGATTACGGGCCTGGCAGCAGCAATGGGAGGCCCGTAATCTGCCAGCACCCTATGACAAAATGGAAACCAACAGCAGTGTGAGGAGACCTGAAAGTGGCACATGGCAGAGTGTGGCGATGGAGACAGCAGCAATGGGAGGCCGTACAGGGACCCATGAGAGACTCTGGACCTGGCAGCAGCATGAGGAGGCGGTACGGGGCCCATGGCAGATTACGGGCCTGGCAGCAGCAATGGGAGGCCCGTAATCTGCCAGCACCCTATGACAAAATGGAACCCACCAGCAGTGTGAGGAGACCTGAAAGTGGCACATGGCAGAGTGTGGCGATGGAGACAGCAGCAATGGGAGGCCGTACAGGGACCCATGACAGATTACGGGCCTGGCAGCAGCATGAGGAGGCGGTACGGGGGCCCATGGCAGATTACGGGCCTGGCAGCAGCAATGGGAGGCCCGTAATCTGCCAGCACCCTATGACAAAATGGAAATCAACAGCAGTGTGAGGAGACCTGAAAGTGGCACATGGCAGAGTGTGGCGATGGAGACAGCAGCAATGGGAGGCCGTACAGGGACCCATGAGACACTCTGGACCTGGCAGCAGCATGAGGAGGCGGTACAGGGGCCCATGGCAGATTACGGGCCTGGCAGCAGCAATGGGAGGCCCGTAATCTGCCAGCACCCTATGACAAAATGGAACCCACCAGCAGTGTGAGGAGACCTGAAAGTGGCACATGGCAGAGTGTGGCGATGGAGACAAGGGCCCCCTGGCCACGCTTGACTTTCTGGCCACATAGTCGACATATGGCTATGTTTACTTCCTCAGGCGGCTTGACGAAAAATTGCCACACCGCCGAGTAGGAAACTTTGCCCCCGCTACTCCTCACTGGCTGACTGCTACTTCCTCCGTGCACACCGGCACCACTACTGGCCGTGGTGGTAGGCTGCAGTGGAGCTGGTGCTCTACTCCGTGGCCGTTTGCCTCCACTGACACTGCTGCGACCCTGCTGCCTCCTGGGCAACCCACCGACTGTTTTGCTCGCTGCCAAGCTGGCACCCTCTTCTCCTGATGATGCGGAAGCAATAGCCTGATGACGACGAGGCTGCCAAGTGCGATCAGCCTCATCATCATCAATTAGGGTCTCCGCCTCACTACTAGCCCCCTCGGCTGCGTGTGGGTCAGGAGACAGACCTGTCTCTAGACCGGCTACCGAGCCACTCTCCTCGCCAGTACTTCTTCGCCTGGCTGCTGAAGAGGCGGATGTCTCCCCCCGTTCCTGACCGCCCTCTGTTAGCTCTTCCTCACTGTACAGTGGGGCTGAGCCCACAGCATGCAATACTTCGCTTGGTGAGGGAACACCAAAGGACAGGGGCAGGTAGAGGACACGTGATTTCAGTGGGCTTGCTCCCGGGCCATGCCAACTAACGGTTGTGTCTGACGTACCTACCGACCGTTGGCTGTAGGTGTCAGAGGTGACCTAGGAAGAGGAAGACGACCGAGCCAACCAATCGATGACGGCAGGGTTGTCGGTGGAGACACGACCGCTGGATGACACCGGGAGCACTGGCCTCTGGCTGCGACTAGTGCTGCCTCGACCCCTTCCTCTGCTGCCACGTCTGCTCGCTCCTAAAACATGAACATGGCCTCCTCTGACACTCCTCTGCGTGTTGTCTGACATACTCTTTAATTCAACGATTCTGTGTCCCTGAGTAACGATTCTGTGTCCCTGAGTAACAGTTCTGTGTCCCTGAGTAACAATTCTGTGTCCCTGAGTAACAGTTCTGTGTCCCTGAGTAACAATTCTGTGTCCCTCAGTAACAATTCTGTGTCCCTGAGTAACAATTCTGTGTCCCTCAGTAACAATTCTGTGTCCCTCAGTAACAATTCTGTGTCCCTCAGTAACAATTCTGTGTCTGTCCCTGAGTAACAATTCTGTGTCCCTCAGTAACAATTCTGTGTCCCTCAGTAACAATTCTGTGTCTGTCCCTGAGTAACAATTCTGTGCCCCTCAGTAACAATTCTGTGTCCCTCAGTAACAATTCTGTGTCTGTCCCTGAGTAACAATTCTGTGTCCCTGAGTAACAGTTCTGTGTCCCTGAGTAACAATTCTGTGTCCCTGAGTAACAGTTCTGTGTCCCTGAGTAACAATTCTGTGTCCCTCAGTAACAATTCTGTGTCCCTCAGTAACAATTCTGTGTCTGTCCCTGAGTAACAATTCTGTGTCTGTCCCTGAGTAACAATTCTGTGTCCCTCAGTAACAATTCTGTGTCCCTCAGTAACAATTCTGTGTCCCTCAGTAACAATTCTGTGTCTGTCCCTGAGTAACAGTTCTGTGTCCCTGAGTAACAGTTCTGTGTCCCTGAGTAACAATTCTGTGTCCCTGAGTAACAGTTCTGTGTCCCTGAGTAACAATTCTGTGTCCCTGAGTAACAATTCTGTGTCCCTGAGTAACAATTCTGTGTCCCTCAGTAACAATTCTGTGTCCCTCAGTAACAATTCTGTGTCCCTTAGTAACAATTCTGTGTCCCTCAGTAACAATTCTGTGTCTGTCCCTGAGTAACAATTCTGTGTCCCTCAGTAACAGTTCTGTGTCCCTGAGTAACAATTCTGTGTCCCTGAGTAACAGTTCTGTGTCCCTGAGTAACAATTCTGTGTCCCTGAGTAACAATTCTGTGTCCCTCAGTAACAATTCTGTGTCCCTCAGTAACAATTCTGTGTCCCTCAGTAACAATTCTGTGTCTGTCCCTCAGTAACAATTCTGTGTCCCTCAGTAACAATTCTGTGTCTGTCCCTGAGTAACAATTCTGTGTCCCTGAGTAACAATTCTGTGTCCCTGAGTAACAGTTCTGTGTCCCTGAGTAACAATTCTGTGTCTGTCCCTGAGTAACAATTCTGTGTCCCTCAGTAACAATTCTGTGTCCCTCAGTAACAATTCTGTGTCTGTCCCTGAGTAACAATTCTGTGTCCCTGAGTAACAGTTCTGTGTCCCTGAGTAACAATTCTGTGTCCCTGAGTAACAGTTCTTTGTCCCTGAGTAACAATTCTGTGTCCCTGAGTAACAATTCTGTGTCCCTCAGTAACAATTCTGTGCCTTGTCTGCGTGCCTTCCCAGAGATCCCCGCTCCGTCGCCACACATGTCGCCGCCATTTTTGGAAAAATTTCGATTCGCGCATCCGAATTCTGCTAATCGAATTTTTTCTAATATTCGAAACGAATTCCACTTCGCCAAGTTGGATTCGCTCATCTCTACTTACAATCTAGGAAATTTTAGTAAATACCTTATATATATACACGAGAAGTATAACACCTGAGCTCAACATCTGTTCAAGTGGGTGCCGACCCTCTACTGCTCTTTCTGATTGTGGAAGTGCCACCACAAAGTGTCTTAATTGATAATATCGCTACTCATCTAATACATAAAATAAATCCTTTTTATGTTTCAATTCTTGAAAAGAACATATTTCCACCTTTTTCATAATATCCTTTAGCTGTGCATTTCTATCTTTTATCCATTTTCCCGATATATCATCTTTCCTTGGTGGGAAAAAATTTGTTCCTACCAGTGGTATTAACGGTGAGTTATATTCCCATCCCATTTGCTTATGAATTGCATCCCATACTCCAAATACATTTCGTGTTAAAGTGCTTGTGTTTTCAGAGAACATCTGAGTACTGTCCGTGATACTTTTTTTATTTGCACTAACATACAATTTTGAGGACAAGCTTTCGGGTATGTCCCCTTCTTCAAGGTCTAAGCAGTACTATTACAAATCACAAAGTTTAAGCAGAATGTTAGAAGGGATTGAGAAAAAAAAAAAAAAAAAAAAGGGCTACAGATAAGATACATCAAAAGCGAGGGGGGGGGGGGGGATACAACACTCACACAGAGGGGGTCAAGTTTTAGCTAATAGTCATAAAGCTGTCGGATAATGGTTGAGGAATCCCATGTCCAAATTATGACCGTTATCTTTTGTGTCAAATAGACACAAAAGATAACGGTCTTAATTTGGACATGGGATTCCTCAACCATTATCCGACAGCTTTATGACTATCTATTAGCTAAAACTTGACCCCCTCTGTATGAGTGTTGTATCCCCCCCTCGCTTTTGATGTATCTTATCTGTAGCCCTTTTTTTTTTTTTTTTTTTTTTCTCAATCCCTTCTAACATTCTGCTTAAACTTTGTGATTTGTAATAGTACTGCTTAGACCTTGAAGAAGGGGACATACCCGAAAGCTTGTCCTCAAAATTGTATGTTAGTGCAACTAAAAAAAGTATCACGGACAGTACTCAATTGTTTCTGTCGCAAATGCACTAATACGGCTACAATCACCTCAAGCAGAGAACATCTGAAACTGCTGTGGAATCCAAATAATTTTATCTAAATGTGTCTTACTTAGATTGCCTTCCTTTTTTACTCAACTTTTCCCTTGTGCATTGTATACCCACTCAACCACTCGTGATAACAATACAGAATAATAATATCTCTTAAAATCACATTTAAACCCCCCTCTAATTTATCTTTATACAGGACTTCATATTTTACTCTCGGTTCTTTTTCTACCCATATACTTAAATAATATTTTTTTTTAAATCCTTAAGTATATCATCGGTATGTATATCAGGAGCATATAATATTTATAAAGGATTTTTAGTACTATCACAATTTTCAACAACAGGTCTATAAAATCAAGCACCTAGCCATGCAGACTGCTGCTAAAACATTTATGAAAGAATGGGTCGCTCTCAATAGCTCAGTGAATTCAAGCGTGGTACCGTGATGCAATAAGTCCATCCGTGAAATTCCCTTGCTACTAAATATTCCACGCTCAACTATTAGTGGTATCACAAAGTGGAAGCAACTGGGAATGACAGCAACTTTAGGCCATGTAAAATGACAGAGTGGGGTCAGTGCATGCTGAAGCACACAGTGCACAGAAGTCGCCAACTGTCTGCAGAGGCAATAGCTAAAGACCTCCAAATTTTGTGTGGCCTTCAGATTAGCACAACAACAGTGCGTAGAGAGCTTCATGGCATTCCATGAAGCTCTCTACACACTGTTGTTGTGCTAATCTGAAGGCCACACAAAGTTTGGAAACCCATTGGTTTCCATGGCCGAGCAGCTGCATCCAAGCCTTACATCACCAAGTGCAAAACAATGCGTCGGATGTAGTTGTGTAAAGCATGCCGCCACTGGACTCAAGAGCAGTGGAGGCGTGTTCTCTGGAGTGACGAATCACGCTTCTTTGTCTGGAAATTTGATGGAGTGGGCCAGGAGGGAAAGGGGGGGGGGGTTGTTATGTAGAGAAGTTCCTTTAAATTACGATCTAATGTCAAGTAGGGTAAAATTTCTGACCTGGAATATCAGTGGTCTCAATTACAAAATTATGTGATCACTGGTGTTTGACTACATTAAAAGAATTAAACCCAGAATTGTACTCTAGGAGACTCATTTGGTTGGTTCTAAACTGCTGGCCTACTACTGCACAAGATGCTTTTATTGTTGGCTACCCCTCCTACTATAGAGGTGGTATGACTCTTATTTATAAATCCCTTAATGTACAGCTGTTAAAGGTTAAAACTAATCCCCACTAAATTAGGTGTGTCAACAGTACAATGATCCTAACAACACCCCATATGCACAAAGTCTTGATCTAGGCTGGTTAATAGTGGGTGAAGTGTGTGTTTGACAAGATACGCAAACTATCTGAAGCCAACTCTTTCAATTATGGAAATGGACAAGCTTTCCAAAGAATCATGAGCATACCTGGTCCAGATTCGTCCCACTCCAGCAAACACTAAGGCTCCATGCACAGTAGCATTTTTGTAAGCTCCTAGAAGCTGTTATTAGCATTTTTTCTGTTCCTAGAAGCTAAGAAACTAAGCTTTGAACAATAGTCAAAACTTGTTATTTTTATTTTGCATAGAGTAAGGAGGGTTATAATCCCTATAAGGTTTATTTTTTAAAATGTTTGTCCAATTAGGGAGATTTACCTCCACTTCCTGTCCCGTAGCCAAAAAGGAAGTGAGATGAAATCCCTGCAAATTAAGGGAATCTCTAGGAGACTCCCAGGTCACTAGAACTAGTGTCCCCATTGAAAGATTATCTCTCCATTACTTTTCTGGGTACAACCCAAATATTTGGATTTTGTTTACTTACAAATAAAGAGGTTGAAGCTCCCTAACAGGGACACTGACAGCAATAAAAACGGACAGGTGTTCTAATCCATCTCTCACCTATTCATAACTAAAAAAAAAACATTTGCCTTGAGCTATACTTTAAAGACTTTAATCTGGGAGTGGATACACCACTTGTACAGAGAAGTCTGGGTGTAGTACTACCCCCTTAGGGGTTGCTAATGAATTAGGGTCCACTTATAGCCCTGCACAGCCAGTCAGTTATAATTTTCAACACAAGCTTTCATCAATGGACAGACACAAGCTTTCATCCATGGACAGAGATCAAGCCTTGGGCGTTGGTTTTATTATTTTATTGAAGGTGATAAACTTGAATAAGTAAGTGGTGTACAGGATGCCCAAGGGAACCAAAATCTGAGGACAACTTTCTGAACTATTCACACCTCTTTGACACAGTCTCTGTTGGAGTGGTAGCCAGCAGCTCCAGTTGTACTACCCCAAACCCTAGATGAACTCCTCTTCACTCAGCAATCTGAAGACTCTCTTCCTGAGAAGGGGGATCTGGCTCCTGTTCCTTTAAATAAAGTGTACAGTCACTAGCAGAGGGCTAATCTGGTTTCCCACCAGAGTGCTCCTTCCTCTATCCGCCCAGGGGGTGCAGGCCCTTACTCCTCACTCAGATCCTCTCTTGTACCACTAGCAGAATGGCTGCTGCTATCAGGCCTATTAGCTGGGCTACTCCTTTCCTGCTATAAAGGTAGTCCACTCTCAGGGGGCCAGTGAATCCTGAGTTTGTCTTCTTTCCAGCTCACGGCTCGCAGGCAGGCCCCATCCCACTAGGCCTCCTGGCAGCCTTCTTCTCCAGCCTCACATCTTCCAGGTTCTTCCACCCGACTCCCCTGCTACTAAGCAGGTTCCAACGCTTTTTAATGGAGTCCAGCCCCCTTGCCAAGCATCTTGTTGGGGATTGACTGAGGTCCCTCAAAAGTGCAGCTAATCACTCCTCAGATCAACCCACTGCCTCCAAGGCCCTCCTCCAAAAGCTTCAGAGCAGGGGGAAATTCTAGATGGGCTAGCCTGCAGAGTCTCTCAGTCAAGCTCAGAATTTGACCCCTCTGGCTATCTCACCTGAGCTGCTAATCAGCTCCTAACTAACAATTAGGGTCTAGGTCCCCCTAGCTAAACTAGGAGGGTTCTACATGGGTTTATGGTGGAATTTATAAAAAGACCTAATTCCAATGTCCAGGCATCGCAGACCTTAATAATATAGGCTTGTGTAACAAGAGTAGAAGATCACAATCCCAGCTGCTCAAAACATTTACTTGGAGTAGTGAAATGATAGATGTGTACGTGATACAACAGAGGGTGATTCACCACAAAGTGGTGCTAGACCATAATATATGTCCCCGTGTATCCAAATAAAGCTTTATAAAGAAGGAACATGTGTGTTCAAACATTCCATGAAAAACAGGATTTTTGCTACTTTCACACTAATCTGCAGCAAAAATGCATATGCTTTTTTGCTATGTTTTTACCAAATTTGCAGTGCATTTTTTAAATGTGACTCAAAAACCACATCAAAATGCAATGCAGAGGTGTTTTTGATGCATTTTTGCCGCATTTTCTACTCATTTCAATAGGGAGGCATGTTTTTACCATACCAAACCTGCACCAAAAATGCATCAAGCAGGACTTTGAAAAATGTACATGTAGGAATATATGGTCACACGCTTTTCTTCCACTTATTTTAATGGAAAAGTGAAAGAAAAATGGATTAGTGTGAAAGCAGACTTATTGAGAAATCATAATTAAAATAACAACAATAAGAGACTGAAATATCTGTGGTCACCAAGCTCAAATTCACATAAATATCTGAGGCACAATGGTGGAGGCAAGATGTAGAGTATATGTCATACCAGCAAAGGTGTATTGTAGTGAGGTTGCAAATGGAGAAGAAAAAAAGCAATTGTCAAGAACACACTGAAAAAAGTCGGTATTATAAAATCCCAGGCAGAGTAATTAATGCATTACTTGGAATGCAAAAAATAATTGTATTGCGTAATGCGAAGGATCATATGAAGAATCAGCTCTTCACAAAGTGAACATAAAAAACAGCCAAACAACATTAAAAGACAGTGTAATTAAAAACATTTGTCTATGCTATGCATGTAACCTATATATAATAGCATCAAATTTGGCTAGGGAAACAAGATAGTGCAAAGCCCTGTGAGGGTGATCCAGTAATAATAAACTGTAGAAATGCTAGGACAGTAATTGCTGCATGATCAAACAAATGGTGTAGCGCTGTATCATAATCCTACACTGAATGTGGGATAATGACCATCTTAACACATATATCAATGTATAGAATTATATGCATACCCAAATACATATGGCAATATTTACAATAGCAAGATACCTTATCAATGTGTTAGATCTGACAGGATTTATCAGGTGGTAGAAAAATTATAGTCCAATTTGGGACCTTAATGCGTGACGATACCTGTCCCCCGACCGGACCAACCCAAAATAATCAAGTGAAATATATAAAAGTGGGTCCCTGTATAGGGATATAAAATTGAATCAACAGGTCCTCAGTGTAATGACCCACATCTGCTGTTAAAAGAAGTACAAACGCCAATGTCCATATTAAAACATCATTAATGCTAATATCAAGAATATAGCAATAACTTTTCCTCATAAGGGTGCTCCAGTGCTAATACTTCCTGCTGCGACCCACAAGGGCCAACACGCTTTTCGGATCTCCCCGGATCCTGCCCACAATCTCCAGGTAGGTCAGGTTCCACAGCCACTTAATGGTCTCTCCTTCACTTTCAATTACTTCTTATAAATACTTCTGATTTTTTCTTGAAAAGTTTTTTCAATTTGAGTCGGACCTTCTGACAAACCCTTACTTAGTCCTGAATCCATTTTGCAGAAGCCTGATTTTGGAAAGTTTTTTTCTATTCTTTTTTGGAAAGAAGTTAGGGAAAATCTCGCCAATTGCGTGTCCTGGACTCCCCGTTCAAGAGTCAAAACTAAAAGACCCTTGAGGGTACTTATTGGAGAGCATCTAAGAGATATCAGGAATGACCAGAAATAAACTGAGAAAGAAAGAGAGAACCCCCTAGCACAGCATTTTAAAGAAGTACACCATGGACGAATGGAAGGGTTAAAAGTAAAAGGTATTTTTCTCTTAAATTTGTCATCTTGAAGGGGAGATTTCCATAGAATTCTGTTACAGACAGAAAAATAATGGATTTATACACTTGGGACATTAATACCTCAAGGAATAAATATGAAACTAAACTTTAAAGTTTTTCTTAATTAATCTTTTTCTTTTGTTATTGAAAATTGGTTTGCTTGAGAAATGTAAGAGCAAAATGTTAAATATTTCTGATTGCTGGCCTTTAATGACCAATTAAAGGTTTTCTGCAGCCTGTTTTTAAATACTGATATATTGCTATGATGATTTAGCAACACAAGAGGGGGCTATGACTGCTCTATTATTCAAGAGACATGGTACAGTGGATATAAAAAGTCTACACACCCTGTTAAAATGTCAGGTTTCTGTGATGTAAAAAAATGAGACAAAGGTAAATCATTAAAACAAAAAAAGGTAGCGCTAACAAATTAAATGTTGAAATTAATCAGTAGTAAAATTAAACAGTGAAAAATTATATTGTGACAAAAACTAGTCTTTGAAAATTTATTTTTCTCTCTTTCCATCAACAGTGAACAGTGTCCATCACAAAAACAGATATGTGCAAATCCATTACCAACAGAAATGAATAAACTCACCAGAGCAAATTGCCAGTTAAATTATAAACCAGCAATTGCACTTTGTTGCTCTGGGAGCAATACTCTGCAGGCCCACTCAGCGGTGACCAGCTTTTCATAATATTCCTCTCTCAGCTTGCAGATGTAATATTCTGTAGGTTAGGGAGACCCAGATATCCCAACACTTAATTTATCTTCCTTGGGAGCAATATTATTATTATTATTTCAAGTACTTATATAGCGACATCAATTTATGCAGTGCTTTACATATATATTGTACATTCACATCAGTCCCTAACCCTCAAGGGGCGTACAATCTAAGGTTCCTAACTCACATTCATACATACACATACTAGGGCCAATTTAGACAGGATCCAATTCACCTACCACCATGTCTTTGGAGTGTTGGAGGAAACCGCAGTACCCGGAGGAAACCCACGCAGGCACAGGGAGAACATGCAAACTCCAGGCAGGTGGTGCCGTGGCTGAGATTCGAACCAACGGCCCTAGTACTGCCACGCGGAAGTGCTGCCCGATCTTTAACTCAGCAGCGAAAACTTCCAAATCGAATTCCAAGAACTTCGTGCACAGGCTCAGAAAAGAAAGAAAAACATAACAAACAATCTTCTGATACCGTACGACACGTTTATTCAGGAAATACTCATCATAATCCACTCACATAGAATAGTGTCATAGCCGACACTAGCAACAAACATTTTGTTAAAATCACAGAAAGCCGAGACTCCAGCTTCTTACAGAACGTAGTGACGTTAGTCCGAAGCTCCACCCTACGTGTTTCGTCATTTGATGTCTTCACGGAGTGGAAGGATGAACGTCACTACATACACAACACAGCAATTTATACCCGTTTACTAGCACGGGAACAAATTTTTGGATCAATACTTAAAAAATTATTATTTAAACAAAAAACCATAAATACATAACCTACATAAAACAACGAAAGTAACCTCGTAGTTGGGAATCATAGTATCACCCCAAAAAACAAGGGGTGTACCATACACTTTATTTATGATCTTTTAAAGGGCCAACATAATAAAGAAAAAACTCTAACTTAACAAATTCACAGATGAGCTAATAACTAAGATGGAATTAATATTATCCACCCCTAAGAACAAAGGAGTAAACCATACATGCTATTCTTATTGATCTTTTAAAGGGCCAGTATATTAAGGGAAAACTCTTACTTAACACATAGGCTGATAGTCCAAAAATGTAGAAATCTGTGAGGAAACAATTGAGATCAATATCAATGTTTAACCCCTGTGGTCTAAGGGTATCCAGATTATATATCCAAAAAGTTTCTTTTTTAGAAACTTCTTTTAACATATCACTCCCTCTCCAATGTTGGTCAATTTTATCAATACCCCAAAAGGTCAGCAATTCTGGATTACAATCATGAGACAGTTTAAAATGCTTAGATACACTATGTTTATCAAATCCCTTCTTAATATTATTTATATGTTTTCCAATTCTTGTTTGTAAGGTTCTAACTGTTCTTCCAACATACTGGAAATGACAAGGGCATTCCAGCATATAAACCACATGTGTGGATTCGCAAGATATTAATGATTTAATTTTATATTCTTGATTAGTTGAAGAAGACCTACAATTTTTTACTACTCTATTTCTCTTTTTAGAGGTGTTTTTACATGCTTTACATTTGTTGCAATAATGGAATCCCTCCAAACCAGGAAACAAGCTCATGCGTTTTGGTGGATCAATAATGTTATGCATTCTTGTTCTTAAAGATTTTTATTTTTTTTATATTTATTTTTATTATATAAAGCTTGGTTTATTCGGAATAATATTCCTCAACATTTCATCACTCATTAGTATAGACCAATGTTTCTTGACAATTTTTTCTATATCTTTGTACTGAGCATTGAAATCAGTAAAAAATCCATCTCTTTGATTCTCACTATCACCTTTCTTCCTTTCTAACAAGACATCTCTGTTCTTAGATTTTATAACATCTCTTTCTTTATTTAGAAAGATTTCATCATATCCTTCTCTATAAATCTTTTGATCAACAAATCAGTTTGTGACAAGAAATCAGTATCTAAATTACAATTTCTTTTAATACAAGTATATTGACTCTTAGGTGTGCTATAAAGCCACCTTGGATGATGACAACTAGATATTGGTATGTAACTATTTCTGTCTACTTCCTTAAAGTATGTTTTAGTATAAATTTGACCTTCATATTTAAACAAGGACAAATCCAGAAAATCTACTTGATCAAAATTACTTGTCATAGTGAATTTTAAGCCATATTTAATATTCATTGATTCTGAAAAGAGATTTAATTCTTCTTTAGTGCCTTTCCATATTATTATAATATCATCAATGTATTGTTTATATAATACCATCTCTGGCCACTTATTATAGATGCATTCTTCCTCCCATTTGGCCATTACTAAATTAGCAACACTTAGGGCATATTTGGCTCCCATAGCCACTCCCTTACATTGTTTATAAAAAGTTTTGTTATATCAGAAGAAATCATTCTTCATTGCAAATTCCAATAATTTGATGATAAATAGCCTGTGGATTTTTTTAACCCCTTCGTGTCAGCGCCTCCCGACCCTTTAAGGGTTTCAGAAGCCTGGAGGCAGGGCGGGGTTTAGGGTCACGTGACCGCCGTGACATGCCGTCACAGCGGTCACATGATCAGAAAAGGTCCCGATCGAAAGAGGAGATCGGGACCTTTCTGTGAGTACTGGACATGTGTGCTGGGAGCGTGCAGGGCACGCGCTCTCAGCACATATGTCTTTTTTATATAGAACGCAAATTTACAGCCGCACAGCATCTAGGCCCAGATTCCGGGAGGCCACACATTTTCATTCGGCCAGCATGAAGAGGTTAAGTTTGGTTTTATGTTTCATTGCCCAATACACTGCCTCAATCCCATCATCCTGATCTATACTAGTATACAATGACTCCACATCTATTGTTACCAACAAGAAGTCATCTACACTCCTCAAAAGTTTCAGATGTTTAATCAAATCTCCACTGTCTTTCAAAAAAGATTCATTTTTAATTACAATTTCTTGCAAAAAGTGGTCAATATACTCACCAATTCTCTCAAATATCGAGTTAATGCCACTTACGATAGGCCTACCTGCTGGTTTAATTCTATTTTTATGTATTTTAGACAGATAGTAAGGAATCCTAGGGGTTTTTAATAATAAATACCTTGATTCTTTTTTATTCAAAATTCCTAAATCAGTACCTTTTTGAATAATCTTTTTTAATTGATTTTTTAACAACTTAGTAGGATTTTTGTTCAGTATAAGTTAGGTATCCTTAATATTCAATAATCTCTCCATCTCATTTTTATAATTCATAATCAATTTTATTTAATATCACTATACTGCCCCCCTTATCTGTCGCTTTAATTACCACAAGTTCTTTTATATCCATCTCAATATCTTGAGAGATATTATTCTTTTTATTTTTAAATTAAATCTTTTTAAACGTCATCTTCAACCATGTGTTTGAATACTTCAAGAAATTCATTACCTTTATTTTTTTGATTAAATGTAGAAGCATTTTTCAACTTACTATGTGGAAAATTACTTACATTCTGTGTTTTCTCATTATTTGCTGACCCCTTGTTATTCTCAAAAAAATGTTTTATATTTAATTTCCTCGCAAACCTCTGCACATCCATGAATGTATCAAATTTAATAATATTGGCCCATGGTACATATTTTAAACCCAAATCGAGTACTTTCATCTCATTTTCTGTTAAAACAATATCACTTAGATTGTCACAAACCGATTTGTTGATCAAAAGATTTATAGAGAAGGGATATGATGAAACCTTTCTAAATAAAGAAACAGATGTTATAAAATCTAAGAACAGAGATGTCTTGTTAGAAAGGAAGAAAGGTGATAGTGAGAATCAAAGAGTTGGTTTTATTACTGATTTCAATGCTCAGTACAAAGATATAGAAAAAATTATCAAGAAACATTGGTCTATACTAATGAGGAATGAAGTGTTGAGGAATATTATTTTAAATAAAAAAAACTTTATATATAGGAAAAATAAATCTTTAAGAACAAGAATCATGCATAACATTATTGATCCACCAAAACGCATGAGCTTGTTTCCTGGTTTGGAGGGATTCCATTACTGCAACAAATGTAAAGCATGTAAAAACACCTCTAAAAAGAGAAATAGAGTAGTACAAAATGTTAGGTCTTTTTCAATTAATCAAGAATATAAAATTAAATCATTAATATCTTGCGAATCCACACATGTGGTTTATATGCTGGAATGCCCTTGTCATTTCCAGTATGTTGGAAGAACAGTTAAAAACAAGAATTGGAGAACATATAAATAATATTAAGAAGGGATTTGATAAACATAGTGTATCTAAGCATTTTAAACTGTCTCATGATTGTAATCCAGAATTGCTGACCTTTTGGGGTATTGATAAAATTGGCCAACATTGGAGAGGGAGTAATATGTTAAAAGAAGTTTCTAAAAAAGAAACTTTCTGGATATATAATCTGGATACCCTTAGACCACAGAGGTTAAACATTGATATTGATCTCAATTGTTTCCTCACAGATTTCTACATTTTTGGACTATCAGCCTATGTGTTAAGTTAGAGTTTTCCCTTAATATGCTGGCCCTTTAAAAGATTGATAAGAATAGAGTGTATGGTATACTCCTTTGTTTAGGTGCCACTAAATTATTTGCTTGAGTTAATTTAGATGTATCTGGAATTTTCTGATGATCCTTCTCAGGTGTGGATTGTCTAGAATTTGAATCTCCTATGGCCAAATCGTCCTGCCATTTATATACTTTCTTATTCCTATAATCCTTTATATCTCTTTTATATTTCTTTAATTTTTTGTATCTCTATCTACTTTGGAGATAAATTATTGCACAATTTTTGATTTTTCTTTATATTCATTAGAATAAAGAAAAGGTGACATAATCTCTTTTAATTCTCTAATATGAGAATCCACCTTTCTCAATTTTATCTGTCTCCTTTTTATAATTAATTCCAACAAATTGCCTTCACATTTGTTAAAAAAAGAAAACCAATCACCCATTAATTCTTTTTCTGCTAGACCATCATTTGCTGGTATATCCCAGCGAAGTCTCCTGGGACAATTTTTTTCTTTTATATAAAGCTCCAAAGTGTTCACATCCCACCAAATTTGAATTTGTTTTTCTATTAAGTGTTTTAAATTTTTTAAATTCTCTTCTAAATTAATTCCAATTTTATTACTAGTGGTAGAATTGAAAACGTCTTCCAAACTAACTTGTCTATTTTCCATATATCCAAAAATATCCATGGCTGCTAATAACCAGTGAACTCCAAAAAGATATATATATTCCTTTAGAGTAATTGTGAAAAAAATTATAAGTGGAAATAGCGCCAAAACAGTGTTCTCATATAATCAATTAACATAAGCTTTAATTTGTTAGCGCTACCTTTTTTTGTTTTATGATTGTAACCTTTATTTTAAGGGTAAGATTTAGCAGCTTATGTTAATTGATTATATGAGAACACTATTTTGACGCTATTTCCACTTATAATTTTTTCACAAAGGTAAATCATTTCAGAACATTTTCCACCTTTTAGTGTAACCTATAAACTGTACAACTCAGTTGAACAACAAACTGAAATCTTTTAGAGGGGGAGTAAACATAAAAAACTAAAATAATGTGGTTGCATAAGTGTGAACACACTCTTATATCTGGGGATGTAGCTGTGTTCGGAATTAAGCAATCACATTAACAATCATGTTAAATAGGGGTCAGTACACACCTGCAATCATTAAAAGTGCTCTGATTAATCCCAAATAAAGTTAAGTTGTTCTAGTAGATCTTTCCTGACATTTTCTTAGTCGCATCCTACAGCAAAATCCATGGTCCTCAGAGAGCTCCCAAAGCATCAGAGGGATCTTATTATTAAAAGGTATCAGTCAGGAGAAGGGTACAAAAGAATTTCCAAGGCATTAGATAAACCATGGAACACAGTGAAGACAGTCATCATCAAGTGGAGAAAACATGGCACAACAGTGACATTACCAAGAACTGGACGTCTCTCCAAAATTGATGAATAAATAAGAAGAAAAATAGTCTGGGAGTCTGCCAAGAGGCCTACAGCAACATTAAAGGAGCTGTAGAATTATCTGGCAAGTACTGGCTGTGTGGTACACGTGACAACAATCTCCCGTATTCTTCATATGTCTGGGCTATGGGGTAGAGTGGCAAGACTGAAGCTTTTTCTTGCGAAGAAAAACATCCAAGCCTGGCTAAATTTTGTAAAAACACATCTGAAGTCTCCCAAAAGCATTGGGAACATTTGTTATGGTCTGATGAAACCAAGGTTGAACTTTTTGGCCATAATTCCAAAAGATTGTTTGACGCAAAAACAACACTGCACATCACCAAAAGAACACCATACCCACAGTGAAGCATGGTGATGGAAGCATCATGCTTTGGGGCTGTTTTACTTCAGCTGGAACTTAGTCAAGGAATTATGAACAGTTCCAAATACCGATCAATATTGGCACAAAACCTTCAGGCTTCTGCTAGAAAGGAAGAGGAACTTCATCTTTTAGCATGACAACGACCCAAAGCATACATCCAAATCAACAAAGGAATGGCTTTATCAGAAGAAGATTAAAGTTTTGGAATGGCCCAGCCAGAGCCCAGACCTGAATCTGATTGAAAATCTGTGGGGTGATCTGAAAAGGGCTGTGCAGAAGATGCCCTTGCAATCTGACAGATTTGGAGTGTTTTTGCAAGAAAGAGTGGGCAAATATTCCCAAGTCAAGATGTGCCATGCTGATAGATTCATACCCAAAAAAGACTGAGTGCTGTAATAAAATCAAAAGGAGCTTTAAGAAAGTATTAGTTTAAGGGTGTGCACACTTATGCAACCATATTATTTTAGTTTTTTATTTTTACTTCCCTCCACCTAAAATATTTCAGTTTGTTGTTCAACTGAGTTGTACAGGTTATAAGTCACATTAAAGGAGGAAAAAGTTCTGAAATGGTTTATCTTTGTCTCATTTTTTTACATCACAGAAACCTGACATTTTAACAGAGGTGTGTAGACTTTTTATATCCACTGTATATAAGGAAAGGAGAATTGACCCCTCCCAGTTCTGACGAAGTCCGCAATGACTGGCAGATGAAAAGCATCAACGGAGTGATATCATCACGCCCACGCATGACGTATGCCTAAGCCTCCATGCTGGGGATAACGTATGTACTGTATATGCCTCCATGCTGGAAACCACATGACTAACTGAAAATCAGAATATGTGATATTATGTCCTTTGAGAATCTTCATCTTACATCCGATGATGTTACAGTAGCAGTGCACAAGCTTTAATATGCTATCAGAAATAGCTTTGCACAGGAAAATGAAGCATGAACACCGCGGTATGGATCCCGGGCAGTGAACTAGCTGAAGGTTGCAGTAAGTGATCACTTTATATCCTCGGACTTGATTTTCATTTAAACAACTATCTGCTTTATCTACTTTGGATTTTCTACATCTTCAAGATACTCACCTTTTCTCTTTGGGAGATTACTCCATAATATTGAGCGGATGCTGTACATTTTTCATCATCGCTTTACTAGCACCAATGTTTATTTATCACAGCTGACTCTGAAGTATTGATCAATTTATATGCACAGCTGCTCCATTATTGAAGAGATCAAGATTGGTGAAAACCTTTATGGTGAGATATCCGTGAGCAACTAATGTTCAAGCTTTCTTGATTTTATGCATTACTGTAGTTATCATTTATATGATTGATGTTCATGTTTTCCTGTGTGAGAAACCATACATGATTTGTTATTAAGAAGATGCACTGAACTTTCATCTATACTGAATCAATAATTTATTGAACACGGTTGATCTTGCAGGACTGATTGGATTACCAATCTTGTTGTTATATTATCAATGATATACATTTATTGGAGATCAGTGGATGCCTTAAGTGGTGAGACAACTTCAATAACACTTTTTTAGTCATCATTGGAAATGTAAATGGATTTATATACATGAAGATGCATCATCTTGATCTGATCTCATGGAAACGTTGTTGATCAAGTTCATGCAACAATTACTGTCCTAGCATTTCTACAGTTTATTTTTACTGGATCAGCATCACATTGGTTTACGCTATCTTGTTTCCCTAGGCAAATTGGATGCTATTATATATAAGCTATGTACATAGCATGAATGAATATTTTTAATTACACTGTCTTTTAATGTTGTTTGGCTGTTTTGTATGTTCACTTTGTGAAGAGCTGATTCTTCATATGATCCTTGGGATCACACAATAAAAATATTTTTTGCATTCCAATTGATGAATAAATTACTGTGCCTGGGATTTTATAATACTGACTTTTTTTGCAGAGTGTTCTTGAGAACTGCTTTTTTTCGTTTATGTTTGGTTTATAATCCACATCTATACCATTGGTGAGTCAGAGAAATATAATTGTAGGTTTTTGCACCTATATCTGTGGCTTATGTTTTTGGTTATCCAAATGGAGAAGCCCTGTTGTCTTTACTCCAATGGATGGTGTAAGGAGTGGCTCCCATCTCACCCATGCACCAAAAGTGACATCAAAGGAACTCTGGGTTAGCTGGAGGAGGGCCACTAACGCTTCAGGAGAGCAAGGCTTGGGCCATGAGAGTCCTGGTTACCATGATGACACATTTTGCGCTCCAGGCATCAAAGTCATATGATAACCATAACAGGAAGCTATTTATAATGTTAAAACTGGAAGAGGCAGGTTCTTTGTAAAAAAAAAATAAAAAACTGGAAGAGGCAGGCTATTTATGTGATCATGGAATGGAATGTTTGGATGCATATGTTCCTTATAAAGCTTTATTTGGATACACTAGGACAGCTGGTATGGTCTAGTACCACCTTGTGGCGAATCACCCTAAGCGCTCCCTGTTGTTTCAAGTATACATCTATCATTTCATTACTCCAAGCAAATTTTTTGAGCACCTGGAATTGTGATCTTCCACTCTTGTTACACAAGCCTATATTATTGTATGGATAAACTAGGACAGCTGGTATGGTCTAGCACCACCTTGTGGCACATGATAATCATAACGGGAAGCTATTTAATGTTAAAACTGGAAGAAGCAGGCTGGAAGGAATGGGTTAACTTAAAGGGAAATACCTTTGCTGGCCGAACACATTCATTAAAATAAAATGATGAAAACCTATTTTTGGGGAATCTATTTTTAAAACCACATATGGATACATTAATAATATTAACTATAACAGCTAGAGGCAATAACAAACATAAAAAACACAATGTGTATTGGGAGCAGTTTAAAGAACCATATACCTCTCATATTATTAACCTATACAGACCCAAGTAAATGAGTAAATCTATAAGAGGACACTATACTTAGCCATATAAACCCAGGTAAATGAGTAAATCTATGAAAAAACACTAATAGCGGTACACTAAATAACAGATTACATTACCTAATGAATTTAAACGCTACCTAAAAATACCTCTACAGCGTTAACGCTATAGTGCCAAGCACAAATCCTATTTTCACTCATATGGAACAAAAATATACACTGCTCAAAAAATTAAAGGAACACTTTGAAAACACATTAGATCTCAATAGGGAAAATATCATGCTGGATATCTATACCCAGTCCGTATCATATATACAGTACATATATGATATGGACTGGGTAACGTGTTAGGAACCTAAGGATGCCCCATCATTTGATGGAAATTAAAATTATCAACATACAGAGGACTGAATTCAAAGACACCTCGAAAATCAAAGTGAAAAAATTATGCAGCAGGCTAGTCCATTTTGCTGAAATTTCATTGCAGCAACTCAAAATGGTACTCAGTAGTTTGTATGGCCCCCACGTGCTTGTATGCATGCCTGACAATGCTGGGGCATGCTCCTAATGAGATTACAGATGGTGTCTTGGGGTATTTCCTCCCATATCTGGAGCAGGGCATCACTGAGCTCCTGGACAGTCTGAAGTGCAACTTGGTGGCGTCGGATGGACTAAAACATGATATCCCAGAAGTGTTCTATTGGATTTAGGTCAGGAGAGCGTTGGGGCCATTCCATGGTATCAATTCCTTCATCCTCTAGGAACTGCTTGCATACTCTCACCACATGAGGCCTGGCATTGTTGTGCACCAGGATGAACCCAGGACCCACTGCAGCAGCATAGGGTCTTACAATGGTTCCAAGGATTTCATCCTGATACCTAATGACAGGCAGGGTGCCATTGTCTAGCCTGTAGAGGTCTGTGCGTCCCTCCATGGATGTCTCCCCAGACCATCACTGACCCACCACCAAAACGTTCATTCTGAACGATGTTACAGGCAGCATAATGTTCTCCACAACTTCTCCAGACCCCTTCACGTCTGCCACATGTGCTCAGGGTGAACCTGCTCTCATCTGTGAAAACCACAGGGTGCCAGTGGTGGACCTGCCAAATCTGGTGTTCAATGGCAATGCCAAACGAGCGCTATTGTGCTGGGCAGTGAACACAGGGCCCACTGAAGGGCGTCAGGCCCTCAGGCTACCCTCATGAAGTCTGTATCAGATTGTTTGGTCAGAGACATTCACGCCAGTAAACACAAATGCTCCTACGCTTGGGGTTGGACTCGATGCAGGCTACAACCACATTAAGAATGTCCTGTAACATGCACACCTTGCTGCCGTCAATAGACCAGGGAAATCCAAATATACTGAATGAGGAAAGAACAAACACAGGCTGCACAGGCCTAGTGCATTACCATAAAAAATGTTTAATAAGAAAAAAAGTAGGTGTTGTACTCACAAACGACAATAAAGTCAAGGCATGTCATAAAAGAACAGCTGGGTCAACACCGCGCTGAGGAAGAGGCAAGTCCTCGAAACGCGTCAACCTATTGGATGTCTGCACTCCCTATTGCGGACTGTTACTCAGCGTGGTGGTGACCCAGCTGTTCTTTTATGACGTGCCTTGACTTTATTGTCGTTTGTGAGTACAACACCTACTTTATTTCTTAGTAAACATTTTTTATGGTAATGCACTAGGCCTGTGTGCCCTCTGTTTGTGCTTTCCACATTCACGCCAGTGGCCTGCTGGAGGTCATTTTGTAGGGCTCTGGCAGTGCTCATCCTGTTCCTCCTTGCACAAAGGAGCAGATACTGGTCCTGCTGAGAGGTTAAGGACTTTCTACGGCTCTATCCAGCTCTCCTAGAGTAACTGCCTGTCTCCTGCAATCTCCCCCATGTTCTTGAGACTATGCTAGGAGAAACAGCAAACCTTCTGGCAATAGCACGTATTGATGTGCCATCCTGGAGGAGTTGGACTGCCTGTGCAACCTTTGTGGGGTCCAGGTATTGCCTCATGCTACCAGTAGTGACACTGACCCTAGCCAAAAACTAGTGAAAAACAGTCAGAAAAGTTGAGTAGGGGAAAGAAATGTCAGTGGCCTCCACCTGTAAGACCATTCTTGTTTTGGGGGTCAACTCATTGTTACCCATCTAGTGCACCTGTTGTTAATTTCATTAATACCAAAGCAGCTGAAACTGATTAACAACCCCCTCTGCTACCTAAATGACCAGATCAATATCCCAGGAGTTTAATTGACTTGATGCTATACTCTGATTAAAAGGTGTTCCTTTAAGTTTTTCGAGCAGTGTATAAATACTGATTAAATACTTGAATTAATTAATGGAAAAATGCTTTCTATGGAAGTGCCAAGATTGCACAAGCTCTGAAAAACATGGATGAAAGGAATTGGATATTGGCATTAAACTATTGTGTGCATAGGGTGGGGGAGGGGCCTGAACATGGTGCTGAGACGTTGCATGCCTTAGGAGCTCCAGACACACACTGCAAAGCTATGGAGGAAAGCATCTGATTCATTCCTCATCAGGCCCGGTAGGACGGGAGAGCTGGTGGTGGAGGAGCAAAGGACACTGGTACTGGTCACATGACAGCTCAGGTGATGGCACCGGGAGCACTGAGACTCGGTGAGCTTGAGGCGACGTTGCTAGAGAGAAGCCGATACAAGGCAGTGGTGTGGCAGCACATATGGAGGGTGGCCCCCCCTATATTCTTTAGTCTGCCTTACTATCTGAGAGTAACTGGAGACCCCTGGAGACACCTGGTGGAATTCCTGGCAGTAATCCAAAAGTAAAGAAAACTTGTATTGGATTCTATGTATAGACCGGAGAACACTTAGAATTTTACAGCTGATAACTCAAAGCAGATTCATTTTCCAACAGCATAAAGAGTAGATCGGTTAAAGGGGTGGTTCAAAAACTCCCCAATCAAGTTAAAATGCAAGTACAATAAGAAAGTATATGCCTTCTCAAGAGAAGAGCCCAGAGGACCAATCCCCAGAGAAACATGAAGTAAAAGGAAGGCATAATGGTGCAAATGCCTACAAAAATGGAAACTGCAGAGATGTTTGTGAAACTAGAACACTCTATAAAGAATGAAATGGCAATCATCCACAGTGATTTGGGACATGTTCTAGCATGAGCTGAAGAAGTTGAGGGAAAAACATATAAATATGCCCAAATTATTATTATTATACAGGATTTATATAGCATCAACAGTTTGCTCAGCGCTTTACAATATAATGGGAGACAATACAGCAACAATACAGTTCAATACAAGAGGGATAGGAGGGCCCTGCTCCTCAGAGCTTACAATCTAAGAGAGAGGGGCTAGTGGTACAAAAGGTAGTGACTGAGGGGGATGGACTGGTAGGAAGAGTAGAAGATTCCATTATTAGCTGAGGGCAAGATAGGCTTACCTGAAGAGAGAGGTTTTCAGAGATCGCCTAAAAGTTAGCAGAGTAGGCGATAGTCTGATAAATTGGGGTAGATAATTCCAGAGGATGGGGGAAGCTCTGGAGAAGTCCTGGAGATGAGCATGGGAGGAGAAGACAAGGAAGCTAGAGAGCAGGAGGTCGTGCGAGGAGCGGAAAGTACGGTTTGGGTGATATTTGGAGACTAGATCAGTGATGTAATTTGGGGCAGAGTTATAAATGGCTTTATATGTTATTGTTAATGTTTTGAATTGTATCCGTTGGGCAATGGGAAGCCAGTGGAGGGATTGTCAGAGAGGGGTGGCTGATACAGAACGGTTAGTAAGGTGGATGAGTCTGGCAGCAGCATTCATGATAGACTGAAGACGGGATAGCCAGCAATTAGGTAAGCACATGAGGAGGGAGTTACAATAGTCAAGGCGAGAGATAACAATGGAGTGAATAAGTTGCTTAGTGGTTTCCGAGGTTAAGAACGGGCGTATCTTGGAGATGTTGCAGAGGTGAAGTCTACAAGATTTAGACAGCGATTGGATTTGGGGCTGAAAAGACAGATGGGAGTCTAGGTTTACACCTAGTACTAGAGATGAGCGAAGAAATGAAAAATTCGATTCGACTGATTCGGCGAATTCGTGGACAATATTCGATTCGAGTCGAATAAATTCGCTGTGAATTTAACTTAAAAAAGGGTGTTTCTAGGCTTCAGAGAGACTTAATATTAGTGCAGAACACTGTACCTTTAATTTAAATGCCCTTGGAGTCTGCTGGGGAAGAGAAATAATACTGTCAGTCAGTATGACATGCAGATGAGTGCCGTCGATCTTAGAATCACCGCACACTTCACTCATTTGGGCAGTCACGGGGCCAAAACCAGAGTGTGGAGCCACAGTGTGGCGGTGGAGGCAGCAGCAATGGGAGGCCATACAGCACCCTATGACAAAAATGGAAACCACCAGCAGTGTGAGGAGACCTGAAAGTGGCACATGGCAGAGTGTGGCGATAGAGACAGCAGCAATGGGAGGCCGTACAGGGACCCATGACACACTCTGGACCTGGCAGCAGCATGAGGAGGCGGTACAGGGGCCCATGACAGATTACGGGCCTGGCAGCAGCATGAGGAGTCGGTACAGGGGCCCATGGCAGATTACGGGCCTGGCAGCAGCAATGGGAGGCCGTACAGGGACCCATGACACACTCTGGACCTGGCAGCAGCATGGGGAGGCGGTACAGGGGCCCATGACAGATTACGGGCCTGGCAGCAGCATGAGGAGTCGGTACGGGGGCCCATGACACACTCTGGACCTGGCAGCAGCATGAGGAGGCGGTACAGGGGCGCATGACAGATTACGAGCCTGGCAGCAGCAACTTGGACAGGAGGACGTTCAGCTTCTGCACCGTCGGGTGCGTGCTCGCAAACTGTTGTCTCTTGGAAACGGATTCCAAGAAAGACTGCTGACGGAATCCGTGAAGATGAGTAGCAGGAGAAGGAGCATCTGAACGAGCGGAATATGCCAACAAGCGACAACAGGGGCCCATGACAGATTACGGGCCTGGCAGCAGCATGAGGAGTCGGTACGGGGGCCCATGGCAGATTACGGGCCTGGCAGCAGCTATGGGAGGCCCGTAATCTGCCAGCACCCTATGACAAAAAATGGAACCCACCAGCAGTGTGAGGAGACCTGAAAGTGGCACATGGCAGAGTGTGGCGATGGAGACAGCAGCAATGGGAGGCCGTACAGGGACCCATGAGAGACTCTGGACCTGGCAGCAGCATGAGGAGGCGGTATAGGGGCCCATGGCAGATTAGGGGCCTGGCAGCAGCTATGGGAGGCCCGTAATCTGCCAGCACCCTATGACAAAAAATGGAACACACCAGCAGTGTGAGGAGACCTGAAAGTGGCACATGGCAGAGTGTGGCGATGGAGGCAGCAGCAATGGGAGGCCGTACAGGGACCCATGAGAGACTCTGGACTTGGCAGCAGCATGAGGAGGCGGTATAGGGGCCCATGGCAGATTAGGGGCCTGGCAGCAGCTATGGGAGGCCCGTAATCTGCCAGCACCCTATGACAAAAAATGGAACACACCAGCAGTGTGAGGAGACCTGAAAGTGGCACATGTTTGGGGCATGATTCATGGCGGATTTAGTCAGTTGTGTCAGGAACTGGTGGTTTGAAATCCAGACTAATCCACGCCTGATTCATTTTCACAAACGTGAGTCTCTCCACACTTTGGGTGGACAGTCGTGTCCTCCGCGGAGTTGCAATACCTCCTGCCGCACTAAACACGCGCTCCGATGCCACGCTACTGGCCGGGCATGACAGCCTTTCAAGGGCAAATTCAGCTAGTTGGGGCCAAAGGTCAAGTTTCGTTGCCCAGTAGTCAAGGGGATTGTCTACCTCGGTTGGCAGGGTGCTGTCCAAGTAGGCCTAAGCCTGTTGTTTGAGGTCCTGCTCCAGGTCCACCTGATGCTGCTGCTGCTGCTGCGGCTGGTTAGTAGTTTCCTCACTGCGCTGGTGAAGAAAGCTACTCATCATCGACTGCAGACTGAGGCAGCCGCTGCTGGTGGAGCTGCCACTGCTCCTACCACCCCACCCCTCCCCTGCTGCCATGGCAGCGGAACACGAGCGCACAGGGCCCACAGTGTCTGAGGATGGACGTTGGCGCAGACAGGCAGAGACCAGCTGACTACATAGGTGTTTTTTATAGTACGTTATTTTGGCCTCCCTCTCAGCAGGTGTGAAAAAGGCCACCATTTTTGAACGGTAGCGAGGGTCCAACAAGGTGGACAGCCAAAAGTCATCCCTCTGTCTGATGGTTATTATTCGGCTGTCGCTACGCAAGCAACCGAGCATGCTATGGGCCATTTGTGCCAAGGAATGCGAGGGACTCCCTGCCTCCATCTCCACAGCATACTGCCACGGTGCGTCTAGGTCCTCTGTCTCCTCTTCCTCCTCCTCTACCAGATGCTCCTGCTCCTCCACTCCTGTCCGCTGAGTGGAAAAACCACCCATTTCACTCAATAATTCCTGAGCACCAATGTCCTCCTCTACCTCCTCCTCTTCTTCCAGTCCTGCCCCCACAGGGGCCATGTGGCGTTGAGATCTGTGCGCCACGTCTACCGCACCCTGACCAGCCATTGTTAACAGCATTTGTTCCAGGACGTGCAACAGAGGAATGACGTCGTTCATCCCATAGTCCTGCCGACTCACGAATAGCGTGGCCTCCTCAAAGGGCCTGAGCAAGCGCAGGTGTCACGCATGAGCTGCCAATGGCTGACATCTAAGTTACACAGGGAGTACCTTTATCTGCTTTTAACATCAGGAAATCTGTGATGGCCTTTTGCTGTTCGTAAAGGCGGTCTAACATATGTAGGGTTGAATTCCACGTTGTTGCAACGTCACAGCATGAGGAGTCGGTATAGGGGCCCATGGCAGATTAGGGGCCTGGCAGCAGTTATGGGAGGCCCATAATCTGCCAGCACCCTATGACAAAAAATGGAACACACCAGCAGTGTGAGGAGACCTGAAAGTGGCACATGGCAGAGTGTGGCGATGGAGACAGCAGCAATGGGAGGCCGTACAGGGACCCATGAGAGACTCTGGACCTGGCAGCAGCATGAGGAGGCGGTATATAGGGGCCTACGGCAGATTAGGGGCCTGGCAGCAGCTATAGGAGGCCCGTAATCTGCCAGCACCCTATGTCAAAAAATTCAACACACCAGCAGTGTGTGAGGAGACCTGAAAGTGGCACATGGCAGAGTGTGGCGATGGAGACAGCAGCAATGGGAGGCCGTACAGGGACCCATGACAGACTCTGGACTTGGCAGCAGCATGAGGAGGCGGTATATAGGGGCCCATGGCAGATTAGGGGCCTGGCAGCAGCTATAGGAGGCCCGTAATCTGCCAGCACCCTATGTCAAAAAATTCAACACACCAGCAGTGTGAGGAGACCTGAAAGTGGCACATGGCAGAGTGTGGCGATGGAGACAGCAGCAATGGGAGGCCGTACAGGGACCCATGACAGACTCTGAACTTGGCAGCAGCATGAGGAGGCGGTATATAGGGGCCCATGGCAGATTAGGGGCCTGGCAGCAGCTATGGGAGGCCCGTAATCTGCCAGCACCCTATGTCAAAAAATTCTACACACCAGCAGTGTGTGAGGAGACCTGAAAGTGGCACATGGCAGAGTGTGGCGATGGAGACAGCAGCAATGGGAGGCCGTACAGGGACCCATGACAGACTCTGGACTTGGCAGCAGCATGAGGAGGCGGTATATAGGGGCCCATGGCAGATTAGGGGCCTGGCAGCAGCTATGGGAGGCCCGTAATCTGCCTGCACCCTATGTCAAAAAATTTAACACACCAGCAGTGTGAAGAGACCTGAAAGTGGCACATGGCAGAGTGTGGCGATGGAGACAGCAGCAATGGGAGGCCGTACAGGGACCATGACAGACTCTGGACTTGGCAGCAGCATGAGGAGGCGGTATATAGGGGCCCATGGCAGATTAGGGGCCTGGCAGCAGCTATGTGAGGCCCGTAATCTGCCTGCACCCTATGTCAAAAAATTTAACACACCAGCAGTGTGAAGAGACCTGAAAGTGGCACATGGCAGCAGAGTGTGGCGATGGAGACAGCAGCAATGGGAGGCCGTACAGGGACCATGACAGACTCTGGACTTGGCAGCAGCATGAGGAGGCGGTATATAGGGGCCCATGGCAGATTAGGGGCCTGGCAGCAGCTATGTGAGGCCCGTAATCTGCCTGCACCCTATGTCAAAAAATTTAACACACCAGCAGTGTGAAGAGACCTGAAAGTGGCACATGGCAGCAGAGTGTGGCGATGGAGACAGCAGCAATGGGAGACCGTACAGGGACCCATGAGAGACTCTGGACTTGGCAGCAGCATGAGGAGGCGGTATATAGGGGCCCATGGCAGATTAGGGGCCTGGCAGCAGCTATGTGAGGCCCGTAATCTGCCTGCACCCTATGTCAAAAAATTTAACACACCAGCAGTGTGAAGAGACCTGAAAGTGGCACATGGCAGCAGACTGTGGCGATGGAGACAGCAGCAATGGGAGGCCGTACAGGGACCATGACAGACTCTGGACTTGGCAGCAGCATGAGGAGGCGGTATATAGGGGCCCATGGCAGATTAGGGGCCTGGCAGCAGCTATGTGAGGCCCGTAATCTGCCTGCACCCTATGTCAAAAAATTTAACACACCAGCAGTGTGAAGAGACCTGAAAGTGGCACATGGCAGCAGAGTGTGGCGATGGAGACAGCAGCAATGGGAGGCCGTACAGGGACCATGACAGACTCTGGACTTGGCAGCAGCATGAGGAGGCGGTATATAGGGGCCCATGGCAGATTAGGGGCCTGGCAGCAGCTATGTGAGGCCCGTAATCTGCCTGCACCCTATGTCAAAAAATTTAACACACCAGCAGTGTGAAGAGACCTGAAAGTGGCACATGGCAGCAGACTGTGGCGATGGAGACAGCAGCAATGGGAGGCCGTACAGGGACCATGACAGACTCTGGACTTGGCAGCAGCATGAGGAGGCGGTATATAGGGGCCCATGGCAGATTAGGGGCCTGGCAGCAGCTATGTGAGGCCCGTAATCTGCCTGCACCCTATGTCAAAAAATTTAACACACCAGCAGTGTGAAGAGACCTGAAAGTGGCACATGGCAGCAGAGTGTGGCGATGGAGACAGCAGCAATGGGAGGCCGTACAGGGACCCATGAGAGACTCTAGACTTGGCAGCAGCATGAGGAGGCGGTATATAGGGGCCCATGGCAGATTAGGGGCCTGGCAGCAGCTATGTGAGGCCCGTAATCTGCCTGCACCCTATGTCAAAAAATTCAACACACCAGCAGTGTGAGGAGACCTGAAAGTGGCACATGGCAGAGTGTGGCGATGGAGACAGCAGCAATGGGAGGCCGTACAGGGACCCATGACAGACTCTGAACTTGGCAGCAGCATGAGGAGGCGGTATATAGGGGCCCATGGCAGATTAGGGGCCTGGCAGCAGCTATGTGAGGCCCGTAATCTGCCTGCACCCTATGTCAAAAAATTTAACACACCAGCAGTGTGAAGAGACCTGAAAGTGGCACATGGCAGCAGACTGTGGCGATGGAGACAGCAGCAATGGGAGGCCGTACAGGGACCATGACAGACTCTGGACTTGGCAGCAGCATGAGGAGGCGGTATATAGGGGCCCATGGCAGATTAGGGGCCTGGCAGCAGCTATGTGAGGCCCGTAATCTGCCTGCACCCTATGTCAAAAAATTTAACACACCAGCAGTGTGAAGAGACCTGAAAGTGGCACATGGCAGCAGAGTGTGGCGATGGAGACAGCAGCAATGGGAGGCCGTACAGGGACCCATGAGAGACTCTAGACTTGGCAGCAGCATGAGGAGGCGGTATATAGGGGCCCATGGCAGATTAGGGGCCTGGCAGCAGCTATAGGAGGCCCGTAATCTGCCAGCACCCTATGTCAAAAAATTCAACACACCAGCAGTGTGTGAGGAGAAATGAAAGTGGCACATGGCAGAGTGTGGCGATGGAGACAGCAGCAATGGGAGGCCGTACAGGGACCCATGACAGACTCTGGACTTGGCAGCAGCATGAGGAGGCGGTATATAGGGGCCCATGGCAGATTAGGGGCCTGGCAGCAGCTATGTGAGGCCCGTAATCTGCCTGCACCCTATGTCAAAAAATTAAACACACCAGCAGTGTGAAGAGACCTGAAAGTGGCACATGGCAGCAGAGTGTGGCGATGGAGACAGCAGCAATGGGAGGCCGTACAGGGACCATGACAGACTCTGGACTTGGCAGCAGCATGAGGAGGCGGTATATAGGGGCCCATGGCAGATTAGGGGCCTGCCAGCAGCTATGTGAGGCCCGTAATCTGCCTGCACCCTATGTCAAAAAATTTAACACACCAGCAGTGTGAAGAGACCTGAAAGTGGCACATGGCAGCAGAGTGTGGCGATGGAGACAGCAGCAATGGGAGGCCGTACAGGGACCCATGAGAGACTCTAGACTTGGCAGCAGCATGAGGAGGCGGTATATAGGGGCCCATGGCAGATTAGGGGCCTGGCAGCAGCTATGTGAGGCCCGTAATCTGCCTGCACCCTATGTCAAAAAATTTAACACACCAGCAGTGTGAAGAGACCTGAAAGTGGCACATGGCAGCAGAGTGTGGCGATGGAGACAGCAGCAATGGGAGGCCGTACAGGGACCCATGACAGACTCTGGACTTGGCAGCAGCATGAGGAGGCGGTATATAGGGGCCCATGGCAGATTAGGGGCCTGGCAGCAGCTATAGGAGGCCCGTAATCTGCCAGCACCCTATGTCAAAAAATTCAACACACCAGCAGTGTGAGGAGACCTGAAAGTGGCACATGGCAGAGTGTGGCGATGGAGACAGCAGCAATGGGAGGCCGTACAGGGACCCATGACAGACTCTGAACTTGGCAGCAGCATGAGGAGGCGGTATATAGGGGCCCATGGCAGATTAGGGGCCTGGCAGCAGCTATGTGAGGCCCGTAATCTGCCTGCACCCTATGTCAAAAAATTTAACACACCAGCAGTGTGAAGAGACCTGAAAGTGGCACATGGCAGCAGACTGTGGCGATGGAGACAGCAGCAATGGGAGGCCGTACAGGGACCATGACAGACTCTGGACTTGGCAGCAGCATGAGGAGGCGGTATATAGGGGCCCATGGCAGATTAGGGGCCTGGCAGCAGCTATGTGAGGCCCGTAATCTGCCTGCACCCTATGTCAAAAAATTTAACACACCAGCAGTGTGAAGAGACCTGAAAGTGGCACATGGCAGCAGAGTGTGGCGATGGAGACAGCAGCAATGGGAGGCCGTACAGGGACCCATGAGAGACTCTAGACTTGGCAGCAGCATGAGGAGGCGGTATATAGGGGCCCATGGCAGATTAGGGGCCTGGCAGCAGCTATAGGAGGCCCGTAATCTGCCAGCACCCTATGTCAAAAAATTCAACACACCAGCAGTGTGTGAGGAGAAATGAAAGTGGCACATGGCAGAGTGTGGCGATGGAGACAGCAGCAATGGGAGGCCGTACAGGGACCCATGACAGACTCTGGACTTGGCAGCAGCATGAGGAGGCGGTATATAGGGGCCCATGGCAGATTAGGGGCCTGGCAGCAGCTATGTGAGGCCCGTAATCTGCCTGCACCCTATGTCAAAAAATTAAACACACCAGCAGTGTGAAGAGACCTGAAAGTGGCACATGGCAGCAGAGTGTGGCGATGGAGACAGCAGCAATGGGAGGCCGTACAGGGACCATGACAGACTCTGGACTTGGCAGCAGCATGAGGAGGCGGTATATAGGGGCCCATGGCAGATTAGGGGCCTGCCAGCAGCTATGTGAGGCCCGTAATCTGCCTGCACCCTATGTCAAAAAATTTAACACACCAGCAGTGTGAAGAGACCTGAAAGTGGCACATGGCAGCAGAGTGTGGCGATGGAGACAGCAGCAATGGGAGGCCGTACAGGGACCCATGAGAGACTCTAGACTTGGCAGCAGCATGAGGAGGCGGTATATAGGGGCCCATGGCAGATTAGGGGCCTGGCAGCAGCTATGTGAGGCCCGTAATCTGCCTGCACCCTATGTCAAAAAATTTAACACACCAGCAGTGTGAAGAGACCTGAAAGTGGCACATGGCAGCAGAGTGTGGCGATGGAGACAGCAGCAATGGGAGGCCGTACAGGGACCCATGACAGACTCTGGACTTGGCAGCAGCATGAGGAGGCGGTATATAGGGGCCCATGGCAGATTAGGGGCCTGGCAGCAGCTATAGGAGGCCCGTAATCTGCCAGCACCCTATGTCAAAAAATTCAACACACCAGCAGTGTGAGGAGACCTGAAAGTGGCACATGGCAGAGTGTGGCGATGGAGACAGCAGCAATGGGAGGCCGTACAGGGACCCATGACAGACTCTGAACTTGGCAGCAGCATGAGGAGGCGGTATATAGGGGCCCATGGCAGATTAGGGGCCTGGCAGCAGCTATGGGAGGCCCGTAATCTGCCAGCACCCTATGTCAAAAAATTCTACACACCAGCAGTGTGTGAGGAGACCTGAAAGTGGCACATGGCAGAGTGTGGCGATGGAGACAGCAGCAATGGGAGGCCGTACAGGGACCCATGACAGACTCTGGACTTGGCAGCAGCATGAGGAGGCGGTATATAGGGGCCCATGGCAGATTAGGGGCCTGGCAGCAGCTATGGGAGGCCCGTAATCTGCCTGCACCCTATGTCAAAAAATTTAACACACCAGCAGTGTGAAGAGACCTGAAAGTGGCACATGGCAGAGTGTGGCGATGGAGACAGCAGCAATGGGAGGCCGTACAGGGACCATGACAGACTCTGGACTTGGCAGCAGCATGAGGAGGCGGTATATAGGGGCCCATGGCAGATTAGGGGCCTGGCAGCAGCTATGTGAGGCCCGTAATCTGCCTGCACCCTATGTCAAAAAATTTAACACACCAGCAGTGTGAAGAGACCTGAAAGTGGCACATGGCAGCAGAGTGTGGCGATGGAGACAGCAGCAATGGGAGGCCGTACAGGGACCATGACAGACTCTGGACTTGGCAGCAGCATGAGGAGGCGGTATATAGGGGCCCATGGCAGATTAGGGGCCTGGCAGCAGCTATGTGAGGCCCGTAATCTGCCTGCACCCTATGTCAAAAAATTTAACACACCAGCAGTGTGAAGAGACCTGAAAGTGGCACATGGCAGCAGAGTGTGGCGATGGAGACAGCAGCAATGGGAGGCCGTACAGGGACCATGACAGACTCTGGACTTGGCAGCAGCATGAGGAGGCGGTATATAGGGGCCCATGGCAGATTAGGGGCCTGCCAGCAGCTATGTGAGGCCCGTAATCTGCCTGCACCCTATGTCAAAAAATTTAACACACCAGCAGTGTGAAGAGACCTGAAAGTGGCACATGGCAGCAGAGTGTGGCGATGGAGACAGCAGCAATGGGAGGCCGTACAGGGACCCATGAGAGACTCTAGACTTGGCAGCAGCATGAGGAGGCGGTATATAGGGGCCCATGGCAGATTAGGGGCCTGGCAGCAGCTATGTGAGGCCCGTAATCTGCCTGCACCCTATGTCAAAAAATTTAACACACCAGCAGTGTGAAGAGACCTGAAAGTGGCACATGGCAGCAGAGTGTGGCGATGGAGACAGCAGCAATGGGAGGCCGTACAGGGACCCATGACAGACTCTGGACTTGGCAGCAGCATGAGGAGGCGGTATATAGGGGCCCATGGCAGATTAGGGGCCTGGCAGCAGCTATAGGAGGCCCGTAATCTGCCTGCACCCTATGTCAAAAAATTTAACACACCAGCAGTGTGAGGAGACCTGAAAGTGGCACATGTTTGAGGCATGATTCATGGCGGATTTAGTCAGTTGTGTCAGGAACTGGTGGTTTGAAATCCAGACTAATCCACGCCTGATTCATTTTCACAAACGTGAGTCTCTCCACACTTTGGGTGGACAGTCGTGTCCTCCGCGGAGTTACAATACCTCCTGCCGCACTAAACACGCGCTCCGATGCCACGCTACTGGCCGGGCATGACAGCCTTTCAAGGGCAAATTCAGCTAGTTGGGGCCAAAGGTCAAGTTTCGTTGCCCAGTAGTCAAGGGGATTGTCTACCTCGGTTGGCAGGGTGCTGTCCAAGTAGGCCCAAGCCTGTTGTTTGAGCTCCTGCTCCAGGTCCACCTGATGCTGCTGCTGCTGCTGCGGCTGGTTAGTAGTTTCCTCACTGCGCTGGTGAAGAAAGCTACTCATCATCGACTGCAGACTGAGGCAGCCGCTGCTGGTGGAGCTGCCACTGCTCCTACCACCCCACCCCTCCCCTGCTGCCATGCCAGCGGAACGCGAGCGCACAGGGCCCACAGTGTCTGAGGATGGACGTTGGCGCACAAAGGCAGAGACCAACTGACTACATAGGTGGTTTTTATAGTACGTAATTTTGGCCTCCCTCTCAGCAGGTGTGAAAAAGGCCACCATTTTGGACCGGTAGCGAGGGTCCAACAAGGTGGACAGCCAAAAGTCATCCCTCTGTCTGATGGTTATTATTCGGCTGTCGCTACGCAAGCAACCGAGCATGCTATGGGCCATTTGTGCCAAGGAATGCGAGGGACTCCCTGCCTCCATCTCCACAGCATACTGCCACGGTGCGTCTGGGTCCTCTGTCTCCTCCTCCTCCTCCTCTACCAGATGCTCCTGCTCCTCCACTCCTGTCCGCTGAGTGGAAAAACCACCCATTTCACTCAATAATTCCTGAGCACAAATGTCCTCCTCTACCTCCTCCTCTTCTTCCTGTCCTGCCCCCACAGGGGTCATGTGGCGTTGAGATCTGTGCGCCACGTCTACCGCACCCTGACCAGCCATTGTTAACAGCATTTGTTCCAGGACGTGCAACAGAGGAATGACGTCGTTCATCCCATAGTCCTGCCGACTCACGAATAGCGTGGCCTCCTCAAAGGGCCTGAGCAAGCGGCAGGTGTCACGCATGAGCTGCCAATGGCTGACATCTAAGTTACACAGGGGAGTACCTTTATCCGCTTGTAACATCAGGAAATCGGTGATGGCCTTTCGCTGCTCGTAAAGGCGGTCTAACATGTGTAGGGTTGAATTCCACCTTGTTGCAACGTCGCAGATCAGGCGATGCTGTGGAATTCCGTTCTGCCGCTGCAGCTCAATGAGGGTGTTCTTTGCGGTGTAGGAATGGCTGAAATGCATGCACAGTTTACGTGACATTTTAAGGATGTCTTGCAGTGGGATGGTGGATTTTAGGAACCGCTTGACAACCAGATTGAACACGTGAGCCATGCATGGCGCATGGCACAACCTTCCTTGACGCAGAGCAGACACCATGTTCTTTCCGTTGTCAGTCAACATGGTTCCGATTTTTAGTTTGCGCGGAGACAGCCATCTGTCGATTTCTCTGTTCATTACACTCAGCAGTTCCTCCCCTGTGTGACTACGTTCGCCAAGGCATACCAGGTGCAGCACAGCGTGACACCGTTGCGCCCTGCACATGTGATATGCCGGTCGGGTAATGGGACTTGGCACGGGGGTGGCGGCTGAGGACACGGCGGAAAAAGAGGTGGTAGAGGCGGACATGCTTGCTGGACCAAGGACGTGCAAACGTGGAGGCAAAAGCGTCGTGACCTGTCCAAGTTGCTGGTGCGGCTGTGCCGGCACCACGTTCACCCAGTGGGCCGTAAATGACATGTACTGTCCCTGACCGTAGTTACAGCTCCACACGTCGGCGCTGCCGTGCACTTTGGCAGAGACCGACATGCTCAAAGACTGGCCCACCATCTCTTCTACATGTGAATGCAGGGCTGGCACTGCCTTTTGGGCAAAGAAATGACGGCTTGGCACTCTCCACCGCGGCGCGGCACAAGCCATCATTTCTCGGAAAGGTGCTGAGTCCACCAGTTGGAAAGGGAGGGACTGCAGCACCAGCAACTTGGACAGGAGGACGTTCAGCTTTTGCACCGTCGGGTGCGTGCTCGCAAACTGTTGTCTCTTGGATACGGATTCCAAGAAAGACTGTTGACGGAATCCGAGAAGAGGAGTAGCAGGAGAAGGAGCATCTGAACGAGCGGAAGATGCCAATGAGCGACAACTCCCCTCAGCAGAGGTGTTGGAGCCTTGACTGGCTGATAGAGGGCGATTGACGACGTCGGGTGACGGAGCAAGTAACGGAGCGGGTGATGGAGCGGGGGCTGGGGCAGGCAGAACCGCCGTATGTTTATCACGGTTTTCCCAGGCCACCGAATGGTGACGCTGCATATGCTGACGCAACGCTGTAGTCCCAACATGGGCCCCCTGGCCACGCTTGCATTTCTGGCCACATAGTCGACATACGGCTACGTTTACTTCCTCGGGCGGCTTGAGGAAAAATTGCCACACCACCGAGTAGGAAACTTTGCCCCCGCTACTCTTCACTGGCTGACTGCTACTTCCTCCGTGCGCACCGGCACCACTACTGGCCGTGGTGGTAGGCTGCAGTGGAGCTGGTGCTCTACTCCGTGGACGTTTGGCTCCACTGACACTGATGCGACCCTGCTGCTGTCTCCTGGGCAACCCACCGACTGTTTTGCTCGCTGCCAAGCTGCCACCCTCTTCTCCTGATGATGCGGAAGAAATTGCCTGATGACGACGAGGCTGCCAAGTGCGATCAACCTCCTCATCATCAAGTAGGGTCTCCGCCTCACTACTAGCCCCCTCGGCTGCGTCTGGGTCAGGAGACAGACCTGTCTCTAGACCGGCTACCGAGCCACTCTCCTCGCCAGTACTTGTTCGCTTGGCTGCTGAAAAGGCCGATGTCTCCCCCCGTTCCTGACCGCCCTCTGTTAGCTCTTCCTCACTGTACAGTGGGGCTGAGCCCACAGCATGCGATACTTCGCTTGGTGAGGGAACAGCAAAGGACAGGGGCAGGTAGAGGACACGTGATTTCAGTGGGCTTGGTCCCGGGCCATGCCAACTAACGGTTGTGTCTGACGTACCCACCGACCGTTGGCTGTAGGTGTCAGAGGTGACCTGGGAAGAGGAAGACGACCGAGCCAACCAATCAATGACGGCAGGGTTGTCGGTGGAGACACGACCGCTGGATGACACCGGGAGCACTGGCCTCTGGCTGCGAATACTGCTGCCTCGACCCCTTCCTCTGCTGCCACGTCTGCTCGCTCCTAAAACATTGCCTCCTCTGCCACTCCTCTGCATGTTGTCTGACATACTATTTAATTCAACGATTAGGTGTCCCTGAGTAACAATTCTCTGGCACTCAGTAACAATTCTGTCTGTCCCTGAGTATGAATTCTGTGGCCCTGAGTAACAATTCTGTGTCTGTGCGAGTAACAATTCTGTGTCTGTGCGAGTAACAATTCTGTGTCTGTGCAAGTAACAATTTTGTGTCTGTGCGAGTAACAATTCTCTGGCACTCAGTAACAATTCTGTCTGTCCCTGAGTAACAATTCTCTGGCACTCAGTAACAATTCTGTCTGTCCCTGAGTAACAATTCTCTGGCACTCAGTAACAATTCTGTCTGTCCCTGAGTATGAATTCTGTGGCCCTGAGTAACAATTCTGTGTCTGTGCGAGTAACAATTCTGTGTCTGTGCAAGTAACAATTTTGTGTCTGTGCGAGTAACAATTCTCTGGCACTCAGTAACAATTCTGTCTGTCCCTGAGTAACAATTCTCTGGCACTCAGTAACAATTCTGTCTGTCCCTGAGTAACAATTCTCTGGCACTCAGTAACAATTCTGTCTGTCCCTGAGTATGAATTCTGTGGCCCTGAGTAACAATTCTGTGTCTGTGCGAGTAACAATTCTGTGTCTGTGCAAGTAACAATTTTGTGTCTGTGCGAGTAACAATTCTCTGGCACTCAGTAACAATTCTGTCTGTCCCTGAGTAACAATTCTCTGGCACTCAGTAACAATTCTGTCTGTCCCTGAGTAACAATTCTCTGGCACTCAGTAACAATTCTGTCTGTCCCTGAGTAACAATTCTCTGGCACTCAGTAACAATTCTGTCTGTCCCTGAGTAACAATTCTCTGGCGCTCAGTAACAATTCTGTCTGTCCCTGAGTATGAATTCTGTGGCCCTGAGTAACAATTCTGTGTCTGTGCGAGTAACAATTCTGTGTCTGTGCAAGTAACAATTTTGTGTCTGTGCGAGTAACAATTCTCTGGCACTCAGTAACAATTCTGTCTGTCCCTGAGTAACAATTCTCTGGCACTCAGTAACAATTCTGTCTGTCCCTGAGTAACAATTCTCTGGCACTCAGTAACAATTCTGTCTGTCCCTGAGTAACAATTCTCTGGCACTCAGTAACAATTCTGTCTGTCCCTGAGTATGAATTCTGTGGCCCTGAGTAACAATTCTGTGTCTGCGCGAGTAACAATTCTGTGTCTGTGCAAGTAACAATTTTGTGTCTGTGCGAGTAACAATTCTCTGGCACTCAGTAACAATTCTGTCTGTCCCTGAGTAACAATTCTCTGGCACTCAGTAACAATTCTGTCTGTCCCTGAGTAACAATTCTCTGGCACTCAGTAACAATTCTGTCTGTCCCTGAGTAACAATTCTCTGGCACTCAGTAACAATTCTGTCTGTCCCTGAGTAACAATTCTCTGGCGCTCAGTAACAATTCTGTCTGTCCCTGAGAATGAATTCTGTGGCCCTGAGTAACAATTCTGTGTCTGTGCGAGTAACAATTCTGTGTCTGTGCAAGTAACAATTTTGTGTCTGTGCGAGTAACAATTCTCTGGCACTCAGTAACAATTCTGTCTGTCCCTGAGTAACAATTCTCTGGCACTCAGTAACAATTCTGTCTGTCCCTGAGTAACAATTCTCTGGCACTCAGTAACAATTCTGTCTATCCCTGAGAATGAATTCTGTGGCCCTGAGTAACAATTCTGTGTCTGTGCGAGTAACAATTCTGTGTCTGTGCAAGTAACAATTTTGTGTCTGTGCGAGTAACAATTCTCTGGCACTCAGTAACAATTCTGTCTGTCCCTGAGTAACAATTCTCTGGCACTCAGTAACAATTCTGTCTGTCCCTGAGTAACAATTCTCTGGCACTCAGTAACAATTCTGTCTGTCCCTGAGTATGAATTCTGTGGCCCTGAGTAACAATTCTGTGTCTGTGCGAGTAACAATTCTGTGTCTGTGCAAGTAACAATTTTGTGTCTGTGCGAGTAACAATTCTCTGGCACTCAGTAACAATTCTGTCTGTCCCTGAGTAACAATTCTCTGGCACTCAGTAACAATTCTGTCTGTCCCTGAGTAACAATTCTCTGGCACTCAGTAACAATTCTGTCTGTCCCTGAGTATGAATTCTGTGGCCCTGAGTAACAATTCTGTGTCTGTGCGAGTAACAATTCTGTGTCTGTGCAAGTAACAATTTTGTGTCTGTGCGAGTAACAATTCTCTGGCACTCAGTAACAATTCTGTCTGTCCCTGAGTAACAATTCTCTGGCACTCAGTAACAATTCTGTCTGTCCCTGAGTAACAATTCTCTGGCACTCAGTAACAATTCTGTCTGTCCCTGAGTATGAATTCTGTGGCCCTGAGTAACAATTCTGTGTCTGTGCGAGTAACAATTCTGTGTCTGTGCAAGTAACAATTTTGTGTCTGTGCGAGTAACAATTCTCTGGCACTCAGTAACAATTCTGTCTGTCCCTGAGTAACAATTCTCTGGCACTCAGTAACAATTCTGTCTGTCCCTGAGTAACAATTCTCTGGCACTCAGTAACAATTCTGTCTGTCCCTGAGTAACAATTCTCTGGCACTCAGTAACAATTCTGTCTGTCCCTGAGTAACAATTCTCTGGCGCTCAGTAACAATTCTGTCTGTCCCTGAGTATGAATTCTGTGGCCCTGAGTAACAATTCTGTGTCTGTGCGAGTAACAATTCTGTGTCTGTGCAAGTAACAATTTTGTGTCTGTGCGAGTAACAATTCTCTGGCACTCAGTAACAATTCTGTCTGTCCCTGAGTAACAATTCTCTGGCACTCAGTAACAATTCTGTCTGTCCCTGAGTAACAATTCTCTGGCACTCAGTAACAATTCTGTCTGTCCCTGAGTATGAATTCTGTGGCCCTGAGTAACAATTCTGTGTCTGTGCGAGTAACAATTCTGTGTCTGTGCAAGTAACAATTTTGTGTCTGTGCGAGTAACAATTCTCTGGCACTCAGTAACAATTCTGTCTGTCCCTGAGTAACAATTCTCTGGCACTCAGTAACAATTCTGTCTGTCCCTGAGTAACAATTCTCTGGCACTCAGTAACAATTCTGTCTGTCCCTGAGTATGAATTCTGTGGCCCTGAGTAACAATTCTGTGTCTGTGCGAGTAACAATTCTGTGTCTGTGCAAGTAACAATTTTGTGTCTGTGCGAGTAACATTTCTCTGGCACTCAGTAACAATTCTGTCTGTCCCTGAGTAACAATTCTCTGGCACTCAGTAACAATTCTGTCTGTCCCTGAGTAACAATTCTCTGGCACTCAGTAACAATTCTGTCTGTCCCTGAGTATGAATTCTGTGGCCCTGAGTAACAATTCTGTGTCTGTGCGAGTAACAATTCTGTGTCTGTGCAAGTAACAATTTTGTGTCTGTGCGAGTAACAATTCTCTGGCACTCAGTAACAATTCTGTCTGTCCCTGAGTAACAATTCTCTGGCACTCAGTAACAATTCTGTCTGTCCCTGAGTAACAATTCTCTGGCACTCAGTAACAATTCTGTCTGTCCCTGAGTATGAATTCTGTGGCCCTGAGTAACAATTCTGTGTCTGCGCGAGTAACAATTCTGTGTCTGTGCAAGTAACAATTTTGTGTCTGTGCGAGTAACAATTCTCTGGCACTCAGTAACAATTCTGTCTGTCCCTGAGTAACAATTCTCTGGCACTCAGTAACAATTCTGTCTGTCCCTGAGTAACAATTCTCTGGCACTCAGTAACAATTCTGTCTGTCCCTGAGTAACAATTCTCTGGCACTCAGTAACAATTCTGTCTGTCCCTGAGTAACAATTCTCTGGCACTCAGTAACAATTCTGTCTGTCCCTGAGTAACAATTCTCTGGCACTCAGTAACAATTCTGTCTGTCCCTGAGTAACAATTCTCTGGCACTCAGTAACAATTCTGTCTGTCCCTGAGTAACAATTCTCTGGCACTCAGTAACAATTCTGTCTGTCCCTGAGTAACAATTCTGTCTGTCCCTGAGAATGAATTCTGTGGCCCTGAGTAAGAATTCTCTGGCACTCAGTAACAATTCTGTCTGTCCCTGAGTAACAATTCTCTGGCACTCAGTAACAATTCTGTCTGTCCCTGAGTAAAAATTCTGTGGCCCTAATAACGTTTCTGTGGCCCTAAGTAACAATTCTCTGGCACTGAGTAACAATTCTGTCTGTCCCTGAGTATGAATTCTGTGGCCCTAACTAGCGTTTCTTTGTCCCTAAATAACGATTCTGTGGCCCTCATTAACAAGTCTGTGTCCCTGAGTAATGGTTCTCTGTCCCTAAGTAACTTCTCTCTGTCCCCAATTCTCGTTTCTGTGGCCCTAACTCTGTCCCTGTCCCTAGTACAGAGCGGTCTGCCTCTGTTCAATGACTGCAGGCAAATGAAGATTTCCAAAATGGCCGCTATATATACCTCGACCATTACACAGTGCTGGCTGGCTGGCTGCTGATTGGCTGATGCGATCACATGTCGTTGAGGAATGCATTATGGGGCAGCGCGCCTTGTCTGCGCGCCTTCCCCGACATCCCCGCTCCGTCGCCGCACATGTCAGCCGCCATTTTCGGAAAAATTTCGATTCGCGCGTCCGAATTAGGCTGTTTTTCGGATTCGGCACGAATCGAAATTTTTCCGATATTCGACTCGAATTCCACTTCGGATACTTCGATTCGCTCATCTCTACCTAGTACCCTGGCATGAGGGGAGGGACTGATGATTGTGTTATTGATCGTGATGTAGAAGTCAGGGGAGGGGCATGGGCTGGAGGGAATACTAAGAGCTCAGTTTTAGAAAAATTGAGTTTGAGGAAATGGAATGACATCCATGCCGATATGTCACTTAGTAGATTAGTAATGCGTGAGGAGACTGAAGGGGTGAGGTGAGGGGTAGAAAGATAGATTTGTGTGTCATCAGCATAGAGATGGTACTTAATGCTGTGGGAGTTTATCCAGTGACCAAGGGAGGAGGTGTAGATGGAGAAGAAAAGGGTCCAAGGACAGAACCTTGAGGGACCCCTACAGAAAGAGGAAGTGGAGAGGAGGAGGCAGAGTTATAGGTAACGCTGAAGGAGCGCTGCAATAGGTAGGAGGAGAACCAGGAGCGAGCAGAGTCTCAGAGGCCAAGATAGTGGAGTTTTGTGAGGAGGAGGGGATGGTCAACTGTATCAAAAGCCGCAGAGAGGTCAAGTAGTACGAGTATGGAGTAGTGGCCATTGGTTTTAGCTGTTAGTAGATCATTAGTGAGTTTTAGTAGGGCAGTTTCAGTGGAGTGGAGTGAGCGAAAGCCAGACTGTAAATAATTAGTAAGCTTGAAAAGCAGGTCGAACAAATGCAAAGAGAACAAAATAAGCTCTTATATAAATTGGAAGGCCAAGAGAATAGAGAAAGAAGGAATAACTTGAGGATCCACGGTTTTCCAGAAGCACCTCAAGGAGAAGATCTACAGGATAAAATGAGAAAAGTGTTCAATCCAATATTGGATAGACCAGTGTCAGAAGAACTGTAAATAGACAGAGTGCATAGGACAAGGAGGCCCCAAGGAGTAACATCAGATTCACCCAGAGTGCGATTTCACCATTATGAAGAAAAAGTTAATATCTGGAAGAAGCTGCGTGGGATGCCAGAATAAAATATGAAGAAACAAATCTGAAAATGTTCATAGATATTGCAGCTGAAACTTTAGCTAGAAGAAGATCACTGAAACCATTGCTGAATCAATTATAACTGGGGCTTTCCAGCGTGTCTCATTGAATGGAAAGATGGAAAATAGGTGAAATTAAGATTCCTGGAGGATTTAGAGGACTTTTGTAATAGACTGGATTTGCAGATGGTAGATATTTTAGGATGGTCCGGGGGGGCGGGGTTAGGGAGAGTGTAGTGTTGGAGAAAGATAGTTGGCATCTAGTTTCTAAAAAGCATAAAGAGAATGATGACGAGGTACAGCATTTTATTTTCCTTTTGTATCTCCCATTTTTTTCAGTTGCCGCCTCTCCTTTTCCCCGTGTGATATAGATTACCTCTCTTCTGGAGGGGTTGGCATTTGAAACAGGGGATGGAGGACAGGTAAAAGGGATGGAGGAGGAGGGGAAGGAGAGGTGAGAGAAAACTGGAGGGCCATGTAGGAGGCTGAAAGGGAGGAATTCTGATGAAGACAGAAAGGAATTTAAAAAAGACGACAGCAGGATATTAGGAGGCCAAACATGCTACCAAATTCATGATCCAAATGATAACAAAGGGTCGGACTGGGTGTGTATGTTCAGAGTCTAACCCTGGAAGAGGAATCAATAGTGGTAATAAACCACAACTGATTCCAGGGCAAGAATTGGGCCAAGGGTTTTTTAAGAAGAGGGAGGGGAGGAGGAAGAGGGGGGATGAGGAGATGGGAAGAATATGGAGCGGAGATCTTCTTGTTCCAAATGGTTTATATCTATACTTGGGCCTTCTGCGGTGAGTGGCAATGTTTCTTCTTGCTGAGCCACCTGGAACGCTGGAAAGCTCCCTTGACAATTATTTGGATGATCCTACCTTGACCTTGTTTATCATGAACCTTGAACCCCTTGCTCCCCCCATGAACTTCCTGATATAAGCCAAGTGTCTGCACTTCCTGTTTGCCAGATTATTGTGCTCTCCAGCCAGTATCGTGCTCCTTATCGTCTCTGTTATTATCCATATTTGCTACCACTCGTTATTGACCCTTGGCTCATTCTCAACTACGCTTCTTCCTGATCCCAACCTGCTCATTGCCGACCTTGGCTTGTTTACTGACCACGCTTCCGTTTGATCCTTACCTGCTTATACGCTACTGGACCTTCGCTTGCTCACCTCCTGGTGGGGTGATCCTGAGGACCGCAACCTGGTATTAACACGCAGCAAAATCCATCTCCGCCATCAGGAGCTCTGGTGAACTCCGGTTGGTACTTAGACTCCGCACCTCGGGTGATCCCACTCCTTCAAAATGGTGACTGTCCTGTGTACCTATCCTGCTGGTTTCAGGTGAGCCTTTCCACTGCTATAGCAACTGGTCTTTGAGCCTGACCCCTGATCATGACAATACTACCTCAAAAGGGAATATCGAGGAGAAGAGAAATAGTAGAAGTAATGAAAACAGTTAATTTTATAACATACAACATGAAAGGATTGAACTAAAAGCCATAAGATTCTTAGGGAAATACATCAACACTCTAGTGAAGTGGTGTTTCTACAAGAGACACATTTATCCCAAGATACAAATATTAGGTTATATTCTAAATACTATCCAACTTGGTAATATGCTGACTCAACTAAAAACGTGAAAAAGGAGTGGCAATTTGGTTTTGGGAAAAATGTGAGATTCATCAAGGAGGAGGGTATGGTGGGTCCAGAAGGTTGGTTTCTATTCCAGAGAGGAAGTCTACAGGGAGTAGAATGTACATTAGCAAACATCTATTGCCCCAATAAAAAAACAATGGTATACTTGGATAGTACACTAAGAAAACTTATTGATTTCAAGAGGGGTATCCTCTTAAAATCTGTTAAAAAGATTTTACAGGACGGTGCATGCGCGGCTGCCAGGATCGAATGTCCCGGCACTAGCTCCGTACATCCCGGTGCCGACAGCAGCCCGTATAAGGGCATAGTGCTGCCTCACTCCCGGGGACCAGTACCGGGGACCACCGTACCTCGGGCGCCCGACATCATGCCCGGAAAAATGGTGGTGAAGAGCCATGGAGGCTCCCAGATGCAGCTCCCTGCAGGGACTGGGGGATCCAAGATGGTGGCTGGATCGGCGCCCGCGGCTCCTGGTGCCTCCTCTGCCTCTCTCACGGCAGCACCTCTCCCCCAGAGGGAGAAAACGGGCTCCTCTTCCTACACTGGACCAGGGAGGATTGCAGCAGCATCAGCTGGGGTGAGTGACTCCCTGCAGCCCCCCGGTCACCCTCCAGCCCTGTACCACCAGAGTCCCAGGCTTCGGCCAGTTCCTTGGGCCATGACTCCCCTGCCTCCTCGCCATTAGGCAGTGAGATTGCTGCCATCTTTTCCGGCCAGCATATCGGTCCAGAGCCCGCAGATGACAGCCCTGCTTCCTCGCCAATAATTCCTCCTGACCCGCCTCTATATTTGGGTGACGCGACTTTGATAGCTCGGTTCGCAGATTTGCTGCAACGCGAACTGGACAGAGCTACTTCCAAATTGGCGGCTGACCTTATGCAGGATTTTCATGCCTTGGGCCAACGTCGGGACAGTATTGAGGCTAAAGTTGATGCGACAGTCCAAAGTGTCTCCCAAAATTCTAACATGATCACCGACTTGCAAGATTGCTTGGAGGAAGAATACTCTAAAATTGATGATCTGGAGAATCGGGCCAGGCGATACAATTTTCGCATTCGAGGACTCCCTGAGTCGATTAAGGAGCTCACTAGCTGCGCACACACCCTCATGCGGTCTGCTTTGCCAGACATTGATGACCTTCATCTTGAGATAGATCGCATTCACAGGGCATTGATCTCCCCCCCAGCAAGGGGGGCCTCCTAGAGATATCATCGTCAAGCCTCATTTTTTCCAGGTCAAGGTAGCGGTTATGCAGTATGGCAGGGAGAACTCAGATCTACAGATCACGGGGCACAAGATGCAAATCTTTGCTGATGTCTCTCCGGCCACTATCCAGAAGCGGCAATCCCTCAAGCCACTACTCTCTCACTTGGTTCAAAAGGGCATTAGATATCGTTGGGCCTACCCTTTTCATCTGCAGTTCACTCTTAATGGAAAGTCCTATTGGTTTGTTACATTCCAGGATGGCAAGGAGTTGCTGCTTCAGCTGGGTATTATCTCTCACAGTCCGGCATCCTATTCTCCTATGGGATCGGCTCCTCGACCTTCGCTGCTCCAGCCATTGTGGACTACACCATCATCTAAGAAGAAGGGGTCTCGGAACCCACCTGGGAAGATCTCTTAAACTTCCGTGTCCTTTTGGGGACTTTTCATTGTGATATGTTGATTGGTGGTGTCCTCTCTGTGGCTCCTAAGAGCGTTGGCCGCTGCTGCTGGGTTGGCATGGGGGGATTGGCGGGGGGGCTGGGGGCGGGACTTGAGGTGTTAATTGCATCTGTTTGCTGAATACCATTTCAAGCGGTTTTATTATTTTGTTTTTATATTTCAATGCACTGTGCTTTTGATTTATTGCTGATGGGTTACAGTTGCTGTCGGTGCTGGAGAGTGTCTTTGCGCTCTGCCTGATTGGAAGACTCTTCCCCGAGATCGTTTCTCTGGGCAGATCCATTCCACCACAGGGCTATTGCTCTGTATTTCCTGGTACATTGTTTGATTCATTTATACAGTATTGTTTTGTGTACCGCGGTTACTTGACATTCGGACTTTTGTGTTCCGTATGTCTCCTCCTCTTTCTTCCCTTTTTCTCCGATTTTTCTTTCTTTGTTTTTTTCTGAGGTCAGCTGGCAACATTTAAGGACTCTTAGGGACCTTATCACTTCTTGGGAACGAGGGGTCTCTATCCTGATTAGCTCCTTAATTACTTATAATTAGAGATGAGCGAAGTATTCAAAAATTCGATTCGGCTGATTCGGCGAATTCGAGGAATAAATTTGATTCGATGCGAATATATTCGCTGCGAATTTAACTTATAAAAGGGTGTTTCTAGGCTTCAGAGAGCCTTTATATTAGTGCAGAACACTGTACCTTTAATTTAAATGCCCTTGGAGTCTGCTGGGGAAGAGAAATAATACTGTCAGTCAGTATGACATGCAGATGAGTGCCGTCGATCTTAGAATCACCGCACACTTCACTCATTTGGGCAGTCACGGGGCCAAAACCAGAGTGTGGAGCCACAGTGTGGCGGTGGAGGCAGCAGCAATGGGAGGCCATACAGCACCCTATGACAAAAATGGAACCCACCAGCAGTGTGAGGAGACCTGAAAGTGGCACATGGCAGAGTGTGGCGATGGAGACAGCAGCAATGGGAGGCCGTACAGGGACCCATGACACACTCTGGACCTGGCAGCAGCATTAGGAGGCGGTACAGGGGCCCATGGCAGATTACGGGCCTGGCAGCAGCAATGGGAGGCCCGTAATCTGCCAGCACCCTATGACAAAATGGAACCCACCAGCAGTGTGAGGAGACCTGAAAGTGGCACATGTTTGGGGCATGATTCATGGCGGATTTAGTCAGTTGTGTCAGGAACTGGTGGTTTGAAATCCAGACTAATCCACGCCTGATTCATTTTCACAAACGTGAGTCTCTCCACACTTTGGGTGGACAGTCGTGTCCTCCGCGGAGTTACAATACCTCCTGCCGCACTAAACACGCGCTCCGATGCCACGCTACTGGCCGGGCATGACAGCCTTTCAAGGGCAAATTCAGCTAGTTGGGGCCAAAGGTCAAGTTTCGTTGCCCAGTAGTCAAGGGGATTGTCTACCTCGGTTGGCAGGGTGCTGTCCAAGTAGGCCCAAGCCTGTTGTTTGAGCTCCTGCTCCAGGTCCACCTGATGCTGCTGCTGCTGCTGCTGCTGCGGCTGGTTAGTAGTTTCCTCACTGCGCTGGTGAAGAAAGCTACTCATCATCGACTGCAGACTGAGGCAGCCGCTGCTGGTGGAGCTGCCACTGCTCCTACCACCCCACCCCTCCCCTGCTGCCATGGCAGCGGAACGCGAGCGCACAGGGCCCACAGTGTCTGAGGATAGACGTTGGCGCACAAAGGCAGAGACCAACTGACTACATAGGTGGTTTTTATAGTACGTTATTTTGGCCTCCCTCTCAGCAGGTGTGAAAAAGGCCACCATTTTTGAACGGTAGCGAGGGTCCAACAAGGTGGACAGCCAAAAGTCATCCCTCTGTCTGATGGTTATTATTCGGCTGTCGCTACGCAAGCAACCGAGCATGCTATGGGCCATTTGTGCCAAGGAATGCGAGGGACTCCCTGCCTCCATCTCCACAGCATACTGCCACGGTGCGTCTGGGTCCTCTGTCTCCTCCTCCTCCTCCTCTACCAGATGCTCCTGCTCCTCCACTCCTGTCCGCTGAGTGGAAAAACCACCCATTTCACTCAATAATTCCTGAGCACCAATGTCCTCCTCTACCTCCTCCTCTTCTTCCTGTCCTGCCCCCACAGGGGTCATGTGGCGTTGAGATCTGTGCGCCACGTCTACCGCACCCTGACCAGCCATTGTTAACAGCATTTGTTCCAGGACGTGCAACAGAGGAATGACGTCGTTCATCCCATAGTCCTGCCGACTCACGAATAGCGTGGCCTCCTCAAAGGGCCAGAGCAAGCGGCAGGTGTCACGCATGAGCTGCCAATGGCTGACATCTAAGTTACACAGGGGAGTACCTTTATCCGCTTGTAACATCAGGAAATCTGTGATGGCCTTTCGCTGTTCGTAAAGGCGGTGTAACATATGTAGGGTTGAATTCCACCTTGTTGCAACGTCACAGCATGAGGAGTCGGTACGGGGGCCCATGGCAGATTACGGGCCTGGCAGCAGCAATGGGAGGCCCGTAATCTGCCAGCACCCTATGAAAAAATGGAACACACCAGCAGTGTGAGGAGACCTGAAAGTGGCACATGGCAGAGTGTGGCGATGGAGACAGCAGCAATGGGAGGCCGTACAGGGACCCATGAGAGACTCTGGACCTGGCAGAAGCATGAGGAGGCGGTACTGGGGCCCATGGCAGATTACGGGCCTGGCAGCAGCAATGGGAGGCCCGTAATCTGCCAGCACCCTATGACAAAATGGAACACACCAGCAGTGTGAGGAGACCTAAAAGTGGCACATGGCAGAGTGTGGCGATGGAGACAGCAGCAATGGGAGGCCATACAGGGACCCATGAGACACTCTGGACCTGGCAGCAGCATGAGGAGGCGGTACAGGGGCCCATGGCAGATTACAGGCCTGGCAGCAGCAATGGGAGGCCCGTAATCTGCCAGCACCCTATGACAAAATGGAACCCACCAGCAGTGTGAGGAGACCTGAAAGTGGCACATGGCAGAGTGTGGCGATGGAGACAGCAGCAATGGGAGGCCGTACAGGGACCCATGAGAGACTCTGGACCTGGCAGCAGCATGAGGAGGCGGTACAGGGGCCCATGGCAGATTACGGGCCTGTCAGCAGCAATGGGAGGCCCGTAATCTGCCAGCACCCTATGACAAAATGGAACACACCAGCAGTGTGAGGAGACCGGAAAGTGGCACATGGCAGAGTGTGGCGATGGAGACAGCAGCAATGGGAGGCCGTACAGGGACCCATGAGACACTCTGGACCTGGCAGCAGCATGAGGAGGCGGTACAGGGGCCCATGGCAGATTACAGGCCTGGCAGCAGCAATGGGAGGCCCGTAATCTGCCAGCACCCTATGACAAAATGGAACACACCAGCAGTGTGAGGAGACCTGAAAGTGGCACATGGCAGAGTGTGGCGAAGGAGACAGCAGCAATGGGAGGCCGTACAGGGACCCATGAGAGACTCTGGACCTGGCAGCAGCATGAGGAGGCGGTACAGGGGCCCATGGCAGATTACGGGCCTGGCAGCAGCAATGGGAGGCCCATAATCTGCCAGCACCCTATGACAAAATGGACAGCACCAGCAGTGTGAGGAGACCTGAAAGTGGCACATGGCAGAGTGTGGCGATGGAGACAGCAGCAATGGGAGGCCGTACAGGGACCCATGAGAGACTCTGGACCTGGCAGCAGCATGAGGAGGCGGTACAGGGGCCCATGGCAGATTACAGGCCTGGCAGCAGCAATGGGAGGCCCGTAATCTGCCAGCACCCTATGACAAAATGGAACACACCAGCAGTGTGAGGAGACCTGAAAGTGGCACATGGCAGAGTGTGGCGATGGAGACAGCAGCAATGGGAGGCCGTACAGGGACCCATGAGAGACTCTGGACCTAGCAGCAGCATGAGGAGGCGGTACAGGGGCCCATGGCAGATTACGGGCCTGGCAGCAGCAATGGGAGGCCCGTAATTTGCCAGCACCCTATGACAAAATGGAACACACCAGCAGTGTGAAGAGACCTGAAAGTGGCACATGGCAGAGTTTGGCGATGGAGACAGTAGCAATGGGAGGCCGTACAGGGACCCATGAGAGACTCTGGACCTGGCAGCAGCATGAGGAGGCGGTACAGGGGCCCATGGCAGATTACGGGCCTGGCAGCAGCAATGGGAGGCCCGTAATCTGCCAGCACCCAATGACAAAATGGACAGCACCAGCAGTGTGAGGAGACCTGAAAGTGGCACATGGCAGAGTGTGGCGATGGAGACAGCAGCAATGGGAGGCTGTACAGGGACCCATGAGAGACTCTGGACCTGGCAGCAGCATGAGGAGGCGGTACAGGGGCCCATGGCAGATTACAGGCCTGGCAGCAGCAATGGGAGGCCCGTAATCTGCCAGCACCCTATGACAAAATGGAACACACCAGCAGTGTGAGGAGACCTGAAAGTGGCACATGGCAGAGTGTGGCGATGGAGACAGCAGCAATGGGAGGCCATACAGGGACCCATGACACACTCTGGACCTGGCAGCAGCATGAGGAGGCGGTACAGGGGCCCATGGCAGATTACGGGCCTGGCAGCAGCAATGGGAGGCCCGTAATCTGCCAGCACCCTATGACAAAATGGAACACACCAGCAGTGTGAGGAGACCTGAAAGTGGCACATGGCAGAGTGTGGCGATGGAGACAGCAGCAATGGGAGGCCGTACAGGGACCCATGAGACACTCTGGACCTGGCAGCAGCATGAGGAGGTGGTACAGGGGCCCATGGCAGATTACGGGCCTGGCAGCAGCAATGGGAGGCCCGAAATCTGCCAGCACCCTATGACAAAATGGAACACACCAGCAGTGTGAGGAGACCGGAAAGTGGCACATGGCAGAGTGTGGCGATGGAGACAGCAGCAATGGGAGGCCGTACAGGGACCCATGAGAGACTCTGGACCTGGCAGCAGCATGAGGAGGCGGTACAGGGGCCCATGGCAGATTACGGGCCTGGCAGCAGCAATGGGAGGCCCGTAATCTGCCAGCACCCTATGACAAAATGGAACCCAACAGCAGTGTGAGGAGACCTGAAAGTGGCACATGGCAGAGTGTGGCGATGGAGACAGCAGCAATGGGAGGCCGTACAGGGACCCATGAGAGACTCTGGACCTGGCAGCAGCATGAGGAGGCGGTACAGGGGCCCTTGGCAGATTACAGGCCTGGCAGCAGCAATGGGAGGCCCGTAATCTGCCAGCACCCTATGACAAAATGGAAAACACCAGCAGTGTGAGGAGACCTGAAAGTGGCACATGGCAGAGTGTGGCGATGGAGACAGCAGCAATGGGAGGCCGTACAGGGACCCATGAGAGACTCTGGACCTGGCAGCAGCATGAGGAGGCGGTACAGGGGCCCATGGCAGATTACGGGCCTGGCAGCAGCAATGGGAGGCCCGTAATCTGCCAGCACCCTATGACAAAATGGAAAACACCAGCAGTGTGAGGAGACCTGAAAGTGGCACATGGCTGAGTGTGGCGATGGAGACAGCAGCAATGGGAGGCCGTACAGGGACCCATGAGAGACTCTGGACCTGGCAGCAGCATGAGGAGGCGGTACAGGGGCCCATGGCAGATTACAGGCCTGGCAGCAGCAATGGGAGGCCCAAAATCTGCCAGCACCCTATGACAAAATGGACAGCACCAGCAGTGTGAGGAGACCTGAAAGTGGCACATGGCAGAGTGTGGCGATGGAGACAGCAGCAATGGGAGGCCGTACAGGGACCCATGAGAGACTCTGGACCTGGCAGCAGCATGAGGAGGTGGTACAGGGGCCCATGGCAGATTACGGGCCTGGCAGCAGCAATGGGAGGCCCGTAATCTGCCAGCACCCTATGACAAAATGGACAGCACCAGCAGTGTGAGGAGACCTGAAAGTGGCACATGGCAGAGTGTGGCGATGGAGACAGCAGCAATGGGAGGCCGTACAGGGACCCATGAGAGACTCTGGACCTGGCAGCAGCATGAGGAGGCGGTACAGGGGCCCATGGCAGATTACAGGCCTGGCAGCAGCAATGGGAGGCCCGTAATCTGCCAACACCCTATGACAAAATGGAACACACCAGCAGTGTGAGGAGACCTGAAAGTGGCACATGGCAGAGTGTGGCGATGGAGACAGCAGCAATGGGAGGCCGTACAGAGACCCATGAGAGACTCTGGACCTGGCAGCAGCATGAGGAGGCGGTACAGGGGCCCATGGCAGATTACGGGCCTGGCAGCAGCAATGGGAGGCCCGTAATCTGCCAGCACCCTATGACAAAATGAAACACACCAGCAGTGTGAGGAGACCTGAAAGTGGCACATGGCAGAGTGTGGTGATGGAGACAGCAGCAATGGGAGGCCGTACAGGGACCCATGAGAGAATCTGGACCTGGCAGCAGCATGAGGAGGCGGTACAGGGGCCCATGGCAGATTACGGGCCTGGCAGCAGCAATGGGAGGCCCGTAATCTGCCAGCACCCTATGACAAAATGGACAGCACCAGCAGTGTGAGGAGACCTGAAAGTGGCACATGGCAGAGTGTGGCGATGGAGACAGCAGCAATGGGAGGCCGTACAGGGACCCATGAGAGACTCTGGACCTGGCAGCAGCATGAGGAGGCGGTACAGGGGCCCATGGCAGATTACAGGCCTGGCAGCAGCAATGGGAGGCCCGAAATCTGCCAGCACCCTATGACAAAATGGAACACACCAGCAGTGTGAGGAGACCTGAAAGTGGCACATGGCAGAGTGTGGCGATGGAGACAGCAGCAATGGGAGGCCGTACAGGGACCCATGAGAGACTCTGGACCTGGCAGCAGCATGAGGAGGCGGTACAGGGGCCCATGGCAGATTACGGGCCTGGCAGCAGCAATGGGAGGCCCGTAATCTGCCAGCACCCTATGACAAAATGGACAGCACCAGCAGTGTGAGGAGACCTGAAAGTGGCACATGGCAGAGTGTGGCGATGGAGACAGCAGCAATGGGAGGCCGTACAGGGACCCATGAGAGACTCTGGACCTGGCAGCAGCATGAGGAGGCGGTACAGGGGCCCATGGCAGATTACAGGCCTGGCAACAGCAATGGGAGGCCCAAAATCTGCCAGCACCCTATGACAAAATGGAACACACCAGCAGTGTGAGGAGACCTGAAAGTGGCACATGGCAGAGTGTGGCGATGGAGACAGCAGCAATGGGAGGCCGTACAGGGACCCATGAGAGACTCTGGACCTGGCAGCAGCATGAGGAGGCGGTACAGGGGCCCATGGCAGATTACAGGCCTGGCAGCAGCAATGGGAGGCCCGTAATCTGCCAGCACCCTATGACAAAATGGAACTCACCAGCAGTGTGAGGAGACCTGAAAGTGGCACATGTTTGGGGCATGATTCATGGCGGATTTAGTCAGTTGTGTCAGGAACTGGTGGTTTGAAATCCAGACTAATCCACGCCTGATTCATTTTCACAAACGTGAGTCTCTCCACACTTTGGGTGGACAGTCGTGTCCTCCGCGGAGTTACAATACCTCCTGCCGCACTAAACACGCGCTCCGATGCCACGCTACTGGCCGGGTATGACAGCCTTTCAAGGGCAAATTCAGCTAGTTGGGGCCAAAGGTCAAGTTTCGTTGCCCAGTAGTCAAGGGGATTGTCTACCTCGGTTGGCAGGGTGCTGTCCAAGTAGGCCCAAGCCTGTTGTTTGAGGTCCTCCTCCAGGTCCACCTGATGCTGCTGCTGCTGCGGCTGGTTAGTAGTTTCCTCACTGCGCTGGTGAAGAAAGCTACTCATCATCGACTGCAGACTGAGGCAGCCGCTGCTGGTGGAGCTGCCACTGCTCCTACCACCCCACCCCTCCCCTGCTGCCATGGCAGCGGAACGCGAGCGCACAGGGCCCACAGTGTCTGAGGATGGACGTTGGCGCACAAAGGCAGAGACCAACTGACTACATAGGTGGTTTTTATAGTACGTTATTTTGGCCTCCCTCTCAGCAGGTGTGAAAAAGGCCACCATTTTTGAACGGTAGCGAGGGTCCAACAAGGTGGACAGCCAAAAGTCATCCCTCTGTCTGATGGTTATTATTCGGCTGTCGCTACGCAAGCAACCGAGCATGCTATGGGCCATTTGTGCCAAGGAATGCGAGGGACTATATTTCACAGGGCAAGCGAGCGCTTCAGATAAAATGCTAAATAGAATTCGAACTCAGAAGTAGCAGCTGGACACCAAAAAAGTACCATAAAACTTCCAAAATAATCAAAATAAATAGACAAGGTGCAGCGCTAAAAGTGTGTAAAACATATAAACATCTTAATACAGAAACCCATAGAGTTGCATAAAACAATAAGTTAGTGCAAAAATAAAATAAAAATGTCACCTATTGCTGACTATAGGTGATTGGACACTAAACAAAAATGCAGTCTATGGTGTGATCTGGAAAGATCCCAAATGATCTTCAAGAAATCCACAATCTGGATCCGTAGATGAGGTGATAAATATATATAAGGATTGCGCACTCACCAGATACGCAATCCCAGTGCGCATTAATCAGCAATTGTTTTCAGGACATCAAAGATCCTACGATGGGTCTGGTCAGATCTGGTCAAGTGCCCCTCGCCGTATGGTAATGTCGCCACGTGTGGGGATGGCCACTCTGCAGATATGAATGGCTCCCATCGGAGCTCAAAAAACAGAGGAGGCCAAATAGTGTGATATCCTTATGGTAAGGAATGTTTATTCCCCAAAGACAATACAGGCAAGAGCAAGAAAAATACTGACCCTCCAAATAAATTGAAAATGGCCGCCGGGGCCCTCGTGGCGCCGGTCGGCATGACGTCACACCTCTGTAGCCGCTCCCTCAGGCTTAAAGCTTTCCCTGATATTCTGACACCCCATATGGCCCTGTACTTTAATTATTTGCGGGATGGAGGAATGGTACTCCCGGATGAAAATAAGGCATTCATCAGTGTCATTCCCAAGCCTCTCAAGGATGCCGCTATGGTCTCCAATTACCGGCCTATTTCTTTAATTAATTGTGATTTGAAGATCCTTACTAAAATCCTGGCCCTACGTCTCCATAACTTCTTGGCCCTATATATTCATGATGACCAATCGGGATTCATAAACGGTCGACAAACATCGGACGAAATTAGACGGACTATAGTTTTGCTGTCAGCTGTGCAGTACAATTTGGATGGATCTCCACAGAGGAAAATTCTACTACTGTCACTGGATATTCAGAAGGCATTTGACAGTCTGTCCTGGTACTATTTGTTTCGAACATTAGACAAATTTGGGTTTGGCCCTTATTTTACGACGCTGTTGCGGGCCCTCTATTCTACTCCGTCCGCTCAAGTTTCCATTCGTGGATATAAATCAGTCCCTTTTTTAATAGAACGAGGGACTAGACAGGGATGTCCCCTTTCTCCATTGCTCTTTGCGTTGGCAATGGAACCACTTGCGATTGCTATTTGCGCTGATCCCACTATCTCGGGTGTTACCTTTGGTCAACAGGGTCATAAATGTGCCCTATTTGCTGATGATGTTCTTATGTACATATCTAATCCTCGAATGTCTCTACCTGGTCTCTTCCATTTGTTTTATCGGTTTTCTGAGGCCTCCCGTCTTACGCTCAACTCATCTAAAACGGTTGCTTTAAATATCTCGTTACCTGATGCAGAGGTTCGTTACTGCCGGGAAAATTTTGATTTTCAGTGGGCCCCTGGTTCTCTCCCCTATCTGGGGATTCTCCTCACAAAATCTATATCAATGTTATACAAGGCCAATTATCTCCCGCTTTTCAAACGACTTAAAAATGACTTACTAGACTGGCAGGATCTCTCACTTTCCTGGTTTGGTAGAATTAATTCTATTAAAATGACCTTTCTACCAAGATTATTGTACTATTTCAGGACTCTACCAATCATGATCCCCAAACGGGAACTGTTATTACTACAAGCAGCAGTCTCTAGATTTGTGTGGAAGGGAAAACGCCCTAGGCTTAATAAATCTACCTTATTTTCTTTGAAGAGGCATGGTGGTTTGGGACTCCCTAATCTTTTAGCACACTTTCAGGCAGCCCAAATAGCACAGCTATCGTGTACTACGGCCAGGGGATATGTCCCCCAATGGGTTGGGATTGAGGCCCTTTTGTGCCGTCCATATGCTATTGGTACTCTCATGTGGCTTCCCAGTGGATTGCGTCCTCCTATTCTGTGTCCTACTCTATCCTACTCATTATCGGTGTGGGATAGATGGCGAGCTCGTAAACCTTTCTCCTCTCCGCATACCCCGTTGGCCCCAGGTGTTTGGTAATCCTGAGTTTGCCCCGGGTCTATCTTTCACGAGGTTCCAGTGGTGGATTAATAAGGGGTTTTTACGTATCAGGGACTATTTAGATGGGGTTCATCCTCGGTCTTCTCATTATTTTGTGACTAATAATAAGATGCCTCATGGAGAAATATTCTGCTATCACCAACTTCGCTCTTTTATCAATAGCAAGCTTAGATTACTCACAGAACCTTGTGCGCTTACTTCTCTCGAGGTCTCCTGTGGGGCAAGTGGGATGATGCATGGTCGTTTATCCATTATTTATGCTTCATCGGTTGATCCCCTCACTAAATTATCCTACATGACCCAATGGGAGCGGGATTTAAATAGTTCCTTAGATTTAGATACTTGGCGGAATGCGGCCCATACTCTATCGAAGATCTCGATTAACACTGATCTTGTTGAATCCAACTATAAAACGCTACTTCGATGGTATTTGGTTCCTGCTCGCCTAGCCATAATATATCCTTCCGTGTCATCTAGCTGTTTCCAACGCTGTGGTCAAGAGGGTACCATGTTCCACGTATGGTGGAAATGTCCAGTTGTGAGAAGGTTCTAGATCCGCATATTCAATTTTATTTATTCAGTAACAGGAGTTAATATCCGTAGATCGCCGGAAGTGGCTTTGTTCAATATACTACCCTCTGACGTCTCCAAAAAATCAACTAAATTAATTTTTTTATATGTTACTGGCGGCTTGCATTACCATAGCTAGAAGTTGGAAACAATCCTTGATCCCGCTTGACAGGGTGAAACAAAAACTTAACTGGATAATGGTTAACGATAAACTGACGAGTATTGTCAATGACGATATGTCCAGAGAGGATTTGGGAGCCTTGGATTAATTACATTACTGTATCGTGAGGGTCTGGCAGTTGACCCCCCCCTCTTATTTCCTTTCTTCCCCTTAGGAGTAATTTCCTCTTTCTTTTCTCTTTCTTCTCTCTTTTTCTATTTTATTCGCTGAATTATTTCTGTCACTCTTGGTTCATTCCTTCGGTTCAACTTCTGTTTATTGATTTATGAAACCTGTACGACTTGATGGTTATGGCACTCTTTGTGTGTATTTGTAATGCCATCTTTTGATAATCTTTTTGCGTGCCTATAAGTATTATGATTTTGCTTTTATATCTCGTACCACCATGTAGGTGGGCTTTTTTGTTTGCCATCTCATTTTATGCATCTATATGCTTGTTTCTCAATAAAAATATTGAAATATGAAAAGATGTTACATCAGTGTCAACTGACAGATGATTGGAGAGTTAAACAGCCAAGAGAAAGAGATTATACTTTCTTAGGTGCATGGGATGTATTGACAACTGGATTATATTATGATTGAACATAGACTTTTGGTGTCTCTGGTGAAATGTAACATAGAGGTAATGTCTTTATCTGACCATGCACCTGTCACAATGAGATTATGGTTGGGTGGGGAGCAGAATGGAATAAATATATGGAGATTAAATTAGATGATTTTACAAGATCCTGAAACAGAAATAAGAGTAAAGGAAATTGAGCAATATTTTTTGTCTAACGAAACAGAGGGGGTATCAGTTGCTACAGTGTGGGAAGCACATAAGGCATATATCAGGGGAATTCTGATCTCGATAGGGTGGGAAAAAAAAAGGAAAGGGGGAAAAAAAATAAGGCTATTAATGGAGGAATTATATGACTTAGAGCAATCACATAAAAAGAAAATAGATACAGATGTACAGAAGATAATTTTAAAAAGAGAAGAGTTGAAAGATCTTTTGGAATTAGAAACGAGGAAGATTTTTAATAGGGTTTCAAAAGAAAGATATCAGTGGGGGAATAGACCAGGGAAATATTTATCAATTAAATGAAAGGAAAAGAAATCAAGGAATTTTATAGAAAAAATTAAAGATGAAAAAGGAGGAATGGTACATTCAACCACTGATATCACTAATGTTTTTTTAAAAAATATTATAGTTTATATGGAGCAAAATTTAAGAACCAGAAAGAAACAGAGGGAGAAAGAAAGGAAAAAAGGCAGATATATCTAAAGGAGACAGGCCTACCAAGACTAGAAGAACAAAGATTAATAGCCTTAGAAAAACCGATCTCTCATGAGGAAATTAGTATAGCTTTGAAGAGTACAGCTACAGGAAGGAGCCCCGGAGAACAACTTGTCCCTAAAATGTTTTGGTAGGATATTAATACGTTAGAACTATATTCAAAAGACAAAATTACACCAAGGAAACTCAGGTGGGATATACCCGCCAATGATGGTTTAGAAGATAAAGAGATTATGGAGGAGTGGTTTGGTTTCTTCAACCATTGTGAAAATAAATTGTTGGAATTAATTATAAAAAGGAGACAATTAAAATTACAAAAGCTTGAAATTAAAATTAAAGAATTAAGAGAGATTATGCTACCATTAGTAGACACAATGGAATATAAAGAAAAATCCAAAACAGTTCAGGAATATATTATGAAAGTGGATACAGATACTAAAAATAAAAAAGTAAAAAAATATAATAGAGATGTGGATGACTATAAAAACAACAAGGTGTATAAATGGCAAGAAAATTTGAAAAGTTTGGGTAATATGGAGAATGATTCAAGACAATCAACTCCAGAAAAATCTTTGTCCAATAATCTTAGACCAACAGAGAATATACAGAAATCTAGTGTCCCAAATAAAAAAACGATGGTTCAATTCCAACAATCCAATCAAGAGCAATTGAATGTATTGGAAAATTTAATCCCAGTCAGAGACCCTACTATGAAGGTAGAGGAAGATTCCAGAGAGGGAATTTTCAATATAGGAGAGCAGGAGGATATAGAGGGAATTGGCCCAGGAGGGGTAATTATCACGGCAATTTTTACACCAGACAGGGTTTTCAGGTCCCCTACAGAGGCTGGGAATTAGAGGGGAAGAGTTACAGTCCTCAATACAGGGATTGGAAAGAGCAAGAAATGTATGGGAAAGAAAAAAATGGTGTAGGTATAGAGGAAAGAGAGGGGGAAAACGAAAAGAAAAGGTATAATAAATCTTTAGGCAATGGTATTGTTAATTTAAGTGATGCAGTTTTAACAGAAAATGAAATAAAGGTATTATATTTAGGTTTAAAATACATCCCAAGAGTAAATGCCAATAAATTCGATATTTATATCGATATACAGAAGTTCGTGAGAAAGTTAAATATTAAAAAGTTTTTAGCATTAAATAATAAAGATGAGAAGGGGGGGAAGAAAAATGTTGAGTCTAGGTTTGAAAATAGTAAACTAAGAAATGCATCGACTTTCAACCCTAAGAATAAAGGCAACAAATTTTTAGAGGTTTTTAAAAAAAATGGTTGAGACAGATATAAAAAATGTGGTTTTAAAAAATAAATATTATACTTCTAATGACATTATCCAAGGTATAAAAGAACTAGAAAAGAGAAAGGATGTTGTCATTAGAAGTGCGGATAAAGGAGGCAGTATAGTAATTTTAAATAAAAGTGATTATTTAATGGAAATGAATAGGTTGTTAAGCATTGAGGATACGTATAAAATTTTACTGTCAAATCCCACAAAAAAACTCAGAAGTCGTTTAAAACTTTTGCTTAATAAAGGAACAGAAGTAGGAGTTCTGAATGAAAAAGAAGCAAGATATTTAAAGATTACATAATTATAAATTACATAAAGATAAGAAAAAACCCCCAGGGAGGCCGATCGTAAGTGGGATCGACTCCATTTTTGCTCGGTTAGGTGAATACATAGATTAATTTCTGCAACCAATTGTAAAGAAAAATCGGTCATTTTTGAGAGACAGTGGAGAATTAATTGAGATTTTGGAATCGGTGAAAAATATTGAAAATTGCCTGTTGGTAACGATCGATGTCGAATCATTATATACAAGTATAAATCAAAAAGATGCAATCACAGCAATAAAATGGGCATTGAAATATAAATCTAAGATTAAAAGAACTCAAAGGAGATTTATTATTGAACTGTTAGAGTTCGCTATGTCGAATAATTTTTTTTGGTACGGTGGAAAGTATTTTCAACAGTGTAAAGGGGTTGCTATGGGCGCAAAATATGCCCCTAGTGTAGCAAACATAGTTATGGACAAATGGGAAGAAGAAAATATCTTTGAAAAATGGCCTGAAATAGCGCTATACAGGCGCTATATAGATGATATTGTGATGATTTGGAGAGGTTCTTTTGAAGATTTGAAAACATTTTTGGTAGTGATCAATGAGAACTGCTATAGTTTGAAATTCACGATGACTAGTGATTTCAATAGTATTAATTTTCTAGATCTGATATTGTATAAACATGAAGATTGTATTTGGACAAAGACTTTTTTCAAGGATGTTGACAAAAATAGTTATATTCCCGTCTCGAGTGGACATCATCCGAGATGGTTATATAGTACCCCAAGAAGTCAATTCACAAGGATAAAAAGAAATTGTAGTTTACAAAAAGACTTTTTTGATCAAACAGAAATGTTAATAGATAGATTCGCAGAAAAAGGGTATAATAGATCCTTTTTGGTTTCTGAAAGGGATTTGATTGATAAAAAAGATAGGAAGAGGCTTTTGCTTGATAAGAAAGAAAAAAATGAAGGTTTCGATATCTCATTTAGTACGAATTTCAATAATCAATATAAGATCATAGAAGGAATTGTTAAAAAATATTGGCCCATACTTTTGAAAGATGAAGTATTGAGAGAAATTATTCCCCAGAGACCAAAATTTATCTATAGAAAAAATAGATCTCTGAGAACAAAGATAGTCCATAATATTTTAGATCCCCCGAATATAAAGAATAATTTTTTTCCGGGTCTAAAAGGTTTTTTTCACTGTAAAAAATGTAAAACAGTGAATAAGGCTTTGAGTAAAAGTAAGAAAAAGTTCTGTTCAAGTACAACTAATAAAGAATATAATATCGACTCGTTTATCTCATGTAATTCAACACATGTGATCTATGTTTTGGAGTGCCCGTGTCGCCTCCAATACGTAGGAAGAACAGGGAGACATTTGAAGACGAGGATTGCAGAACATTTAAATAATATAAAAAAAGGTTTTGAAAAACATAGTGTGTCAAAGCATTTTGAATTAAAACATAATAGTGACCCAAGTTTAGCAACTTTTTATGGCATTGAGAAAATTAATGAGCATTGGAAGGGGTCTGATATGATTAAAGAAATATCAAAGAAGGAAACATATTGGATATATGAATTGGACTGTTTAAAACCAAAAGGTATGAATATAGATATTGATCTTAACTGTTTTTTGACAAACATTTGAAAGAATACTTCTTGGATATTCTACATGCTTTGGGTTAAGAAAAAAGAAAAAGCGGAATTTGTGATATATGGGGATTGTGAAGGAATTTTTTGATATATAAAGGAGGATTACTTTTTTCATTTTATGTATAGTTTTTGGTTTGTATTTTTTAGAGATATTTTATGTATTTTTTTTACACATTTATATATGTATTTTTTTATATATATAAATTTTGATTGTAGAGTTCTTCTTTAATGTGGGTATGGCCCTTTAAATGTACGACGTTAACATTTTATGCTGCTTTTTTAGTATTTTGATGCTGTTATATAGCCTGGGATATTTGTGGATGTTTTTTAAAAAGGAATTGCAGGGTGTAAGGCGAGGTTGGAAGCTTGTTTTGGAGATTGTGCTTCTTCGCCATAACATTCTGTAATTGGAGATGCATATTCATGGAGTTGTTAGTGTGATTGGTTAAGCTGCTCAGCAATGCAGAGTGCGGGTGGTATATTAGAGAGGAGCCGACGTCTGCATCCAGACCGCCCCTTGAAGACGTCATTCATGACGAAACTAGTAGGGCTTGGCTTGCTGGATGCTGACGTCTGTGGAGAAAATTGAGTCACGAGCGCTGTAGTGAGTGTGCGGGGAACAGGAGACTGTTATATTATTTGCTGTTTTATGCTGTTATACTGGTGTCGGTGAAGACACCCTTTTTGTGAGTGTAAATCTTTATTAAATTGTTGGATACTTTTATAAAAAAAACTGGCTGCACCATGATTTTCTCTTTCATTCCCAAACATGACCTCGGTGGAGAGATATAAAAAGAGAGAGTGATATAATGCTCCTGGAACCATTATATTGAGTGGTGGATACCTACCTTATGGATGATTGTGTAGCTATTGATCATCACACCTGAGAAGTTGATTCATTGCATCTGCTCCCAGAGCAAAAAGCGTTTTTTGCTGATCTAGAGATTGATCAGCATGGAGCTCTGGTGAGTTACCCAACTTTACTTTGGTGGTGGATTTTGGCACAATTTCTTTGAGAGCACCTGAATTTGAAAAGGATTTTTCTACTGGGATTTTTTTTAGCAAAGACATGTAGCAGAATACATTTTGGCGTAAATTTATGACGAAATTTGATTTTTAACATTTTTTTTACTGGACATTTTTATCAGCAAAAAGTCAAAAATATTTTTTTTCTAAAAATTGTCTTTTTTTTTATAGCACAAAACATAAAAAATGCACAGGCGATCAAATACCACCGAATGAAAGCTCAATTCATAGGAAAAAAGGATGTAAATTTAATTTGGATGCAGCATTACATGACCGTGCAATTGTCAGGTAAAGTAACGCAGCGCCATAATGCAAAAAACGGCCTGGTCAGGAAGGGGGGTAAATCCTCTGGAGGACAAGTGGTTAATGTTACCCAACCTACTGAGAAGATTAAACCACTATGAAGAATTTTCAAATCTGAAAATGAATCCCTCCAAGTCTCAGATTTTAAATATTAATGTACCAAAGACAGAGAAACGTAGAAACATATTTCCCTTTGACATGGAGGGAAAAAGAATTAAAGTACCTGGGAATAAAGTTAACCCCTTCTATAAAGAACTTCTATCAGGTAAATTATATTCCACTAAAATATATGAGATAAAGGAACAATTGAACAGAATGTCTAAGGGATTGCGGTCCTGGATAGGTTGTATAAATATGGTAAAGATGATAATAATGGGGCAGCACAGTGGCTAAATGGCTAGCACTTCCGCCTGGCAGTACTAGGGTCGTTGGTTCGAATCCCAGCCACGGAACCTCCTGCCTGGAGTTTGCATGTTCTCCCTGTGCCTGCGTGGGTTTCCTCTGGGTACTCCGGTTTCCACCCACACTCCAAAGACATGTTGGTAGGTTAATTGGATCCTGTCTAAATTGTCCTTAGTATGTGTATGTATGAATGTGAGTTAGGGACTTTAGATTGTACACCCCTTGAGGGTTAGGGACTGATGTGAATGTACAATATATATGTAAAACGCTGCGTAAATTGACAGCGCCATATAAGTACCTTAAATAAATAAATAATAATACAAAAATCTTATATAAGTTTCACATGCTCCCAATATATTTACCAGAGTATATATGGGCTAATAAAAAAACAAGAGTTAAATATGAAGTTTTGTGTAACGATAAAAGGAAAAGGGGGGTTAAATTTGCCCGACTTTAGGAGATAATTTTTTTCCGTGTTAATGTCATGAATAGCAGATTGAGCAACTAATTCACAGGGGAAAAGTTGGAAATTACAGTTAGATAAGATTATTTGGATTCCACACAAGTTTGGTACACTGGATGAAAATACAAGCACTTTTACACGAAATGTATTGAGGGTATGGGATATATTGTATAAGCAAATGGGTTGGAAGTATAACTCATTGTTAATACCGCTGGTGGGAGTTTTTCCCACTGGGAAACAATAATATCTCAGGGAAATGGATAAAAAAAAAGAAATGCATGGTTGAAAGATATTGTATATAAGGGACAATTATGTTCTTATTAAGAATTAAAAGGTAAAGGAAATTTATTTTTCACATGACTGGCCGTTTTAAAGTTTTGTAATTAGGCAACTTGGAAGAGTATTCCTAATTGGTATTTTGCCTTGAGCTACCAACACTTGGATACAAACAGGATATGCTGCAGCTGTCCTGGGGCTTGTGCCCAGTTTTTTTTTTCCTGTTCCGGTGCTTGTCCAATTAGAATGATGGAGGAGTGATTCTCTTTCCCTGTATAAATATGCTCTGTGTCCTAACGATGACCACTCCACTTACGACATCATTGATGATGAAACGTGTAGGGAGGAGCCAGAGCGTTTGACATCATCGCGCACCAGAACAAGGCGGCCTTGTTGGTTTGAAACTTATCATCAGAGACATGGTGACATGCTGTTTACTATTTTACTATGATGTACATTTTTTACTGCATTTGAGGCAATAAATTCGATTTAAATTACTACACTATGAGGATTCTTTTTACTTTTTGAATTGGGTTGTCCTCTAGGAGGATAATACATTTTTTAGGTTTACCCTTGAGCTTATTCCATGTGAAGATTTGAAATCAAAGAGCACTCATACATATGGCTTACCTTCTGGGATTCATACAGCGCATTTTGACCCGTCCTTAATTGGGGGTCAATACTATCCAGTAAGAGGCAGTGTGTTTGGTGGTGGTGAAGGATTTTTCCTTTCTTGACTCTTGGCTGTTTTCTGTGACATTTATAGAAGTGTTGTCGATCCAGGGGAGAGGGGCTTATTCAAAAAAGAGGGGTTTGTGAAAAGAGATTCACAGAAAAGCGGCTACATAGTGAATAGAACGTGACACTCAGAAAATTTCCAAAAATTATGCTTTATTACACATATATAGATATGACATATGGGCATATGCCCTGGTTTACCATCACCTCAGTATGAGACAATAACACACAGACCTAAAACCATATAAAATGACATCAAGACCGGTCTAAATGCATGTGCAACAGAAAGAATGACTTCAAGAGTCTAATACCTCTGCAGCGCAAGCACATAGGTGAACACTTCCATGGGGAGGTGTATCCAAAAATTGTACCATAAGTATACCATAATATTGAATATATAATAAGTGACCATATCAATCTGATGAATCCCAATAAGGGAATCCAAAAATTATACTATGGATATATATGTATATCACATGTATGCAAGGCAGCAGCACAAAAAGCGTGAAGAAGAGAACAATAGGCCTAGGGCCTGTATGGAAAAAGACATAAATGTCCAATATATGATACAATGCATTCCTGTGCCAGCACACGTGGTTGGGGCCCATTCATCTGTAATATGAACAGCTGTATCTCAGAGCTTTTGAATGAAAATAAGCCCCAGTTATTCCCAGGATGGGAGAAAAGATGCAAATAGCAACATTCTGCTTGAAATGGTGTCTTCACCACTGTTTGTGGACTACACACCACCTTTTGTAGAAAAAACAACAAGACATATCCCAAGGTATCTTCTGCTTGTAGAAATATATATGGTGTTATATCTTGTGTCCTACATAAAGCACCATGATGTCCCCATCCACCTGTGCTGTGGAAAATGAGAATAAAAGAAATGTCCTTCATGGGTATTGCCATACACGGCCACAGAGACCAGGGAGCCACCGCTGACATCCACCGATATACCGCGGGCTCCAGCCCCCTCTTGGCGCTTGTGCTGCTCAAACTTGCCTCATGACATGTGAAGATGGCTTCCTCCTCATGGACCAGCGTGCGTTCCACCTAGTGCGCATGACCGGAAGTGACGTAACTGACGTATGACGTCAACGCGTTTCGCCGATGGGCGTATCTCACTCAGCTTCGTCAGGACCAATGAGATAACTGCATTTCAATATCCTATTTATAGTGGGTAAGAACCCACCCATTTATGCAAAAGAGGATGACCTGCAATTATTCTAATGGGAAAGAACAAGGGGGGGGAGGCTAAATATTTAGCACAGCTGCTGGTCTTAATAAAATTAAAAGAAAACAGACGGCTGGAGTCAACAATGAGGAGAGAGGCTGAATATTATTTACCGATATACACATTGATCACATGGATCATACATTATATATATCTCTCAATCTATTAAAGCCTTTCATACATTCACACCAATAAATAGTGATATAGATCAGAGAATCAACAATTCCATTCACCAAATCTGGTTACTTGAAAATCAATGTCTATTAACAACAGGTATCCTGTATTACCTAAAACCACCACAAGATGGCAATATAACCTGAGAATTCACATAAGGGTCATTACAACTAAAATATCCCAATTTTTTAACAGCCATCTCATAATGTGATTATTGTACAAACAAAGGAAGTACTAAAGATCATTTGATCAGGCCGTAAACCCTTATACATTATACAAGCTACATGAAAGTTCATATCATAGGATCATCCCTACTTGTATAAATATTCCCACTGTATATAGTGTGGTTAATGAGATTAGTTGATCACAATTCCAACCACAAGGGGGATGGGGAAATGCCATCAGCTAACCGTCACATAGTAGTGACCCAGTACATAGTCCCATAGATCTATTTTTCCAAAAACACTTGAAGATCACATTCCACATTTAACCCCTTAGGGTACAGTGTATCAAGTTTATATATCCAATATTTCTCCTTTTTAAGCAGTTCTCTATCAAAGTCACCCCTCCTTTGTGGGAAGTGCAATGCATAGAAACCTTTTACTTTGGTACCATCCAATTTGCCTCCATGGTATTTGGCATAATGTTGAGCAAGATTACTATCAGGGTCATTAGATCTGATATCTCTAAGATGTTCACCTATTCGTACTTTAAGTTGTCTTTTAGTTTTACCTACATACATCTTTTTACAGGGACAGGTTAAAATATATAGTACTCTTACTGTAGAGCAGTTTATAAGACTCTGAATTTTATAGTGAGTATTATTTCCTGAATCATAAAAAGAATCTGTGCGATCCACATACTTGCAGATTTGACATTTCCCACATTTAAACATTCCCTTAGTACGTGATTTTAGCCATGTTGTTTGTTTTAATGGTTGATAATCTGAATGAATAAGGAGATCACCAAGATTTGGTGCTCTTCTTGCTACCATTTGGGGACGTTCACCTACTATCTTACTCAACCTGGGACATTGGGTGAGAATCTTCCAGTGTTTTTCCAATATCAATTTGACATCTTGCCACTGGGCTCCAAATTGGGTTATCATTCTCACAGGCTGATCACTCAATTTGGCCTTTTCTTCCTTTTTGGTAGATAATAAATCCTCGCGGTCAGTTTGATATGCCCGCCTCCGAGCATTTCTAATTTGGGAGTGGGAATATCCCCTTTCTCTAAATCTTTTGTAGAGGTCCTGAGCTTCTATTTTAAAATCATTGATGTTTGAACAGTTTCTTCGACATCTCAAAAACTGTCCCACAGGAATCCCTGAGATCAGTGAACGTGGATGGTAGCTTCTTGCCTCCAATAAGGTATTGGCGGCTGTGGGTTTTCTATATGTCTTAGTGAGAAGTTTTCCATTTTCAAGTCTAATCTCCAGATCCAGAAAAGAAATGCATCTTTCATCAAATATGTATGTAAGTCCAATATTAAAGGAGTTCTGATTTAGCTCTTCCAGGAATAATTTTAATTCCTCAGATGTTCCTTGCCATACGAGGAACACATCATCTATATATCTTAACCAGATCTGGACATTAGCTAGGAATCTTGATGATCTAAATACTACTTGTTCCTCCCAAAACCCCAAATGGAGACATGCGTAAGCCGGAGCCCACGGTGCTCCCATACTAGTACCTCTAGTTTGCTGATAAAAGGTATTATTGAATTGAAAGAAGTTATGTTTCAGTGCAAACTCCAGTAACTCACTAATGAATTCGTTCTGTCCTCCTAAAGTGGGATATGTTTTGTCAAGGAAGTAGGAAACTGATCTCACACCACATTCATGTGGGATAGAGGTGTAAAGTGACTCCACATCTATTCCCACTAGAATGGAGTTGTCCTGAATAGTCATATTTTTGATTTTAGCCAACACATCTTTAGTATCCCTAACATATGAGGCGAGATTCGGAACCATATCCTTAAGAAACAAGTCAATATATTTCCCTGTTTTATCTAGGGGACCATTGATGGCAGAAACAATAGGTCTGCCTGGAGGGTTTTCTTGGTTTTTATGTATTTTTGGGATAATGTAAAAAGTAGGGTGATTGAATTCTTCAGTTCTCAGATAGTCATATTCTTTTTTTGTTAATAAACCCACTTCTTTTCCTAATGTTAAAATGGAATTCAGTTTTTTAACCACCATATGGAAAGGATTTGCAGTCACTTTCCTATATGTGGATGAATCACTCAATAAACGTTTCACCTCCCTAACATAGTTTAGTTCTTTCATAATCACCACATTACCCCCTTTATCACTTCTCTTAATGACAATATCTCTAGTCTCTTTTAATTCTTTTAGAGCTTTTCTTTCTCTTTTAGTGAGGTTATCACCAATTGGCATTTTCCACTCAAGATTTTTAAGATCATCAGCAACAAAGTCTAGAAATGTCGAGATCCTCATATTAGAACGAATTTTCGGCATTTTTGTCGATCTGATGTTTAGATCGACCTTTCTAATAATGTTGTTAAAATTATCCAAATCTATTACATTTTCATCATCATCCTCATTTTCTTCTATGAGAGATATCAACATATCCAGCATCTTGCGATCCTCAGTGGACGAGTCAGAGGCCAAATCCTCCAAGATAATGGGATTACTGTGTATCATTCTCAGGAAAACTTTTCTTAGAAATAAATTTACATCTTTAAATACCTCGAACTCGTCCATGGGAGTCACTGGTGAAAAGGACATTCCTTTATTTAATAAAGAAATATGTTCCCTTTTAAGTGGAAAGTTAGCCAAATTGATCACCTTTTTGTCATTAATATTCTCTTCTACTACCTCCTCTGACTTCTTGTTCTGCCCTTGTCCTCCTGATGTTTGTTTTTTAAGGATTCCTCTACTTTCTTTTTTGATCCTCTTCCCATCTGTAATTGATGGATACGAGGAGGTTCTCCGTTCTGTTGGTCTAAAAAAGAGACCGATTTCCCAAGATTTTCTGACTCACTTTCACTAGACATAGTTTCTCCCATTGATCTAGAATGTGAACGAAAAACTCTTCGTTTAGATCGACTCCTACTTCTTTTTGTGGTGAGATCAAATATCTCACCTGTTTCCCAGTCTTTTAAATCACGTCTAAATTTAGTTTGTTTAGTAGTTCTAAGATTTTTCTGTACTTTTTCGACTTCCTTTTTCAGTTGTTCATTATATTTTGCAAAATTCTCCTGATTTTTAAAAGGATCTAGATCTAATGCGCTTTTATTGATAGCCTGATCCAGTTCTTCAAGTTGTAATTTTTCTTCCTCTACAATAAGTTTCATACCATTAATCCCATGTTCTATACACAGCACTTTCCACTTCTCCAAAAACCTTTCATTATGTAAATGTTCAGCTGGAACAACCTTACTTCTCAGACCACGTGGGATAATACTCTGTCTGATATAAGCTTCCAAGAAGCAAACATCCCACTTACGATTGAGACGTTTGATAACAAGCTTTTTATGTTCCCGGAATTTAATCTTAATGTCCTCATCTTCAGTAGATAGATTTGGGCCTTCTGCTACAAAGGCTTGATGCATTTCCAACTCTACCTCATCTCCCGGTATGAATGCCATGAATACCAGCCCCTCACTCAGGGTGCTCCAGCCGTCTATAAAAATAAAACACTCACAATCTGGGGTGATGGCAAACCAAATTATCAACGTCAATTAACCTCTAAAAGAACAGGTCCATCAGAACCCAAAAAGATACATATACTAAAGGTAATTGTTAAGAGGTTATCAGTTAAGTTATCATGTCACCCAATATTCGGTTTCTATTCAGTAGCCAAAAAAGGCATTCAAAAAAGAGGGGTTTGTGAAAAGAGATTCACAGAAAAGCGGCTACATAGTGAATAGAACGTGACACTCAGAAAATTTCCAAAAATTATGCTTTATTACACATATATAGATATGACATATGGGCATATGCCCTGGTTTACCATCACCTCAGTATGAGACAATAACACACAGACCTAAAACCATATAAAATGACATCAAGACCGGTCTAAATGCATGTGCAACAGAAAGAATGACTTCAAGAGTCTAATACCTCTGCAGCGCAAGCACATAGGTGAACACTTCCATGGGGAGGTGTATCCAAAAATTGTACCATAAGTATACCATAATATTGAATATATAATAAGTGACCATATCAATCTGATGAATCCCAATAAGGGAATCCAAAAATTATACTATGGATATATATGTATATCACATGTATGCAAGGCTATGAGAGGGGCTTATTCCCTGCAATTCAAACCTTGTGGATTGGACTTTTAATTTTATTTATATATGTGTCTTCATTTATACATGAAATATTTGTAGCGCCGCACTTCACATACCATATTCAATTTACATTGTTGCCTGCAATATTGTGGTGGCTGCTTATGTGGGCTTTATCGTCCACCTGCATTATTAATTGTATATACCATAGCACGGAAGTATATTGATTGTTTTGACATATATGATGGCATTGCCCTAAAATACAGAAGTTTTTGCAAGAAATAATTAAATACATACAGGAGATATTGGGGGTTAGCATACCGAAGAACCCATGGGTGTGTTTATTTCATATATTAGAGTTCTCAGTGAAACAATATAAGAATATGATGTTATTTAATTTAATAAATACGGCTAAAGGAGTTATCCCTAAATATTGGCAAGCACAATAATCGCCAAAAATAAAAGATTGGATAAATAGAATTGAGTATGTTTATAGGATGGAGGATATATACCACATAGACGAGGATAAAATAAAAAAATATGGGGCAGATGGGATGATTTTTAAGCATCAAAGAGTTTTCTTGAAGCAGCAGGAGTTGGGAGAGTTTAACCGAAAAGAAGTAAGATCCCATAAGAGAGTAAAAAGAGGTAGATGGAGAGAAGGAACTATACACTAAGAGTATTAGAGGAACCAGAAGTAAAAGAAAATAGTAAGAAAAAGTGGAGGAGAACATTGGGGGGTGGGGCATGAAGGGAATAGGTATTGGGCATGAAAATGTGTGTTTTTATATTTTGTAATGCATATTATAAAGGTGATTTTGTAATGAAAAAAACTTAATAAAAGATATAATTAAAAAAAACAAAACAAAAAAACTACTGTGTGCATCTCAACATCTTCGTTTAAGCTATTGGGTGCCATAGAACCAAGTTTAAAAGTCCAGAAAGTCTCCCTTCTGCAAAGATTGTCACAAATGCATTTGAAAGCCAACACCTCCAAAGCACAAAATTCTTTTTATGGTGTTGAAGGAAATAGCAAGGAACACTATGCCTGCCACATCCTTATTCTTGTTTATTACATTTTGCAAGAAAAAGGATACAAAACAGTGTCTGGGCATTCCCCAGCTCAGGAACGTTATAATCAAAAAGAACAACAAACATAGGAGCTCAACATCCTCAGTACAGACTAAGGAGCACCCAAAGGTGATTAATGACCACAGCAGCTATAAGTTGCCAGAAGAAGTACATAGGCTTGAAGGGGACATACCAAAAATAAAAAAAATTTTCTTGGCTCAGACAATTACAGTATCATTTTCCAGCTTGTCACATCCTTCTCTGCGGTGTTCGCCTACACGTTTACGTAATGTACACTTGGTGCGGCCAACATGCAGCAGATTACAGGGACACCATAGTACATACATGACAAATTCTGATCAACAGGTAATGAACTGTTTAACTGAATATACATTTTCTTTGCTGTCCCTGATACTCAAATGCACTTGGTTTGACAAGTCAAGACTTTGAAAAATACCTGTTCTATTGTCAAAGAAAGAATGATTATTAGTGAATCTGTTCCTTTCTAGCATGGTTAATTTACTGTGAGCTAGGGTATTCTTTGAGGTATACACATGCTTGAAGGTAATAGTAGGGGCTGAAGGGAACAATCTGTTTATGGCTAACTGGGAGGAGGAGATAATATACTCCAGAGATTGGCCTGACCTAATTTTTATTGTCGATATATTGATGACATTTTACTCCTGTGGAAAGGCGACGAATTTTCATTGACCAATTCTTTTTAACACTCTTAACCATAACAGTTTAAATATTAAATTGACCTATGAGCACAGCTATTATGAAATAAATTTTTTAGATTTAACACTTTTTAATGAAGGAACGAGAATTTTAACTAAAAGTTTTTTTAAAATTACAGATAGAAATAGTTTTATCACAAAAAACAGTTGCCATCACCCGAGATGGCTAAATGGGATTCCCAAAGGACAGTTTCGACAATTGCGACAAAATGGAGGACTACATAACTCAATCAAACACCCTCAAACTACAGTTCGTTGAGAAAGGCTACAATATTGACACTCTAGATAAGGAGATTCAAGAAGTGGGAAACCTTAATAGAGAGAATCTCCTTGTCCCTGGGATTAATCGTAAGAATGAAAGATTCTGCCCTTTCATCACCAATTACTCGATTCACTACAAAAGAGTATCAAGAATCATTAGGAGGAATTGGTCCATTCTTAAGAATGATCCTATATTGGTAGAAGTGTTACCCAGCCACCCGGAAATTACGCTCAGAAAAGCCCTCCCTTTGAGGAGCACCCTGGCACCGAAGATAGTTAACCTACCAAGACAGCTCTCTTTCAATTTTAACCATAAAGGATTTTATCCCTGCAATTGCTGCATGCTTTGCGTTCACAATGGAATTCACAAAAAAATGGTTAAGAGCTTTCACTCTAACGTCACCAGGAAAACATACAACATACAAACAGCAATAACCTATTATAGTACTCATGTCGTGTATTTACTTGAATGTGCCTGTGGTAAACAGTATATTGGTAGAACCACGAGACGATTACAAGACAGGCTCAGAGAGCATTTAACTAATATTAAAAAAGGGTATAAGGACCGTTCGGTCTCGATGCATTTTCGGGTTGCCCATAACAAAAACCCACACTGTCTTAAATTTATAGGGATAGATAATATAACTAGTCATTGGAGAGGTATTTTTAAGCGCCGAGCGGTGTCGAGGCTCGAAACCAAGTGGATCTATCTATTACAGACTTCAGCACCACTTGGCCTTAACATTGACTTAGATATTAACTGTTACATTGATACTAGTTAATCCTCCCCGTTCTGAAATGTTACAGCAGTTCAGTATGAAAAAGGATTTTATCATACACTATAAGGTCTATGGTTGTGATTTTATGGAGTTTTTATGGATAAATGCTCCATTAAAATATATATCTTTTAGCTACTTTTTGGTTATTATTTTAATAACATCATTTGCACACATTACGTTAGTCTGGCGGCTAATACAGACGCTATATTACCATAATTTTAGATGCTTGTGTAATTTGAATATTGTACTAATGACAGGTCCTTGGCCTTCCATCTATATTACTTTAACCAATTATTCCACATTATGTTGTTGATAATAGACAGCAGTGGTAATATGCAGTACTCAATAGCTGATATTTTTTATCCCATTTGCATACGAAGTACTTCTTTTAATATGATTATGATGCTTTTATGTTTAAATATGTTATAATTATATTACCTACACATTTTTATATTTCTATATATTTACACATTTCTATTGATTATGAATGCTTTTAGTTTTACATGTCCAAATGTCACAGTATTGTGAATGTTTTACCCATCTATTTATTTATTAATTTATTTAATATACATGTGGGTCTGCGCATGCCATGCAAAAAGTTTTTTTGACCTCCTGGCACTTGTAGTTCTACTGCCACACTGAACAACTCTATCTATATAGATTAGGATTGCCAACCTTCCATAAATATGGTCTAATGGCATAACTAATCATTAGATCAGTTACACACAGTTCCTGGTCTCTTTCCCATGTTAATTTGGTTGATTTACCATTAGATTGATCTATAATAAAAGTAATCCTATGGGCAATAAGTAGAGAGGCAGTTTCCCCACTCCTCCCTATGATCTACAATGTCTCCAAAGTCTATGGAAAGATTGGACTTCTAGAAAATGGCCACCGCGCGAGCGATCTGCGCATGCGCGGACGGACGGCGCTGACGTCACGGCTATCTAATGCGCATGTGCCGCCCACAGTATATAAGAGCTGTCACTGAGAGCGGCCAGCTTCCTTTGAAAACGTGCTTCAGCACGAAACATGTCAGGAAGTTGCTCTCAGTGACCCTACCACGTGGACTCCTTAGTTGGCCAGGGGCCAAAAGTGTTATTTGAAAGTGTAAGTATTATTCCATTCATTGTTATTCACCAAAATAAAGCAGTGTTGCACTATGGCATTCTTTGTGCTTGGGCTCATTCTTCTATAAGCCTGCCTTTTAAAAGGAGACCATTGGATGACATCTTAACTGCTGGCTCCGTCTGGTGGATTTCATTTGTACTCCCTACACCTTGATGCCTGGTTAAAGACCTATGATGACATCTTGATTGCTGGCTCCCTCTGGTGGATTTCAATCGTATTTCGAGTATTTGGAAGCGTGGCTGATATGCTGTAATTCCTGCTGCTGCCCATCAGACGATCCGAATCCCAGATGTCCAACTTCAAATGACCTATGTCTTATCACCCATATGCGCATAAATAAGCGCTATCTGGTTAGTGCAATCTACACCTATATCTACCACCATTGTCACCATTGCCACCCTTGACCTTTTGATAGACTGTCACTCTTATGCTACGTATTTGCACCAATTCTGGAGTGTGGATTAACAAATTTCTCCTCTGTCTTAGAGATGCTATATACATCCGTACAATATACGGGTTCAATATATTTTATGATTAATATTTTATGATGAATATTGTCCATTTCAGCGCTGCATGTTGTTATATATATTGTATTTAGAAGGTTCTGAGGTTATTACCTTTCATGCTAGCTGCTCCATCCACATAGATCTAGCGCTTCATATATTTTTTAACAAAGGACCTAACTTGGGGTCTAACTAAAGACTATTCCAATGCTTGTAAATAATATTGGAAATAGTTTTATAGCTATCATTGAACTCTGCTCTTTATGTGACTTTGCTGGGATGGACAAATATTTGGTTTAAAGTGTTACTAAACCCAGGACCCTACATCCACTATATCTGGTCTCCCATAGAACACAGAACATGGAAATGCAATTATTTTATTAAATATAAACTGCTAAATACCTTTTTCTCGTCAGCAGTTAGAGCAGTCTTGTGACTTCTATCAGTGTTCTGCCAAACACTGGTTAAAGCTTGTAGGAGGAGTTTCCATTTTGCTGTAGGAGGATGCAAAACCCCTGACCTCTGTCTGGACAGTGCTGATTGGCCTTGTGCTGATCACATGCACTCTCTCAAGATTTAAAAAAAAACCTCTCTAGCAATAAACACCAAATAGAGTATGTGTAAAATGCCTATGGTTCTTAATTCTTATTATTTTGTTTATTTTTTATTTAATCTCTATTTATTTATTTTTGCCTTTAGGTGGGTCTTTTGTATCCCTTTCAGCTTTGTCCCCACTGGTGTTTGTTTCCATTTTTGTTTCCTGTGTCCCTGATCTTCAACCTTTGCCTCCTTCCTGTTTGTAACATCATTTCTGGTGTGGCTGATCTATTCAGCTTACCATGTGGCTTGCGTGTGTTTTCCCCCTCCTCCTTGGAGGGTTTGGAATTCTATTTGAGCCACACTTGCTTGGTAGTTACTAGTGGGGAAGGGTCCTCCCACGATGAGGTGGCCCCTTTGCCCTCAATGCCTATGGGCTTTTTAGCATGGACTCTTGGGGGTTGGATGGTGCTGCCATTGTCTATGGCGGCAGTCCCTGGGAGGAAGTTAGTAAGTAAAATTTGAAACAGAAGAGTGGTCATGCTGTGTTGTGCCAAAGAGGGGTATGTTATCTTAGCAGGTACTGACTAGATTTTCTGTTGGATTTGGGTTTTGATTCATTGCAATAAGGATTATATGACGGTTCTGTATATGTTTTTTAGTTGTTACATGCACTGACAGCTCTCGTCTAATATATATTATGAAGGTGTCTCTCTCTCTTTCTAAGACACACCAGTACTGAATAATTGCCTTAGCTGTGACCACAATTGACCTACAGGTGTTTTGAATTTAGCTGGGAAGGCTTTACCAGGTGCACATTATTACCTTGTGCCTCAGGGTTAGTTTAGTGTTTTATCTTTTTAACATCTTTCTTTCTTCTGTTCCTTCCTTTCCCCGTGTCCTCCTTCCCCCCTTTCCCTTTTCCCCCCTTTCCATTCCCCCTTTCCCTACCCTTTTTTCCCTCCTTTCCCTTCCCCTCCCCCCCCCCTTTCCATTCCCCCCCCCCTTTTCATTCCCCCTTTTTCCCCCTTTCCCTTTTTTTCCTCCCTTTCCCTTCCCTTTTTCTATATCCCCATTGTGTCTGTGGATTTATGCGATACCATTTGGCATTTCATGGACATACAGTTGTGTTCAAAATAATAGCAGTCAGACATCACTAACCTGATCAATTACTGTTTTTGGTAGAAATGATATTTCTACATGGCAAATAATTTACTAGCAGGTGTAGTAGAGTAATAGAAATCCAACAGACCCAACAGTCATGACATGCATGCTGCTGATTCTGTGTAATTGAATCACTAATTGAAAGGGGCATGTTCAAAATATTAGCAGTGTGGAGTTCTATTAGTGAGGTCATTCATTCTTTGAAAAACAGGTGGCAATTATTGCCCTTATTTAAGGAAGGAAGGCAGCAAATGTTGTACATGCTGGTTACAGTGCATTTCTCTCTGAAATTCTGAGGAAAATGGGTCGTTCCAGACATTGTTCAGAAGAACAGCGTACCTTGATTAAAAAGTTGATTGGAGAGGGGGAAAACATATAAAGAAGTGCAGAAAATGATAGGCTGCTCAGCTAAAATGATCGCAAACGCTTTAAAATGGCAACCAAAACCTGAAAGACGTGGAAGAAAGCGAACAACTACCATTCGAATGGATAGAAGAATAGCCAAAATGGCAAGGACTCAGCCAACAATCAGCTCCAGGAAGATCAAAGAAGGTCTAAAGTTACCTGTGAGTACTGTTACAATTAGAAGACACCTATGTGAAGCCAAGCTATCTGCAAGAAGCCCCCGCAAAGTCCCTCTGTTGAAAAAAAGACATGTGCTGAAGAGGTTACCATTTGCCAAAGAGCACATTGACCGGCCTAAAGAGAAATGGCGCAACATTTTGTGGACTGATGAAAGTAAGATTGTTCTTTTTGGGTCTAGTGGCCGGAGACAGTTTGTCAGACGACCCCCAAACACTGAATTCAAGCCACAGTACACTGTGAAGACAGTGAAGCATGGTTGCGCAAGCATCATGATATGGGGATGTTTCTCATACTACGGTGTTGGGCCTATTTATCGCATACCAGGAATCATGGATCAGTTTGAATACATCAGAATACTTGAAGAGGTCATGCTGCCTTATGCTGAAGAGGAAATGCCTTTGAAATGGGTGTTCCAACAAGACAACGACCCTAAACACATCAGTAAACGTGCAACATCTTGGTTCTAGACCAACAAGATTGATGTTATGGAGTGGCCAGCCCAATCCCCGGATCTTAATCCAATAGAAAACTTGTGGGGTGACATTAAATATGCAGTTTCTGAGGCAAAACCAAGAAATAGAGAAGAACTGTGGAATGTAGTCCAGTCATCCTGGGCTGGAATACCTGTTCACAGGTGCCAGAAGTTGGTTGACTCCATGCAGCACAGATGTACAGCAGTTCTCAGAAACAGTGGTTATATAACTAAATATTAATTAAGTGATTCAAAGGAAAGCAAAATCTTCAAACATTTTTCAGTTTATATAGTGAATGTTTGAGTTTGTAAAGAAGAATACAAATGCTATTTTTTTGAACAGACTAATATTCACTTTTCTTCAATTTTTTCAGAGGAACAACACAAATTTGATATAGTTTCCTTCATATTTTGATTTGGAATATAATGTGTAGTGTTCCCAATGCATTTGTGTGTATGGAAATAAAAGCTATTAGAAGGATTTTGAGCTTTATTCACTTTTTTCAACACACTGCTATTATTTTGAACACAACTGTATATATATTGCCACAAATATTGGAACACCCCTCCAAATCATTGGATGCAGGTGTTCCAATCACCTCCATGGCCACAGGTGTATAAAATCAAGCAGCTAGGCATGCAGACTGCTTCTACAAACATTTGTGAAAGAATGGGTCACTCTCAGGAGTTCAGTGAATTCAAGCATGGTACCGTGATAGGTTGCCACCTGTGCAATAAGTCCATCGATGAAATTTCCTTGCTACTAAATATTCCACGGTCAACTGTTACTGGTTTTATAGCAAAGTAAAAGCAACTGGGAACAACAGCAACTCAGCCACGAAGTGGTAGGCCACGTAAAATGACAGAGCGGGCTCAGCGCATGCTGAAGCACACAGTGCACAGAAGTCGCCAGCTGTCAGCAAAGTCAATAGCTAAAGACCTCCAAACTTCGTAGGCATAAACTCTTAAGATGTCAGCATACCAAGATATTTTGGACAATTTCATACTCCCAACTTTGTGGGAACAGTTTGGGGATTCCTTCCTCTTCCAATATGACTGCGCACCAGTGCACAAAGCAAGGTCCATAAGACATGCATGAGCGAGTTTGGGGTGGAGGAACTTGACTGGCCTGCACAGAGCCCTGACCTCAACCCGATAGAACACCTTTGTGATGAATTAGAGTGGAGACTGTAAGCCAGGCCTTCTCGTCCGATATCAGTGCTTGACCTTAGGAATGCACTTCTGGAAGAATGGTCAAACATTTCCATAGACACAGAAGAGTCATTCCACATTTCCACAGAAGAGTTGAAGCTGTTATAGCTGCAAAGGGTGGGCCAACTCAGTATTGAACCCAAGTACTAAGACTGGGATGCCATTAAAGTTCAAGTGCGTGTTAAGGAAGGCATCCCAATACTTTTGGCAATATAGTGTATATATATATCTCCATTATAGGACTCTGTTAACTTGACTGCTAAATTTGGAAAGTGCTTAAGGATTACTTTGAAACACACTTCAGGGACATCTGCTGTCTTTTCATCTCCCTAGGTGAATTTTGTCACAATAACTTTATGGATATTTAGTGGAATAAGTTCTTTGAAGCACATGGATTTAGATATTATGCATTAAGTCTTTATATATTTGTTTTGGAGTTGTCTGTTCCTTTATGGCCTCCCCTCAGGTGGCAAGGATATGACGATCCTACTGGTGTATTTATGTGGAGTGTTTGATTTTTTTTTCCTCTATTTTCCTCCCCATTCTCCCCTCTAGTTTGTTCTTTGCCTCTGCATCCTGATGGTTAGGATATTTTATATGATACATGGTATATATGATTGCCTATGTGTTTATTATATTGCTCTTCTTTTTTCCTGAATTTTAGAGTTACAATAAGGCTTTAAAAGAAATATGTCATATAATACAGAGTCCTGAAGAAGCAGCCTGTGACTGTGAAACACGTTGACTATGTAATATGACCATGTAACATGCGACAATTGGACACAAATATGTGAAAAGAATGTTTTCCTGCTTTATGATGTACAATGAATCTTGTATTTTTATTCTTTGATGTTTTTTTTTTCATTTTGTTGTTTATTTTTTATTGTTTATTTTTATGTTTTAAATAAATGAAGATTTTAACAATTTAGATTGTTTTCATTACCAATGAGCCATCCTAGATCACCTAAAGTTCCTAACTACCCAAATCACAGTCAGCAACCCCCCCCCTACACACACACTTTAAACTTTAATGTCCTCAGCCCCCTACATCACAGTCTTCACTCCCCCCCACACATCAGTCCTCAGCCCTTCCCCTATTACTGTTTTTAGCCCCCCACTTTAATGTCTGCAGCCCCCCATATTACAGTCCTGAGTCTTCCATACCAGTCGCTCTCCCACATTACTGTCCTCAGTTCCCTACGTTTATTCCTCAGTCCCCGCCACATTACAGTCATCAGCAACCCCCCAATACAGTCCTCAGATCCCCCCACGTTACAGTCCTCAGCCCTCCCCCCCACAGATTATTGTCCTTGGTCTCCCCACACTACAGTCCTTCCTGTTCACATCAGCCCCCCTTCACACTAGTATCCTTAGCCCCCCCCTCCCACCAACTGCCCTACCTTACACAGACTGGAGGGCGGGAGGTACACTGGTTCTGAATGCAGGGCAGGAGCTGGTTGGTTGCTAGGTCACGGGCCACGCTCCTCCATTCAGTGATGCCTGGTTTAGAGTCAGAAAAAAAATCACTTGTGCTTTCAGGAGAAGAGTGCTTTGGCACAAGAACCGCTAGACGTGCCTAGACACTAGCAACGTTTAGTGCTTGAGAATTTGTTTATTCCAGTCGACAGAATAAATTAACCGCTTCCCATCCACCCTATAGCAGTAATACTGCTACAGGTCGTCACGGGAGAGCAAAATCATGTATATATACATGACTTTGCATTACCAGGTAGGGGGCACATGCCCTATTCGCGGCCTTGGCTGTCAGTCACCGGGTCCCAGCCGGTGAATACTCATGTAAACAATACAGTTCTCTCCTCTGTCAGCTCCTGCACACTGCATGGCTCTGCATAGCACAGCCATACAAAGCAGTGTGCTTACAGTAAAGCACTAACACAGCACACAGTAAAAGAGCACACAGTTAACCCTTCAATCACCCCACATGCAGGGTGACAACTCATGGGGCCCCCGGGCAATAGGGGATCATGGGGCCCCTGTGTCCTTGCCCAAACTCAAAAAAGCCTATGAAAAGGGTACCAGGGGCATCTCATGGGGCCCCCTACTGACCCCGGGCCCTTGGGCAGTGCCAGAGTTTCCAAATGGTCAGTCTGCCCCGTCCACATGTTAACCCCTTCCTGCTCAGTGCCATTAGTACAGTGTCAGTGCTTTTTATTAGCACTGATCACTGTATTGGTGTCACTGGGAATGTCAGTGACACAAAGTCAGTTCCCCCCAGTGTCAGAATGCCCGCCACAGTCACGCTAATCGCCGCCATTACTAGTAAAAATTAAAAGTGAAAAAAAAAAAAATCCCAGCATATATACCACTATTTGTAGACGCTATCATTTTCACGTAAACCAATTTATTTACACATATTGGGATTTTTTTTAGCAAAGACATGTCGCAGAATACATTTTGGCCTAAGTTTATGACAAAAGTTTTACTGGACATGTTTAATTACAAAAGGTCAAAAATATTGTTGTTTTAATCAAAGTTGTATTTCCTTTTTATAGCGCAAAAATAAAAACCGCAGAGGCGATCAAACATCACCAAATGAAAGCTCTATTCGTGTGAAAAAAAGGACGTAAATTTAATTCGGATGCAGCGTCGCATGACTGCGCAATTGTCAGTTAACGTAACTCAGCACCGTAACGCAAAAAATGGCCTGGTCAGGAAGGGGGGGGGGGTAAATCCTCTGGGGGGCAAGTGCTTAACATTCTGTCTAATGGAATGAATGAATGCCCAAATGCTTGATGCCGCTTTAGGCATGGGTTTTCTTACACTGCTTTTTCCTGGAGCAAAGGTGTCCTGGGAGGAGAAAAAAAAAAGCTTCCTGTGTGCTTGAGGCCTAACTGTGATCCTCCCACAGGATTCCAGCTGCTGCCAAGTGGCCTAGAGGGGGTTAAGTCCGGGGACAGCAGCATTGCAGCTGTTTAACCCCTCCCTCCCTCCCTTCGTCCTCGCAGCTCTCTGCCAAGGAACACATGATGCAACAAGCTGTACACCCAGACAAGGGTTAGCGCAGGCGACTAACACACCCCTAGAGTTCTATTGGCTGCCGGCTCCGGTTGCCTGCTTGTCAATGGTCAGTTCTCGATCCCATCCCCCTTCACATAGCAGTGAGTGTCAGGCAGCTCCCTGTATTGTAGAGGAGGACGATCTCCTTCCCATTGCTGCATCGCTCCTCCCCCGTCTTTTATTCTCCTACTTTTTAGCATTCTCTCCTTCTGCATCAGGAAGTAGTTGCAGGCTGATCGGCACATACTTTTTTTTTTTTGTTTGGATCACTTTCTATCCCTGCTATAAAACGCTGAATTTGATGTGGTTTGCCAATCTTTGGATTTTTGTTGCTGTAGTCACCGGATGTGGAATTAGCAGAATAAAGGAGAATTGCTGGTGATCGGTGAGCGCGCAGTCTAATATCAGCACAGGTATTTGTGGATCCACATTGGACGAGCACAGTGATTGGGCACAGCAGCATTGCATCTGACTTGGGTTGTTCATTGGCTTGGATGCCAGCTGTTCTGCTCTGCTTGCAGATGTGGCCCCAGCAAGAGGACCCAGATCCGCTGGCATAGAACGGCTAGAAGATCTGACCTGAACTTTAAGCCCCCTCTACAATCTACGTTGGTTTATGACATCACTGGCTGGATGAGCAGACCTTTAGGATTTATCTCATTTAGAAGTCAGTTCTGAGATTTCCATTCCGTGACCTACTGACAGCACAGTGATCCGAATTGTCATTCTCTTTTGCTGATCTTCAAGCTCACTTTATCATTACTCACCTGCAACGTGCCGGACTAGATCCCAATTTATACATATTCTCCCTATTTGATTTTCAGTTGGGCTTCAGGATCTTCAGATGTAACACCCCCCTTCCCCAAAGGAAAGAAAGGGTTGGAGTCCCTTCTGAATGCCTTTACAGGGTTTCTGGTGGTGGGTTTGCTGCAGGCATGGGTTTACCCTCCTGGGCAGAGAGTATGGGGAGAAAGAAGAAGAGGAGGAATCGTTTGAGATGAAAAGCACTGAAGTCCAGATAAACAGCAGAAATGTAAGTTTAGCTTTAACCACTTGCCCTCCAGAGGATTTACCCCCCTTCCTGACCAGGCCATTTTTTTTTGCGTTACGGTGCTGCGTTACTTGGACTGACAATTGTGCGGTCATGCAATGCTGCACCCAAATTAAATTTACTTCCTTACTTTCACCCCACGAATAGAGCTTTCTTTCAGTGGTGTTTGATTGCCTGTGCGTTTTTTTTTTTGCGCTATAAAAAAAAAAAAGACTGACCATTTTGAGAAAAAAAACAGTTTTGACTTTTTGCTATTAAACATGTCAAGTAATACAAATGAAGAAATAAAATTACGTCTTAAATTTAGGCCAAAATGTATTCTGTGACATGTCTTTGCTAAAAAAAATCCCAATACGTATAAATGAATTGGTTTATGTGAAAGTTGTAGCGTTTACAATCGGCGGTATATGTACTGTGATTTTTTATTCTATTTTATATTTTTACTAGTAATGGCACCAATCAGCAACTTATAGCAGGACTGCAGCAGGCATTCTGACACTGGGGGGAACTGATTTAGTGTCACTGACATCCCCAGTGACACCAATTCATTTGGTGATGTTTGATCGCCTCTGCGGTTTTTATTTTTGCGCTATAAAAAGGAAATACAACTTTGATTAAAACAACAATATTTTTGACCTTTTGTAATTAAACATGTCCAGTAAAACTTTTGTCATAAACTTAGGCCAAAATGTATTCTGCGACATGTCTTTGCTAAAAAAAATCCCAATATGTGTAAATAAATTGGTTTACGTGAAAATGATAGCGTCTACAAATAGTGGTATATATGCTGGGATTTTTTTTTTTTTCACTTTTAATTTTTACTAGTAATGGCGGCGATTAGCGTGACTGTGGCGGGCATTCTGACACTGGGGGGAACTGACTTAGTGTCACTGACATTCCCAGTGACACCAATACAGTGATCAGTGCTAATAAAAAGTGCTGACACTGTACTGATGGCACTGGGCAGGAAGGGGTTAACATGTGGGGTGAACAAAAGGTTAACTGTGCTGTTTTACTGTGTGCTATGTTAGTGCTTTCCACTGTAAGCACACTGCTTTGCAAGGCTGTGTTATGCAGAACCATGCAAAGCAGTGTGCAGGAGCTGACAGGGGAGAGAACTGTATTGTTTATATACAGTTAAGGAAAAAAGCATTTGATCCCCTGCTGATTTTAAATGTCTGCCCACTCACAAAGAAATTATCAGTCTAAAAATCGAATGGTAGGTGTATTGAAACACTGAGAGACAGAATAGCAACAAAAAATTCAAAAGAAATGCATGCTAACAAATTATGCACTGATTTGCATGTTCATGAGGGAAATAAGTATTTGATCCCCTTCACAAAACATGACTTAGTACTTGGTGGCAAATCCACCATGTATGTATTCCATTGTATCTTGCTACCTGCAAGCAGTGATTCCTGTACTGATTCTGTCTCCTGAAACTGCTCCTCTCTGCACCTCTGTAGGTGGGAAGGCAGGCTCTGTGAAATGTGTGACACAGCAGTGCCTACTCAGAGAACATAGTGAATACATGTCACAGAATTCAAAGAAGTAAATTAAAATCATTTAGAGTAATAGGAATAGGCTAGAAATCATTGAAATTTAGGGATAGTTCACATCACAATCCCTGCATTCAGTGTCCACATGCACGTTTAAATTTCTTTTTAATGCATTTCAGTGTTTTTTGGGTTTTTTTTTTCACTTGAAAAATTAGAGTGCTAGGGATTCCCCTCACATTTATGTATGTTCTAGTGCCTTTACACGTGTACATGCTTGTTCCACTGCAAAAAGAATGCATGCTGTTGTACATTTTTTAAAAGCACTGAAACTGAATGTAGTGGTAAGAGTTAGGGTGATTGGACACATTGATTTTATTGTGCATGAGTTCAAGTGATTAAAAAGGATGCCCTTATGCATGAAGAGAAAAAAAAACCTTCTGTGTGCAGCTCCCCTAATACTTAGCTGAGCCCGATCGAAATCCAATGATGTGCAAAAGAGCCTTGCCGCTACCGGGCATCTCTCTCCTCGTTGGCTGAGACATAGCTGTGGGAGCCACTGTCGATCACAGCCCATGAGGAGGTGCAGGACTGAGCACAGGTCCCACGGAGCTGGCTCAGGAGCGAGCTCACACAAGTTCCCCCAGGAGCAAGCAGCTTTCACTCGGCAAGGTGGTGGGCCAGAGGGGCAGTGGGGAACCAGAGAACAGGAGGTTCAGGGGTCCTCTGTGCAAAACCATTGCACAGAGCAGGTAAGCATGAGGTGTTTATCATTTTAAATAAAAAAAAATTGTTTAGAACCACTTTCAGCATGCAATTAAAAGATGCACCCCAAAGGCCTCTTGCACACTGCAGCTTTAAAAAGCTCAGTACATCTCAGTACAGCCTTTTGAGTGGAAAAAAAAAAGAAAAATCTGCATTCCCTGTCAGTCTTTTGCACTGGTACTCTCAAATATGCACATATGAATATAAATATTAATGGAATTTGTATATGAGTGTATTATACTTGTGAATGTACATATGCGCAAAACCTCTGAAATTACGTCCAGAAACGGTGTTGGTCAAATATCAGTACTGTGTGCAAGAGGCCAAAAGCATCTAGTGTGAACAAGTCCGCAGCACAGAAATAAAACATATATTTAATATTATTTTTTTATTTTTATTTTTTTTTCTTATTTTGACCATGGATACTCTTTAACCGCTTACTCTTTTACCTCTTAAAGCGGAGTTCCACCCAAAAGGGGAAGTTCCGCTTTAAAGATTGGCCCCCCGCTCCCCATTAAGGATTGGCACCTTTGGGGAGCGGGGGGGAATGGGTACCTGAATTTGACACTTTGGATGACAATTACTGAGTCATGCAACACTGTACCCCAACTAAAATTCTATCATTCTTTGTAGACATATAGAGCTTTCTTTTGGTGGTATGTAATCACCACTGTTTTTTGTTGTTTTTTTTTACGATAAAAGCAAAAACATACCACAAATTTTGTAAAAAAATGTTTTTCTTAGTTTCAATTATAAATTTTTGCAAATAAGTGTTTTTTCTTCATCAATTTTTTGTTTATTATGCAAAAAATAAAAACCCCAGTGGCGATTAAATACCACCAAAAGAAAGCTCTATCTGTGTGAAAAAAATTATAAAAATGTCATATGGGTACAATGTTGCATGACCGCGCAATTGTCATTCAAAGTGCAAGAGCACTGAAAGCTGAAAATTGGCCTGACCAGGCCAGGAAAGGGGTAAAAGTGCCCGCTAGGCAAGTGGTCAAGAATAAACTGTCTTTAGGACTGTAAGCTGCAGTATATTGCATTTTTGCTATTAAGTTTTGCTATCATTACTGCAGGAATCACAAACCCACCCCTTTGCAAGAGTAAAATGGTGGTTAAAGCAAAACTCCGGGCAAATTTTTTTCTCCATGTAGTGGGGCTATGCACGCACTGCATGGGTTAACTGCTCATTTTTGTCTAGGGAATTAGAGAGCCGAGATTAATATTATTATTATACAGTATTTATATAGCGCCAAAAGGTTTGCTCAGCGCTGTACATTGTAGTGGGGTACAGTACATGGGACAATACAGTAACAAAACAATACACGAGGGGTTTGAGGGCCCTGCTCTTTCGAGCTTACAATCTAGGAGGGAGGGGGCTGAGGTACAGGAGGAAGTGGCTGTGGGGGATGGAGTGGTAGGAGGAGTAGAGGAGATCGACTGTTAGGTGAGGGTGGGGTAGGCTTCCCTGAAGAGATGGGTTTTCAGGGTGCACCTGAAGGTGAGGAGGGTAGGTGACAGTCTGATGGATTGGGGTAGAGAATTCCAGAGGATGGGGGAAGACCTGGAGAAGTCCTGCAGTCGGGCTTGGGAGGGGGAGACCAGGGAGCTAGAGAGTAGGAGGTCTTGTGAGTAGCGAAGAGTGCGGGTTGGGTGGTATTTGGGTATCAGGTCGGTGAGGTAGTTTGGGGCAGCGGTATGAATGGCTTTGTATATCAGTGTTAGTAGTTTGAATTTAATGCGGAAGCCAGTGGAGGGAATGGCAGAGGGAGCTGGCAGAAGTGGAGCGGTTGGCAAGGTGGGTGAGTCTGGCCGCTGAGTTCAGGATAGACTGAAGCGGGGATAGCCTGTGTTAGGGTAGGCCGGTGAGAAGGGAGTGGCAAGTAGTCGAGTCAGGAGATAATAAGGGAGTGAACGAGTTGTTTAGTAGTGTCTGGGGTTAGGAACGTACGTATCTTGGAGATGTTGCGGAGGTGGAGCCTGCATGAAGTTGCCAGCCATTGGACATGAGGTTGGAAGGATAGGTTTGAGTCCATGGTGACACCTAGGACTTTGGCTTGCGGGGTGGGATTGATGGTGGCGTTGTTGGTCGTGATAGAGAGGACGGGGGGGCGCGGGGGGGGGGGAAACTAGGAGCTCGGTTTTGGAAATGTTCAATTTGAGGAAATGGAGCGACATCCAGTCTGATATGTCGTTCAGGAGGTGGGTGATACGGGCGGAGACTGAAGGGGTGAGGTGAGGGGTGGAGAGGTAAATTTGCGTGTCGTCGGCGTAGAGGTGATAGTTGAAGCCGTCGGAGTGTATCAGTTTCCCGAGGGAGGAGGTGTAGATGGAGAAAAGAAGGGGCCCGAGGACAAAGCCTTGGGGGACCCCGACAGAGAGGGGAAGAGAGGAGGAGGTGGTAGTGTTATAGGTAACGCTGGGATTGATAGGAGGAAAGCCAGGAGAGAGCGGAGTCTTTGATGCCAAGGGAGTGTAGTTTATTAAAGAGGAGGGGGTGGTCAACTGTGTCGAAGGCTGTGGAAAGGTCGAGGAGTAGGAGGACTGAGTAGTGGCCGTTAGCTTTGGCGGTTAGCAGGTCATTAGTGATTTTGAGCAGGGCGGTTTCGGTGGAGTGTAGGGGATGGAAGCCAGACTGTAGTGGATCAAGGAGGTTGTTGTCAGTGAGGTGGGAGCTTAGGCGGTTGTAGACTAAGCGCTCAAGGAGCTTGGATGTGAATTACAGCAGGGGGATGGGTCTAAGGTTGTTCTGGTCGGTGGAGTCCAGGGAGGGTTTTTTGAGTATGGGGGTGATGTGCGTGTGCTTTAGGGGGAGGGGAATACGCCAGTAGAGAGGGAGAGATTGAAGATGTGGGTGAGGGAGCATAGGATGGAGAAGGAGGGTGAAAGGAGGAGTTGTGTGGGGACAGGGTCAAGGGGGCAAGTGGTGAGGCGGGCTTCTGAGAAGACCTTAGTGACCTCCTCAGTGGTAGCAGGGCTGAAGGAGCGGAGTGTTGGGGAGGATATAGTGTGTGGGATGTTAGGTGTGGTGGGGAGCAGGGCGGTTGCGAGGTCAGAGGAGGGGAGAGTTGATGGGGTAATGGCAGGAGGGAGGCTAGGTGGGGAGATAAATTGAGTATTGGCAATGTCCTTACGGATTGCGTCAATCTTGTTTTGGAAGTGATTGGCAATCTTGTGGGCGGTGAGTGAGGTACTGGGTGGAGGTGGGGGGGGGAGAGTAGGGAGTTGAAAGTGGAGAAGAGCCGGCGAGGACTGGAGGAGAGGGTGTTGATGAGGGTTACGAAGTAGGCTTTTTTGGGGGCATGGAGGAAGGAGGTGTAGGTGAGGAAGGCGGATTTGTAGAGGGAGAACGCTCGAGCGTATCTGGTTTTGCGCCATAATTGTTCCAGCGCGCGACTGCATTGTTTGAGATTTTTAGATATACTCACCTAGTCCACCAATCCTCCCAGAGCAAGATCAGTCCCTGCGGCTCCCTCCCTGGTGGTCTAGCAGTCATGTGTGGTGTACTGTTCCTGACATTATCACTCCCACAGACCCGCTCTGGATGTGAGGACGGCATGAACAGTCCAAGGCTAGATGTGGGGGAGTGCTGTTTTTCGGAAGATTGAAGGATCGGGTGAGTGGGCACAGCCCCACTGCGTGGGATTTTTTTTTCCCTGGAGTTCTGCTTTAAGTTTAGGGTGTAGAACAAAAGGATGTAATATTTTTCTTTCACAATATTTTTTTTTTAATTAAAAGGATGGTTTACATAGAAAGCAGTAAACAGACTCAAAAGGCCAGCAATGAAAAGTAGCAGAAAACTGAGTCATACACACCACATACAAATAGACCCCATATACATCATAAACAATGAAAACAGAAAAAACAAGGTGAAGGTGCCTTGATACCATTCCATTAGGAAGACAATGATAAGTACGACCCCCAGTGGTCAAAGACCTACAGAGTAAGCTATATGTAAACCAGAGATTTCACAGAGCGTGGCTGTAATATTTTTGTCATTCCTTGCTCCCATAGCCACTGGTGCACTTCACTCTGATATTCTGAATTGTGTGGGGGCCCTTGCAGTCCTCACTTACAGTGCAAGACTATAGGTTGTTCATTGCATGTGATGACTCCAGAGTGTGACCAGTAAACGGAGTGCATTAGAGAAGAGGCTACTGGGCATTGGTTGAGCAGTGTCGGGAAATGCTACTAATTTGATGGAATAAGGTAAATATTACATTTTGTTCCTCTGCCCCTAGACTTAAAGTGGACTTTCACCCTGAAAGAAAATGTGGGTGTAACTGGATCCGGCCCGCTCACTCTACCACAATTAAATATTTGTTATTTTATAAGTGTTTTTTTTTTCTTGCTGCGGTGCTCTGTCAGGTCTCAGAAGTGGTACATGCGCACAGGAGTTACTTTGACCGGGCCCCATGGCATGCTGAGGTTTGTGAGTGTGGCTCAGTGTACAATTAAGAAAAAATATTGCTGGCAGACATGGAAAAAATGGTGAAAGAGACATGCAGAGTTTGCCATTAAATACCATTTTTGTAAGCAAAAAAAAAAAAAGACTTTAACTAGATATGCTTAAATCAGCTAAAACGGCTATCGTTGTTTCAAGTGCATAAACTTCTGTTTTATACTGCAGCAAGGAAACCAGGTTTTGCATACTACCATCCATAGACATGAGTTGTTGTGCCAGGTATACACCATTACTTGCATAAATCCACATATAGTGTTCCTCCCGAACACCGTTTATGTGGATCTATGCAGGTACTGTTGTATATCCATCTAAACTGAATGTACAGATATCCAGGATTATTCATTCACTTTATACTATATACATTTTATAATAGTATAGTGCAGGCATCACTAAATGGTGGACCACTGTCCGCAAACGGACTGGGTGACAGTCCTGTCCAGACCGCGGCCACACCACTTAGCAGCCTGAGTGGAATCCTCTCTTCCCGCCGCTGTAGCTGTTTGAAATTGGGAGGAATGGCAGGGTGGACTCTTATGCAGGCCATAGATGGGTCGAAAATCGGCCGATTTTTCGGCCGAAAATAAAATCAGCCGATTTTCGGATCGTTAGTGGGCTAAGTTTTCAGACGTTTTTCGGTATATTGGCAGATTTTTTTTATCGGTAAAGTTGGAAAAAGATCGGCCGATTTTTTTACTGATAAAAAAATCTGCGCATGAGCACTGACCTGCAAGAGGAAGACAAAAAGAAGAATAAAAAGAAGAAGAGGATGAAGAAGAGGAAGAAGAAGAAGAGGATGAAGAAGAAGAAGAGGATGAAGAAGAAGAAGAGGAAGAAGAAGAGGATGAAGAAGAAGAAGAGGATGAAGAAGAGGATGAAGAAGAAGAAGAGGATGAAGAAGAAGAGGATGAAGAAGAAGAGGATGAAGAAGAGGATGAAGAAGAGGAAGATGAAGAAGAGGATGAAGGAGATGATGAAGAAGAAGAGGATGAAGGAGAAGAGGATGAAGAAGAAGAAGAGGATGAAGAAGAAGATGATGAAGAAGAAGAGGATGAAGAGGATGAAGAATAAGAGGAAAATGAAGAAGAGGATGAAGAATATGAAGAAAAGGATGAAGAAGATGAAGAAGAGGATGAAGAAGAAGAGGATGAAGAAGAAGAAGAGGATGAAGAAGAAGAATAATTCCAGTCTGACAAAAAGTGTCCCTGCAGAGAGCTCCGCTATTTCTTTGACAGTTCCTTGACATAGCAGTTGCAACAATGTATCTATTTGTTTCCGAATAAAAACATCTGTATCTGAAATGGATTCAAATAGATACATTGTTGCAACTGCTATAAATGTCAAAGAAATAGCGGAGCTCTCTGCAGGAACACTTTTTGCCGGCTGTAGACGGGATGAAAATCTGGTAACGTCGGCCGCTTGAACGACCGATTTTTCGTTTTTTTAAAGAAAAATCAGCCAGTTTTCTCCCCATTTTTGGCCTGCATTATTCTGTATGTACTTGCCTGCCACCGCTGTAGTCGTTGCTGCTGTTGCTGAGTCTCTTGCATGCAGGATCCAGTGTAGTGATCCAAAAGCGTTTTGACCCCTAGCGTGTCAAGGCATGGAGCTGAGCGCATAATACAGCTATCTGTGGATATGTGTCATTACCCACTTTCACTGGTGTTTGTTATATTTGGAAGAAATAGGTGTTTTAAACACCATTCTGGACTATATTTTTTATCTGTATTAAAGGAACATGCGTTGTTCCTGAATATTTATGATATTCACGTTTGTGATAGTTTATAAGCACCATCATGCATGTTTTTTTTTTGTTTGGTATTGTTGAACACTGGTTTTGCATTTTTTGCTTATTTGTTTTTTTTTTTTCATTTGTATGTGTACACATGCGTTTTTCTGATTGTCCTTATTTGGAAATATTGGTCCCATTTGGACTTTTTTATTTTACCATCACCTAGACCCTATTAGGGTCATTGTTTGGGCACTATTATGCAATAGTCACACTTGGACTATTTTTGCACACTTATATCATTTATAGATCCTATTGGGATCATTTCACTTATTCAGTAGTGTGATTACTGGAGTTTACTCACCTGTTTCTTGATCACATCCTTTTTTTTCACTTATTCCTGATCCTTGTGAGATCATGGTTTATGTTTAGGATATACAGCCCACAGGCTGTACGTTGTAGTATCAGTCACTATACAGTATATATCTGTCACTTTGCTTGTGTCACTTATTTATGCAGTTTGGATATATTTATAATATTATATGTTTCATGTGCATTTATACTTTATGAGTTTTTTTTGGTGTTAGCGCTACATAATTTTTTCCAATATTTGTTCATTAGATCAATGGGTATATGATTGGATGTTGGCAGCTGCACTCATTTTAGGTATTTAGTATTTAGGTAGGAGCGCAGGAGGTTTTCACATACAATACACATATTATTCTACAGTATTTATATAGCGCCAAAAGGTTTGCTCAGCGCTGTACATATGGTTATTTATTATAAATGTGAGCACATTGGACAGGATATGAAGCATGGTGTCTTGAGCATACTACACTATATTATATTTCTTTTTTTTTTGGAACTCACCGTATAGGAAGATTGGATTTACAGGAAGAAGTTGATGGATGTATGACATTTGATCTTCGGTTATAGAGAAACAATATTGAACTTATTATTTTGAGAGCGCTGTTCACTCCTTTCAACAATAACTACCAACATTGGTGTCATTGTCAGTAATAATAACATTGGTGTTAGTGGACACAATAATAACTCCAAGTGTTGGAGTCAGTGGGCGCTGGATATGCATTAATAAACCCCAACATCAGTGTCAGTGGATGCAAGATTAACCCCCTGCACTGGTGTCAGTGGATACAATAATAACCCTCAGCACTGGAGTCAGTGAACACAGGAATAACCCCCAACATTGATGTCAGTAGAAGCATTAATAACACCCGGCACTGGTGCCCATGGATACAATAATAACCCCCGGCATTGGTGTCAATGGACGCAGTAATAACCCCCAACATTGGTGTCAGTGTACAGAATAATACCACCAGCTTTGTTGTCAGTGGATGTAATAACCCTCAGCATTGGTGTCAATGGATGCAATAATATCCCCCAATATTGGTGCCAGTGGTAACATTAATAACCCCCTACATTGGTGCCAGTGTACGGATAAATAACCCCGCACTGTGGTGTCAGTGGATGTAATAATAACCCCTAGCCTTGGAGTCAGTGAACGCAAGAATGGGTTCCAACATTGGTGTCAGTAGACACATTAATAACACCCAGCATTGGTGTCAATGGACCCAATAATAACCCCCAGCACTAGTGTTAATGGATGATAACCCCACAACATTTGTGTCAGTAGACACAATAATAACACCCAACTTTGGTGTCAGTGGATGCAATAATAACCCCCAGCACTAGTGTCAATGGACTTAATAATAACCCCTAAAATTGGTGTTAATCCCAATATTGGTGTCCGTGGACACCTTAACCACTTTTATACCACGCTATCACTGAAAGATGGGTACAGCACTATTCTCTTGTTCTTTGAGGACATATATAGACGTCCACCCAGAACGCCCCTCGCATGACTGGGGCACATGTCGGGCGCACTCTGTGACCGATGTGTCCTTTTGGACACAGCTGATCACAGATTGTGGTAAAGGGCCAATCACAGCAGCCCTTTATCATGTGATCAGCTGTGTCCAATCAAAGCTGATCACATGTAAACATACTTGTCTGTTATTGGCAACATTTTCCTCACACGCTGTCTGTGGGAGGAAGAGGCTGCTGATACCCAGCAAGGCTGTCAGCGCTTTGTTTTTGAAGCAGTGTAATTCACCATAGTAACACTGTACTGCTGTGGGGAGGTGATCAGGATTTTGTTTTCACTATGATGATCACTGTTATAAGCAGCCATTCTAATGAATGGCATCCATTTGTGTGCTATTGTGTACTATTGTGAGAGCTGTGATTGGCCACAACTATCACATGATACAGGTCTGCTGTGATTGGCCTGAAATGATGACCAATCACAGATCATAACAGTACACAACAAATTGCTATGAATGAAAGTCATTGTGTATAACTGATGAACGCTGTGATTGTCCACAGAGGTCACATGGTACCAGGGCCAGCCTGGTACAATGATCTGTCTTCCGCTGTATCTGGTGGATAAAACGGGTGACAGATTGTGCCACTGCACCCCCCCAAGGCTTGTGAGCAAGTGAGAGGAAGCCATATGATGTCCTCCCGGGATAATAGAACTCCCGTGGTTAAAGCTGTGTCTACATCCTTCTAGGAATTTTTTTTCCCTGACCCTTATTGTCCAGATGCCAAGGTCCTTTCTAACACCCTTCTTCATTCTTGTCTATAATGGATCCATGTTATAGAAAAAGTCTGTTCCTGCTTACAGCATTTCAATTAGGACCCTGCAGGCCCTGATTGACCCTGTACATCCTCTCCTCATCTCCTGAGACCTTGTACCTCCTGTTGAATTTTCTACTGAAGAGGGCTGTTATAATCAACTGTTGGGACTCCTGCAGGACCTTGTGGCCAAGACGAGCCCTATCTTACTAAATAAAAGGGTTCTCTTTATTGGGATCCTTATAAGAACTAATCTTCCTTTAGTTCCCACCACCATCAGTACTTTTACTTTGGATTCTTCCTTCTTCTACTTGGAAAGTTCACCTGTGGTTTCCTCCCTGTGTTTCCCCTCGCCTGCGTGGCCATTTTGCCCTCTTTTATGGGGCTTTTGCCCTCTGGGAACAAGCCCCTCCTTACCTGAAGGAGCCCACTGTATTGTTAAGGTCCGGTTCTGCAGTCTGTACAGCACCTAGCATATATACTCTTTTGAGCTGAGCCAAAGCCTGAATTCTTTTCCAGTTTCTCCCAAACCATTGGTTACTACACTCTGTTCCAAATTATTATGCAAATGATATTTTTCTCATTTACCTAAATAATTGATGTATATAACAGCATAATTCTCATGTTATCAACTATTCAAACTACAATTCAAATTTTATTGAACAAACCTCCTAATGATAACAGCATTTTTTTTAAACATAAAAAACTTACAATGCACTGTTCCAAATTATTACGCACAGTAAGTTTCAAAACACTTTATAGGTTGTAAAGAACTGAAAATTGTCATTTGTTGTGTTTGCAGCATATTTACTGAAATCAAAAGCTATTTCAATCAAACTTTTAACAACATTTTAACTTTTTAACAGGTCACGTTACATTTTAACATAGGACCCCTTATTTGATAGCAGCTTCACAAGTCTTGCATCCATTGAACTTGTGTGTTTTTGGACAGTTTCTGCTTGAATTTGTTTGCAAGATGTCAGAATAGCCTCCCAGAGCTGCTGTTTGGATGTAAACTGCCTCCCACCCTCATAGATCTTTTGCTTGAGGATGCTCCAAAGGTTCTCAATAGGATTGAGGTCAGGGGAGGATGGAGGCCACACCATGACTCTCTCCTTTTATCCCCATAGCAGCCATTGATGCAGAGGTATTCTTTGCAGCATGAGATGGTGCATTGTAATGCATGAAGATTATTTTATTATGGAAAGCATAGTTCTTCCTTCTGTACCAGGGAAGAAAGTGGTCAGCCATAAACTCCACATACTTTGCAGAGGTCATCTTTACATCTTCGGGGACCCTAAAGGGCCGACCAGCACTGTTCCCATGATTCTGGGCCAAAACATGACTCCACCACCGTCTTGGTGACGTCGCAGCCTTGTTGGAACAGGGTGGACGTCCACCAACCATCCACTACTCCATCCATCTGGACCATCCAGGGTTGCACGGCACTCATCAGCGAACAGGACTGTTTGAAAATTAGTCTTCATGTATTTTTCTGCCCAATGCAGCCGTTTCTGCTTGTGAGCATTGGTTAGTGGTGGCCGAATAGAAGTTTCATGCACAGTTGCAAGATTCTGGAGGACTCTACACCTTGATCTCCGTGTGACTCCAGAGGCACCAGCAGCTTCAAATATCTGTTTGCTGCTATGTAATTATTATTATTATTATTATACAGTATTTATAAAGCGCCAATGGTTTGCTCAGCGCTGTACATTACAAAGGGGGACAGAACATGTGACAGAACAATACCAATACAATGCAAAACATGAGGGGATCGAGGGCCCTATGTAATGGTATTTTAGCAGCTGCTCTCTTGATCCGATGCATGGATCTGGCAGAAATCTTCCTCAATGTGCCTTTATCTGCAAAACCCGTATGTGCTCTGAATCAGCCACAATTCTCTTAATAGTGCGATGATCACGCTTAAGTTTTCGTGAAATATCTAATGTTTTCATACCTCGTCCAAGGCATTGAACTATTTCACTCTTTTCGGCAGCAAAGAGATCCTTTTTCTTCCCCATATTGCTTGAAAATGGCGTTCTGCTTAGTAATGTGGAACACCCTCCTTTAGTAGTTTTTCCTAAATTGGGCTCACCTGCCAATCTAATTATCACAGGTGTCCGAGATTGTTTTCAGTGATCAAAAGAGCCCTGAGACACAATGCCATCCATGAGTTAAACTGAAAAACAAAATATTTAATCTTTTTGACATTTAAATAGAATTTGCATAATAATTTGGAACAGGGTGTAGATGACTGTTGAGTCACCACTGTCAATTTGCTGCAGCAGTGAGGTGCTTTAGCGAGGTGTAAAAGGTTTGTTTGGGTTTGGGTCTGTTTTTTCCTGTGGGCTGTTTAGATATGTTGTTGCTCATCTCTCCATTATTGTTTGGGAATATCCCATGGTCTATGAACTGACTCCTGTGACCTAGTTCATACCATATGTGCAGAACAACTGATGCAAACTGGCCTGCAGATTTCATTTGCAGAGACATGAGTTTACATCAGTTTTCAAGCATTTTTCAGTGATTTTTATACACGTTGCATATTCCTGTGCAGAACAAATCTGCACATGATACTAGTGTTGGGATGTGAACAGGGCACATAGAGAACACTTCTTTTCTTTGTTCCCTTGTAGAACTGTAGAAAAACTCATTTCTCTGCACACTGGTGTGGAAGAGGCCTTACTGTATGATAAAGATAAGAGGAATTTTGATATACCTATAAATCCCTTATCTTGGAGTACAGTCCTCTTCTCTCTTCTCTGTGTTCTCTTTATTGTTTGCTAACTAATTAAACTAATTGTAGTCCCATGGAGTGGCTGGGTTATAAGGGGACACTAGGAGGCGGATCCAACAAAGCATTTTGCCAGTCCCAGTCACTTGAAGATAGCGGCATGTATCTGATGGTCCATTAATTAATTTCTGTGTCCTGTATTGTACAAGTTATGGAATTTAGTCCTCATGCACACTGGACGTTTTTACAGTGGCTGTTTTTGGCTTTTTGCATTTTTTTTCTACATCCAGTAAATTCCCCAGCATTTTATCCTATGTGTCCATCACACATAGACTGTAATCTGCATTTTTTGGCTGAAAAAACCCCCCAGAACTAGTGGGTTTCTAGAGGAGTTTTTCAGCTGTAAACAAGCAGCAAAACACGGCAAACCAGTGTTTTTGGACTTTTTGGTGCAAAAAAATTAATTTTTTTGGGCAAAAAAAAACCGCGAAAAAACATGGCAAAACGCCGCTAAATGCTAATGCAAAAATGATGTAAAAAATCCTTATTTGTTTGGGTATTCTGGGCAAAAGCAAGCATTTACCCCTTGCACTGAGCCCCACTGCAGGGTAGTTTTTCACCTACCCAGAGTTCACATTTAGATGTAAACACTAGCTAAAGCTATCCAGAACCAAACCGAACATCTTTTGGTTGGTGTTTTACTTTAACTGTGTTAGTAATGTGTTACTATTAGCATAGCTTATTTTCAAATTCAAGCATAAAGGAGTGGCATTACCACAGAAACAAGTTAAAACCTGGATGGCCTCATAAAACAGCCAGGGCTGTTTAAATACAGAAGTGTTTTACAGTATTGTGTGTTGTGATTGTGTGGATTTAATCTGAACATTTTAAACACACTGTACATTCTACAGTAAGTGTTCCTTAAGCTGGCCATACATGTGTAGATTTTAGTTTGAGTATTTTCATTTCAAGAATATTTGTTTGATTTTCTAATCGTTAGTGGGGTCAAATCGATGTTCGATTTCAACAGTAGTGATGGGAAAATTCGAAGGGGCAGGAAGGAAAACTTTTCTTGATCAAATGAATTTTCAGGTAGTATAAGTGGTTATCATACAGAAATTACAGAAAAGACAATTTTCGAACGACACTCGTCCATTCATCAAATTTTCAAAGAATTTTCGTACAACTTTTCTCGTGCAAATATGAATAAATCTACATGTGTATGGCCAGCTTAAGAGTTTAATATCCAAGGGTGTGGAAATTTTTTAAAAAACTACTTGCCCAGGGACTAAATAAGTGACCCAATCTGCTTGTCCTGATAACAAAAAAAATACAGTTGTAAGAAAAAGTATGTGAACCCCTTGGGATTACGTGGAGTTTTGCATGAATTGGGCATAAAATGTGCTCTGAATGTCATCTAAGTCACAACAATAGAAGAACACAGTCTGCTGAACATAATACTACACAAACATTAGATGTTGCCATGGTTTAATTGCACATAACATGTAAACATTCACAGTGCAAGGAGGAAAAAGTATGTGAGGCCCTAGCTTAATGACTTCTCCCAGTGCTAATTGGAGCCAGGAGTGAGCCAACCTTGACTCCAATCGGTGTGATGATATTGGATGTGTTGCTGACAGCTGTCCTGCCCTTAAAAAACACACACCTGTTTTGGGTTTACTGGTTTCAAGAAGCACTGTCTGATGTGAACCATGCCTCGCAGAAAAGAGCTCTCAGAAGACCTACAATCAAGAATTGTTGACTTGCATGAAGCTGGAAAGGGTTACAAAAGTATCTCCAAAAGTCTTGATGTTCATGTGTCCACGGTAAGACAGACTGTCTACAAATGGAGAAAGTTTAGCACTGTTGCTACTCTCCCTAGGCATGGTCGTCCTGTAAAAATGACTGCAAGAGCACAGCGCAGAATGCTGCATGAGGTAAAGAAGAATCCCAGAGTGTCAGCTAAAGACCTACAGAAATCTCTGGCACATGCTAACATTTTTGTTGACACATCTACAATAAGGAAAACATTAAACAAGAAGGGAGTACATGGGAGGACACCACGGAGGAAGCCATTGCTGTCCAAAAAGAATATTGCAGCACGTTTGCAGTTTGCAAAAGAGCACCTGGATGTTCCACAGCACTACTGGCAAAATATACTGTGGACAGATGAAACCAAGATTGAGTTGTTTGGGAAGAACACACAACACTATGTGTGGAGAAAAAAAAGGCACAGCACACCAACATCAAAACCTCATCCCCACTGTAAAACATGGCGGAGGGAGCATCATGGTTTGGGGCTGCTTTGCTGCCTCAGGGCCTAGAGGGATTGTTGTCATTGATGGGAAAATGAATTCCAGAGTTTATCAAGACCATCTGTCCGACAACTGAAACTCCGCAAAGGATGGGTGATGCAACAGGACAATGACCCAAAGCATACAAGTAATTCAACAAAACAATGTCTGCAACAGCACAGAATACGCCTTCTGGAGTGGCCCAGTCAGAGTCCTGACCTCAGCTTGATTGAAATGCTGTGGCATGACCTTAAGAGAGCGATTCACACCAGACATCCCAAGAATATTGCTACACTGAAACAGTTTTGTGAAGAGGAGTGGTCCAAAATTACTCCATATCGTTGTGCAGTTCTGATCTGCAACTACAGGAAATGTTTGGTTGAGGTTATTGCTGCCAAAGGAGGGTCAACCAGTTATTAAGTCCAAAGGTTCACATACTTTTTCCTCCCTGCACTATGAATGTTTACATGTTATGTGCAATTAAACCATGGCAACATCTAATGTTTGTGTAGTATTATGTTCAGCAGACTGTGTCCTTCTATTGTTGTGACTCAGATGACGTTCAGAGCACATTTTATGCCCAATTCATGCAAAACTCCATGTAATCCCAAGGGGTTCACATACTTTTTCTTGCAACTGTACATTTTAACCAAAACCATATTTAAATCTGCGTTAAGTGATGTCTGGGGCTTTTAAAAACAAAAGGGGCTTTATGGTGACTTAAACGTTTAATATTTTTAATATTGCGCTGTTTTTCTCCTCCTCCCCTCCCTGCCGCTCTCCTGCAGCGCACCCAGGGACTAGCAGGGAGGAGAGAGACCTGGGTGCTCGTCAGGAAAGGGAGTATCAGGCTTATCCTTTATCCATTTCACTGCCAGAGATGTTGTTACGTTTTTTGCAAATGTTAAAAAAATTATTTAAGGCCTGAAGATGACACAAAACCCCCAACATTATATGTTTTCTGAAATCAGACTTCCAAAAATGTGATAAATTGTAACCAAATTAGATGTATAATTTATGCCCATAGATTAGAACCTCTGAAGATGCTTCTTAGATTTTGCTCCCCTCTGTATGGCTAGGCTGTGAAAGTCTTACACATGTGGTATCACCATACTCGGTAGGAGTAGAAGAATGTATCTTGGGGTGTATTTCTAAGTACGTATGTCTATGCTGTTTGTTAGAAATATCCTATTAATTGACAATTTTGTGTAAAAAAAAAAAGAAGTAAATTTTCATTTTCTTTTCTACATTTTCCAAAAACTTGTGGCAAAAAATTACTTCAAATAGACTCATTACGACTTTCAGAAAATACCTTGGAGTGTTTGCTTTCCAAAATAGGGACATTTTGTGAGTGTTTCCACTGTCCTGGTGCTCCAGAGCTTCCAAAATGTGATAGTCAGGAAATTAAATTTACAATTTATGTTCCTGGAATGCCTGAAGGTGCTTTTTAGATTTTGGACTCCTCTCTGCATCTAGGCTGTAAAAAAATCCTACACGTGTGGTATCCCTATACTTGGGACACCAGAATATCTTTTGGTGTGCAAGTATAATCATGCTGTTTTTGAAAAATTACTTGTTAAAATAGCAACTTTGTATAAAAAAAATTATTGAATTTCTTAATTTCCAAAATCCTGTAACAAACTTACAATTTTAAAAAACTCACAATGCCTCTTATTAAATACCTTGGACTGTCTACTTTCCAAAAATGGGTCACTTGGGGGTATTTGTACTGTCTTAGCATTTTAGGGCCTCAAGAAATGAGATAGGCAATCGGTGCATCAGGACTGCTCAAATTTCAAATATATACTATATTGCCAAAAGTATTGGAACACCTCTCCAAATCATTGGATTCAGGTGTTCCAAACACCTCCATTGCCACAGTTATATAAAATAAAGCCCCTAGGCATGCAGACTGGTTCTATAAACATTTGTGAAAGAATGGGTCACTCTCAGGAGCTCAGTGTATTCAAACGTGGTACCGTGATTGGTTGCCACCTGTGTAATAAGTCCATCCGTGAAATTTCCTTGCTACTAAATATTCCACGGTCAATTGTTAGTGGTATTATAACAAAATGGAAGCAACTGGGAACAACAGCCATGAAGTGGTAGGTCACGTAAAATTACAGAGCGGAGTAAGCGAATAACTAAAGACCTCCAAACTTTGTGTGGCCTTCAGATTAGCACAACAACAGTGTGTAGAAAGCTTCATGGAATGAGTTTCCATGGCCGAGCAGCTACATCCAAGCCTTACATCACCAAGTGCAATGCAAAGCATCGGATGCAGCGATGTAAAGCACACCGCCACTGAACTCTGGAGCAGTGGAGACGTGTTCTCTGGAGTGACAAATCGCACTTCTCTGTCTGGCAATCTGATGGATGTGTCTGGGTTTGGCGGTTGCCAGGAGAACAGTACTTGCCTGACTGCATTGTGCCAAGTGTAAAGTTTGGTGGAGGGGGGATTATGGTGTGGGATTGTTTTTCAGGGGTTGGGCTGGGCCCCTTCATTCCAGTGAAGGGAACTCTTAAGGCATCAGCATACCAAGACATTGTGGACAATTTCATGCTCCCAACTTGATGGGAACAGTTTGGGGATGGCCCCTTCCTGTTCCAACATGACCGTGCGCCAGTGCATAAATCAAGGTCCATAAAGACATTGATGAGCGAGTCTGGGATGGAGGAACTTGACTGGCCTGTACAGAGTCCTGATCTCAACCTTATACCTTTGGTATGAATTAGAGTGGAGACTGTGAGCCAGGCCTTCTTGTCTGACATCAGTGCCTGACCTCACAAATGTGCTTCTGGAAGAATGGTCAAACATTCCCATAGACACACTCCTAAACCCTTGTGGACAGCCTTCCTATAAGAGTTGAAGCTGTTGTAGCTGCGAAGGGTGGGCCAACTCAATATTGAACCCTACAGACTAAGGCTGGGATGCCATTAAAGTTCAAGTGTAAGTAAAGGCAGGCGTCCCAATACTTTTGGCAATATAGTGCATATTCCATTGTTTGTAGGCTCTATAATTTTCACACAGACTAAATAATATACACTGATTTGGATTATTTTTACCAAAAAAAATGTAGCAGAATACAGTTTGGCCTAAATTTATGAAGAAAGGTTACTAATTTGATAAATTTTATAACACCATCTAAGAAACATTTTTCTCTAAATTTTGAGTGTTTTTTTCATTTATATTATTATTATACAGGATTTATAATGTGAGGGCTTTAGAATGTGAGGTCAAACAGTACAGTTGCAATACAATTGAATACAGGAGGAATCAGAGGGCCCTGCTCGTTAGAGCTTACCAAAAAAAAAAATCAAATACCACCAAAAGAAAGTTCTGTCTGTCTTAAAAATAAAAATTAATTTGGGTACAGTGGTACATGTCTGCGTAATTGCCATTCAAAGTGTCAAAGAGCTGAAATCTGAAAATTGGCCTGAAGTGGAAGGAGTGAAAGTGTCTGGACTTGAGATGGTTATTATAGGTTAACGGAGCCTTTTAGCTTTAGAGAGCAATGAAGGCTTGTTCACATCAGTGCATTTTAGGTGCTGTGTGGTAAAAAGAAAAAAAATGCCTTTAGTATTTTGATGCAGTTATATCAAAATGTGTGTTATATAGAGTCCAATGGTAACACATGTAAAATGCATGTAATGTGCACCTAAAACATATTAAATGCAGTGTGCATACAATACACCACATAAATCACTGAGGTGTGAACTGACCTGTTAGAATAAGAAATTACCTCCTTCACAGATTCATTGAACATCTCTTGAAGGGCTCATTGTCTCAGTGGATTGACTGCAAAGGAAGAGCTCAGAAGTCATCAAGATGTCTGTGGTGGTGGATAGGAGTGTTGGGCAACAGTCTCTTATGTTTCATCTTCCAGTTATTTCCCAAGAACCAAACATTGATTTATAGCCTCTAATATACTGTATCCTTGGAGTCTTCACTTCTTTTTAAGTCTATGTGGCTTTTGACACTCACACTGTTGACCATCAGAGTCCAGGACCCTGACTGACTGTATTTCCTGTACTTCTCACCTACTTCAAAAAAATAGGTTGCGCTTAAATACATACAAAAGTGTAACAAAAAATGTAACAAAACAATAAGAAACAATATTTTAAATCAAAATAAAATCCAGCAAAAACGAAAAAGTCCAAAAGTTCAAATAATCAATAATGTCCAAAATAATTAATCACCAAGTGAATCCACCACCAAAAATGGTTAAATAGAACTCAACAGAGTAATATGCTTATTATTGAAAAACCAGCATATAGTGCTTGTTACTCTGGGAGCAATGAATAATATGGTGACAGCAACACTGAAGAAATGTGGGATCTGAGTCACTTGTATTCATTACACACGCTGTCTATACTGGTGTCAGTCTGGACACCTTGCTTGTAAGTGCATTTCTTCATTAAAGTTTGATGTTTTTTAAAACATACTGCACCATGATTGCTCACTTTTTTCTTTCGAGTGACGGTCTGATCATCTCTCAGTTTGGATACTAAATCACCTTTGGAGTGGATTTCCAGCTTTGCAGCACATCATCTGTTGGAGTTCATCCCTCATTTCTTCAGTGTTGCTGTCACCATATTATTCATTGCTCCCAGAGTAACAAGCACTATATGCTGGTTTTTCAATAATAAGCATATTACTCTGGTGAGTTCTATTTAACCATTTTTGGTGGTGGATTCACTTGGTGATTAATTATTTTGGACATTATTGATTATTTGAACTTTTGGACTTTTTCGTTTTTGCTGGATTTTATTTTGATTTAAAATATTGTTTCTTATTGTTTTGTTACATTTTTTGTTACACTTTTGTATGTATTTAAGCGCAACCTATTTTTTTTTGAAGTTTTGTATATCCTATAAGTTTATAGTCTAGGTTCTGCAGCTTATTGTTGTCTTATACAATTTCCGTGGCGCTGGTTCTTTATTTATATATATACTTCTCACCTACTGCTTCACCTCCTAAGCAGTGATTTCTATTGTGTCTGGGCCCACTAACCATTTTCTGGGTCCTATTTCCCCTCTCACCTGCATTTGGATTCTCTTGCAGCCTTGATCCTTACCACATCCAGTCTTAAAGTTCTTCTGTTCTGGCCATGTTTTCTGTTATTCATATTCTTTTATTATCTTCCTGTTGTCCCCCCTGTAATTTCTGCTGCCGATGCATACCTCTGATCCTCTTCAGGTCTCCCTTACTTTCACAATGGTGTACCATTTTAGGATTCTACCTGCAATTGTCTTTCTGTTTCTGAAAAATTGCACACATGGGGGTTTATTTACTAAAGCTGGAGAGTCCAAAATCAGACTCCCTTCTGCATAGAAACCAATCAGCTTCTAACCTCAGCTTCTTCAATTAAGCTTTGGCAATGAAACCTGGAAGCTGATTGGTTTCTATGCAGAAGTGAGTCTGATTTTGCACTCTCCAGCTTTAGTAAATAAACCCCATGGTGTCAGAAGCTATGGCCAAGCAAAATCTTGATGGTAGGCAGGAAGCTCGTAGAGCTACCAATACTTCAAGCACACAAATGACTAATGTATAGGATAGAAGATAATTTGGCAGTTAAACGCGACAATGAAAAAAAGATAGTCACCCTACTGTGTATCATGACATAGATGGCTTATCTCAGCTGTAAAGATCTACAGTGATAGGTGCAAGAACTCAACTCTTCCTGGACAAGTCCTCACCCCCAACCTTGTCGTTCCTTCAGATAGAAGTAAAGCATCATCAGATAATGTGTGTGGTCAAGGCTCAGATCTGTGCATTACAAAAGGTGCAAGGTTCACAAATGTGTAGCACACAGAATACATGAGTGCATAGCACACAGGGCTCCGGAGTGTGTACTGTGCAGTGCTGTGTTTTATATATTACACAGGGCGCAGAAAAAAAATCAGCAGAAGGAACAGTACTTATTTCTCTTACGTTCATTGACGACACAGCTCTTCTCAATCTTGACCATAGAGTTATAGTGCTACCTACAGGAATAGGACATGAGGCAAAAAAGAAACACAGCACCACCTATAGGCAGTCCTAGCTGGTATAAAACCCTCTCTCTGCTCTAGGAAAGGCAGTTTTTTCTGCCTAGTGTTCAGGAGTAGAGAGTTGGCTCCCTGCTGTGACCTCTGGTTCCATAGTCTTTTTTTCCCTTTCTCCTTTTGCTTGGGATTTTTAAAATTTTTTGCAGAGATCTTCAATCAACAGCAGGGCTTGGCAATGGGCTGGATAATGTAGATCCAGTGGTCACCCCAGTCTGCCATCAAGCGTGCGCAGACCTTTAGATAAGCGCTGGGTCGGCACCACCCTGGACTGGGGCAAGCCAGTGAGTTAAACGCCTCATGGGGACACATATGACTGAGTGCCCAAGTCTGTGTCACAGTGTTACCCAGGACGTGGTGTGGGTTGCAGGGGCTCCCTGAGGTGGTTGACCTTGTGGGGCTCTCCTCCTCCCCTATAAGCTTGGGTTCCTGTTACTGAACCCCCATCCTCCTTCCCCACGGCTTGGGGGTATAGGTCGTCCGGTGTACTGTATGCAGGATTTTCTGTGTGGGCCAGAGTGCCTCTTGGTGTCAGGTAGCCCTGCCTGTTTCACTGTTTAGGCAGGTGGCTCCCTGGTCTTAGCCAGAGAAGATCCACCAATGCCCTGGTGACTTTTTGTATGTGCAAGTCAAACCCCCTGCCGCCCCCCGTGGGTCAGTATATGGTTCAGGGGTCATGATGGCATGGTGGTTCTGCCTCAGCTTTAGTACCTTGGGGGTTGTTTGTGTTTCTGCCTTGCTGCTGCAGGAGGGGGAGTGTTTTTAAGCCCCCTATCTTACCTGTATCTGGTACCTTGCTTGTTCATGGGTGTCCGCTCCACGCGGTCTTGTTCTCCTCTAATTTAGGTCACAAATTTGCAGACTACTGGAGCAGGATGTCGCAGCTGCCATTTTGGTTGTGGGCACCCGCCCTCCCTTTCTGTCACTTGCACCCATTATCTGTTCTTGAACTGGAAGCCTAATGCAGGACGGCATTCATCCCCGGATCGGTGAGCATGTGGGGGCGAGGCTCGGTGGGCGGTCACTGGCAGACTTCCTCGTCGCCATTTTTACTGAGAGCATTCAGCCCTTTCCCTTAGTGTCTTTCCAGGACGGCTACATGAAAGATACTGGCTCCGCCCCTAAAAAAACCACATTACCCAGACAAGTTTAAAAAGCCCCTCCCTCCTCTTCATCCTTAGTTAGTATTGTATTTCTGACCCTGGAGGTGAACACATTGCTAGTTTTTGTTGTTTTCTCTCTGTGCGGGTGATTGTGGTTGCCTGCTATTTCTCTTCTCAGTCCTGGGAAAGTCTGCTTCTGGGTAGGTTCTCAGGAGAATGTTTTTTACACTGGGAAGTTTAGTATTTGAAGTTCCAGGATTAGTGCTCAAACCAATATATACCGCACTCACCAGATTATGGTGATAAAAACGCCTTTTAGGTATTTATGGGATCCTAGACCCTTATAATATGCCTGCAGATCTCCACTCCATCACAGGAAGGCTTTCCTCCAATTTCCAAGACCACCAGGTTCCACTTCCCAGAGATACTCAATGTAATGTAGGAAAAACAAAATAACATAGCGTAATTCTGAAAAACCCAGCTGTATCAAACATCAAATACCAAGCCACTCACATTTTTAAAGATAAAAACCAGCATTTTAATTGCATAAGATGAATCCACAATCGTCACAAACTTCAGGGTAGTATTCAGAGATCCCACAGTCAGCAGCAGTTGACAGTATGAAAAATCTCCCATACAAAAGATGCCCCCCTGGAATGCAGCACACCGGCGTGCGTTCGACTCACCGGTAGGGACGTAGGACGGCGGAACTTGAATGTTCGTCGACGTGTTTCGCCCCTCCCACAGGGCGTTGTCAGAGACGCCCTGGGAAGTGGAACCTGGTGGTCTTGGAATTGGGGGAAAGCCTTCCTGTGGTGGAGTGGAGATCTGGAGGCATATTATAAGGGTCTAGGATCCCATAAATACCTAAAAAGAGTTTTTATAATCTGATGAGTGCGGTATATATTGGTTTGAGCACTAATTTTTGGTGGAAGCACACTTCTTTGGAAAAATAACTTTTCTGAATATTTAAGGAGTTTTTTCTTCATTTTTTCACTTGTCATATTTTCTTCACTAAGTTTGGAGTGGGACTATATATTTTATATCAATATTTATTTTTGTTTAATAATTTTTTCATATTGATTTAGCATTATAACAAATTATTTTGTGCTGTTTGTGTTGCTTTTAGAATTTTGGTGTAGGTTTACACTTATGTACAGCAGCATTTAATTTGGTTTTATTTTAAATTTTTTGGGCGCTGGTGATTTATGCTTATATTATTTGGCTTCTACTTGCCTGGCCAGAAACTTGGATGTCTGGGTGGACAAGTTGATTGAGCTTCTTTCCACAGATACCCCTATTGCTCAGGTCAGGGAAGCACTTCTCCTGATATCTAAGTCAGTGGCCTTTTTGGCAGACACCGCAACAGAATGTGTCAGGGCTACAGTCAGGGCTTTTGCGCTTTTAAATTCTGCTTGCAGGGCTATTTGGCTCAAAGCTTGGGAGGGAGACTTGTCTTCCAAATCTAAGCTGTGTGGCTTACCTTTTGAGGGTAATCTGTTGCTTGGTTCTGGTCTTCAGACTATTCTTTCTCATTATCCAGAAAAGGGTGGCAAATTTCCAGTGAAGAGAGAGAATTTTCAAAGCAAATGATCCTTTTCTGGCAAGCAGGTGAAGAGTCAGTTTGTCCCTGATTGATAAGACCAAGGGTAAAGAGGTGCATTATTCACCTCACGAAATCCTGTTCCCAAGACTGACAAGTGACGCCAGGTTCAGGGTGGGGGGAAGGTTGTCCTTCTTTTCCAGCATTTTGGAACAGAAGGGGGTGAATCCCTTCATTCTTTACATGGTGAAAGAGGAGTACAGACTGGAGTTTGTTTCTCCCCTTCCCCAACATTTTTAGCAACAAAATTACCAAGGGACAAAGAGTGAGCGCAGGCCTTTTTGGAGGTAGTAAAGCATTTGGCCTCTCAGAGAGCTATTGTGCCAGTTCCAGTGGAAAATCACTTCCGGGGTTTCTACTCTCATGTATTTTTGGTAAAAAAGAGTTCGGGTGGTTTCAGAATGATCAGCAGTTTAAAGGGTCTGAATTGTCATCTGGTGTACCATCGGTTTTGAATGGCCATGGCTGTCACTTCTTAAGGTGGTGGCATTGCCCCCCTTGGATGAGGTCTAGGTGGTTCGTGTGTACCTATCCACTGAAGCCTCCTGCAGGTGGTCGGAGACCTGGCAGCCTTTTCTGCCATGATTTCCCATTGTTCAGGTGTATGCTGCTAAGGGGAGCTCCTTGCTTCCCTGTTGAGGCGCACTCCGCCTTCAGGCGTCGGTGTCTCTGGTTTGCGAGGTGGCTTCCAGGTCGTCTGTGCATGTATTTACAATATTTTGCATGGTTGATGTGTTTGCATCTTCGGATGCTTGTTTTAACCGCAAGATTGCAGGTTGTTGTTTTCAGGTTCCTTGTTGTCCCTTTAGAGGTTGTTTTGGTAATTGGCACATTTGCCTGGTTGCTATAGTTGCCTTTTGGTTTGCCCACTCCTCGTTGAGGCACTGCTTTGGGACATCCCTATGGTCAAGATTCAGAAGAGCTGTGTTTGTCAATGAACATAAGAGAAAACAGGATTTTTTGTTATTTACCGTAAAATCTCTTTCAGCTCATTGACGGACACAGCACCCACCCCTCTATTGGTGTTTATACTTCTGGCACTGCTTTGTGACTGACTGCTTTGCCTATAGGTGAGAGGGAGTTTTATACCAGCTGGGACTGTTCATAGGTGGTGCTGTGTTTCTTTTCTGCCAAGTGTCCTACTCCTGTAGGCGGCACTGTAACCCTGTGGTCAAAATTCAGTAGAGCTGTGAAGAGCTGTTTGTGTAAACCTCAGCACAATAATTAAAAAAAAAAAAAAAAAAACTCTTCCATTACATAAACTTTTCTGCACAAAGAATATGGACAGAGTCTGAGCTAACTTTGTCTAAACCTACCACAAAAAAGAACTTCATTAAAAAGACTACTTATTAAATGTTGAGACAATAAACAGTTTGTTCCGCAGTGTGTAATTACAATATAGCATATACAGTGCAGGGACTGCAGTGGTTATAAATATGTAGGATACAACAGTAAAAGGTATGTGCCACACAGCACAACATGTGCTATGCTCAGGAGTATGTAATGTATAATATACGTACATAACCCTGAAACAGCAAATATCAGGCTGAGCAATTATCACAATCACACCAGGAAGCATGCTAGCACTTGGAAGTGACAACTCTTCCCCTCAATGTGTATCAATAACACATTGTAGTGCAGCGCTACTCTCACCACTTGAAGTTGTTCTAAACGTCCCCGTTTCCTCAGCTTCAAAATAGCTGCCCTCTGTATAAAACTCAAAGACCCACGCTGCTCCACAGGCTGTGGTATTGCCCATTTATCTCAGAATTTTGGAAACAACTGGAAATATTTGCTGCTTCTGTCACAGGACACTACTACGCAAGATCCGCTTATGCTCATTTTTGGTTACTTCCCTACTACCCGCCTGAAGCAGACCAGACCTCAGTCACTAATTATACTGCGTAGCAAGGCATGGTTAGCCACTTGCTTTATGATTGCGTGCCGGGTCATTCTCAGAAGATGGCTATATTCTTCTCCAACCACAGTCTCGGAGGTCAAGCAAGATCTACTACATCTTCTGCATAGGGAGAAACTTGACTCGGACATGTCACCAAAAGCTTTGATGATGCGGTTCCACAAAAAATGGCGCCTGTTCATATCCAGGTCGCTTCCCTCTCCAGAGCAGAGCACGTACCTCCAATAGGTCAAATGGGTATCCTCTTTCATCTCCCACACACTTTTTTTCTACCTTCATTGTGTGGATTGTCATCAGGACATCTTTCATTTGCTGTCTGTCCAGATGACTGGACTCCGAACTACCACCTCTCACTCACCGGAATACTAAAAGGTCTATAAAAATGTTACTATATGGTGCTTTTCTGCTGTGTTGCGGGGGTTCTCTCTCCCGTGGGATGCTTTCCTTGGTTGGATGTCTTCTCGCAGAAGAGAAATCCAGGATTTGGGTCTGACCCTTTACTCCCCTTCCCTCCCTCCCTCCCCTTTTTGGTTATGCTAGCATATGGTAGGGTTTGATACGGTATATCTGCCTCACTATGGGTAGGTTGCACGTCTCCATCTTATCCTCATTCCCAGCCACATCTCGCTACTACTGTGAACGGCAAGCATCTTATACTAGTCATGACCGCTCTGGGTGCCACTGTATGTTCCTGGTATTAACAGAGGTGATTTAGTGGATCCAATTAGTTAGTCTCACTCCCTGTGTTTTTCACCTTGAAACTTCTATGACCATTGTGCTTGATTGTTTTATCTTTGTTTGATCAGTGTAATGCTTTGCTTTTGAGTATGCTGCTGGGGTTGTTGTAAACATTTTAAAACCCCAATAAAAATATTATTGAGAAAAGTTGTTCTAAAGGCTAATGGTTTTTTACCTTCATGCATTCTTTGCATGAAGGTAAAAAACCTTCTGTGTACAGCATCCCTCCCTAATACTCACCTAAGCCCCCTCTCAATCCAGCGATGTGCACAGGAGTCTTGGCCGTCCCGGGACTCTCTCTTCTCATTGGTTGAGACACAAGCAGGAGCCATTGGCTCCCACTGCTGTCAGTCTTAGCCAGTGAGCCAATGAGAAGAGAGAGGGGGCAGGGCCGATCCACAGCTTCCTGTGTGAATGGACACATGGAGCAGCGGGTGCCCGCATAGCAAGGGAAGGGCCAGAAGAGGCTGCGGGGGACCCGAGAAGAGGAGGATCCGGGTTGCTCTGTGCAAAACCACTGCACACAGCAGGTAAGTATAGACATGTTTTCTATTTTTTCTTAGAAAAAAATAAGGCTTTAAAATCACTTTAAGAAGTACTGCCGCAGGATGATACGTGTAAAGGAGTGCTTGGGATTTGTGAGAGTAGTGCAATTGGTGCCATCCATTTGGTTCACATATATTAAATTGGTTTAACTTTTAAGTTTTTATTACTCTGCTTGTGAGTATTTTTAATATTTATTATTGCTGAATAAAGCATTCAGAAAGCACTGTAAGGCTCCATGCACACTAGCCCTTTTTTTAATGCTCAAAATCGCTGGATAGAAAACTCTGGTAATAGCGGTTTTTAGACGTGTTTAGGAGCATTCAGCGTTTTTTTTCTGCTGGAAAATCGATCGCAAAAATGCAAAACACATTGCATTTTTTTCTGCTTCTAGAAGTTGAAGCTTGGAAAATTCATCTAGCCTACAATAGAGTGCATGGACACAGAATAACAAAATTTGCTTCTAGGGGCAGAAAAAAAAATCTCATAACTAGCTGCTAGGAGCTTAAAAAAAAGGTAGTGTGCAAGGAGCCTGAGAATTTTTTTTTACTCTTTCATAAGGTTGCATATGTGGTGATGAGTGCTATGCAGGAGAATCTGTTTTGGGAGACCTAAAAACAACTCGATCTGGATGTTGTGGGGATACGAGTGTGTTAGACCTAATTTCCTTGTGCAGGTCATATTATGAAGGTGAGCAGATTGGAGTGACGCTAGTGATCAGGCTGCTCTTCAGGGTATAATTTTTTTATCAATAGTACAGTGTGTAATTTAAAGGAGTGTGCAAGCCTTGTGGACTCACCTGGATTGGGACTTTATTATTTTGTTGTGTACATATACAGTATTTGTGGATTGTTCCCAGCATTTTAGTTGTTTAACAATTCACTCGTAAACCTTGAGATGTATTTTACACATTAACCTCCTTAGCGGTATTCCCGAGTGTAGCTCGGAGTAAAATTTGAGTACCAACAGCGGTAACCCTGAGCTAGACTCGGGCTTACCATGCGGCGTTGCTCAGGGAGTTCCTGCAGCACTTACCTTGTCCTTCGCTCCCATGATGTGTCCCCTGCAGCGTCCCCGGACATCTCCTCCGGCCGATGCCGGCATCCGGCTTCCGTGTTCCGGTCCCTTTGACGTCGGGACGTACGGGCGCCGGAACCGGCGGCAAATTTGAAATTTTTACAAAATGTCATTTTTTTTTAATGATTATTACATAGTAAAACATTGCTGTTTCAATGCATTTCACATACATTTTGTCCCTACTGCTTTGTCCTGTGCCCTGCCTGCATTTTGACTGTTCTTTCTGCCTGGAAACTTAGAAAAGTCCATGGCGTCCAAAAAGCGTCCCTTTACGTCAAAAGCGGTTTTAGACCAGCTAGAGAACAGCGATAGTAAGTCAGAACCACTTGCAGAATTGAGTGATAATGATTCGTGGGGAAATTCGTCATTAGACACTGAAAACGATTTTGCGACTTTGCTCAGCGATGTGCGAATTTGCCTCTGTATTTCAAATTTCAGTGTTTTTGGTTTGATTATATTATTGAATTTAAGGTATTATTATTATATTATTATTTTGTATGATTATTTATTAAATTATAATTTATGATTTTGTGTTTCAAATTTTATCCTACCCGGGATGTTTACTTGTTCGTACAGATTTCAGTGAGTTATTCCTAAAAATTACAGCCTACAATAAAAAACTCCATATTTCCATGCAAAAAAATGGTACCGCTTTCAGCACAAAAAATCGGAAATAATCAGACCGCCGAGGAGGTTAACACACTTGTTAGATTCATTATAATTTTGCCTTAGTTTTCACTCAGTGCTGTTTTGTTAGTAATATTTACAGTTTTTTTCACCATTGTTTTTATATCAGCTTTTTCTGTAAATTAAGTTTAGTGTGGGTAGCACTGCGCTGCATACTTTGATGTACCTGTACATAATTCTGACTACCAATCTGTATGTTATGGGTGTATGATGTACATTCCTGTTCACTACCCCTGTACACTGTGCTATACAGTTAGGTCCATATATATTTGGACACAGGCACAATTTTAGTTTTTTTCAGGTATTGACCAAAACATATTCAAGCTATAGTTCTATAATGGATATGGACTGAAGGTGCACACTCTTGGGTTTAATTTGAGGGTATGTACGTCCAAATTGGAGGAATGGTTTCGGAATTACAGATTAGCCATCCCCTCTTTTCAAGGGACCAAAAGTAATTGGACAAATGAATATAATCATAAATAAAATGTTCATTTTTAATATTTTGTTGAGAATCCTTTACTGGCAGTGACTGCCTGAAGTCTGGAACCCATGGACATTACCAAAGACTGGTTTTCCTGCTTTCTGATGCTTTGCCAGGCTCTAACTGCAGCTGTCTTCAGTTATTCTTTGTTTGTGGGTATTTGTGGATATTTGTACAGTATTGTCAAGGGCAGACTTGGTATGTTGCAAAGGATAAAAGGGCTCTGTTATGCTCCTTCCAGCACAACCTTTTATAGGTTGTGGGGTTAGCTCAGGTGGGGGATCACCTTCCCTGGGAAAAAGGTAGACCACACAGCAGGCTTTCTTTAAAATCTGACAGGTCATCAGTTTTATTCAAAGGTTTGCAAAATATCAAAACAAACAAAACAGAAAAATAAACCCTTGCCATCCATGCACTAACTAAACACAGAACTTTTCCTATCTCACTGGTGAAGGGCTTCTCCCTGTCACCAACAAAAACGAAACAATAAGCACATAGGTCAATAATCCTTGTACATGGGGAGACCCTCCTGTACAAGGATTATTGACCTATATGCTACCTCATTACCTCTGGATGTAAGTGCCAGTTCTTTTTTCCATTTTTTACCTGCTTACAATTGTAACTCCTTCTGTTATAATAAATACTACACTATTGGAGTTTTCTTTCTTTCTGGGCTCATTTTTTGAAAATCGTGAGCCCCCCTCCCTTAAGGTGCTCCATGGTAGGAGACTTACACTAAAGTACATGATCCCCCCGGTGGCTGAAATCCATACTGCATGATGTATCCAATGTGATGATCACACATTATACTGGAATGAGGAAATCTGCGCTGGTCTGATGACATCTGGTGACTCAACCCCACCTGACGACTTCACCTGTTTGCAGAGTTCCGGTTCTAAGGGGACCATTGGAGTAGGTCTTATTTACTCCAACGCACATAACCATGTGCTATCTAGTTAGTACATTGTATACTCACTTCTCACGAACCACGGAAGTCACGATAATTTAACAGCCATCTAAGGAACCACGATTGCCACGTTGCACTCTTTAAGACTTTTACTCATCCATTCATCTATGTCATTTTTATTTGCAATATCAAGCGCTGCATTTTTATTGATTATTGTACATTCCATTAGAGGATTCAGGTATTTCCTTCTTTTCTGCTGGCGGCTGATTTTATATATTTACTCTGTGTTACCCAGCGCTTGTATATCCATTGTTTCTATACTAGGAAATACACTGCTGAAAAAAATTAAAGGAACACTTTGAAAACACATCAGATCTCAATGGGGAAAAATATCATGATGGATATCTGTACTGATATGGACTGGGTAATGTGTTAGGAACGTAAGTATGCCCAATCGTTTGATGGAAATGAAAAATATCAACCTATAGAGGACTGAACACAAAGATACCCCGAAAATCAAAGTGAAAAAATGATGCAGTAGTCTAGTCCATTTTTCTGAAATTTCATTGCAACAACTCAAAATGGAACTCAGTAGTTTGTATGGCCCCCACGTGCTTGTATGCATCCCTGACAACATCTGGGCATGCTCCTAATGAGACAATGAATGGTTTCCTGAGGTATTTCCTCCCATATCTGGAGCAGGGCATCACTGAGCTCCTGGACAGTCTGAGGTGCAACCTGGCAGCTGAGGATGGAGTGAAACATGATATTCCAGAGGTGTTCTATTGGATTTACGTCAGGCGTGTGTGGGGGCCATTCAGTGGTATCGCCAGGATTCCTTCATCCTCCAGGAACTGCCTGCATACTCTCGCCACATAAGGCAGACATTGCCGCGCCCCAGGAGGAACCCAGGACCCACTGCACCAGCGTAGGGTTTAACAATGGGTCCAAGGATTTCATCCCCATACCCAATGGCAGTCAGGGTGCCATTGTCTAGCCTGTAGAGGTCTGTGCATCCTTCCATGGATATGCCTCCCCAGACCCACCTCAGATCACTGACCCACCACCAAAACAGTCATGCTGAACAATGTTAAGGGCAGCATAACGTTCTCCACAGCTTCTCCAGACCCTTTCACGTCTGTCACATGTGCTCAGGGTGAACCTTCTCTCATCTGTGAAAAGCACAGGGCGCCAGTGCCAAATGCCAATCAAGCACTATGGTACCTAGCAGTGAGCACAGATACCATACCAGTGAGCAAAACTAGAGGATGTTGGGCCCTCAAGCCACCCTCATGAAGTCTGTTTCTAATTGTTTGGTCAGAGACATTCACACCAATGGCCTGTTGAAGGTCATTTTGTAGGGCTTTGGCAGTGCTCATCCTGTTCCTCGTTGCAAAGGAGCAGATACTACTGATGGGTTAAGGACCTTCTACGGCCCTGTCCAGCTCTCCTAGAGTAACTGCCTGTCTCCTGGAATCTCCTCCATGCTCTTGAGACTGTGCTGAAAGACACAGCAAACCTTCAGGCAATGGCACGTATTGATGTGCCATCATGGAGGAACTCCTCCAACTGGGTCCAGATATCACCTCATGCTACCAGTAGTGCCACTGACCCTAGCCAAAAGCAAAACTAGTGAAAAACAGTCAGAAAAGATGAGTAGGGAAAAAATGTCAGTGGCCTCCACCTTTAAAAACATTCCTGTTTTTGAGGTCATCTCATTGTTGCTCATCTAGTGCACCTGTTGTTAATTTAATTAACACCAAAGCAGCTGAAACTGATTAACAACCCTCTCTGCTACTCTACTGACCAGATAAATATCCCAGGAGTTTAATTGACGTTATGGTATACTTCAAAAAGTGTTCCTTTAATTTTTTTGAGCAGTGTACATTGTTTACAATATTTCCTGCTATTTAAAGTAATATTTCATTTTTAAATAACAAACCTGCTCTGTGCAATGGTTTTGCACAGAGCAGGTTTGTTATTTAAAAATGAAATATTACTTTAAATAGCAGGAAATATTTCATATTTCAGCAGGTTTGTTATTTAAAAATGAAATATTACTTTAAATAGCAGGAAATATTTCATTTTTAAATAACAAACCTGCTCTGTGCAATGGTTTTGCACAGAACAGCCCAGATCCTCTTCTTGGGTCCCCTGCTGACACTCCTGGCCCCTTCTTCTTGTCGAGTGCCCCCAGTAAGTCTGGTGGCACTTGTATGTCCTAACTCCCAAGCTGCCTCTGTGTGTCCATAAGATACACAGAGCATGGCTCAGCCCTGACCCCACTCCCTGCTTACAGGCTATGATGGCTTCCGCTGCACTATTTCAACTGGTAATTGCTCGGTCATGCAATGCTGCACCCAAACACAATTTATATCCTTTTTTTTCACACAAATAGAGCTTTCTTTCGGTAGTATATTTTTTTTTCATTAATGTATTTTATTAAGTTTTATTTCAATGCATAGATCAACAATATATAATTTATCAAAACACATACAATCCAAATAACTTCTTTACCCCTATTTCCACCCCCCCCCCCATACCTCCCTCCTTAATAAATTACCCCTGTCCAAGTAATTCTTTCCATTTCTTTCCTACCCTGTTTATCCATCTAAGTCTGAACCCTATATTCTCTCTTCACTTTTTGACTATCCATTTATTCAGTTTAATTCTCCAACTCTACTACCGGGGCACCCATCACTTCAAGGTATTTTTCAGATGTCTTAAAATCATACCACTTACTCCAGTCCTTTCTAAATTTTTCCATTCTATCTTCATCTATATGGTATAGCTCCTCCATCTTATTTATATACTCAATCCTGTCTATCCAGTCCCTCATTATTGGAGGGTCCTGTGCCTGCCAAAATTTGGGGATTAAAACTTTTGCAGCACTGATTAGATGGTATAATATACTATTTTTATATTGTTTCACTGACGTCTCTGACTTATAGAATAGGCACACCCACGGGCCTTTTGAATAGTTATCCCCAAGATCTCCTGTATATATTGAAATATATCTTGCCAAAACCCTGTGTTTTTGAACACTCCCACCATATGTAAGCCATTGTCCCCTTTACCCCACATCCAGTCCAACATTGTGGTGAAATTTCTTCTCTTTGTTTATGTGCCACACTCGATGTAAAATACCATCTAGTTAAACATTTATAGTTCATTTCTACTGTGTTGATATTCACCACCCCCATGCATCAACTTAATCATTTTATTCTTCTGTTGCTTATACATTCTTTTACCCAATTCTCTTTTCCATTTCTCTAAGAGTAATGGAAGTTCAGATCCCATCCATTCATCTAAGGATCCTAGAGGTTAAATGTTTATGTACTGTCCTAGAACTGAACATTTTTTCAAATGGAAGCATGTCCTCAGTGGTTGGGGGAGTGTTAAGACAACATATCCTAATTGGTAATATCTAAATTCATCTAATGTAAAAAATAACTCTTTTTTTGCTCTTTAACTCTTGAAAAGTGCATAACTTCCCCCTGTCTACTATTTCCCCCAACCGTACATTTCTATCTTTAAACCATTTCCCAGAAATTTTATCTTTCCCTGGTGGAAAAAACTCTGTATCCACCAGGGGCATCAACAGTGAATTGTGCTTCCAGCCCATTGACTTATGCAGCCCATCCCATATTCTCAACACCTCCCTTTTCAGTGTGCTACTATTTTCATCTATATCTCAAAACTTTCTTGGGATCCAGATAATCCTCTCTAATTGTGCGTTACTTAATATACCTTCCATTTTAACCCAACTTTTCCCTTGTGAGTTGTGTGTCCAATCTACCACCTGTGATAATAACACCAACATAGAATACTTCCTCATATTTGGCAGATTTAATCCTCCTTTCTCTTTGTTGTTACATAAAACTTCATACTTAATTCTTGGTTTCTTATTAGCCCATATAAACCTCAGTATCAATTTTCTTATTATCCTAAAAAAAGATCCTGGTAAATATATTGGGAGAATTTAAAACTTATATAGGATTTTTGGGACTATTACCATTTTAACCAGATTAATACGCCCAATCCACGAGACCCTTCTCAACTCATCTTTAATTTAATTTATTAATGGGATATAGTTAACTGGATATAAGTTCTTTATTGAAGGGGTTAACTTTATTCCCAGGTAATTTCCTCTCCCTCCATGTAAATGGAAAGTCTTTTTACAGGATCTGCATCTCTGCCTTTGAAACGTTAATATTTAAGATCTCAGATTTTGAAGGGTTTATTTAAGTTTGACAACTCCCCGTATCATTTTAATAATCCCAATAAATTAGGCAATGTCAATCTAGGGTTAACAATGTAAAAGATCATATCATCTGCATAAGCTGACACCTTATGTTCTACTTCTCCTATCTTAATTCCTTTAATAACTGTGTTCTTTCTTACTGATGTCAAAAGTGGTTCCAGGGATAGAACAAATAGCAACGGGGATAATGGACATCCCTGTCTAGTACCATTATACATTTTAAAGGTCCCTGACAGGGACCCATTCACCTTGACTGGTGCTGAGGGGCTGTTATACAGCCCTTTTATCTACCTTACCATTTTGGTCTCCATTCCTAATACCTCTAGTGTATTTATCACAAATGCCCAATCTACCCTATCGAAAACTTGTTCTTTGTCAATCAACAGTATAATTGTCAGCTGCTTTTTCTCTTTTTCCTTTTTGTAAGAGGAGCAATGTAAGTCTGGGGGCACTCGTGTGTGCTCACTCCTAAGCAGTCTTATGGACACACAAATAGAGCTTTCTTTCAGTGGTATTTGACCACCTGTGCACTCTTTATTTTTTGGACTATAAAAACCCAAAAAATTTGGAAAAAAAACCAGTATTTTTTACTTTCAGCTATAAAAAATATATAGTGAACTCAGTTAGTCATAAATTTAGGCCAAAATGTATTCTACATGTTTTTGGTAAAAAAAATCCCATTAAGTGTATATTGATTGCTTTGTGTGAAAGTTATAGCATCTACAAACTATGGTATATATACTGCAATTTACGCCATTTTTTGCAACACAGCACTGCACTAGTTTAACTGACTATTGCGCTGTCATGCAATGCTGTATATAAATGAAATTTATGCCCTTTTTTTCACACAAATAGAGTGTTCTTTTGGTGGTATTTGATCACCTGTGCACTTTTTATTTTTCGCGCTATAAACAGAAAAAGACTGGAAATTTTGAAAAAAGCGATATATTTTACTTTCGGCTATAAAAAATATATAGTAAACTCAGTTAGTCATACATTTAGGCCAAAATATATTCTACTTGTTTTTGGTAAAAAAAACATCCCATTAGGTGTATATTGATTGCTTTGTGTGAAAGTTATAGCATCTACAAACTATGGTATAGATACTGCTGTTTACTCCATTTTTTGCTATACAGTTCTGCACCAGTTTAACTGACAATTGCACGGTCTTGCAATACTGTACATAAATGACATTTATGTCCTTTTTTTCACGCAAAAAGTCTCTCACATGTGGTATCCCCATACTCGGGAGAAGTAGCAGAATGTATTTTGGGGAGTAATTGCACATATACCCATGGCATGTGTGAGCAATAAATCAATTTTATGTAAAAAAAAAAAATATACAGTATATATTTTTTTGTCCTTCTCCAAAAACTTATGGTAAAAAAAAAAATCTTTTATTGACTCAACATGCCTCTCAGTCCATCCCCCACAGTTACTACCTTTTGTACCACTAGCCCCTCCCTCCTAGATTGTAAGCTCCAAGGAGCAGGGCCCTCAAATCCCTCTTGTATTGAACTGTATTGTTGCTGTATTGTCTCCCGTTATATTGTAAAGCGCTGAGCAAACTGTTGGCACTATATAAATCCTGTATAATAATATTTTCTTAAAAGGGGTCATTTTGGGGGGTGGGGGCATTTTATGCCCAGGATTAGAAGTTTAAGCTACACATCACTCACTCTTCTAACCAACTGAAGATCAAGCCTTTTCTGGCACTTTTTGTTCACATGAAAAAAATCTGTATTTTTTGCTAGCAAATTACTTTGAACCCCCAAACATTATATATATTTTTTTAAAGCAGACACCATAGTAAATAAAATGGTGGGTGCTGCAATTTTTTATGTCACATAGTACTCGCGCAGCGATTTTTCAAACGCAAATTTAAAAAAAAAACACTTTTCTTTTAATTTTAATGCACAAAAGCACAATATATTGATCAATTATTTGGTAAAATATAAATGATGATGCTATGCCGAGTAAATAGATACCGAACATGACATACTTTAAAACTGTGCATGCCCCGTGCAATGGCTGCAAACTGCATACATTTTTAATATCCATTGGCAACGCTTTAAAAGCCTTTACAAGCTACCATTTTAGATTTACAGAGGAGGTCTAGTGCTAGAATTACTTCCCTTGATCTGACGTTCACGGTGATACCTCACATGCATGATGCAACTGCTGTTTACATACTGGCACGGGGTCAAAGCTCGCGCACGCACCTCAGTTATTTTGATTTTTTTACATTATTTTTACATTGTCCCTTTGATTTTTTTAAAATCACTTTTAATGCTATCACAGGGAATGCAAACATCCCTATAACTTCAATGGGCATTGTCATATATTCTTTTTTTTTTTCAAATCTGGGGTCTATCAGACTCTAGATATCTCCTCTGCCCTTACATTATTTAATCTCACTAAAATCGATGTGATCAGATGCTTTCCCAATTTACAAATGGCGCTGTTTATATTCTGCTAAAATGAAGTGATTAAATGTTCGTTGCTTTCCAATTTTCTTAGACTATAGAGATGATTGGCAACATTCTGGTCTTCAATCAGCTCTATGGTCAGATGGCAGAAACACTGGCTGCATTCTCAGGTTCCCTCGATGGCACGGGACTGCCTGAAAAGGCCGTTAAAAGGTAGCGGAGGAGGAGGAGGAGAAGTCCTTGTAAAAGCAATTGTGCAGCTAATTAGAATTGCTTTTACATTAAAGCCCATCGCCAGCTGAAAAAAAGATACCAGGATGATGTTTACAGCATAGGGGCCATCCACCCACTGGCCACCCCAAGCCCCCATGCTTCGACATATATGCTCTTTTTTAACTGCAGATGAAAAATCTCATCCAACAGCTACCAACACTGACTTATGTATATTCTGAGAGTAAGTTCCTGGTATTGTCAGAATAAACAGGTCGGTGCTGCAGCTGAATGGCATTCCTGCAAAGAAAACAGCACTGGCTAACAATAAAACAGTATAAGTGTAACAGTAGAACACTAACAAGAACGAAGACAACAAAAAAACTATAACTATTTTTAGTTTTTAACAATTTAAATTTTGGGGGGGATTTGCACTTTGAATTTTTTTTTTTAAACTTTTTAAAACAGATTGTAGAGTCACTCCAAATGCTATAGTCAGTTTCCTGACTACTTAAGTGCTACCACATATGGAAAAAGAATGACACCAAGTCCCAAACTATCTTGCCATTGCTCCCTATGTAGTCTGGGCATCCGGGGGCTCCACGTGACTAGATTCTCCTTCATAAATCCGAAACTTTTATGTATAGCCTGTTGCCATCTCACAACTTGACCCCATATCTGGCACGCTTGCTGGGGAGAAATTGTTTGAATGCAAGGCAACCAGAAAAATTAATGAGGGACTCATCAACGCAGATGTTTTACTGTGGAGTATAGACATCTGCAAATTTTTGGTTAAGGTGATTTACGAAGGGCCGCATTTTGGGAAGGCGGTCAAATTCAGGGTCACCATGTGGAGGACAGAGTGTCTTGTTGTTGAAATGCCTAAAACACATACTCTCATATCTATGCCTGTCCATGGCAGCAGAGAACATGGGTGAATGATGAATGGGGTCTGTGGACCAATACAACTTTAGGATTAGGCCTGAAGTTGGGCCCAAAAAAACTTTAGATTTGGAAACCGTAATGGGTCTCCATGTGAATGGTCTGACAATGTTTGAATTTGAGTTGGCGGCGATAAACTGTTGTGCATATAAATTGCTTTGTTTCACAATCAATGCATACAGATCTTCTGTGAAAGACAGCTCCAAAACATCAATGGGAGCATTTAAATTTGCTGTTTTCACCTGAATTCTGGGGTGGGCAGTGAATGGGGGAGGTAGGGGTGCTGCAGAATTTGTGGGCTGCCAATCAGGATTTGCAAGCACATCCGGAAGGATACTAGGAGCTCTATGGGCCTGTGTGCGAATTCTTGGTGGCTGCGGGACACTTGTGCTCGCCACCGTACCAATTGTACTGCACTTTTGGGACTTGCCACATCAAGTGATACTGCAGTGCTGGTATGTGAAAGACCAGGATGTACTAGGCCGCTGGTGCTTTCCAGTTCACCAAAAGGTAGAGCGGCACTAGTACTGGCACTCTGCTGCATATGAGAGTCATCATGCGTTTGGAACATCTCAGTAACCTGGGAATGGGATCGGGTACGCCTGATCTTAGCAGGGACCTCTCCTCCATCGTCTGAGCTATCTGTCAGGGTACCGCTGCTGTCTACAGGTTCATATTCTGAGGTTGATTGTGTCAGGGAGTCTTCCCCTTCGCTCTCACCTGACATGCTCACAATCCTGTAGGCCTCTTCACTATAGTTCCTTTCGTTGAACATTTTGGCCACTAAATTTATAGGTACCTAGTGTGACTCATGGGAGAAAGAGCACCTGGCTTTCAGGGACTGCTTGAACCGCTACAAAAATATTTACCGGCAAGTGCTAACAGAGATCAGGCCTGATTCTGCGAACACTGCGGTTTTGTGTGCAATGTATCGAGTGACAGTGACCTACTGACACTGCGCTTGCTGTGGGAGAAGGGGGGAGGGGTAAGCATAGGGGCTAAATGCAGGTGCAGGTAGGTGCCGGGGCTGATCCCGCTAACACTGCATTTTTGGGGATACTATACTAATGTGAACGCTGGTATAGTGCTGATACGATCAAAGATACTGATCCTTTCAGACACTATACTAGCAATGGAGGTTTATTGTGTATGTGAGCATGTTCCTGGCAATCAAGGGGTTAAATGCGATTACTGGTGTCCTGACGAGCAATCTGACGCTATCTGGGAGGGGAGCTAACTGACCCTAACGCTATCTGAAGCGACACTAATACAGTGATCAGCAAAATATCTGTACACTGTACTAATGACACTGGTGACAGGGCAGTGAAGGGGTTAAATGTGTCTTAAAGTGTTATAAACTGTAAAAGTGTGCTGTTTTACTCGCTGTGTTAATTCTTCTCTCTCTGGGATGGAATGTCCCCAGAGAGAGAAGATGTCATCATCTCCTGTACCTGTGTTACTGTAAACACAGGTACAGGAAGATCCCTGATAGGACAGGGATCGATTATCCAACATAGGCCAACCATCACTGGCCTAAATTGGATGATTGGTCCCTCGGGGATCAAATCATGGCACCCGTGGGTCGGCAGGAGTGCCCCCCATCCCTGGTCCACGAAAACTTCATGTATAGATTTGTGATTTTGCGCACCCGTGCCGCCCTGTAACAGTATTACTGCAATAGAGCAGTGCGGAAGCAGTTAATCCAATCCAATGAAATATACAATCACTTAAATAAAGAATGTACAGTTACATATCACTGTAAATACCAGTTACCTTTTTTTTGGAACACTGAGCTCCTTGAACTCTTGCAGAAATACAATCAACTAATAGGATACACAAAGAACCACCATACTGGTTTGGTATTTAATAAAAGTTTATTTCAAAACAAAGGGGCCACACAGAATCTGGTGCAGCTGTTCATAGTAACCAATCACATTTTAACTTCAGCTTGTTCAATTAAGCTTAATAAAACCTAGAAGCTGATTGGTTACTATGCACAGTTGCAAAAATTCTGTGCACTCCAGTTTTAGTAAATATCCTCTAGTCTCACTTAGCTATCCAAATCTATTTAACCACTTGAGCACCAGAAGATTTTACCCCTTCATGACCAGGGCATTTTTTTTGCTATTCAGCACTGCACTACTTTAATTGATAATAGCGCAGTCATGCAATGCTGTACACAAATAAAATTTTTATAAATTAATATAATTTTTTTCCACACAAATAGAGCTTTCTTTTTGGTGGTATTTGATCAGCACTGGGTCTTTTGCTATATAAACGAAAGAGAGCATACAAAAAAAAAATAAAATAAAAACATATTTTTTACTTTCTGTTATAAAACGTATCCAATAAAATCAAATGTCATAAATTTAGGCCAAAATGTATTCTGCTACATGTCTTTGGTAAAAAAAAAGTGTATATTAATTGGTTTGTGTGAAAGTTATAGTGTCTACAAACTATGGTATATACTGTATATTTGAAACTTGATAATTTCTGATGTACTGATGGCCTATCTCATTTCTTGAAGCCCTTCAATGCAAAGACAGTACAAATTCTCCCCACATTACTCCTATTTGTGAAGTAGACAGTCTGAGGCATGATGTGTTTTTTTTTTAAGTTATAATTTTTTGTCACAATTTTTTTGAAAATTAATAAATTAAATATATACAGTGCAGTACAGCGTCATCATAAGACTGATGTGGTAGTGATCAAGTATATTGACTGGTGACAGTACATTAAAAAATGTAATATCATTTTTTTTTCAATTTTTCAATTTTTTTTTACATACTTTCATAAGAGTAGTTCTGTGTCACCATAGTAACCCTGCATTTTTCCTGCTCCACCACCTAGGCTACAGAACCACAGCTTTGGCACCACCAGCGCTCTGAGGGCGTGATCAGGGAATGAGTTACATTCATGATCACTAGTGATCTGTAATGGGCTATAGCTAATCACATGGTGCAGGGTGTTGTGATTGGTCCAGGTGCCATGTGATAGCTGTGGGCCATTCACAGCATAGGAAACATAGCTGTTATGATGAATTTACCGGGCCCCGTGTACAGGGATCCACAAGACACGGAGGTTGGGGGAGCGGAGCGCTGCGTGCCCCTAACCCAGTACATGCTTGGTACTGTACATGTATGTGATCCAGCTCGCATGTGCCACTCGCGCACAGTAAAAGTACTTTGGTCGGTCAGCAAGTGGATGAAAACATTAAAGTGGCTGTAAATACTTACATACACCCAATTAAGTGACTGGCCTCAGGTGATACACAGAGATGAAACAATTCCTCCTATATACAGTAAGTTGTACTTATTTATCTGTAGCCTTCTCTTCTCTAGAACCAAAGTGCTGAATGTATAAAGCTTGTCTGAGAGTTCAGAAAAAGGGATGGAGAGCTTAAATTACACATTGCAGAGCTCAGTGAAAAGAGCTCTGAGAGCTGATTGGAGGGAAGAGACCCCCCCCCCACACACACACACACACAGCTCACAGAAATAGAGCTGAGGCTGTCAATCTGCTGGAGGTCCCTCCTTGTCACCTTTTTTTCCTCTTGGTGCCAGGAAAACTTATCAGGAGTGATTCATGCTGATAAAAGAATGAAGCAGCAAACAGAAATGAAACTTAGTGTTCTTAATTGAGACAAGTAGACACTATTGAGGGATATGCTTTATTCATATTTAATGTCTGAGGTTTACAACCACTTTAAGGCAACATACCATGTCTGTGGATATAACCAGTGATCAGTCCAAAAAATAAAATTGTGCTGCATTTCAGATCTCGATTGGGTTTTGTTTATATTAAACAATTATCCTCAGCCAGGCAGGTTGTAATCTGTTGTAGGTCTTGGTTATGTTGGGATTCCCTGATGGGGTGGCAGATTTTACTCTTTGATACCATGTCTGTGCTTTGAACTTCATTACCCTCCTGGATCCATCCAAAGAGCAGCAGGGGGAAAAATTGTCAACCACATATCATTAATACAACATGGGCATGAACGGTAGACTGTGCATACCTGTGTTTTTATTAATAACTGCCTGTCTACCATACATTCCATTAATAAGGGAGAAAGTCTTTCTAATTGTCATTTCCTCATGGTAACCCTGCATTTTTCCTGCTCTACCACCTAGGGTACTGAACCACAGCTTGGCCAACAGGTATTTTAAGACTTGAAATATACTGCATGTGCTTACAGTGACTTCCAGTAACTCTAGCTACATGTTTTGTCTGCAACAATATCACTGCAGCACCTGACTTAAAGCAACATTAAACCTTCTTTTTTTTTTTTTTACTAAAATAACAAACATGGTATTGTACAGAGCAGCCAGATCCTCCTCTTCTGGGGTCCCCCACTGGCGCTCCAGGCTCCTCCTCTTCGGCCCCCATCGAAAGCCACTTTCCATGGGGGCACCTGTGCGGGCTTGCTCCCAAGCCATTGACACAGACACATTGACTCATCTATTGACATAGAGCGGGCAGGGCTGCATGGCAGAGCATTTGATTGACAGCAGAGGGAGACAATGCATAGAATGAATTGATATTTAAAACCTTAAGGTTTTGAAACCACTTTAACTTTATTCATACTCAATATACTGGCATTGTCGATGCAGTCAGGGAACAGAATTATAAGCAGGATTCATTTTTGGGTAACCATTGAAGTCTAACATTTATTTTAATATGTAGTCAACTTAAAATTCTGAAAGTGGAGACATTTTAAACTTTTTTGAGTGTGTAAAGTTATTCATCATACTTTTTAAAGTATTGCTCATACTGTATAGTAACTTTAATTTCCATCAATGAGGATAAAGAGTGGGAGTGTGTTTGAAATTACATAACTGCCTCTAATATTCCATGCTATGTGTAAGAATAGCATAACTTTTTGTCTTGTTTGCTTCTGAAAAACAGCAATACACTTATGTAGTTACATAGTTTGTCAGGTTGAAAAACGACACAAGTCCATCTAGCTTAACCACTTCCTGTACCTTGGCACTCTATGTATCTGCACTGTGAGATCCAAGGCACTGCTGCCTCTGACTGCTAGCATCAGGAGATTTGGAGTTTGAATTGGTGATAACACTGCTGTGCTGTTTACTGGAGATAAAGCTATCTCTGAAAACCTAAGATCTCCATTCTGTGGATATGTGGTTTCTGCACTTCTTTTGTTGCTTGATGATGATTACCTCACCAGCTATAAGCTCTGCCATGAAGAAGCAAACCCAAACCATCTACCGAGATAGCTGCCTCTACACAAAAATATATGTAAAATGTATCAGATGGCCTCTAGTGGAGACCAGACAGCTGAAAGGGGCCTCCCAAACATCATCCTGGTCTAAACCAAAAGCCACCACATCCCAGACTGATTTACATGGACTGATAAATTTGGCCGTTTTCAGGAAAAGATCCTTGTAGATAGTGGACATTGGTTTGGTCAATGAGTAATCTCGAATTAAGGATTCCAGATCACTGGATTCCAGGATGACAGGACTAGATCCAAATTGAGTCCAAAAGGCATGCCTTAGTTGGAGGTATCTAAAAAAAAATGTGTGTTGGGTAATTGGTAACACCTCTTCAATTAATCAAAGGACATCAGGGAGCCCTGACAAACAATGTGTTGTAATGTCTTCACATCATAACTAATCCACACTGCTGGGTTTGGGTGAACAAAACAAGTGGGTCAGCTTTGGGTTCTGCCATAATGGAGCATGGGGTGACAATAGATCAGTGCTGGTTGAGGTATTCCCATGCACCATGCCATGCTTTAATAACTGACTGTATAGAGGAAGTAAGACAGTAGGGGAATTTAGAGTCTTTATAAACTAGGTGACCTAGGACCTCATAAGATCCCAAACTAATTCAACTGATAATTGCGCGGTCATGCAATGCTGTATCCAAATTAAATTTACGTCCTTTTTTTCACACAAGTAGAGCTCATAAGATCCCAAACTAGCCGCTTACAAAGAAATTGAGTAAATCATTCACAGGGGTGGTCAGCCAGCGGTGTGAGAAAACTAGTTGTCTGACCAAAAAATATTTGTAAAAATTGGGTACCGTTAGTCCTCTCTCCCGTCACGGCTTTTGTAATAGACAATTTGAGGCGAAGGATCCCTCCATGCCACAAAAATGAGGACAGCAGGCCATCTATTGATTTAAAGACCGATTTGGGAAACCACACTGAGGAATTTCTAAACACATAAATGAAAAGAGGCAGAATTTTAATGTTAATCAAATTCATTTTCCCAATTAGAGACAAAGGGAGATTCTTCCAGGCAGCCAATTTGTTTTTAAGGAGAGAAGAAACATTCAGGGAAATATAGTCAGCAGCTGAATTCGTAATCAACATGCCCAAGTACCTTATCCTGGAAACCCATTGAAGTTGAACATTGTTGTCCAATCGCCGAGATACCAAGTGGGAGTGCAGGGGCAGAATTTTAGATTTAGTCCAATTTACTTTCAGGCCAGAGACCACTGAAAAACTGGTTAGAATAGACAGCGCTGTCTGCATTGTCTCTAAGAAAAAGGCCCATAAAGTCCTCATAAAGGGTCCATTTCTATAACTTTACTTACTTTAATCCCATGTATCTGAGAAGTTGAGCTCAATGCTATTGCTAGTGGCTCCATCAGAAGAGCAAAACAACCCCGGAGAAAGGGGGCAACCCCGCCTGGTGGGAAAAGTGTCAGATACCTGACCAGTAATGTGGAGGGCAACCACAGGATGTTAACACAGTAACAAAATCCTTTTAAGGAACACTGGGCCAAAGCCCATACGCTGCAGAACATATCCAGTCTATGGAGTCAAACGCCTTTTCCAGGCTGAGAAACACCAGTAGATACCTCAGGGCTAAGTTGAGTATGGGTGTACACTCTACAAATGATAATATCCTTAGCCTTCTGGGGCAGAAAGCCAGTCTGGTCTCGGGAGATTAAATGATCTAGCACCTTGGTTAGCCTGGTGGAAATCATCTTGGTGAGTATTTTAATTTCCATATTAAGAAATGTTATCGGACGATACGAAGAGCAGCAAAGAGGGTCTTTATTAGGCTTTGTTAGCAACATTTACATGAGCTTCATAAAAGGAAGGCACTAAAATTCCAGTCTCTAAGCACTGCCTGTACAGTTGTAGCAGTTTGGGTGTCAGTAGTTCTGAAAAATGTTTGTACCATTTTTCCAGAATCCCGTCGGAACCTGGTGATTTACTACTTGGAAAGGAACTAATTGCAGCTTCCTCTGTAAAAGGACCGTCTAGAGAGGTGCTGACAGAAACAGGCAGTGCTGGGATCTAAAGGTTATCTAGCAAATCAGTGAGGACATGTTCCTCATAGTAGAAAATGGGTGAGTACAGTGCAAAGTAATAATCCACAAATGCTTGCATAATCACCCTCCTGTCCTTCACCAGAGTAATATAAGAGGAGTAGTTACAGGGAATAGCCATATTGGATTGCTTATCAGCAGTAAGTAAGGCTAGCAGTTCCCATTTTATCCCCTTTTTCAAAGAGGTCTTCCGCCCTCTTTCAGAAGACACAATGGGTTTGATTTACTAAAACTGCATCGTACAAAATCTGCTCTGCATCTAGCTCTGCATAGAAACCAATCAGCTTCCAGGTTTTATTGCCAAAGCTTAGTTGAACAAGCTGACATTAGAAACTGGTTGGCTGCCATGCACAGCTGCACCAGATTTTGCACCCTTTACTTGTAGTAAATCTCCCACAATGAGTTAGTTTTAGATAGTGAACAAGAAGCGCTCTTCTAGCCATTTGCAGCTCCAGCAATGAGGCGGGGGAGGGAAATCAGCACGAGTTTGAGCGCGTTTCTGTTCTGTATCCTGCAGGTCCTGGGTGGTCTGATTGTGTTCAGCCTTAATAGCTGAAATGTAAGCTCCTCTAGTGGTAGCCTTAAAGGCTTCCCACACCATCGTCTCCTCCTGGATGGAAGGGGTAATTGTGGATTCCAACTAGGGTTCTGCCACCCAGCCATATACCAGAGTTCTTACACATGCCTAGAGACAATTTAATTTGTAAGGGAGTAAGTTACAAATTCAATTTGTAAGCAGGATTGGAGGTGTTTAATGCACAATCTAGGATGTTATTGAAGTCACCTGCAACAAATCATTTCAAAGGCATAAAAGTGGCAACTTTCTCTAGAGCAGTGTTTCTCAACTCCAGTCCTCATGGACCCCCAACAGGTCATGTTTTCAGGATTTCCATTATTTTGCACAGGTGATTTGATCAGTTTCACTGCTTTAGTAACTACCACAGCTGTTTCATCTGAGGGAAATCCTGAAAACATGACCTGTTGGGGGTCCATGAGGACTGGAGTTGAGAAACACTGCTCTAGAGCCATGTAGAGTACCAGGCTGTGGACCACAGCTAGCAGTTGGGAGTCAAATAACAATCACAAAACACCCCTGGGGATCAATGACCACATGCTCTATAGTACAAATCAACTTTGTATGCAATAATATTACTACTCCTCTAGCATAAAAGGAATAGGTGGAGTGTATGGCTCTCTGTATCCAGTTCCTGTTGCGGGAGAGCATTCTATTGCCAACCAGATGTGTCTCCTGAAGGAGTACAATATGTGGGCTTTGAGCTTTAAGATACTGTAGCACCAGGGATTGCTTAAATTTAGAATTCAGCCCCCTAACATTCCAGGACAGAATTTTTAAACCACTCATAGAGCTAAGCACAGAAATCTATCCAAGGATGTGAGAATGAAAGGGGGAGGGGTCCAGGACATATTGGATGCTGAGAGTCATACCACACCAGTTAGGTAGCAAAATAACAGTGCATACAGGTTGAGGCAATTAAACAGCTGGAGCCAGACTTGGGAAAGGTAACCCCAAAATCAGTGTGACCCTCCAATATCAAATAGAAAAAGACAAAAAACACAAAAAGAAACAAGAAAAAGCAGTGGTCCCAACCTGTTTGCTCTGGATAAACATTCCATAGGGAAAGAAAACAGTCCGGAGACAACTTAGTCCCTTAAATGGAAAAACCAAGAGCAGAGTGTGCAATAAGCTCATCTGCTCTAAAAAAACAACAACAAAAAAGTACCTGTAAGAAAACATAAAACAGAAAGGAAGGGGGGGGGGGCATGCAGTCCTAAGTTTAACACCTTGTAGTGCAGCATAGCATCCCTGAGGACAGGAAAACAGGCTTGGTTAATCCAAAGAAAGGAGGACTGTAAACAAACTTCAAGAAGGAGATGGCTTTGTAGACATGCCATCAGACTTGAACGAAATTGTCCTCTCTTCTGAGGTAAGGACCATGTTCTTCAAACATCTTGACTACCCCTCAAGCAATGGAATCCAGCCAATCGGCCGTCTCAGTAGGAGACTCAAAGAACTTAGCAGAGCCATTATGGATGACCTTGAAGCTACTGGGATAGATCATACTGTAGATTCGATTATGACATCCATTCATGGATACATCCTCATGGAGATTATTGCTTTTATTGCTCCATTAAATTGTTTTATATTGTCTGCTGGTCATGAACATTATTGTTTTTTATCCTGCACATTCGCCACGAGCGCTCTGATTTTTTATGCCATACTGTAGATTAGGCCTTTCTCTTGCAGTCACCTGCGGACATCTGTGAATGAGCTGTGTTTCCTCTGCAGATCAGGAGAAAAATCAGGGTAGAGATGAATGACCGTGTTCTCATAGTGCAGCTCCTGATATTTGCGGGCCTCCGCTATTGAGAGTTCTCGATCCCTATAGTTGAGTAAGCGGACCAGGAAAGAGCGTGGCACCGACTCAGTAGGATGGGACCCAGTAGGGTCTCTGTGGACCCATTACACTACATCTACTGGGGATAGCTGTTATAGGCCCAAAAGTTGCTTGAAGAAAGCCTCCGCAAACACCACTGGGTTGGAGCCTTCTGCCCCCCTCTGGGAGCCCGACCACCCGAACATTATTTTGTCTGAGGTGATTTTCTGCATCCTCTGAGCGGGCCAGGAGGAGCTTAACCTCATGTTGGAAGTCATCCAGCATCTAGGCAGTGGAGGCCGCCGTATCCTCCACCTCAGATATGCGAGTCTCTGCAGCTGTGAGGCGGCCCCGGTACTTGTCCAGGTCCTGCCAGATCAGCCCGCATCCCATTGCAAGGGTGTCTTTTAGGCATCAGGGAGGACTTACTGTACTTGCTTCAATGGCCACAAGGATCATGGAGGTCACATGGTCCACTGGGAGCCCAGACACCGCTCGAGGAGGAGAGCCATCCAGATCCAAGTCCATGTCCCCAGCCATCCACCACTCCGCCTGCACCTCTACTGAGGCCGCTGGAGGAGAAGTGACAGGCAAGATGGGCGTCGCCTGTGTCTTTGGGGCCAGAGTCCACGACCCAGAGGCAGCAGATTTCACCCCTGAGAAACCTCTACCCGGCATGGGGAGGACTGGCATGGCACCCCCGACAGGAGGGAGAGGTTTGTTAAGCAGGATGGCAGGTGAGAGCCCGAGATGGGAAAGGGTTCTTTGCATGGATGGCGGGAGCTGAGGCAAGGTGTGTCCACTCTCTTTTACATCCTGGCCATGCCGCTCAGGTCATTTTTAAAGTGTTTCTAAAGGCTGTAAAAAAAAATGTTATACATACCTGCTTTGTGCAATGGATTTGCACAGAACAGCCCTGATTCTCTTCTTTTTGGGTTACCTGCTGGCGCTCCTGGCTCCTTCCCACAACCGATTGCCCCCAATAGAAAACCTTTTGCTATTGGGGGGGGGGGGGAATTCAAGCAAGCTCACTCTAGAGCCATGTTCCTGTGAATAGACATTGTCCATTCACACACGAAATGTGGCTCAGCCCCACCCCCTGCTCTCTCCTCATTGGCTCACTGGCTGAGATTGCCATCAGCAGGAGCCAATGGCTCCCGTCACTGTGTAAACAATGAGGAGAGTGAGACCTGGGAACGCCGCAGCTCTCATGCACATCACTGGATCGAGATGGTGAGGTAAGTATAAGGGTCAGGTAAGTGGAAGGGAGAGCTGCATCCAGAAGGCTTTTTATTTTATTTCATAGAATGCATAGAACCACTTAAACATGTGCAGCTTGCATTTAAATAATACCTTGTAATTTTGTCATGAGGGTCCTTGTTTAAGCACATCCTATTACAGGGTGACAGTGCTCTGTCTCAGTCTTCCAGTTATGCTCCTGCATTGGCACAGACATTTGACAGAGACTACAAGGAACAAAATAAAACATTATTCATGATACACAAGGCTAGCTGTGTATTTGTCATAGATATGAACTGTCATTCATTTAGGACTTACATCTCCTTTAAAAGCTTAATAAAGGACAAAGGAAGCAGAATGGGTGATATAAAGCATAATTTTACAGACGTCACAATTTGCATATAACTTTAGCTGTCTGTACAACAGGGTGTATAGATTGTTGTAATCATGGCTTTTAATTGTGGATTTTAGTACAATTTTCTTTAATATGATCCTGTCCACACAGTGTCATTTTTTATGTTAAAGCATATCTATAGGAGTAAGCCCTGGTTTGCAGGGTTGCAGCTTTGAAATTACACTACTTCAGCGCGATTGCAGAGCCACATATCAGTGCGATTTGCACTGCCGATTTCATTGCGGCTTGCAATTTCATATAACAGAAGTCTATGCAAGTCACAATGAAATCAGCAAAAAGTAGTTTTCATAATCGCTGTGGCAATATGAACAGTTCCATTGCCGGCAATGGGTGCGACTTGTCAAATCGCATGAGTAGTCACACCAATGTAAACTTAAAGGCAATATTCTTACTTTTCCAACAGACTATTTGTTAAAATGCTGCCTCTTTGCTTCTCGCTGGTTGCTGCAGTTATTCCACACTGCCAGCTGTGTGGAATAATCATCTGGAGCTAGCTGCCTCTTTCAGGTTTAGGCAGCCAGGCCCCAAATGATGGGCTCTAGCTCTACCCATCCACAACTCTGTCAATGGGCTCCTGCAGCCTTCTGGTATATGTGAAGATAATTTCCCAGGAGGCTTCAGCAGTAGGGATGCTATTCTTGTCTATGTGATAATGGGGGCAGGACCAAACAAAAAGTTTTAAAACGTTTGAACAAGCCTGAAAAAAAAAAATCATTGTTTGATAGTAGACAGGGGTGGCCAAGTCAGGGTCTTAAAGTCTGTTTCTAAGGTGAAGGTCTGCTTTAATCCTTCATTTCAAAGAGGTTAGTAACCTTGTTTCTGACATTTTTACCTACAGGTAAGTTCACAATAAAGTTTACCTGTAGATAAGATGAATATCTCCTAAACATGCGCTGGAGCTCGCAAACCTGGAAGAAAGACCGGGTGAAGATGTAAGTCCTGTCAACGGTGGCAGCTTGCCGATGGAGGGCTTTGTTTTAAGGTAAGTCTCTCATATTGTGTTATTATGCAATGCATACTAGCACATTATGACATTGCCTTGCAGGGAGGAATTGTTTATTTTTTTTTACTACCGCTTTTTAGCATCCTAGGTAGTATGAAAAACAGAAGCAAACATTTACTGCAGAAAAAAAGGGAAATTTTTTTTTTTTTAATTTTCTTTTACTTGAGTTTATACTTAACATATGAGGAAGCAAAAGGCATTCTTTTACGTGGCACTCTTGAAACCCAAAGTTTCCAACAAAGCTTTTTGACTTTTTCTGAACAAACTGCACAAGGAGCAGCTCTGACATTAGACTCCCAGCAATAGTGAGAAAACCTGTTGGACTGGATATGATTATTACTCTTGTCTTCTTGGTGATAAAGATGTCAGCTTTTATGTAAAAACCAAGAGAACCAACTGAACTGTCATAGAGATGATAATATATAATAACTGTCTGTTAGGGTGTGAACCTGCAATCTTGCTGCCTCATTCATATGTAAATCACTGACTTGCCTTCATTTACGAACCATCTATTAGGCAAGTTCTTGACACAACCATTGTAAAGATAATAATACACCTATATTTATATGTATTGAAAATATATATATGTGACAGAGGTGTGGGGGGAACAGAACACACGCAGAGATCAAGAGGGATTTTAGGACCCCCGATCAAGGCATTCTTTATTTTGGAGTGCTGAAAACCAGGGAGTCAGATAAAGGGGAAGTTCAAAGAGCAATAATTCCAACACTGTGAGGGACATGCAGAAATATAACAGAGTGGCAATAGTGAACATCAAGGGATAAGTCCAGAGGAACCGGGCAGCAATCTAGTACAGCAGAGTTTTAGTCCAGGATCGCAGGGCACAATTTGGGCGCAGTGAGTAGCAGGCCACAATCACAATCCAGGGTCACAAGGCAACAATTCAGGTATGAGGGACAGGTGGCAATATGGTACAGCAAGGACTTAGTCCAGAGTCAAAGGTAACAGTCCAGGCACAGTGAGTAGCAGGGCACAGTCCAGTACAGCAAAGTCCAGGGGCACAGGGCTGGAATTTAGTACAGCAGGGTATGACAAAGCGAGGGTAAAGTCCAGCACACAGGGAGGGATCCTGGTCCAGCAATCATTTAAGTCCAGGGCACGAGGCAGTAATCCAGCACAGCACGGTATGATACAGCACAGATCCAGTCCAGCACACGGCAGGGGTCCTGGCACAGCAAGCGTTTAGATGACTCACCAGCCGACAGCAACCTCAGCCAAAGCGGTCCAGGTAGGGTGTCAGCGAAAGGAGGTCAGAAGGACGGAGGGCACAGGTCTTTCCAAATCACAGGCCCTCAGAGGGCAGTGTGTCCTGGCCACAGCTTCAGGACTACACAGACAGCCGTTGTCAGAGAAGTAGAGGCATGGCAAGGAGAAATAGTCCATGTGATAGCACTGTGGAACCTCAGGGTGAAGTAGTCCATGCAGGCAGCAGTCCTCAACCTCCTTCTAGTACAGTGGTTCTCAACCTTTCTAATGCCGCGACCCCTTAATACAGTTCCTCATGTTGTGGTGACCCCCAACCATAAAATTATTTTCGTTGCTACTTCATAACTGTAATTTTGCAGTGGGAGGACTAGTGCCACATCATTGGTGTCAGTGCAAGGAGTAGTGCCCCATCACTGATGTCAGTGGGATGAATAGTGTCCCATCGTTGGTGTCAGTGGGAGGAATAGTGCCCCATCGTTGGTGTCAGTGGGAGGAATAGTGCCCCATCGTTGGTGCCAGTGGGAGGAATAGTGCCCCATCATTGGTGCCAGTGGGAGGAATAGTGCCCCATCGTTGGTGCCAGTGGGAGGAATAGTGCCCCATCGTTTGTGCCAGTGGGAGGAATAGTGCCCCATCGTTGGTGCCAGTGGGAAGAATAGTGCCCCATCGTTGGTGTCAGTGGGAGGAATAGTGCCCCATCGTTGGTGTCAGTGGGAGGAATAGTGCCCCATCGTTGGTGTCATTGGGAGGAATAGTGCCCCATCGTTGGTGTCAGTGGGGGGAATAGTGCCCCATCGTTGGTGTCAGTGGGAGGAATAGTGCCCCATCGTTGGTGTCAGTGGAAGGAATAGTGCCCCATCGTTGGTGTCAGTGGGAGGAATAGTGCCCCATCATTGGTGTCAGTGGGGGGAATAGTGCCCCATCATTGGTGTCAGTGGGGGGAATAGAGCCCCATCATTGGTGTCAGTGGGGGGAATAGAGCCCCATCATTGGTGTCAGTGGGGGGAATAGTGCCCCATCATTGGTGTCAGTGGGGGGAATAGAGCCCCATCATTGGTGTCAGTGGGGGGAATAGTGCCCCATCATTGGTGTCAGTGGGGGGAATAGTGCCCCATCATTGGTGTCAGTGGGGGGCATAGTGCCCCATCATTGGTGTCAGTGGGGGGAATAGTGCCCCATCATTGGTGTCAGTGGGGGGAATAGTGCCCCATCATTGGTGTCAGTGGGGGGAATAGAGCCCCATCATTGGTGTCAGTGGGGGGAATAGAGCCCCATCATTGGTGTCAGTGGGGGGAATAGAGCCCCATCATTGGTGTCAGTGGGGGGAATAGAGCCCCATCATTGGTGTCAGTGGGTAGGAATAGTGCCCCATCATTGGTGTCAGTGGGGGGAATAGTGCCCCATCATTGGTGTCAGTGGGGGGCATAGTGCCCCATCATTGGTGTCAGTGGGAGGAATAGTGCCCCATCATTGATGTCAGTGTGGTGGAGGGGGAAATAGTGCCCCATCATTGGGGTCAGGGGGGGGAATAGTGCCCCATCATTGGTGTCAGTGGGGGGGGGTAAATAGTGTCCCATCGTTGGTGTTGGTGGGGGGAGGAATAGTGCCCCATCGTTGGTGTCAGTGGGGGGAGGAATAGTGCCCCATCGTTGGTGTCAGTGGGGGGAGGAATAGTGCCCCATCGTTGGTGTCAGTGGGGGGAGGAACAGTGCCCCATCGTTGGTGTCAGTGGGGGGAGGACCAGTGCCCCATCGTTGGTGTCAATGGGTGGAGGAACAGTGCCCCATCGTTGGTGTCAGTGGTGGGAGAAATAGTGCCCCATCGTTGGTATTAGTGACACAAATGATGGGGCACTATTCCTCCCACTGACACCAATGATACTTACCTTGCTGACCCCTGCTCCAGCCTGGGCTCGCTCTCTCACTTACCTGTCAGCTGTCTTCCTTCTCTGGCCGCTCTCCTCTTCACTTACTCCGGCAGCTCCCTCGATCTTCTTAGATCTACGCGCGCTGCCGCTCGGCTCCTCCTCTCCAAGCTCCACCTCCTCGCCGGTGATTGGCTGCCTGTGTGCCTCTCCTGAGCTACAGTTCCGGTGGCCAATCAGCGGCGAGGAGGCGCAGCTGTTGTGATCCCGGAGGTGTGGCCAGGTGACAGGGCAGCGTATCATCCCGCCCACACATCGACTGAGTCAGAGGAACGGTGTCTCGGTTCCTAAGACCATCGGAAATATGTGTTTTCCGATGGTCTTAGGCGACCCCAGTGAAATGGTCGTTCGACCCCCAAAGGGGTCGCGACCCCCAGGTTGAGAACCGCTGTTCTAGTAGGACCTCCAGACATGGTTCCTCTCTGTCCATCACTGAAATAAGCTCTACACAGTCTGACCTTTTTCTTTGTTGTCTAGAACTTTTAATGCAGCCAGAGATGGTACAAAATTCATCGAATCCTGTAATCCCTGCTGAGAAGGCATCCATACCCCCAAACCTTCTGCTTGGACACAGGAACTCACTAATCAGTTATGCAGATCTGCTAACTTATTTACATACTGCTTTTCATTTAGTTTCATGTAATAAATGTTCTTTCAGAGGTTCTCTCTCCCTATTTCTCAAAAATCTAATATTTCTGACCTCCGTTACAACATAATACACATTTTCTTAGCTCCCAACTGTCCCCTGATGAAAGAGAATGTATCTTATTTGGTACCAAACCCTTTGTCTCCATTTCTTCTTTAGGTGTCTCTGTTTTGGCCTGATGTATAGACATCTGAAAAAAATTTCCTACGAAAACTTCCCTAAACCTATTATGTAGCCTCTAAATAATGTATTTGCTGACAGTAGTGCCCAATGGTATTCTGAGTCCCCCTCACCTGACAATTTTGACCATCTTAAGGCAGTAAGGAGGCAACTCTGTCTTCATCTATCTGAGGTAACGTAATTGGCCCTATTTAGTCACAGGCAAGAGTTTTTTTCAACGGGGATAAGAATGGCTATGTTGGCACAGCATGAATATCCACGTACTATTATACTGGAACTCCTTAAGTCCACTGGGAAGCCATATTAGATAAATTTACCCTTTTCTACACTAAGTTATATTCTTCCTCTCACCCATTGGACTTCCATCCAGCATCACTGGCTTCCATTTTGGATCCCTTGGCATTTGGTTGGTTGTCCCATTCAGAACGTACCACCCCCTTGGATGCTACAAGTTCCTATAAATGTGGGAGATGTAACGCTTGTAGGACTATATAGACAAAAGCAGAAGGCTTGAAAGTTTCTCATTCTACAGTCATGGCCGAAATTGTTGGCACCCTTGATATTTCTCCAGGAAATCATGTATTTCTCACGAAACGTATTGCATTAACACATGTTTTGCTATACACATGTTTATTCCCTTTGTGTGTATTGGGACAAAACAAAAAAAGGGAGGAAAGAAAGCAAATTCGACATAATGTCACACAAACCTCCAAAAATGGGCTGGACAAAAGTATTGGCACCCTTTCACAACTGCGGATAAATAAGAATGTTACAAGCATGTGATGCTCCTGTAAACTCACCTGGGGCAAGTAACAGGTGTGGGCAATATAGAAATCACACCTGAAAGCAGATAAAAAGGAGAGACGTTCACTTAACCTTTGCATTGTGTGTCTGTCTGTGCCACACTAAGCATGGACAACAGAAAGAGGAGACGAGAACTGTCTGAGGACCTGAGAACCAAAATTGTGGCAAAATATCAACAATCTCAAGGTTACAAGTCCATCTCCAGAGAACTAGATTTGCCTTTGTCCACAGTGCGCAACATTATCAAGAAGTTTGCAACCCATGGCACTGTAGCTAATCTCCCTGGTCGTGGACGGATGAGGAAAATTGATGAAAGATTGCAACGCAGAATAGTCCGGATGGTGGATAAGCAGCCCCAAACATGTTCCAAAGACATTCAAGCTGTCCTGCAGGCTCAGGGAGCATCAGTGTCAGCGCGAACTATCCGTCGACATTTAAATGAAATGAAACGCTATGGCAGGAGACCCAGGAGGACCCCACTGCTGACACAGAGACATAAAAAAGCAAGACTACAGTTTGCCAAAATGTACTTGAGTAAGCCAAAAGCCTTCTGGGAAAACGTCTTGTGGACAGATGAGACCAAGATAGAGCTTTTCGGTAAAGCACATCATTCTACTGTTTACCGAAAACGGAATGAGGCCTACAAAGAACAAAACACAGTACCTACGGTAAAATATGGTGGAGGTTCAATGATGTTTTGGGGTTGTTTTGCTGCCTCTGGCACTGGGTGCCTTGACTGTGTGCAAGGCATCATGAAATCTGAGGATTACCAAAGGATTTTGGGTCGCACTGTAGGGCCCAGTGTCAGAAAGCTGGGTTTGCGTCCAAGATCCTGGGTCTTCCAGCAGGACAATGACCCCAAACATACGTCAAAAAGCACTCAGAAATGGATGGCAAAGAAGCGCTGGAGAGTTCTGAAGTGGCCAGCAATGAGCCCAGATCTAAATCCCATTGAACACCTGTGGAGAGATCTTAAAATTGCTGTTGGGAAAAGGTGTCCTTCCAATAAGAGAGACCTGGAGCTGTTTGCAAAGGAAGAGTGGTCCAAAATTCCGGGTGAGAGGTGTCAGAAGCTTATTGATGGTTATAGGAAGCGACTGATTTCAGTTATGTTTTCCAAAGGGTGTGCAACCAAATATTAAGTTAAGGGTGCCAATACTTTTGTCCAGCCCATTTTTGGGGTTTTGTGTGACATTATGTCATATTTGCTTTTCTGCCTCTGTTTTATATTTGTTCCAATACATACAAAGGGAATAAACATGTGTATAGCAAAACATGTGTTAATGCAATACCTTTTTTGTGTGAAATACTTGATTTTCAGGAAAAATATCAAGGGTGCCAACAATTTCGGCCATGACTGTATGTAACAGGTGAAAGGTTTGACATCAGGAAATTCATCACATGTGATTCAAGATATGTCACCTATCTGCTTACAGTTGTGCTCAAACATTTGCATACCCTGGCAGAAATTTTGGCATTGATATTGAAAATATGACTGATCATGCCAAGAAATGCACTTTTATTGAAGGATGATGATCATATGAAGCCATTTATTATCAAATAGTTGTTTGGTTCCGTTTTAAATCACAATGACAACAGAAATCACCCAAATTGCCATGATAAAAAGTTGACAGGCCTGGTTAGGCATGTCAAGGTGTTGTCAGGCATATTGTAATTGGGCTTTTTTGTTTCATTGGTGCAGTAAAAGCTTCTTTCTGGCACCTCGACCAAACAGCTCATTTTTGTTCAAGTATCACCGTATTGTACTCCTTAAAAAACAACCACACCATCTTTTTCCAGAGCAGCCTGTATTTCTTTTGATGTTGCCTGTGAGTTTTTCTTTGAATCCCGAACAATTCTTCTGTCAGTTATGGTTGCAATCTTTCTTGGTCTACCTAACCTTGGCTTGGTATCAAGTGATCCCCTAACTTTCCACTTCTTAATAGGTGATTCAACAGTACTGATTGACATATTCAAGGCTTTGGACATCTTTTTATGTCCTTTTCCATCTTTAGAAAGTTCCATTACCTTGTTACGCAGAACTTTTGACAGTCTTTCCTGATCCCCATTGCTCAGTATCTAGCCTAGTCAGTGCTTCCACATAAGAGCTAACAAACTCATTGACTATTTATACACTGACACTAAATGCAATTTAAAAAGCCACAGATGTGGGGCATTAACCTCTAATTGGCATTTTAACCCGTGTGTGTCACCTTGTGTGTCTGTACCAAGGCCAAACATTCCAGGGTATGTAAACTTTTGATCATGGTCATTTGGGTGATTTCTGTTATCATTATGATTTAAAAAGGAGCCAAACAACTATTTGATAATAAATGGCTTCATATGATCATCATCATTCAATAAAAGAGCATTTTTGGCATGATGAGTCATATTTTCAATATCAATGCCAAAATTTCACAATTTCTGCCAGGGTATGAGTTGGTTGTAGCCGTATCTTATCTCTAGCCTCCTTTTTTTTTTCTTTCATCTCTTCTAACATTCTGCTAACTTTGTGAGTAGTACTGCTTAGACCTTGAAGAAGGGGACATTCCCCGAAAGCTTGTCCTCAAAATTGTATGTTAGTGCAAATAAAAAAAGTATCACGGACAGTACTCAATTGTTTCTGCCAGGGTATGCAAACTTTTGAGCACAACTGTACATAGTCACGTAAATTTCAATAAATCTGAAGAACTACCAGGAAATTATCCACTCGCACAGGAGAACACTTCACGAATATTAAGAATGGATACAAACAGCATAGTGTATCTAACCACTTTCAGTTGAAAGTTCCTCCACCCCAAACTTGCTCATCCATGTCTTTATGGACCTTGCTTTCTGCACTGGTGCGTAGGCATGTTGGAACAGGAAGGGGCCATCCCCAAACTGTTCCCACAAAGTTGGGAGCATGAATCTGTCAAAAATGTCTTGGTATGCTGACCCCTTAAGAGTTCCCTTCACTGGAACTAAGGGGCCAAGCCCGACACCTAAAAAACAAACCCACAATATAATCCTTCCTCCATCAAACTTCACACTTGGTAAAATGCAGTCAGACAAGTACCGTTCTCCTAGCAACCGCAAAACCCAGACACGTCCATCGGATTGCCAGACAGAGAAGCCTGATTCATCACTTCAGAGAACACGTCTCCACCCCTCTAGAGTCCAGTGACGGCATGCTTTACACCACTGCATCCGATGATTTGCATTGCACTTGGTGATTTAAGGCTTGAATGCAGCTGCTTAGCCATGGAAACTCATTCCATGAAGCTGTCTACACACTGATGTGCTAATCTGAAGGCCACATGAAGTTTGGAGGTCTTTAGCTATTGACTCTGCAGACAGTTGGCGGCTTCTGCACAGTCTGTGCTTCAGCATGCGTTGACCCCACTTACGTGGCCGAGTTGCTGTCGTTCCCAGTTGCTTCCACTTTGTTATAATACCACTAACAGTTGACAAGGAAATTTCACAGATGGACTTATTGCACAGGTTGCAACCTATGACGGTACCAACCTTGAATTCACGGAGCTCCTGAGAGTGACCCATTCTTTCACAAATGTTTCCAGAAGCAGTCTGCATGCCTAGGTGCTTGATTTTGTACACCTGTGGCCATGGAGGTGATTGGAACACCTGAATCCAATGATTTGGAGAGGTGTCCCAATACTTTTGGCAATATAGTGTATATTATTATTATTATACAGGATTTATATATGTGTTAATAAAAAAAATGTTGTCATTCAAAAATTTGTGGCAAAAAATAAAATGTTCCATGGACTCAACATGCCTCTCAGCAAACTCCTTGGGGTGTCTATTTTCAAAAAAAGGGTAATTTTTTTTTTTGGGGGGGGGTTGTACTGCCCTGGCATTTTAGCACCAATAAATGTGATAGGTAGTCAGAAAGTAAAAGCTGTGTAAATTCCAATATATAACATACCGTATTTTTCCGCTCCATAAGACGCACTTTTTTCCCCCCAAAAAAGGGGGGGAAATGTCAGTGCGTCTTATGGAGCGAATATGGAGCGGCCGGTCCGGTATTTCCACCGCCGCCGTGTCAGAATACCGGGCCGGCCGCTCAGCTCTGCAGCGGGACCTTATGGAGATGACTGCTGACCTTTGGGGAGGTGGGAAGCGGGTACCTGAATTTGACAGGTACCCGCTTTTACTTCTGCGGAGTTGTTCATTGACCTTACCTGTTCCTCTATCCAGCGGCGCGCTGTCTTCCCGGCTTCTGTAGTGTGGGCGCTGGACTTGACAGCCGGGTGCCAAGTGCGCATGCACAAGAAGCGGTGCTTTTTGTGAATGGTAAGGCGGTACCTGGGACATATGACAGATCCCAGAAGCCGCCGAACCAATCACAAAGCGCAAGTGCTTCTCGCTCATGCGCACTGGGCATGCCGAGCGCCAACACTACAGAAGCCAGGAAGACAGCGCGCGGCTGGTTAGAGGAACAGGTAAGATCAAAGAACAACTCCGCGGAAGTAAGAGCGGGTACCTGTCAAATTCAGGTACCCGCTCCCCCCCCCTCCCCAAAGGTCAGCAGTCATCTCCTGTACTGTCCGCAGTCTCTGGTCATCCCTGTACTGTCCGCAGTCTCTGGTCATCTCCTGTACTGTGTCCGCAGTCTCTGGTCATCCCTGTACTGTCCGCAGTCTCTGGTCATCCCTATACTGTCCCTGCAGTCTTTGGTCATCCCTGTACTGTCCGCAGTCTCTTGTCATCTCCTGTACTGTCCGCAGTCTCTGCTCATCCCTGTGCTGTCCGCAGTCTCTGCTCATCCCTGTGCTGTCCGCAGTCTCTGGTCATCCCTGTGCTGTCCGCAGTCTCTGGTCATCCCTGTACTGTCCGCAGTCTCTGGTTATCCCTGTGCTGTCCACAGTCTCTGGTCATCTCCTGTACTATGTCTGCAGTCCATTAGTTCAGAATTTTTTTTCCTGTTTTCTGCCTCTAAAACCTAGGTGCGTCTTATGGTCAGGTGTGTCTTATGGAGCGAAAAATACGGTAGTTTGTAGACGCTATAACTTTCACATAAAACAATTAATATACATGTATTTGGATTTTTTTTACCAAAGGCACATAGCAGAATACATTTTGGCCTAAAAGTATGACTAACTTTAACTATATATTTTTTATAACCAAAAGCAAAAAATATCGTTTTTTTTTTTCAAAATGTTCAGTCTTTTTTTCGTTTATATCACAAAAAATAAAAAACCCATTGGTGATCAAATGCCACCAAAAGAAATATCTATTTGTGTAAAAAAGGGACATAAATGTTGTTTAGGTACAGGATTGCATGACCACACAATTACCAGTTGAAATAGCACAGTGCCGAATAGCAAAAAATGGCCTGGTCATTAATGGGGTAAATCTTCCGGAGGGCTGGTGGTCAATAAAGGTCACCCAGCCCTCCTACAGGAAACAAAAGGCATAAAACTAGGTCAATTAGTTAGTGGCTGTTTTGTGCTGTTTAACCACTTGCCTACTGGGCACTTTCACCCCCTTCCTGACCAGGCCAATTTTCATCTTTCAGTGCTGTTGCACTTTGAATGACAATTGTGTGGTCATGCAACACTGTACCCGTATGAAGTTTTTATAATTTTTTTCATACAAATAGAGCTTTCTTTCGGTGGTATTTAATCACCACTGGGTGTTTTATTTTTTGCTAAACATGAGAAAAAATACTGAACATTATGAAAAAAAAAAGGTTTTCTTAGTTTCTATTATAAAATTTTGCAAACAGGTAATTTTTCTCCTTCACTAATGTGCGTTGATGAGGCTGCACTGATGGGCACTCATAGGCTGCACTGATAGGCAGCACTGATGGGCACTGATGAGGCAGCACTGATGCGCACTGATGGGGTACACTGGTGGGCATTGATGAGGCGACAATGATGGGCACTGATAGGCATTATTAGGCAGCACTGAAGGGCACTCATAGGTGGCACTGACTGGCGACACTGATAGCTGGCGCTGATGGGCACAGGTTGGCAGCACTGATGGGCACAGAGTGGCATCACTGGTGGGCACAGATTGGCATTTCCACTGATGGGCACTTTTGGGGCTGCTCTGATAATCAGGGCACTGATAATCAGTGCCCTGATTATCAGTGTAGATGTCTTCTTTCACACTTGCCGATTATTGGCAGTACTTTCCTCATGCTGTGACAACGTGAGGAAAGTACTGCCGATAAACGGCAAGTGTGTTTACATGGTGATCAGCTGTGATTGGACACAGCTGGTCACGTGGTAAAGGCCGCTGTGATTGGTCCTTTACAATGTCATGTGTTCAGCTGTGTCCAAAGGACAAAGCGATCACTGACAGCGCCGGGTGCACACCGTCATTCAGCTATAGCCCAGTTGTCAAGCGGTTGAAACTCAGTTCTACCACTTTTTGTTTTTCTTAAGCTAAACTATTTTTTTATGCACTTCTCATGGACATGTGAAGCTGCTGTTTAATGAAGGCTGAGAAAAAGTCAGACCCTTACGTGGATATCTTTATGTTTTGGTTTGTTTGTACTTCAGTTGGCATTTTTCATACAGCCTTTTTGATCTATGATTCGCACAATGATTTGTAGAATTAAAATGTTTGACACATTTTACTATTGTAATTCTTGAGATTTAGTATTCCTTTTTGGCTGTAGCTACAATTATGCTGGCCTCAAATCAATCCATATTACCCAGTCTGCTACCTGTGTAATGTGAGGATGCTTCAACACTGTTAATGGAATTTATAAAATTAAGTCTCATGCTATTAATGTACAACTTGAAGAGGAACTTGAAGAGAAAAGCTATTAATCCAGTACTGAGCAAATGTAAATGTGAAATAAGACAAGAAGCACATCTTATCACAATCTTCATTACAAGAATTGTGCTGATAGCACCCAGTATTGAGAGGGAGGCTATGGTCACACATTTCCCAACCAATCAATAAAGTCTAAAAAAGAAAAAAAAAGTGAAATTTTGTTAAGTTCAGATGTCTGAGCATGGTTACAATGTACCACAAAGAAAAGGTCTAAAAATAACTGATTATAGTACGTAATATTATTATACATACAGTTAGAATTACGTAAGTGAAGAAGTGAATGTCAAAAGTTGCAAATTTTACATGGTGGAAAACTATAGTATATACTTCAAAACCTCTTTAGAGGTGAAGTACAGCCAAAGCTCTTTTGGCTGTACTTTTGTGGACCACAGGAGTGCAGTTCGTTCTGCACTCCTGTGACCCCTTTTCAGCTGACAGCTAGTTGAAGCCCACTGTCGGGTGATCTCACTCAGCCAGTCAAGGCTGGGGAAAGATCCCGACTTTAAAATCAGAATCCACCCCAGAGTCTGGAGCGGCACCTGGCTCAGCCTCTCAGTGATCCACTGAGAACCTGAACCACCTGATCCCTCCCCTACACAGCCCAGCGCTCCAGTGAGCGCAGGTCGAGGGTGCAGAGCAGACAGCGGTGACTGACATTCACCGATCTTTGCTCACAACGGCTGTGAGAACTCAGCGGTCACCCTTAGAGCTGGCGGGTGACAAATGCAGCATTGGACCAATGCTGCATCCACCTATTAAAGTATGATTTTTTTTTTTTTAAAAAAAGCAATCCTATACTTCTCTTTTAAATAAATAATTGTTAAAATTGAAAAAACTGAGAGACAGTTGGCACTAACCATCCAGCCCAGTTTCATGTCTTTTTACTGTTGTAGAGAGACTGGGTGATGTCATCGTCTGGAAAAATCAATTGCTATTATCTTAAAAATAAAGGGCAGCACAAATTAAAATTTTTACGGCACAAACGTAGCAGTAAAGAAACACACTGGAGTTTTACACAGGTAGCAGAAAGGGTAATATGGACTAGCACAAACATAGCACTGACAAACGGTATTTTTGTTATTAAGATTTATTAACATAGGGTGCAAAGTGGGTGGGGTTTGATCAGATAAAAACAAGCTATTATAACTAAAAATTCATAACAGCACAAACAAAACTTTTAGCAGTACAAACGTGGCACTAACCAACCAGCCCAGTTTTGTGTCTTTTGGTTGTTGTAGGGAAGTCTGAGTGACCTTTGGTGACCCTTAATAAATAGTTAACACAAAAATGATAAAAGATAGAACAGAGATCCTGCCTAGACCTGGTCCCCAGGGTGCAGAACAAGATCGCCTCTCCTCCTCTTATCGAAGGCCTTTTTACTATCTTCTTTGGCCCTTGCGATAGCCTCTTGTAGAACCTTGTTATTTGCTGAGAAGAACTGTAACATATCCTGTGTAGCTGGCACTGGACTCTCTGGAATCGTGTCGGGTAGAAATGTGGGATGGAATCCGTAGTTGGCGAAGAACGGAGATTGTTGAGTAGCAGAGTGACCGCATTGTTGTATGTGAACTCGGCCAGTGGCAAGAGAGTCAGCCAATCATCCTGGAGGAAGGAGGTGTAGCACCTGAGATACTGTTCCAGAGTCTGGTTTGTGCGTTCCGTCTGCCCGTTGGGTCTGTGGATGATATACCGAAGATAACGACAGCTTGATTCCCAGGGTCTTGCCCAGTGCTCTGCAGAATTTAGAGGTGAACTGAACCCCTCTATCTGAGACGATGTCCTTTGGAACCCCATGAAGTCTCACCACTTCCCTCACGAAGACTTGTGCTGTCTCTGCAGCTGATGGCATGTTTTTCAGAGGCAGGAAATGGGCCATCTTGAACAGGCGGTCCACCACCACGAAAATGGCGGTATGATCTTGGGATGGTGGGAGCTCCACGATGAAGTTGATGGAAATCATCTCCCATGGCCTGTATTGGTAAGGGTTGTAGCAGACCCCAGGCCTTGCTCCTGGTGGGCTTGTTTCTCTGGCAGATCGCACAGGTTTTCACATACGCTTCACAATCTTTAGTCATGCTGGGCCACCAGAATACACGTTGTAGTAGTTCCAAGGTCTTCCATACCCTGAAATGGCCAGCCAGAGGATGATCATGGCAGTGGCCCAAGACTGCGGTATGGGTTTCTTCGGGCACCATGATCCGTCCCTCCTTCCACAAAAGTCCTTCCTTATTTTGCCTGTAGTTGGGACCGTAGCTCGGTCTGTAGAGCGAGGAAATTCCCAGTAGACAGGATGGTGTCCGGTTTGTGGGTTTCTTCAGGGTCTTCAAACATACGCGAGAGTGCGTCGGGTTTTGTGTTCTTTGATCCGGGCCTGTATGTGATGTGGAACCTCAAGAAAAACAGTGCCCACCTAGCCTGACGTGGCCTCAAGCGCTTTGCCGTCCTCAGGTACTCCAGATTCTTGTGGTCAGTGAAGATCAGGATTGGGTGTGTGGCTCCCTCCAGTAGGTACCTCCACTCCTCTAATGCTACCTTTATGGCCAGAAGTTCCCGGTCCCCAATATCATAATTCCTCTCCGCAGATGAGAGTTTTCTGGAGAAGAAGGCCACAGGGTGCATCAGTTCCTTGACTCCCTTCCTCTGGGACAGCACAGCCCCTACTGCGTTCTCATATGCGTCTACCTCCAGAATGTAGGGTAACGAGGAATCCGGGTGGCTCAGTATTAGGGCCTCGGTGAACAGTCTCTTCAAGGACTCGAAGGCCATCTGTGCCTCAGGTGTCCACCCCTTGTCTGGTGAGCTGGGTGATGGGGGACACGAGGCCTGAAAAGTTTTTGATAAATTTCCTATAAAAATTGGTGTAGCCAATGAATCGCTGCACACCCTTCTTGTCGACTGGCACCGGCCATTCCAGAATAGCAGAGATCTTTTGGGGGTCCATGGCTACTCCAGTGGTGGAAATGATTAGTCCCAGGAAGGAAATGCTGCGTTGCTTAAAACTGCACTTCTCTGCCTTTGCATACAGCCCATGTTGCCGGAGCCGTCCCAGCACACTTCTAACATGACCTCTATGCTCTTCCAGGGACGCAGAGAAAATCAGGATGTCATCTAAATAGATGACCACAAAAACTAAATACTCGAAATGCCCAAACCTAGTACGGAAGGCTGTCTTCCACTCATCTCCCTCCCGAATGCGGACCAAATTGTAAGCCCCCCCTTAGATCCAATTTTGTAAAAATGGATGCTGTCCTGAGCCTCTGAAATAATTCTGGCACCAAGGGAAGCGGGTAACGGTTCTTTACCGTGATCTTATTTAGTTCCCTGTAGTCCACACAGGGCCTTAGGGACTTATCCTTCTTCTCAACTAAGAAAATTCCTGCCGCGGCCGGAGACGTGGAAGAGCAGATGAACCCCTTCTGGAGATTCTCATCTATATACTCTTTAAGTACCCCTAACTCTCTCTCCGATAGGGGAAAAATTCGCCCGAAGGGCACCTCAGATTCTGGAAGCAGGTCAATGGGGCAGTCATAGGTCTTATGTGGGGGAAGGTTGTCCGCTCCTTGTTTGCTGAACACGTCGAGATAGCTGTGGTAGGCCGGGGGAATGAGTTGCGTCAGTTCTGCGTCAGTGTCTAAGCGTAACAGAGAGCGTGGAGGTAAAGGCGACTGGGGACAGCAATGCTCCTGACAGTATGGGGAGCTGAACTGAAGGGTACCGGTTTTCCAATTAATCTGGGGGTCGTGTGCCCGTAGCCAAGGAAGCCAAGGAAGCCCCAGAATAATTGGAAACAGAGGGGATGCGATGGCATCCAAACGAAGGAACTCTTGATGGTGACCAGCCACCGTGGCACAGAGAGGTGGGGTCTCCCGGTCTACCACTCCTGACTTGATTCGGAACCCATCGGCCAAAAAGATGTTCAATTCACATTCCTTGGTTTGTAGGGGGATTTGATACTGTGCTGCAAAACCTAGATCTACAAAGCAGCTACAGGCCCCGGAATCAACGATTGTCGTCGCTGACACGGTCCTTCCGGGAAGCTGGAAAGAAATAGGTACTGCTAAGTAATTAGAACTATTAACGGCAGTGAAAGATGTGGCAGAAAACACAGATGCGCACTTACCCAGTTTCGCTGGGCAGGAACGTACCACGTGGCCCGCTTCCCCACAGTACAGACACATATTGTTGAGCCGGCGTCTCTGGCGTTCCTTGAACGTTAATGAGGGACGAGTTAACCCCACTTGCATGGGTTCAGGTGCCTCTGCGGTCTCCGGGTAACGATTTCCAGTAGGCAGAGCGGCCTGCACTGGAACACGGGGTAACACCCACATAGGCCTCTGACCCTGGCCGGACCTTTCCATCCTGCGTTCCCGCAACCGTTGGTCAATCTGGATGGCCAGAGCGATGAGGTTTTCCAATGTGGCTGGTATGCCCACCCTGGCTAAATCGTCCTTCAATTGCTCGGACAAACCTATGCGGAACTGGTGGCGCAGGGCCGCATCATTCCACTGCGTATCCCCCATCCAACGCCTGAACTCTGCCGCATATTCTTCGGCTGCCCTACGACCCTGTCGGAGTGTTTTAGGGCCGATTCGGCCGAAGCTGTCCGTTGTGGGTCGTCATAAAGAAGCGCCATCGCTTCACAGAAGGTCAATACCGACTCCAACTGTGTGGTTGACGGGTCTCCAGTAAATGGTAGGCCCAGGCCTGGGGTTCGTCCTGCAGCAGCGAAATGACAAATCCCACCTTCACAGTTTCCGTGGAAAATGTCCGTGGCTGCAGACTGAAATAAAGCTGTTAGGCATTGCAGAAGGCCCTGAATTCAGTGCGGTCCCCATTGAACCGTTCCGGTGTCAGCACACAAGGTTCCAGTACAGGCACAGAGGCCGCGGCTCCGGCAGGCGTTTTTCAGGGGACTTCCGGCCAACGATGAGGGACCCGAGTCTTGGGATGCAGGGGCGGGCGTAGTCAACGTCTGAATCCGTCCTTCCAAATGGGTATAACCCTCCTGCAGCGTCTTTAGTGCCGCCAGGTGCTGGCATATATCCCCCAATGGGGATGGTCCTCTTCCAGGCTCCAACATCTGGCCGTTTGGTACTGTCAAGCACCGCCTGGTGGCGTCTCTAGCAGCCCACAGCACAGGGTTCCTCAAGGCGCGGGGTCTAAGTCCCAATCTGCTTGTTCACCAGGGCCCCTGATGGTGGGGATGGACTTGGAGCAGACTGAGACCAGGTCGCGACCCCTGAGTCTGTCCGGCAATGGTAGAGAGCGCCGTCGGGTGTGCGGGAAATGGAGCCTGACGTGAAGAGGCTGGCAAGCCTGGTAACAGGGACAGATCCGTGCGGGATGGATGGATCGTCAGAGAGCAGCTGGCAGGTTTTAGCCCCGAGCAGTACGAACTGGAACAGGTCAACCTGTGGGCTAATGAGGGGAATGTTTGGAGGGTGATCAAGTGTGGTAAGATCTCACATCGATATTATAGTTTGACTCTGGGAGAAACAGAGCAACTATCTCTGGACATAGCGATACAGAGCAGACCTACTAATAGTACACATTACTGACATACTTGGTCCCACTCCCCAAATGGATTGATGCAAAGGTTGAGCCATTGTGTCCTTCTATATTGCACTTGGTGCAACTCCCCCAGATGGACTGACACAAGGGTTGAGCCACTGTGTTCTTCTACAGTGCAATTGAAATGTCTCTAGTTACACTGTCCAGTGTATACACCCTCCTCCCCCCTATTTGGCAATTCTACTACCTATATAAGCTGGCTGCCTCACGTCAGTGGGCTCGGTGATATTCAGCCATTTATTGGACCACAATCCAGCTTTGCTACCAAGCTATTTACAGTTAATGGTTAATTTTTGACCTGGATGCCAACAGTTTTTGAGTGTTTACCAAGAGACTGCCTTCTCTCCCATAGTAACTTGGCCCTCCTGCTGCCATACTAATCAGCAAATATTTTTGAAGTGGGACCTCCCATTTTTTGCTTTACAACGATATTGTGGTATTACCTTATAGTTGGAGGCCTCCACTCTTTGTTTTTACTTCTAGTAGGTTGAGTGGCTGCCAAATGGGCCCCGGGGTATATATATATATCTTGCAGTACCAGCTTATATGATTATTGTTAGCGACAGGCAGCCATTTGTCCGCGTCGGGGGCTCTGCAACATACATAACATAACTGACGTCCAGACATCTATTTAGTGACATTGTTCTTAAGTTATTGTTATGTCATGTACACTATGGGTATTGAGCACTGTGCGTCAAATTTAATGTGGAACTGTATTTTTATCTTTTGATGATACCTAAAATCTACTTGGTAATTTAATATACTTTTGGACTTAAGCCTTGTTTGCTGTCTCAGTAACCACTTGTCTCATACAGAGAGCTTTACCCCCTGGTCGGGACTTTTTTTGTTCTTTTTGTTATAAGCACTGGTTTGTGCCACTTTACTCTCTGTTCTATCTCCTTTTGTTTTTCTGTTATTATTGGTTTAATAAAGGTCACCAAAGCTCACCCAGCCTCCCACAAGAGACAAAAGACATGAAACTGGACTAGTTGGTGCCACCTTTGTGCTATTTAGATCTCAGCACTACTGCTTTTTATTTTTCAGTTATTAAAAGGTTACTGAGCCCCCCTATAGCATCCAAAAAACATGAAACTGGGCAGGTTGGTTAGTGCTGTTTTTGTGACAGTTTGTGCTGTAAAATTATTATTTGTGCTGCTTTTAATTTTTAAGTGTAACAGTTTGTTTTTATGTGATCAAACCCCACCCACTTTGCACCCCAAGTTATTAAATACTATAACAAATACGCCATTCATTGGTGCTAATTTGTGTTAATTTTTATGCCACAAAACAGCACAAACATAGCACTAAGAAATGGTATATTTACTTTTAAGATTTAATAACATGGGGTGCAAAGTGGGTGGGGTTTGATCAAATAAAAACAAGCTGTTATAACTAAAAAAACCATAACTGAACAAATAAACATTTTACCAGCACAACTGCGGCACTAACCAGCCACCTGGTTTTGTGTCTTTTGGCTGTTGTAGGGGGGCTGGGTGATGTCATTGTCTGGAAAAAACAATTGCTATTATCCTAAAAATAAAAGCAGCACGCTTTTTAATTTTTATGGCATGTTGTAGGGAGGCTGAGTGACCTTTGGTGACCCTTAATAACGCAAAATTGATAAAAGATAGAATGGAGATTTAAACGACAGAAACCAGCACAAACATGTCACTAACCAACCAGCCCAGTTTCATGTCTGTTGGTTGTTGTAGGGGGGCTGTGCAAATGAAATTTTTTAGGGCACAAAACAGCACAAACGTAGCACTAAAGAAACACGCTGGATTTTTTATTTAGAATATATATATATATATATATAAAATTAGAATCTATGTTGATGTTTCTGTGCATAGTAACAGTTACAAGTGTTGAAGTATAATGTTAAATATATATAAATGTTAGCCTGTATATCAATTGAGCTTTCACAAAAACAGGTTTACACTTTTGAACGACAATTCCAGGCTTGCCAACAACGGCATTTACTATAGCACTTCCCAAGAGACATCAGAGTCAAGATACTTTTAGGTTTCCTAGTCTGGGCATTCTCAGTCATGTCACTACTGAGATGTTTAACCATTTGCCGCCCGCCCTATGGCCGAATGGCGGCCGGCAAATGTCATCAGTGTTCCGGGTGGACACCATATGGCGTCCTCCCGCACATGCGCAGATTGTGTCACCGGCCGTGTACCTCGGACACGGCCGATGACAGATCTGAGTATCGGCCCCCGATGCCAGAAGCATGTGACCTGCTGTGACCAATCACAGCAGGTCACATGACAGTTGTATACAATGAATGGCTTCATTCATGCCATCCATTGTATACTAGTGTCTAGCTGTGAATGGTCACAGCTAATCACATGCATATGTCATGTGATTAGCTGTGGCCAAATCACAGCTAAGCACAAAAAAAAAAACCCTGAGTGAATCGATGTCATTCAGGTAAATGCTTGCTTATAGCAAAGTAATTCTTTGCTATAAGCAAATTGTGTAAAAAAAAAAAAAATACTGATCACTTCCGCATAGTACAATGTTACTATGGTAACATTGTACTACTTTGGTCATAGTGAAATATGAAAAAAAATCTTAAAAAAAAAAAATTAATAAAAAATAATAAAAAAAATAAAAAATATATATTTTTTTTTTTCATACTGTCACCAGTCAGTGTCCCTGATCACCGCCATGCCAGTTATATGATGACGCTGTACTGCACTGGTGACAGTATGTAAAAAAGAAATTGTGAAACTAATTTTTTAAATTTTTTCATTTTCCGAAAAATCATGACAAAAAAAACTTCAAAAAACTTGCCATGCCTCTTATGAAGTACGCCGGACTGTCCACTTTGCAAAAAGGGGTCATTTGGGGGATATCTGTACTGTTCTGACATTCTTGGACCTCAAGAAATTAGATTGGCTGTCAGTACTTCAGGATTGATCATCATTCAGATCTATACCATAGTTTGTGAACTCTATAACTTTCCTACAAACTAAAAAATACATCCGAATTTGGGTTATTTTCACCAAAGACATGTAGCAAAATACATCTTGGCCTAAATTTATAAAGAACAATTATTTATTTGCAAACTTTTATAACAGAAACAAAGAAAAACGTGTGTTTTTTTCAAAAATTTTGGTCTTTTTTTGGTGATTTAGCAAAAAATGAAAACCCCAGCGGTGATTAAATACCACCAAAAGAAAGCTCTAGTTGTGTGAAGAAAATGATAAAATTTTAGTTTGGGTACAATATTGTATGACCGCGCAATTGTCATTCAAAGTGTGAGAGCGCTGAAAACTGGCCTGGGCAGGAAGGTGTAAAATTGCCCGGTATTGAATTGGTTAAACTAGGTGAGGTCACTGCCTGTTTGGATTTTTTAAAAATATCATTTTATACAGACAAATTTAGAATTCTTTTAAAGCAGTTATTCTTTAAAATGTTCATCATTTGTATAAGAAGTAATAAATTGCTTGAGATCATGTTGTTAAAAAGATTTGTCTCTGCTGTGCACCTGATTCTAAGAGGTGAACTAATTTAGGCCTCTTGAACACGGTACTGATGTTTGAGCATTTACTATTTTTGGACGTCATTTCAGGCATTTGTTTTGCAAGTATTCACACGTATTTATGCATGTATTCACGTGTATTTGTGCCCATACAATATATTCTTAGGGAACATTCATTAATATCTATGTTCATATGCACATATTTGCATGCAAATGCAGGAATGCTCGTAAATATTACTGACCAGAAATGCAGATTTTAACTTTTTTTTTTTACTGAAAAAAAAAGTCATTACAAGTTTTTCAAATAGTGTGTGTTACTGAGATTTATTTATTTATTTTTTATTTATGTTAGTATTTCTTTGTCATATTACAATATATAGTATTTTGTCATTCATATCTTATTTGTTAATAAAATAACAGTTTTAATTTGTGCTGTGATTGGCTGGATGTTTTATTTTGTATCTGTTTTTTAGGGGTCTGTAGAGGTTGGAGTGACCCAGCCAGTTCGGGCAACCAGTGGCTTGGAAAGGTGAGCCTTTATTTGTCATGAATTGTGTAAAGTACTGTCTGGTCAAATAGCTGTATAGACAGTTTTCTTAACCCCTTGACGCCGACGTAACACAAATATGCGGCCTCACGGACCTGGGCTTTTTTCCGTGGGGCCGCATATTTGCGTACCTGTCTTTGTGTTGGGAGCGCGCCCCTCAGCACGCTCCCAGCACCGAGACCGCGGTGTCACTGAGAGCACCGGGTCCCGTTCTAACGATCGGGACCCGGGACTCCCGGTCCCGGGTCACATGATCGCTATGATAGCCTCTGATTGGCTATCACAGTGATCAGTCACTGTGCAGCCCGGCCCCCTTGTTTTTTTTCTCTCTCTCTCTATGAATGGAGAAGAGAGATACATTGTATCTCTCGAACTCCTGTCAGAGAGAAGAAATAAAAAGTTTGTAAAAAAAAAAAAAAAAAAAAAAGATAAATAAATAAATATTAAAAAAATAAAAGAAAAAAGAAAAAAAAATACCTAGATCAAGGTTTGATCTAGTTCAGTGCCAGGGTTAGTCTTTAGGTCAGGGTCACGGTCAAAGGTCAAGGTCAGGATTTAAAAAAAATTGGTATCAGTGTCAGTTAGTGTTAATGTCAGTGTCAGTTAGTGTTAGTGTGTTTTAGGTAAAAAAAAAAAAAAAAGACAAAAACAAAATGCGCACTATGGTTTCTGGGCTGTACTACGGGTACAAATAACAAATAACATACACATATATGGTATCGCTGCGAACGTCAAGAGCTGGAAAATTTATTTTGGGTTGCTCTTTGGTGGTAGGTTATGGTCATAACAAGAAACACATAGCTAAATAAAAAAAAAAGGATTTTTTTTACTATTTTTGGCCAGTTTTCCTTTGATAATAAAAAAAAAATCAGGAGATATCCATTACCATTTACCACCAAATGAAAGCCCAATTTGTCCTGAAAAAATCAAGGTATAATCCACCTGGATGTGCAAAGTAGTTGTGATGATATGTACGGTTTTGCTATCACATGTCAACGGTGCAGAATTGTGCTTAGGCCTTTAGATTTGTTTTACCCTTAGGCGTGAAGGGGTTAAGGTACTCAAAACACTAAACGGTTAATAAGTTAATACATTTGTTAACTTCCTTGCCATTGACGAGAAAAGTCTTAACTGGATTTTCAGGACGTCATCCCTGTAATTCAAGAGATTACAGACTCTGCTCTGCCAAGGAGGAAGTGTAAAAGCAGGGATTACATAATATCCTACCCTATCTTTGCAATAAAAGGAAAATACAGTTCCCATCAACCTCTGGGAATTGCATTGAATGTGGGTGGGTAAAATAGGCCTGTACATGTTGAATGCGTCTGAGAGTATCTATCTGCCCACCACTGCAAGTGGGGCTAAATTAACATTCCTGCTTCCTGGAAAAAGAACTACAGAAGGAATGTGCTAAGACCAGTGGCTGGGGGAATAAGAGGCATAGCAGCCACTAGTCTTACAAACAGGAAACCAAAGAGAATTAATGAATAGGCTCTTTCAGAGCAACTACTGAGTGAACCAAAAGATGGATGACGTATTCAGTGACGGTAGGAAATCACCAACAAGGACATGTGAAGAAGTTTTTGCCCGGAGTTCTGCTTTAACAAATTATCACTGCAAATTAAGTTTTTTTTACAAATAGTCCTCTATGAATTGCCCAAAATATGGGTTGTAAACAAATCCCTTGGACTATGGTTGTGTTTCATCTCCATTTCCAGTGGACAGTCTCCGTAGTGAGAAGTCCATTCCCATGAAATGATCGTCCATGAATTTGTCCCCAGGTGTGGTGGACAATGTAAAGTTTGCAATGCATAAGATCCAACCTGTCACACTGCTAAAGTGGCAACTCAAAAATGGTGCTGCTAGAATGCACGTTGAAAAATGCTGCCACACATGAGCGGACACCTCCAGCCCATGCCATTTTGGAATTAGATTGAAGCTTGCAGTGTGAGTTGGGGCCTGCACAGTGGAAACTTTACATTACCCAGCGGCTTATGGGGACAGTGCTGAAATCTGTGACTGTGAGTAACTACTGACCTGATCCTTGAACTGTTACTCCCGGCCTCTAAACAGCAGGAGGGACAGCAGAGCCCAGGACGCATGGTGGGTGGGGTTGCAAGTTGCGATTTAAACACACTCAGCACATGGCTGGACAAATCCCAGGTCACCATGACAACTAGAAAATGCATCCTGGTGCTTGAGTTAACATACTGCCTCCCATTGACTTCAATGCAAAATTGTTTCTCTTTGATTGCAATGAAAAATCGCATCCCATTGACTTCAATGCAAAATTGCATCCTATTGACTTCATTACAAAATTGTGTCCTGTTGACTTCAGTGCAAAATTGCATCCTATTTACTTCAATGCAAACACACCTCCTTTTGACTTCAATGCAAAAACGCCTCCCACTGACATCAGTGCAAAAACTCCTGTCAATAGCAATGTGAACACTTAACACATAGCAATGTTACAATGTCACTTAACACATAGCAATGTCAATAGCAATGTTACACTTAGTAACACATAATATCTAGCCTGTCTTGCAAATCTGTGAGTTTGAAAACCAACCAGAATTGCATATGTGTGAATCAGGAGGCTCCAATCACAGCAGAAACATTGTGATTGCAAAACGCTGGTTCATGTGCCATTATTTTCAATGGCACCTAAAACGCGGTGCGGTTTTGCAGTGATTGTTGCTAGGCAAATCGCATTGCTTAAAGCTTGTCGCCCAAAAATTGCCTTGCCTCCGGAGCTGACAACCCACACTATGCTAAATAAAACTGGCTCCTAAGTTTTTTAGCTGGTTCCTAGATTCAAAGCAAATTTGTCAAGCCCTGACTTAACACATTGGTTTTGATTTACTAAAGGCAGACTTTGCACTCTGCAAGTGCAGTTGCTCCAGAGCTTAGTAAATGAGGTAAAGCTTCGCTTTGCAAGGAATACCCAATCACATGTAAGGAAAATGAACAAAAATGCATTTTTGCTTGCACATGATTGGATGATTGAAGTCAGCAGAGCTTCTGCTCATTTTCTAAACTCTGGAGCAACTGCACCTGTAGAGTGCAACCGTTCTTTACAAAGTGCACACTCTATTGGCCTTTAGTAAACCAACCCCATTGTCTCTCTTTAACCCTTCCAAACATTATTTCATATGCTCTGCAAAAAACATCTCTGTTGCTGCTATGACCTCTGAACCTGTTGAAAATATATGTCCTTTCAGTTTCTTTTTAAGGCTAGGAAAATGATTAGGTAATAGTCTGATGGAGCATGCAGAACCCGAGTGCCGATAATGTGAGGACTGTTGTGTGGTCTCAGGATCATGGTGGTGCAACCATGTTTCATCAGCAGCCACTGATCGTTCCAAAAAAATAGCACTTGTTTCCTCAAAATATTGCAAAATTAACTTTTTTTTTTTTTAATTTAAATATTTATTAAATTTTTCATGTTAATACAAAAACCCAAAAAGGGAAAAAATTCTCATACAAATAGACATTTATAACATTTCTACCTTTCCCTTACTAAAAACTCTTTTCTTTCCCATCCCACTACCCCCCCTTTCCGCCCCTTATCCCCCCTCCTCCCCCTCTGCAGACTCTAGCCCATTCTAATCTCTTGAGGCTTATTAATTTTTTACTAACATCCTAGTTCATATTTTCCTATATTTTTCTTTCAATCCTGCTCTTTCCCACTTTTCCCATCTCCTAAAATAAACTCTCATCCTATCTTCCTGCATATGGTATGATCTTTCCATTCTACCTATCTGGTTTACTCTGTTAATCCAGTCTTCCTCCTTCGGTACCTCAGATTTCCGCCAAAACTTGGGTATCAACCCCTTCGCCGCATTCAAGAAGTACCATATACCTGAATCTTTATATTTATTTACAGATGTCTCCACATTGTGTAGGAGGCACGTCATTGGGTCTAACCCTATGTCAATTTCAGTTATATCTTCAATCAATTTGACTATTATCTTCCAAAAAGCCTGGATTTTCGGACATTCCCACCATATGTGAAACACCGTGCCTATCTCTCCACATCCTCTCCAACACAACTTTGAATTTTCCCCACTCATCTTGTGCTCTACACTCGGTGTAATGTGCCAACGTGTCACACACTTATAGTTAACCTCAACCTCTCTCATACTAACATTATCGTGTATCAATCTAAACATCTTTCTCTGTCTATCCTCATCAATCCCAACTCCCATATCCCTTTCCCATTTTGTTATAAAGATTAACTTTGTGTTTGTGTCTAATTCTGTGAGTATTCTATACACTTTTGAAATACCATGCTTCCCATCCCTTCGTGTCTCTAACAACCTTTCAAACATATTCCACTCCTGTTTTGATCTCAGGGGTTTCGGTAGATTTCCAATAAAACATTTCAATTGATGATATTTCCACTCATCTATTCTAATAAAAATATCTCCCTTATTCTCTATTAAATCTTTAAGTGATCTCAATTCCCCCTCCACCAAAACATCAGTTGGGTATCCTCCTTTCTAAACCATCTCCCTGATATCTTATTCTTTCCCGGAGGAAAGTACTCAGTATTTGTGAGAGGCATTAATATGGAATTAAAATCCCATTTCATGTTTTTGTGTAAATTATCCCATACCCTAAAGACATTTAAAGTGTAGATACTTGTGCTTTCTTTAATTCCCCTGAACTGTGGTGGAACCCATATCATCTGACTCAATCTAATGCCACTAAGATCATTTTCAATTGTTACCCAGCTTTTCCCCTTATGGTTAAATGTCCAGTCATATATTCTTGCTAAAACCACTGCTTTATAATATCTCTTGACATCTGGTAGACCCAATCCCCCTTTCTCTTTAGTCCTACTCAATGTTTCATATGCTATTCTAGGTTTTTTATTCTTCCATATGTATCTTGTTAGTATTTTTTTCATTATCTTGAAGAAGGCTTCTGGAATTTTAATTGGTACCATTTGAAATCTATACAGTATTTTAGGCATGATTACCATTTTGACTAGGTTTATACGTCCTATCCAGGATGGGTTTCCTCCTTCTAGTCTTTTTAACTCTTCTCTGATCTCATTTATCAAAGAGATATAGTTTAATTTATACAAATCTTTAGATGAGGCAGTGAGTTTTATTCCTAGGTATTTTATCTCTTTTTCTCTCCATATAAAGGGGAATTCTTTTTGTAGTTTTTCTTTTTCATTCTTTGATATATTAATATTCAAGATCTCTGTTTTCGTTGGATTAATTTTTAAATTTGATAGTTCACCGTACTCCTTCAGAATCTTCATTATATTTGGGAGAGTTATTCGGGGATTCCCCACATAGAACAATAAGTCGTCCGCAAAGGCCGCTACTCTATGTTCTATGGATTCTATCTGAATTCCCTTTACCGATCCACTATTTCTTATTATTGACAGCAGAGGTTCGAGTGACAATACAAGGGGACAGTGGACAGCCCTGTCTTGTACCATTAGACATTCCAATGGGTTCTGATCTCTCCCCATTTACCGTGATGATTGCAGTGGGCTCCCTATATAATTTACTTATCCACTCTCGCATTCTATCACCTATCCCCAGCACTTTTAAGTTGTCCATCATAAAACCCCAGTCCACTCTATCAAATGCCTTCTCTGCATCAATTGACAAGAGCACCACCGGGGCTTTCCCATTTCTACTTTTCTGAATAAGCATCAGGGTTCTCAAGCCGTTATCTCTACCTTCTCTCCCCGGTACAAAGCCCACCTGGTCTCCATGGATCCATTCAGGCATCAGATCTCTCAACCTGTTTGCTAACACCTTTGCATACAGTTTAGTGTCTGTGTTCAATAATGAGATAGGTCTATAGCTGGAGCACTGAGATGAATCTTTTCCCTCCTTGTGAATAAGTACTACATGGGCCTGTAGGGATTCTCTCCTCACTTCCATCCCACCTCCCAGGGCATTCATATATTTCTCCAGCTTGGGTAACAGTACTTCACTAAATTTCTTATAGTATTTAACTGTATAGCCATCCGGACCTGGGCTTTCCCCCCCCCCCTGTGCTTTTTAATGCTATTTTAATTTCTTCCTGGGAAATTTCTGCATCTAGGGTGTTCAACTGTGCTTCACTTAGTTTTGGTAATCCCGCGTTTTTTAAGTATGTCATCTTTTTTTCATTAATTCCCTCTTGAGCTTCTTTTAGAGGGCCTTGGGGACTAATATTGTATAACTTTTTGTAATACTCCGTAAACACTTTAATAATCTCTTTATTTGAGTGGACCAACTCCCCCTTTGAACTTTTTATCTTTTCTATATAGTTCCTATTTTTCTTTTTGTTCAGAGCTCTCATTAGATATCTTCCTGGTCTGTCTCCCCATCTATATCTCTCGTTCAAAACCCTGTTGTATACTCTTCTCTTCTCCTCATCCATCAACCTCTCTAGTTCATCTTTTTTATCCAATAACGTCTGTCTCGTATCTTTTGTTATTTTCTTCTTATGGATCTGCTCCAAGTCCAATATTTCTTTTAGAAGCCCACTGACCCTCTCTCTTCTTTTCTTTTTCTTCCTTGCTCCTGCCGCAATCAAGATTCCTCTTATGAATACCTTGTGGCTTTCCCAAACTGTAGCTATCGATACCTCCTCTGTTTCGTTCTCCTTAAAGTACACCTTAATCTCTTTCTCGATTTTCTGAACTAAATCCTCATCCAGAAGAAGAACCTCATTTAACCTCCACCCTAATCCTCCAGTCCACCTTCTTCCCCATCCCATTTTCATTACGACCGGAGCGTGATCCGAGAACGTCCTTGTCTCTGTCAATTTTAACCAGATGATCTATAAGTTGATGATCTATTAAGATGTAATCTAATCTCGAGTACATCTCATGTGCATTAGAGAAGAAGGTATAGTCTCTGTCTTTCATATGCATTATTCTCCAGGTGTCCACTAGTTGATATTCATGCATCACTTTTTTCAAAGATCTCAGAGACCTACTCCCCTCTCTTTGCACGGAAGAGGTATTGTCCTTTTGTGGGTCCATACAGAAATTTAGGTCTCCAGCTACTATCAAGCGCCCTTTTTTAAATTCCATTAATTTTTTCAACAAACCTTTCATATACATCTCCGGGTTTTTATTAGGGCAGTATATGTTGGCTAAAGTACACTCAATCCCCTGAAGTCTACCTTTTAAAAATAAAAACCTCCCCTCCGGGTCGGTTCTTCTATCCTCCAGCTCAAATCTCATATTCTTTGCCAAACCTATTGCAACCCCTTTTGCTCTTTTAATTGGGGAATCTGCATAGTACCATGTTGGGTAGTGTTTGGATTTCAATTTCACGTTTGCATCTATCTCAAAATGCGTCTCCTGTAAAAATACCACTGACGTAGCCCTATGATGTAACTCATTAAATAACCTAAATCTCTTCCCTGGACAACTCAGCCCGTTCACATTATAGGTTATAAACTGTATTTCTTCCATCATTCCCAATTAACCCCATCTCTCTTCCAGATTGCCTCTTCCTCTTTATCCCTTCTGTCATGCAGAGTATTAACCCAATACCTCCTGCCCTCCCTCCCTCCCACCCTACTCCTATCCGCTCCTCCCTCCCTCCCGTTCCCCCAACCCACCCCCTTGCCTCCCCCCCCCTCCCTCGCCTTTCCCTCCATCCCCCCTCCCACCCCCCTTTTTTTTTCCCTTAACCTCACCCCCACCCCACCCCCCTCCCCACCACTAGGCATCTAATATACCTACTAATCATTTGTGGTTCTAAGAACCACTGTTGATTATTTTTGGGGTTTGAACTCTGTCTATGGACAGCTCCTCCTCCTTCACCCTCCTCCCCAGCTCTTCCTGTCCGTTATCTCATTTCTTTCTTTACTTTTAACAATCCGCGGTTTCACCCCTAGGGAAAATCTCAGGAAAATCTCTATTTGGACAGTAATTAATTCTACTTTCTCCCTCTAACAGTCTGCCATTCTTTTTGTCTTGCTTCTCCTCCTTTATTTTCTTCTTCCCATCCAAAGATCTCCATCCTCTGCAACTCAAGTTTTTCACAAAAGTCTCTCATATCTTCTGGGAATCTCAGGTAGGCTGTTATCCCATTTTTCCACCCAATCAAACAAATTGGAGTTCCCCATCTATAGAGCACCTTCTTTTTTCTCATCTGCTCTGTCAGTGGTTTCAAAGTTCTTTTTCTCCACAAAGTTTCTGGTGCAAGGTCTGCAAAGATCTGAATATCCATTTCTCCATATTTAATCATTTTTTTTCCTTTAATCTTCCTCCAGATCTCTTCTCTGTCTCCATATCTATGTAATTGGACTATTACATCTCTTGGATTTTCCTTCCCGCCACTTTGAAACTTTCCTTTTCTCCAAACGCCATCTGTTTTAATCACCTCTGACGCAGCTCTATTCAATATGGAATTTAAAATTTTACATATTTCTTTTTGTAATATTTCCCCTTCTATAGTCTCTGGGATTCCTCTCAGCCTTAGGTTGTTCTTCCTGTCCCTATTTTCTTGTACTTCCAATTTATACAGCAGCTTTATTTGCGTTTTCTCCATATTTTTTACTTTTTCCTCCAATTGAGATATATTCTGGGCCTGATGTTTTACTTTTCCTTCCATTTCCTCCACTCTTGTCAGCACCTGCCCCAGATCCTTCCGTATAGTTGCCATTTCATTCTTTATTATCTTTTCTAAGGCCTCAAACATTTCTGCCATCTCTTTTTTATTTGGTGCTTGTAGGTCACTTTCCATTTCTCTCCCATCCACTATTTCTGATATCTGCTGGTTAGTGACATCCAAGCCCAATGATAATCTAGGGCTTTTTTCCAGACTGGTATCCCCTTCTCTTTTCCCGTTTATACTTTGTGGTCTTTCTGGGGTTATATTTCCCTGCGATGTATATTTTTTAATTGTTCCTGATTGGGATCCTTTAAGACCACTTCCTTTAATGCTCTTATTCTTCATGTCTTCTATAGGGTTCTTTTATTTTTCCATATGTTATTAAGTAATATACTTCTATAATAGGGTCCCCTTTTGCCTGTTAGGTTATCCTCTAGTTTTCCTGCTTTAATTACTAAATTAGTCTCTCTTTCCAGATACCCTGGGAATCCCCTCCTTTCTCTTCTCTTTTGTTTTCTATTTTGTTGTGTCACATGCAACAAGTAAATACGAAGGAAACAATAGCCCACAATTTTATGAGTTATTATTTTTTTTTCAGTTTTCAGCAGCTTCCACTCACCCAGCTCACCCCTCCTTCTCCTCGGTCTGGCTCCAGCTTACTGTCTGTAGTTCCACTTGGTTTGCTTGGGGATTCCACAGGGTCCTTTCCTTTTACTTTTCCCCCTCTTATTTTTTCTCCTCTTGGGGTATCTTTGGTTCCTGGATCAGCAGGTATCTGTTTTTTTTTTTCTTTTTTTTTTCCCCCCTTCGGTGCAGGCTCAGCAAGGGGGGTACTCGGAGAAGCCGCCTTGTCTCTCCCTGCCTCTTGTGAGACGCCAGCCGGCTTTCTCCTTTCCCAACACTCCTTTGCGGCTGGTCACATGGTCCCACCGTCCTCCTGTCACCTCGGCAACACGGCTTCCCGGCTCTCTCACTTGCCGCTGTCCGGGCTGCCGGGTAGACCTAGCCCGCATCAACAGCTCCTCTCTGTCTCCGCACCAGGGATCCACTCTGCCGTCGGTTACCCCGCTCTCCAGGTACCTTTTTGGCCGCTCATGCCTCTTTCCGTATGGGGTAGCTGGGGAGGGTCTGGACGGAGGAGTCCCGTCGGAGAGCTCCTATCGCATGCTCTCCGCCGCCATTGCAAAATTAACTTGGCTGTTTTCACTCTTTCAGGTTTTTGGTAAGCATTCAAACATTTTGGTACCCACTTGACTGAAATCTTGTGCACATCCAAATCATCATTATGAACCGCACATGTTCCTTTGATATTTGTAGAGTCTCTGCAATTATTGTGCTTGACATTCACTGATTTTCCAAAATCATGTCATGCACACAATCAACATTTTCAGGAGTTGACCCTAGGTTAGGCCTTCAAGACCTTGCAGCATCTTCAGTTGAAAATTCGCCACACTGAAAGTTTTCACACCATTTCTTCACTCTTGAGTGTGATGGGCACTGGTCACCCAATGTTTCCATCATATGCTTATGAATTTCCTACTGCAGAAAGAGGAACTTCATGATGCCTTGTAGTCCATTGCTTGTGAATTCTTCCTTCTTCTCTACCGTGGTTCATTCAATTACCTGCAACAGAAACCAGTCTTAGTACCATTCTGATTTGCATGCTATATGTCCATGAGAGTGATTCCAGCAGAGGAAAGAAGAAGTCTGTCCGGGGAGCTGTGTATATTATAGCCCAAGAAGGGGCAAAAGTAAATTGTGACTTTGATTTATAATTGGGGGAATATTATAAGGTGAGCATTCATGAAACATTGGTGGTCAGACATACACTTCTGAATGGACTTTTTATACTTCGGACTTTTTTGTATTAATCATTATATATGGTTGTGCTATATCACTATATATGATTATATGTATTTAGGAGTGTGGTGATATCACAGTACTTTGGTGGTCAGGTGCACACGTGGGGAGATGGGGGTCCTGCTGCTTAGTGGGGGGAGATGAGATTTTTGGTGCTTAGTGGGGGGAGATAGGGTCCTGCTGCTTGGGGGAGGAAAATTATGGGTCTTGGTGCTTAGTGGGGTGAGATGGGGGGTCCTTGTGCTTGATGGGGGGAGTTGGTGGATTTTGGTGATTTGGTGGGGAGAGATGTCTGTTGTTTAGTGGGGTAATATGGGGTTTTTGGTGCTTTGGTGCTTAGTGGAGGGGAGATGGGGGTCCTGCTGCTTGGTGGAGGAAAATGGAGGTATTGTTGCTTAATGCGGGGAGATGGGGGGGTCCTGGTTCTTAGTGGGGGGAGATGGGGGTTTTGGTGCTTAGTGGTGCGAGATGGGGGGGTCTGAACATGGTCCATAAACAGTCCAGGGTCAATACAGGCAGCAGGCTGACATCCAGGCAGCAGGCAGGAGTGTGGTCCATTAACAGTCCAAGGTCCAATGCAGGCTGCAGGCTGACATCTAGACAGCAGGCAGTAACATCGTATGTCAGCATGAACAGTACAGGGTCAGTACAGGCAGCAGGCTGACATCCAGGCAGCAGGCAGGAACATGGTCAATAAACAGTCCAGTGTCAGTACAGGCAGCATGCTGACATCCAGGCAGTAGGCAGGAACATGGTCCATAAAGAGTCCAAGGTCAATACAGGCAGCAGGCTGGCATCCAATCATCAGCCAAGAACATGGTCAATAAACAGTCCAGGGTCAGTACAACCAGTAGACAGAGACATGGTCAGCACATCCAAAGTATTGGTCCAGGCAGCAGGAGGTAAAATGGTCCATAAACAAACCAGGGTTGGCACAGGCAGCAGGCAGAGGTGTAGTTGATTAACCACTTGCCCTCCATAAGATTTACCCCCCTTAATGACCAGGCCCATTTTTTGCTATTCAGCACTGCAATATTTCAGCTGGTAATTGTGCGATTATGCAATGCTTTACCCAAACAAAATTTATGTTGTTTTTTTTCCTCACAAATAGAGCTATCTTTTGGTGTATTTGATCACCATTTTTTTTATTTTTGTGATATAAAGGAAAAAAGACTGAAAACGTTTGCAAAAAAGATAATGTTTTACTTTCGGTTGTAAAATATATGTAGTAAACTCAAAATTTGTCATAAATTTTGGCCAAAATTTATTCTGCTACATGTCTTTGGTAAAAAAAATTCCCAGTACATGTACACTGCTCAAAAAAATTAAAGGAACACTTTTTAATCAGAGTATAGCATCAAGTCAATTAAACTCCTGGGATATTGATCTGGTCAGTTAAGTAGCAGAGGGGGTTGTTAATCAGTTTCAACAACTTTGGTGTTATTGAAATTAACAACAGATGCACTAGATGGGCAACAATGAGACGACCCCCAAAACAGGAATGGTTTTACAGGTGGAGGCCACTGACCTTTTTTGCTCTACTCATCTTTTCTGACTGTTTTTCACTAGTTCTGCATTTGGCTAGGGTCAGTGGTTTGCTGTGTCTCCCAGCACAGTCTCAAGAGCATGGAGGAGATTCCAGGAGACAGGCAGTTACTCTAGGAGAGCTAGACAGGGCCATAGAAGGTCCTTAACCAATCAGCAGGACTGGTATCTGCTCCTTTGCGCAAGGAGGAACAGGATGAGCAATGCCAGAGCCCTACAAAATTACCTCAAGCAGGCCACTGGTGTGAATGTCTCTGACCAAACAATCAGAAACAGACTTCATGAGGGTGGCCTGAGGGCTCGACGTCCTCTAATGGGCCCTGTGCTCACTGCCCAGCATCATAGAGCTCGTTTGGCATTTGCCATTGAACACCAGAATTGGCAGGACCGTCGCTGGCATCCTGTGCTTTTCAGAGATGAGATCAGGTTCATCCTGAGTACATGTGACGGACGTGAAAGGGTCTGGAGAAGCTGAGGGAGAACGTTATGCTGTTTGTAACATCATTCAGCATGACCGTTTTGGTGGTGAGTCAGTGATGGGGGGAGGAATATCCATGGAGGGACACACAGCCCTCTACAGTCTAGACAATGGCACCCTGACTACCAATAGGTATCGGGATGAAATCCTGGGACCCATTTTCAGACCCTTCGCTGGTGCAGTGGGTCCTGGGTTCCTCCTGGTGCACGTCAATGTCCGGCATCATGTGGAGAGAGTATGCAGGCAGTTCCTGGACGATGAAGGAATTGATACCATTGAATGGCCCCCACGCTCCCCTGACCTAAATCCAATAGAACACCTCTGCGATATCATGTTTTGGTCCATCTGATGCAGCCAGGTTGCACCCTAGGCTGTCCAGTAGCTCAGTGATGCTTTGGTCCAGATCTGGGAGGAAATACCCCAGGACACCATCTGTTGTCTCATTAGAAGCATGCTCCAACATTGACAGGCATCCATACAAGCACATCGGGGTCATACAAACTACTGAGTTCCATTTTGAGTTGCTGTAATGAAATTTCGGCAAAATGGACTAGCCTGCTGCATCATTTTTTCACTTTGATGTTCAGAGTGTCTTTGAATTCAGTCCTCTGTAGGTTGATAACACAGGTCTGTGACTAAAAAGCTGTTTGATTATTTTCATCTAATTTCCATGTATTTTGGTGTGCTGAAAGCAAATAAAATATTGAAAAAACTTCTAGACGTCATGATTTGCCACAACATGCAAAATTGTCTTCAAATTTATCAAATTTTTTTAATTTTTGATATTTTTTTTTCATATTATGGGTTTTTAACCAAATTTAAAGTCCAAATTACTATTAATTAATTCACATAAGTGCATTTAAGATATAAAATGCCCAAAAAACCTAAAAGGGGTTGTCCGAGTTATGTAAAAAAAAATATAGCACTGTAAATCTGATGGTCAGCAATATATACATAAGCTAAGCAAGTTTTAGGGAAAAAAATTATATTTCCTCATTTCTCTAGTTCTCTTCTGGCCCTTTGTTGTTATTTGCAGGTAAACAATCTCTTCCCCTCCCCCCCTGCAAAGGGGGTGAATACAAGTGCTGCTCTGAGTGACATGTCTGACTACTGGGATACTCAGCAGCATGCTGTATGTGTAAGCCTCAGCCCCAAGTCTGTGCTTCTAATGGTAGAAGGGGTTAATCTTTCCTGAAGAATCCAGTGGGAGGGAGACACAGGGCAGATAGCAGCAGCTCCGGTCAGTGCAGGGGGGCATGGCCAGCACTGTGACATCTCGTGTACAGACACAGAGCTGCTCTCTCCTGCAGTCCACACTTGTGCACGAATCATCATCAGGTTCTTGGTTCTAGGCTCTTCACACTTTTGCATCGCAGTTTGTGTTAGCTCGTCATTCTTCAACCGTTATATGTCTCCACGAAAGTGTATTAATTCGCCAGACAGTTTCTGTTTCATCTGTGGTGAATATACAGTGTTGAAGCAACAGCAGAATATTACAGACTTTGTGAAAAAAGTATACTTTGCATACTTTGGACTAAAAATTGGAGATCAAGATAAAGTTTGGGCGCCTCATAAAGTGTGCAAACGGTGTGTTGAGGACCTCCGATACTGGTTCAAGGGTAAGAAAAAATCTTTCCGTTATGGGATTCCTATGGTATGGCGAGAGCAAAAGAACCATAGTGACGACTGTTACTTTTGTTCATGCGATGTGAAAGGGTTTAATTCCAAACGGAAGCATTCCATTTCATACCCCAATCTTCACTCAGCAATTCATCCCATCCCCCATAGCACAGATATACCAGTACCCAAGCCCCCTGCTACCTTGGAAGAGATACTTAGCTCCGATGAAGGTGAAGTCATACCTGAACGAGATGACGAATCAAGTTCTGACTTTGAAGATGATATAAGACCAAAATTGTTTTCTCAGGAGGAGATAAATGATTTGGTAAGAGACTTGAATCTTCCCAAAGATGCCGCTGAGTTACTCGGATCAAGGCTGAAAAGCAGGAATTTATTGTTGCCAGGAGTGTCATCTTAATGGTTCAGACATCGTGAAAAGGAGTTCGTTCCTTACTTCGCCCAGGAAGACAAGTTGGTTTATTGCATCGATGTCGAAGGTCTGATGGGTCAATTTAAAATCCAATATGAGTCAGGGCAATGGCGTCTTTTTATAGATTCTTCAAAAAGAAGTCTCAAAGCAGTTTTACTCCACAACGGTGGTTTTTACACTTCCATACCTGTAGGTCATTCCATGCACTTGAAGGAAACCTACGAGAACTTGGAATTGGTTCTTTGTAAACTTAAATATGAAGACCATGGTTGGCAAGTGTGTGTGGAATTGAAGGTCTTGTGCAGGCTGCTCGGGCAATAAGCTGGGTATACCAAATACCCTTGTTTTCTGTGTCTATGGGACAGTCGAGACTGACAAAATCACTGGACCAAGAAGAGTTGGCAGCCGAGGGTGCTAACAGTCGGTGAAAAAAATGTCCTCCGAGAAACTTTGGTACCTTCCCATAAAGATCTTCTACCACCTCTCCACATAAAATTGGGATTGATGAAGCAATTTGTAAAATCACTTCCAAGAGATGGAGAATGCTTCAAATACTTGGTCACCAAGTTTCCAGGCCTGTCGGAGGCAAAATTGAAGGAAGGTGTGTTCGTCGGACCAGACATTAGAAGGCTTATAGTTGATCAAGAGTTTGTCAACACCATGCTGGATCCTCAAAAAGAAGGGTGGATTGCATTTAAAGAAGTCGTACAGAAATTTTTAGGCAATAACAAAGATCCACACTACAAAAAGATTGTCGGACGAATGCTGAACGCATTTCAAGCTTTAGGTTGCCTAATGAGTTTGAAAGTGCATTTCCTCCAGTTCCACCTTGACTACTTTCCTGAAAATATGGGAGCTCTGAGTGAGGAACAAGGTGAACAATTCCACCAAGACATTAAAGAGATGGAAAGAAGATACCAAGGAAAATGGAGCATTACAATGACGGTAGACTACTGTTGGATGCTTCAGAGAGACATTCCAGATGCTACTCCTGGGCGAAGTATTGCATATCTGGTGGTCATGCCTGAGGCTGCTTTGTTTTTGGTCTCGTGTGTTTGGCATCCTTTTCACCTTGTTCCATCGCTCTATACGAAGGGATGCTCGGTATGCTTTGCTTCATTGTCCCATACCGGAGCTCTTGGCTCATCAGCAGAAGTTGGCTTCCTATTTGTTTTTGTCAGCCTCTAGAACAAGAGGAGCCTTACAGGGAAGAAGAATCGAGTTTAGTGTGTGTAGGTGAGCTCATTTCAGTTCAAAAAAGGATTTTCATGAAAATATTGTAATAAAACTTTAATTTTATAAATCTATTTCCATTTATTTTGAGGTATTGCCTTATTTAACATAGTTACCTAAATTGTCAGGAAACGTGATGTCCTATCCTAAATGGAGGTCATTTTCGGATTCAGCGCACCAAAAAACAGAAAGATTATGTGGAATAACCAAAACAGCTCTTGAAAAAATTTTTTTGCAGACCTGTGTAATTTTCATTTCTATCAAAAGATGGGGCATCCTTACGTTCCTAACACATTACCCAGTCCATATCCGTATAGATGTCCAGCATGATATTTTTCCCCATTGAGATCTGATGTGTTTTCAAAGTGTTCCTTTAATTTTTTTGAGCAGTATATGTAACAGCAATGAACATGGGCATATGATGAATCGGGTCTGTGGACCAATATGACCACAATTCATTCTTTTTTGTAATGTCCATTTTGAGGGTTAGGCCCAAAAAAGAGATGAATTTGGGTGGGCAGCGATGTATTCTTTTGCGTATAAACTGCTTTGGCCCACAATCAATTGGTTCAAATCTTCCTTGAAAAACAGCGGAGGGGCTAAACGCTAGTTCTGGCAGCGAACGGGGCCAATCCTGCTAACACTGCATTTTTGGGGACACTATACAAAGGAGGCACTAGTATAGTTCTGTTCGCGATCAATATATTGATCTGTACAAACACTATACTAGTAATGACAGTGATCAGTGGTATATAGTGTGAGTGTGATAGTGTACAAGCAACCTAACGCTAGCTGAGCCTGGCTGTGAGGGGAGATAACTGACCCTGACGTTATATGATGTCGCTAGTGGCAGTAATACAGTGATCGGTGAAAAATTATATATACTGACACTGTACTAATGGCACTGGCTGGGTGACAGGGTGATCCAAAGGTTAATAGGGGCGATCAAAGAGCTAAATGTGCTAATCTAACGTGTGCATGTAAAATATAGTGCTTTTACTTAATAGAAAGTGACGTAAGATGGTGGCAAGAAGTTGAAAAAAAAAATTCTCTCAATCATTTTTCTTTAACATTTTTTTTTTAAATACTTTCATCGGAGTAATGCATTGCACTACTCGGCGGGGGGGGGGGGGGGCGGGGGGTAATCAGTTCATGACAGTTCAATATAATGGTGATCTGTGTTTGGCTCCAGCTGGTCACATGGTACATGGTGCTGTGATAGGCCCCATGTGTCATGTGAGAGCTGTGGTCCAATCATAGCTCTCCAGGAACAGAAGCAAAGCTTTTGTGAATCAGATTGATTTCTAAAAGCTCTTATTGTCATTGTGAGCATGTGATCGCATAGCGATCACATGACCACCGGGTCTTAAATATTGGGATTCTCATTCTGCTGTGACCAGTGGACACAGCAGACTTGGGGGGTAGGGTTGCATGCCCGCTTGGGCTTGCAGCACCCCCCTGTGTTGACAAAAGACCAGCGACATACGGGTAGGTCCTGTAGCTACCGCCCATCTGCAGTACATTGCGAGCAGGCAGCCTGAAAGTGGTTAATAATGCAAACTAATAAGAGAAAGAACAGAGATTTAAATGGCACAAACCAGCATAAATGTAGCACTAACCAACCAGCCCAGTTTAATTTCTTTTGGCTGTTGTAGGGGGGATGGTTGATTTCATCATCTGGAAAAAACAATGGCTACTATCTTAAAAGCAAAAGCAGCACACATTTTTATGGCACAAAACAGCACAAACCTAGCGCTAATAAATGCTATATTTGTTTTTAAGATTTTATAACATGGGGTGCAAAGTAGGTGGCCCGAAAGTGGTTAAAATGCCAGAGTAAGTTCAGGCGAAAGGCAGAGGCATGGTCAAGTAACAGGCCAGGGACAGATGGTAGCAGGCAGTAACATCAGGCTTAGTGCCTTGGTCAGGTAAGACCTAGACACAAGGGCAGAGTCTTCTTCCCACCCTGGGAATGACAAATCCTGGAGAAAACCAAAAACTTAGTTTGCTCTACTTTAAAAAACTACACTGGAGTAGACCCCTGTGTTATCTTGAATCCCACTACTACAGTAGCAGGGCAAAAACATGGTTGATTAACAGGCTGAAGTCAGTTCAGGTGAAAGACAGAAATGTGGTTGACAAACAGGACAAGGTCAGTTTAGACAGCAGGCAGAGGCATGGTCATACAGGAAAATGGCAGGTAGTTGACACTGGAAAAATACCTTAACCACACTTTGAATGACAATTGCGCGGTCATACAACATTTTACCCAAACAAAAATTTTATCATTTTCTTCACACAACTAGAGCTTTCTTTTGGTGGTATTTAATCAACACTGGGGTTTTTATTTTTTGCTAAATTAACAAAAAAGACCAAAACTTTTGAAAAAAAAACATGTTTTTCTTTCTTTCTGTTATAAAAGTTTGCAAATAAATAATTGTTTTTCATAAATTTAGGCCAAGATGTATTCTCCTATGTCTTTGGTGAAAATAACCAAAATTAGGATGTATTTTTAGTTTGTAAGAAAGTTATAGAGTTCACAAACTATGGGATAGATCTGATTATTGATCAATCCTGAAGTACTGACAGCCAATCTAATTTCTTGAGGTCCAAGAATGTCAGAACAGTACAGATATCCCCCAAATGACCCCTTTTTGCAAAGTAGACAGTCCGACGTACTTCATAAGAGGCATGGCAACTTTTTTGAAGTTGTATTTTTTTTGTCATAATTTTTTTGAAAATGAAAAAATTAAAAAAATTATTTTCACTATTTTTTTTACATACTGTCACCAGTGCAGTACAGCGTCATCATATAACTGGCATGGCGGTGATCAGGGACACTGACTGGTGACAGTATGAAAATAATATATATAATTTAAAAAAAAAATGTAATTTTTTTTAAAATTATTTTTAATTTTTTGTTACTTTTTGTCTTTTTTTTTAAGAATTTTTTTCCATATTTCACTATGACCAAAGTAGTACAATGTGACCATAATAACATTGTACTACTTTGGGGAAGTGATCAGTTTTTTTTTTTACACAATTTGCTTATAGCAAAGAATTACTTTGCTATAAGCAGGCATTTGCCTGAATGACATACATTCATTCAGGGTTTTTTTTTTTTTTTTTTTTTTTTTTTTTTGTGCTTAGCTGTGATTTGGCCACGACTAATCACATGACACAGCTGGGCTGTGATTGGTCCAGCTTGTGCATGTGATCGCTGTGACCATTCACAGCTAGACACACTAGTATACAATGGATGGCATGAATGAAGCCATCCATTGTATACAACTGTCATGTGACCTGCTGTGATTGGTCACAGCAGGTCACATGGTACCGGCAACGGGGCCGGTACTCAGATCTGTCATCGGCCGTGTCCAAGGTACACGGCCGGTGAGAGATCACGCCGCTGCGTGGGTCTGCAGGCGCAGAAACTGCGCATGCCCGAAAGGACGCCATATGGCGTCCACCCGGAGCGGTGAGGGTTTTTGCCGGCCGCCATTCGGCCATAGGCCGGGCGGGAAGCGGTTAACCATACTTCACTAATAGAGTAGTGATGTATAGTAGATAGTGGAACTCCTATACAGAGGCCAGACCAGGGGGGACATTGAGGACAATAGTGTCATGTCTATTTCTGTTACTGGTGCATCAACAGCTTTTTTTAGGGGGTTTGCGACCTGTTTTGGCAGGAGGGGAGTCGAGGAAGTGTCTTTCATGTAGCCTGCTTACTGAATCACAGTGCATTTGTTCTTCCAGATGGAAAAGACTGGAACAATGTCCTCCTGGTAGGATAGGGGTTTTTGTAAGTACAATAGATGACAAAGGAATAGTACAGGCCTAACTGAAAGAGGTGTATGGATATGTGTCATGGAGTGCCCATGCCTTCCCCACCCCCCTTTGCCTGCTGTCCCTCTGCCTTATCCCTCCACCCCTCCCTCCCTCCTTGCAGACTCCTCAGTCCTGCTAGCTTACATGAAAGGGCTGTGCAGGACTTCAGAAAGGGAGGAAACGCCCCATGTGGTGTGATTAGCACCTCTCCAGCAAAGCAGCCTGAGACAAAGGCTGCGCTCCCCCCCCCCCGCGTGGCCGGAGTGGGGGGAGGCATGCCTCGTTGCCCCAGCAATGCGGTGCTGGGCCGGCCGTTGCCGAGGCAACCTGGCAGTGTCTCGCACGGCTTTAAGAGGCTGGTGCGAGAGCAGGCCGGTCTCTCTGTTCCTGTGCACGCTGCTGGAGTCGCCTACCTCCCTGGAAGCCGCTGGGAGGCCCGGGACTGGGCCTTCGCAGCCGTCCCCGCTGCACACTCTGTAGACCCCCAAAAGGTCATGACTGTAGCCCTCTGCAACTCCCCGGGGTTGGGAGTACCCGCTGCCCTCCACTGAATGTCCCAGGGTGGGAGCCCCTGCAGACATCCCCGCTGAGCGCTCTGCATGAGCCCCCCTCCGCAAAGGTCAGACCCCACAGCCATGACTCCTGTTGCTGTTCCTGGCCGCTGCGATGGGCCCCTGGAGAAGCAGGCCGCTGGGAGGGCCCCTGCCTGCTGATCAATGGGCCCCTGGAGAAGTGGGCCACTGGGAGGGCCCCTGCCTGCTAATCACTGCTGTCCCCTGAAAAGCTGGCTGCTGTGAGGGCCGCCGTCCGTTGCTGAGGGTCCCTGGGAAGCCGTCCCGTCTGCTGATCGTTGGGCCCCTGGGAAGCCGTCCTGTCTGCAGATCACTGGGCCCCTGGAAAGCCGGCCTGCCTGCTGACCGCTTTGTCCCTGGAAGCTGACTGCTGCTGAGTGCCCGCATGTCGCCTACCCCCCTCTGGGAGCTGCCTGCTGCTGAGCACCTGCAAGACGCCTATCGTAAGTGTCCCCAGAAACCATGAACTGTCCCTGCTGTGCGCACAGACCACCCTTGTCCTGCACTGTCCCTGTTGTGCACACCGACCCCCCGTGTCCTGAACTGTCCCTGTTGTGCGCAACGATCCCCCCGTGTCCTGAACTGTCCCTGTTGTGCGCACCGACCACCCATGTCCGGAACTGTTCCTGTTGTGCGCATCGACCCCCGTGTCCTGAACTGTCCCTGCTGTGCGCATCGACCATCCGTGTCGTGAACTGTTCCTGTTGTGCGCATTGACACCCGTGTCCTGAACTGTCCCTGTTGTGTGCACCGACCACCCGTGTCCTGAACTGTCCCTGTTGTGCGCACCGACCACCCGTGTCCTGAACTGACCCTGATGTGTGCACCGACCACCCTTGTCCTGAACTGTCCCTGCTGTGTGCACCGACCACCTGTGTCCTGAACTGTCCCTGTTGCGTGCACTGACCACCCGGGTCATGAACTGCCCTACTACACGCCTAGACTACCCTTACTTGAACCACCCCATGGCGCGCCCGGAGTATAGCTACCTGTGATGCCCCTGAGTGCTTGAGCCATTGCTACCTGTTGAGTCCCCGTGAGCCCGATGTCCCTGGAAAGCTGGGTGGGAGCTGTGCTAGGCCAGACTCCACAGCTAGAGTCCCGTTGAGTCCCCGTGAGCTCGATGTCCCTGGAAAGCTGGGTGGGAGCTGTGCTAGGCCAGACTCCACAGCTAGAGTCCCGTTGAGTCCCCGTGAGCCCGGTGTCCCTAGAAAGCTGGATGGGAGCCGTGCTAGGCCAGACTCCACAGCTGGAGTCCCGTTGAGTCCCCGTGAGCCCGATGTCCTTGGAAAGCTGGGTGGGGCTGTGCTAGGCCAGACTCCACAGCTAGAGTCCCGTTGAATCCCCCTGATCCCGATGTCCCTAGAAAGCTGGGTGGGAGCCATGCTAGGCCAGACTCCACAGCTGGAGTCCCGTTGAGTCCCCGTGAGCCCCGAGGTCCCTGGAAAGCTGGGTGGGAGCCGTGCTAGACCAGACTCCACAGCTAGAGTCCCGTTGAGTCCCCGTGAGCCTGCTTACTGTGGGTGTCCCTACAAGCCTCCTGTCGCAGAGTGCCATGAACTGTCCTGATTGAATGTCTTTCAGAGTTCAGTAAAGCTTTGTGTGTTCCCCATCTTCTTTGTGTGTTCTGTCCTGCCTATGCTTCCGTCACAATATGTTTTGTTCCAATGGATTGCTCTCCTGCTGGTCAAGTAGAGCTGTAACATTTGGTAGTTAAAATCTGCATCCCCCATTAACTGGTTGTAGTCGTGTGTGCACTTGGGTTTGGGACCACATCTTCCTTGAAATTCTACAGAGGTATCATCGTGGATGGAGGAAAGGACATACACATCTCCTTTATCTCCCTACTTTAGGGCTAAAATCCTCCCTTTTGAGTTTTGAGATGACCAATCTTAGTGGGAAGCCCTTGCGATTTGGTCGAGCTGTCCCACAGGCCACAGTTTGCTTGAGATAAAGATGGAGGATTAGTGGGAGGCTAGTGTACCCCTTTAGGAAGAGTGGGACTACAGAGTTCCACACAATTTACCATATAGGAAGGGCATCCAGGGGGCTCTAGCTGATTGTCCTTTTCCTCATAAACCCGAAAGTTATACATGTATCCTGTGACCCTGTTGCAAAGCTTGTATAACTTCATGCCATGTTTGGCCCATTTACTGGGCATGTACTGTTTAATGCCCAGCCTTCTAGTGAAATGAACGAGGGACTCAGCCACACAAATATTTTAGTTGAGAATATACATTTCGGAAAATCTACTGAAAAAAAATTGATGAGTGGTCTTATTTTGTACAGCTTGTTATAAGCACAATGACTTCTAGGAGGGCACAGGGAATTATCACTTGTGTAAAAACCTTGTGATCATCTCATAGTGTGTTCTGGGCATAATAGAAGAATAAACTGATGTATGGGGTGGGTGGACCAGTAGGCGTGGATTTAATTTTTCTTTTGTCAATCTCATTTTCAGTGTAAGTCCAAGAAAAACTTAAAATTTTCCCACAGTGACAGGTTTCCACTGAAATGGACAGGCACAAGATGAATTTGGAATTTTAGCAATGAATTGGTTGGCAAAAAGATTGAAAAAAATAATTTTTAGCATTGTTTTTTGTTACTATCAGAGGGCCTGGCTGCGCTGTAAATGGGAAGATTGTAGATTCTGTCAAATTAGAGGGCAGCAATATGGGCTTTAAAAGCAACTCTGGGATGCTAATATGGGCTCTAATTCTTTGCGGTGGATTGTGGGTGTACTGAGCTGCTGGTGCTCACCACTTCACCAGGATGTACAGCACTGCTGGTAGTTTCCTGCTCCTCCTCATATCACCTGATTCTCTTTGTTGGGATCCTCTAAACCTCGGAATCTGTTACTGACCCACTGCTGTCAGTAGGTTTATATTCAGAATCTGAGTCTGATAGTGAGAGTTCCCTGCTACTCTCATTTATTATGCTCAGAATCTGGAATGCCTCCTCGTGGGGGTAACATTTTTTAGACATGGCTTTCAGATGTTGATTCTGCACTGGTGACAGACATTGATGGTGTCCTGGTGACACTATGACAAATGTTGGTGCACCGGGAGGACACTAACAGATGTTGGTGTATTGGGACACTGAGACAGATGTTAATGATCCACTGGAACACAGACGTAGAAGTTGCACTGGGACACAATGGCAGATGTTGGTGCACTTATTTATTTATTTCAGGTACTTATATAGCGCCGTCAATTTACGCAGCACTTTTACATATATATTGTACATTCACATCTGTCCCTAACCCTCAAGGGGTGTACAATCTAAAGTCCCTAATGTACATTCATATACTAGGGCCAATTTAGACTTGGACACTGTAACAAATGTTGATGGGGCACTAACAGATGTTGTGCATTGGGACACTAAAAGATGTTGTTTTGCACAGGGGCACTGTAACAGATGTGAATGGGACAGTGTGACAGATGTTGATGTGAACTTTGGACAGATGTATGTACTATGTCTGACCAGAGTGTAAATCCAGTGAAAAATCAGTGGTAATTTACAGATTGGCTCTCCTTCTCTTCACTTGTGAAGGAGAGCCGATCAACTGGCATGCTTTATATATATTCTGGGATGGCTGTGATTGGGCACAGACATCACATGTGTACAAGGGCCAATCAGAAAGCCCTATACCAATCGGTGATGCTCTGTGTCCAAAGAAAAAAAAACTACTGTAACTGCTTAAAAAGTTCAGCTTCAATTTGTTAGTCAAGTCCATTCAAATCTGCTTGTCTACCACTACAGTTCCCCCAGACTGAGGATGCTGCTATTCAAAGGGTGTCTGCTTTACTGCTTCTGCCAGAATGCAGATGGAACAAAAAGAATCTGCTTCCATTAACCACCAGTAGCTTTTGTTAGAGTGCCTCACTATGATGCAGTGGCCAAGGCAGCACAGACACAGCATTGCTCACAGTATCTTTAGGATCTCAAATTAAAATGGCCACAGACAGCATATACAGTACATCTCAGTTTGTGTTTTAGGACATCAGCTCTGCCTTTAGAAACTACACAAAGATTTTTGCTTAGACTAGGGTTTTGTAAGTAGCTTGAAGCAGAGGGCAGAGTATTGTGACAAATAGCTTTCAGGCAGAAAGGAGAGCATTTATTTACCATAAAATAGGTTCAAGGGACATTACTTGTCTCTCAAGCCCATATGTGGTTTATAATTACAGTGCTATAAAAATCTAGCTGGTAAAAGAAAATGAGAAATAATAATTCCAGTAAACAGACAGTGAGGAAGATTCCTACACTTTCTGAGATTGTGTAGACAGGTCTGTGAGTGCACACCATCAGGGCTGGACAGTTAGCCAATACACCTGGAAAAACTTGGCACTCAAAGAATATGTAAATCCATTTCATATTTCTGATATGCACTGGGAAGATCAGTGTACTGCTGCTTCTCTTCCCCAAGCTCTTATTCAGCTGAGAACAGAGAGAAAGTGATCACTTATAAAAAATGGGAAAAAAGGTGTTTATAATGTTTTTATATGTATACACAAATGTTCTACCTTTCATTTGTATTTTAAATTGAATAGATTGTTTTACAAGGTAAGGGTATACAATCACTTTAAAACCAAGTTGGAGTCACAGAAATATATACAGCCTGTAGTCATATAAAGATTGTACAAAAAATCTCTATGTTCATGGTCACAAATCATACAATGTGGGTAAAAAGATAAAAGGTAAAGAGATAAAAAAATGTAAGACTTCATTGGATTTAAGTGGTTGTAAAGACTCAAGGTTTTTTACCTTCATGCATTCTATGCATGAAGGTAAAAAACCTTCTGTGTGCAGATGATCCCCATAATACCTATCTGAGCCCCCTTTTGATCCAGTGATGTGCACAAGAGCAGCTGCTCTTTAGGAACCCTTCCTCCTCATTGGCTAAGACAGCAGCAGGAACCATTGGCTCCCACTACTGTCAATCACGGCCAGGGAGCCAATGAGGAGAGAGTGGGGGGAGGGGGGCGAGCCGTGCAAGTGTGTGATTGGAGACACAGACCAGCGGCTCAGGAGTGAGCTTGCTTGGGTGCCCCCATAGCAAGCTGCTTGCTATGGGGGCACTTGACAGGAGGAAGGGGGCAGGAGCGCTGGTGGGAGACCCAAGAAGAGGAAGATGAGGTCTGCTCTGTGCAAAACCACTGCACAGAGCAGGTAAGTATGACATATTTGTTATTTAAACGTTATTTTTAGAAAAGTGCCTTCTCTTTGAGTCTTTTTAAACTAAAACAGCTCGTCATAGTGCCACATTATGCTCCTATAAGGGGAAGGAGGATTTACAGTACTTAAACTGGTGCACACAGAATTTGGTGCAGCTGTGCATAGTAACCAATCAGCTTCAAAGTTTTATTGCCAAAGCTTAACTGAACAAGCTGAAGATAGAAGCTGATTTATTACTATGCTCAGCTGCACCAGTTTTAGTAAATCTCCCCCTATATATATGGGTAGGTATATCAGTGTAGCCTGTATCAGGACAAGGTCTTCCAGCATCCAAGATATACAAAAAACCTGTCATCTAATTGTTTTATACACTCTTTCAGTGCCTGAATTAAATCAGTTATATACATAAATGCAGACCTCTAATACATCTTCCCTACAGAGAAAACAGTTTACAACCTGTCAAGCCCCCAGATCTGCAGAACATAAATTTGTGTTGCTCTCCATAGACATGAAATTGTTGCTGGATTCAGCAGGAATTGGTTTGATTGGATGACGATTACTGGATGGCTATGGCTAGTTTAGAGGATATCTTGAATAACCAAACTAGTTGTTATAACAAAAATATGGTGTCACATAACACCGAAATGTAGCTTGACATTTAAAAGTAAATCAGATCTGTATGCACCTCTGACAAGTAATAAGGTTTGTTTGAAATTCTTATTAGCCATTATATTTTAGTCGAAATAAAGTCAGAAATATTCACCTATTTTCCAACAGTCCGATGCCCGTGATATCCCTTGCTGGTATTGGCATCTTTTCCTTGCCTGAGTCTGGGTGCTGATCTCAATTCACCTTGATTAGCAGGTGCGGGATGATGTTACTCCCATGCACTGTGCTGAAAATGTTAACGGAGCTGCATATACGCAGCTCCGTGTACATTTTGCAGAGCATTGCAAACAGGCAGATAAGTCTTTAGTTCTGCTTTAGGGCAACAATATTTAATTACCAAGGCTATTTGTTCCTACTTACTCTCTAGGAATAGCACAGGTTTGGGGAAAACCAACTGGTCAGCAATGTATACTTCCCTCTAAAAAGCTATCCGCAGTGGATCGCTTTTCAGAGGGTGGTATAACAATGCTTGGCAGGCGTTCAAGAGGTGAGCCTGCTATTTTTTTCAATCCCAGTGGAGATTTTGTAGTAAATATATTGTTTGACTTGGGGTTGCGGTGCACTTTCAATAATCTCAATGGGTGAGATTGACAGGTGGTGCTACCTATCAGACTCTGCTTTGTGCTGAGACCAAAAAGCAAAACGTTTCAGCTACAGTATACTGTAATGTTAGTATGTGGGTGGGCAGCCTGTTGTTGGTAAAACTGTAGCTCAACTGCCTGAATTACCCCTCTGGCAAAAATGACCTTATATAGGTCTGTACATTAAACCCCTAGTTGTTACTCAGGCCACTGAAGGAAAAGTAATTTTTATACTGTATTCTAGCTGTTCAGTTTATTTTTTTTAATACTCTCTTACATTTCTCTGTTCTGAGTATATCGTTTGCCTTTTTTAAACAATAGAATGTATTAGTTTCAAAACAATTCAGAAAAGAAAGACATGATATTATCAAACTGTAACCAAAGAGAGAGGTACCATACAGCAAAAATACGTGGCAACATTCTTCAAAACAGCACATTAAGGACCACCACATTCTACAAATGGCAGGCAAAGGACACTATTGGACAGTCTCAGACACACTAAAATGTTCTAAGTGGAAACTTTGTCCCTGCAAGGATCAAACTAAAGAATAAACGAAATACAAGGGATCATAGCAATCAATTGCTGGTACTTACACAAGATAAGGGATCAGGGAGGAGGAATAGTTGTAATAGGGAGAAGAAGCAGAAACAGTAGAGTGAAAAAAGTAGGGGAGGAAGGGCACTTGACTCGGGAACAGTCCCGACTAAAAAAAATCATGCAAAAATCCCACAAGGTGGACAGAGAAAAAACTGGAGTTTAGTTGAGGTGGAGAAATCAATCTAAAAGTACAACGATACCATAAACTTTGGGTAGCGTTCATAGAGACAAGCAGTCATCTCCTCCATCCTCATAATTAGGTTACGTTCCGCTACCCACTCCCTAATAATTGAAGAGGTTGTTTTCCAAAAGCTGGGAATCAAGGCATAGGCTGTAGATAGAAGAAAGTATAAAATATCCTTCCTAATTTTTGCAATTGACCCAGGAATTATTGAGAGAAGGGCCACCTCTGGAGTTTTAGTCCAGGTTTTTCCAGTAATCAGATGACAGAGATGAAATTTGGATTTTCCAAAAGGCCAGATATGTAAGCATATCCACCACAGGTGTAATTGATTTCCACCTGATTCTCTGCATCTCCAACACCAGTCAGGGAGTGATTGCATAATCCTTTGCAGCGTGGCTGGACGTCTATACCACATGGTCAGACGTTTAAAGTTCCCTTCCTGGGTTTGAATAGCTATGCTTGTTTTGAATGTAAAGAGGAAATATTTATCCCAGTCCTCCTCTGAGATGGAGTGGCCTAGTTCCCTTTTCCGTCTCAGATATAGAAGGGTCATTTTGGAAAAGTGTGTGATAAAATGATATTATATAGTTGGGATATATTGTGCAGGCAGTCAGCCTCGAGCAGACACAAGGCTTCAAAAGCCTTAAGGTCGCCATGAGGCTGCCCATTCTTCGCAAGCTTGACATAATATTGCTGAAGTTGTAGATAGTGAAGCCATCTTCCCTTTTGTGTTGCATCAGATGGCAGGATTTGTGTGGGAGGTATATTACCATTCAGGCCTTGTGCCTGTTTAATTGGGAAAGGTTTAGATCCCCCTGCCACAGGAAGCTTTTGCCACATAGAGGGAACTCAGTGTTACTGAGGATTGGCATGAGTGGGTCGAGACGTTTAAGAGAGAAGCTATTAAAGGGAAGTAGCTGAGTCAGTGGGAGATGAGTCAGGGAGATCCATGGTATGATCAATATTAGGATTAACAACATAAATGAGTAAATCATAAGCAAAACGGCTCAGTTTATAGTGGCTGCCATGAATTAAAATTACCTGTATTGAGTCTTTAGCCCTCACATATTCCACTGCAATTATGTATAGAAACAGGGAAAGGAGGCACCACTGGCGAGTTCCATTGGGGATGGGCATCAGGTCAGATAAAAGGCCGTTGACTTAATCCTGGCTGTAGGGGAGGTATATAAAGAAATTATTTTGTGAATAAAAGCTGAACGCAGACTAATATGTGTAATGCCCTGTACACACAATAAGAAAATCGTCCAAAAAATTTTGCGGAACCACTGATTGAATGATTTTCTCTTTGTTGATAAGCAGGATGTTTTAACCGATAACGATATTGTGAATTAAAAAATCTGACTGAACAATGTTGGTGTGTCGTCTACGAACGACCGATTTTCTATGCGGTGGTATGACAGTCGTACAAAAAAGTATCTATCAAGCACTATCACGCATGAGCGGAAACAGAAGATTACCCAGATGTTTATGTCCAAGGAATCTTCGTAAACACGAACGAAAAAATCCAAATGTTAAAAGTAGATTGGCCTAATGAGATATTAAAACCAGAATTATGCATATTATATTTTTATGTATCACTAGTTATGTATAAAGGTAATGTAATAAACTATATTACAGTTGCAAGAAAAAGTATGTGAACCCCTTGGGATTACGTGGAGTTTTGCATGAATTGTGCATAAAATGTGCTCTGAACGTCATCTAAGTCACAACAATAGAAATGACTGCAAGAGCACAGCGCAGAATGATGCATGAGGTAAAGAAGAATCCCAGAGTGTCAGCTAAAGACCTACAGAAATCTCTGGCACATGCTAACATTTTTGTTGACACATTTACAATAAGGAAACATTAAACAAGAATGGAGTACATGGGAGGACACCACGGAGGAAGCCATTGCTGTCCAAAAAGAATATTGCAGCACGTTTGAAGTTTGCAAAAGAGCACCTGGATGTTCCACAGCACTACTGGCAAAATATATTGTGGACAGATGAAACCAAGATTGAGTTGTTTGGGAAGAACACACAACACTATGTGTGGAGAAAAAAAAGGCACAGCACACCAACATCTAAACCTCATCCCCACTGTAAAACATGGCGGAGGGAGCATCATGGTTTGGGGCTGCTTTGCTGCCTCAGGGCCTGGACGGATTATTGTCATTGATAGGAAAATGAATTCCAGAGTTTATCAAGACATTTTGCAGGAAAACGTACGACCATCTGTCCGCCAACTGAAGCTCCGCAGAGGATGGGTGATGCAACAGGACAATGACCCAAATCATACAAGTAATTCAACAAAACAATGGCTGCAACAGCACAGAATACGCCTTCTGGAGTGGCCCAGTCAGAGTCCTGACCTCAACCCGATTAAAATGCTGTGGCATGACCTAAAGAGAGCGATTCACACCAGACATCCCAAGAATATTGCGACACTGAAACAGTTTTGTGAAGAGGAGTGGTCCAAAATTATTCCAGATCGTTGTGCAGGTCTGATCTGCAAATACAGGAAACGTTTGGTTGAGGTTATTGCTGCCAAAGGAGGGTCAACCAGTTATTAAGCCCAAAGGTTCACATACTTTTTCCTCCCTGCACTGTGAATGTTTACATGTTATGTGCAATTAAACCATGGCAACATCTAATGTTTGTGTTGTATTATGTTCAGCAGACTGTGTTCTTCTATTGTTGTGACTTAGATGACGTTCAGAGCACATTTTATGCCCAATTCATGCAAAACTCCACGTAATCCCAAGGTGTTTACATACTTTTTCTTGCAACTGTATACTCTTTGCTGTTAATTGTTGTGTATATTGCACGTTCTGGCCGGAAGGGTGTGGTCACAAGCACTTCCTGTCAGGGATCCCGGGTCCTCGGCGGTGCGCGCATGCGCAGACTGCCGATCCGTCCCAGCCGGCGAGCGCAGAGTCCTCGGCGATCGCGGCGGCGGCCGCGGCCGCACCAATGGGAGAGCAGGGCGCTCTATTTAAAGCTGCCCTGTGCATCTCCAAGTTGCCGCAAGGTCTTGTTTCCTGTCCTGTAGTACGTTTCCTTGTTGCCAAACTCTGCCTGTTCTGTTTATGCTGACCTTCTCCTGCTCGTTCCTGACCATCCCTCTGCCTGACCCTCGGTACCACGCTGCCCGCTACCTGCCGAACCTGGCTTGTGACCCCGACAATTCTCCGCTTACTCCCCCTGTACCACGCTGCCCGCACAATACCGACCCGGCTAGTCTGACCTCGCCTATCCTGACAGTCGCCCATCCATCCCGCTCGGATCGGGATCTGTCATCCCATCCATCCCGCTCGGATCGGGATCTGTCGTCCCCTTCACAGCAGGCTCAACCCGGGCACATACCCTCAGCGGGACCCCTCTGCCGCCGCCGGGGGTGCCCAGGAACGCGACCTGGTTTCAGTCTTGCACCAAGTCCATCCCCACCATCAGGGGCCCTGGTGAAAAGGCAGACTGGGACTTAGACTTCGCGTCCTGGGAAACCCCGTGCCGTGGACCACTAGAGATCCCGTTGGGCGGAGCCTGACACTTCCACTTGTACAGAAGACATCAACACTACATATTGCTCGACAAATGATTTTTTTAAATTGGTTAATGTGGGCCACGATTTTGACCAACGAACGACCGTCGATCGGTCGATTTTCTAATCGTGTATTCCCACCTTTAGAGAAACCATTAAGAACCTCAGTAAAGGTGGTAAACGGCCTTTTCAGGATCTATGGATAGAAAGCACAGGGGTGGGGGGTTATTTTTCTTTGAATGGGAAAGCATTTAAATTTATTTTCAGTATTCATCATTTTTTGCTCTGCTCATGAATAATGGATCTTGTTGAAACAAACATCAAATGTGGCACAAGTAATTTTTTAAGAGAGTTGAAGGGAGCAAGAATGCTGAAGAACTGATCTGTAAAGGGGCTGTAATAGCAGCGATCTCTAGCAATCATGTAATGATTCTGCAGTCTGACTTCTAAAGCATGCCTCCAGTTTCCAGCTTCTATTGCCTGTTCGCAGTCATTGAACATTTCCTGTAGCATGTCTGCAGTCTCTAACCATCTCTTGTAGCATACCAGTAGTCTTTGATCTTATGTTGTCTTGTCTGCATTTTCCAACAGTTTTCTGTAGCATTACATTAATTTAATATTATGTGCACTTGAGCCATCTATATAAGTAAGTTGACTTCTAACTCATTAGACCAAAAGGAGCAACTGTTGGGAGATATGAAATACCTTGTTTCTGTATGTTGGATTCAGTTTATCAAGTATGTTGTCAGTCATATCTATCCATGTACATTTAGTTCAAAGTCCCTTGAATGTTAGTGTACTCCGAAGGGACAGATGCAGCATCTAGCATCTACTGCAGGTTGCGATTGGACAGGGTTGAGAGCTGTAACAAGTGGTAGCCATGTTTAGGGCCCTTATGCATTCAGAGACCAATGTCCAGAACGCTGAATAAGTGTAAAACAAAATAAGACTGCTGCTACGTCACAGGCATCGCCAGCTGGGCCTATAACATTGGCCTATAACATTCTAGCATGTAATGCAGGCGTTCATCTGGACAGTATCAGTGAGAGAACAGCTAGGATACAGACATGTCCCCCTCCCCCTGCATATTTCTTCTCCTTGTAGCCTCTTCCTTTTTCCGTCATGTTTTTCTTCTCACTTCCAATATTCCTCTAACATCAAATCCCCTCTGCTTTTTTTTTAAAGTTCTTCAGTTTTTTTATAAGCAAGTCTAAATCAATGTAAGCGGTGTTACATTCAGGTCTTAAACAAATAAACTATATTATAATGTATCTTAAGTAATGTACATCAAGGAACTGCACTCGCACATTGCGAAATGTTCTTGCCTTGATTTTTTTCTCGTCCCATCCCTGCCCACTCTTTTTCGGACCATCTTCCAAATTCTTGCTGCTGCATTTACATAAACAAGTTTATTTTTAGGTCCAAGGTCTTGCTCTGACCTGGCTCTCTATTTTCCCACCAACTTACCAGCAAAGGATTGTGGGAATCAGAAGGTGACAAGCACAGCCGTATTTTTCATTAAAATCTCTATTTTCTTTCTTTAGCCCTTGACAGGAGTTTGTGTTTTGTCTATTGTATTTACCTTTATTGTTGCTTTTAGTAACCTCTCCTGTCTACTGGACACCTGCTTAACCACTTTGGCTCTCACATCTGTTCACCCCTTATGGACCACAGCTAATTTTAAATTTCTGCTATGGACCTGTTTATTCAGCGATAACTTTGTCATACTTAAGATAACAACGCAATGCATATATTGTTTTTTTTTAAGGACAAACAAGGTTTCCTTTTCATGAATATTGTCTTGCAAAAATTATATTTTTTTCACAATCCTTAAACAATTAAATGTAACAAAACTAAAAAAACACACTTTCTTTATCGTACATCAGGGGACACAGCAGGCTATTCATGACTATGTGGGTTATAGGCCACCTATAGGTGAATAGACACTGGCCGACCAATCAGAGAGGAGGTACTCCCCTATTAAACTGCTCCTATACAGGAGGTACCTCCGTTTTTTTTCGCCAGTGTCTGTAAGGTGGATGGTCACTGAAAGTGTTGCTGTGCTCTTGAAGCATACCTGAAAGTCCAGAACGGTTCCATTAAAGAATCAGGGACTTTAATCCAATCCATTCAGAAGGGTATAAGCTAAAATGGATGGTACCTGAGCCTCGCTGGATAAGGAGAAGAATCCTTGATGTTTTGGCTGTAATGTAGCCTGCACCCTGTGCAGTTTTAAATTTGATCAAGGCGGGGTGCTATGTGGGTCCGAGGCAGTAGCTCTGCAGCATGGGGACGGAGTCCTTGAAGGTCTGTATGACAATGCCTGCCGTAATTGGTGAAGGATGGTGCCTGACGGAAGACAGGGACCTGCGGCGGGACTGGTAATATATTTCCTTTTTTTCCTCTCTTTAAAGAAAAACAAAGCTCTAATATGGAAGGAAAAGGAGCAGTGTTGTGACTTTGAGTTTCCATCAGGGGGACTGCTCACTTTTGTTTGCTCTGTTTTTGGCCACTAGAGGGAGTGCGGCCGGAACCAGAAGTCGGCCATATTTTGTTTAACTGGAGGCCAGGACACACGTGGGCTGCTGTTGAGAAATCTCTTGTGGCTGGGACACAGAGCGGGCTATTTAGTAGGGGCCCATGAGTGCTAGCCTGAGGGGGAAGCGTAGACCAGTCAGTCAGGAGTCGCTCTAGGTGGCTCATAAAGCTGCATTTGCATTGAGTGTTTTTACTTTAGTACACTACTTGCATAGCTGTATCATTGTGACCTGTGTTACTAGTGGGGGTGCACAGGTTTGCGCTATCTGAAGTAATGTTTCCAGAAAGCGGAGTGGGGAAGGTGCAGCAAAAAAGGGCACGAATGTACCACCGCCAGGTCCTGTGGAACCTAGCTGGTGATCCGCTGTAATATTCTCTCCTGACAGGCCAGAAACATTTCAGCAGTCTGAGCTGCTGCATCTATCTGGCATTGTGGCTACTACTGGGGCTTCTGCCTCAGCATATGATAATCTTGCTTCAGCCTTAGCGGGTTTAGAAGATAAGATCACTGGGATGATTGCATCAGTTTCTCATGGGACTAAGACGTGGGATAGATCCCGTCACTAGAACCACCAATCCTGGAGCAGGAATGGGTGGAGCCTGAGGATGAGGAAGAGCTGGAAGAAGGTCAGGCAGTAGAATTTCTGTCTGAGGAGTCACAGCCTGAGGAGAAGCAGGAGGTCTCTGCCTCCCAGTCTCAGAGATTTTTAGTCCCAAGACCTCACTGATATTGTACAGTCTGGATTCAGGCTACCTCCAATAGAAACCTCTGAAGGTTACTTATTCTTCCCTAGGCTCTTTAAAGCCTTCACAGAGTACTCAGGCCTTTCCGGTGCACCCTCTTCTGGTGAAATCATGTTTGCTGACTGGGATCACCCACACAGGGTTTTTGTTCCACCAAAGAGGTTTTCTGTTTTGTACCCGATGGAACAAATGTTTGTTTAGAAATGGAGTTGCCTGTAGTGGATGCAGCTGTTTCATCCCTGAATAAATCTTTAACTTGTCCTGTAGATAATGTACAGGTTTTCAAGGACCTAGCGGATAAGAAGATGAGGTTTCTCCATGGCAGGTTTTGCTGCACAGCCAGCTGTGGCAGCTTTTGACATTTGCCAGAGTCTTTCTGAGCGTGTCACGCAATGGACTGGAAGACCATCAGTGCAGAGGGAGTGCTCAGCTGAGTATTTGGAGGATGTTCCACGTGCTTTGTGTTTGCTGTTGATGCTCTTAAGGATTAAATTCAGCAAATTTCTTCCTTGGCCCTCTTATCAGTGCACATGCGCATGGTTTTGTGGCTGAAGAGTTGGCCAGCAGAACTCTTCTACCCTCTAAGAGGAAATCCAAATGCTCTTCTTTTAAGGTGTCAGGGGCTTCTGTTGCTGGGCCCTCCTCTATCAGTCAGTCGTTTCACCACACACAAATCTCAGCCTCCAGGGGTAGATCTCAGAATCAAAACCCAAGGACACCCTGGGTGCAAAAGTCATCTAAGACAGATTCAAAGGCCACCTCCTTATGAAGGGGTGCCCCCACTTGTTTGGGGGAGGGGAAGACTTTTGAATTTTCTGGCCGCATGGAGGGCTCTAATCCATGACAAATGGGTCATTTCCATGATTTCTCTGAGGAACAGACTGAAATTTGGGGTATTGCCCTCTCCCCAATTTCTAAGATCAAATATACCAATAAATCCAGAGAAAGGAAGAGCTTTATTTCAGGAACGCAATTGCCTAAGGAGTAATTATAGATGTTCCAGTGGAGTGAAAGGTTTCAGGGGTTTTATTCAAACCTGTTTACAGTCCCAAAGCCAAATGGGGATGTAAGGCCCATTTTGGGCCTCAAGGGGCTAAATCAGTTCCTAAATGTCTGATCCTTTTGTACGAAATCGGTTTGGTCAGTAGTGGCCTCCCTACAGATTTTTTAGCGTCCATAGACATCAAGGACACATACCTGCACGTACCAATATTCATTCCTCACCAAAGATTTCTGTGGTTTGTGGTAAGGGCTCAGCATTTCCAGATCCTGGAACAGCTGGGCTGGGTGCTCAACCTCAAGAAGTTGGCTCTGGAACCAGTGCGGAGCCTGTAGTATTTGGGGATGGTCCTAGACATGGTTCAAGCAAAGGTATTTTTGCCTTCAGGGAAACATTGCATCCTGAGGAATGAGGTTTGCAGTATGAAGGCCAAGAAGTATCCATCAATTCCCTCTGTATGATGTTGTTGGGGAAGTTGGTGTCCTCATTTAAGGCTATTCCCTATGCCCAATTCCAATCCAGACCTCTGTAAGGTACATTCTGTCTGTTTGGAACAAAAAGTTGGATTTTAGACACATACAATACTTCTTTTAGTGTCTTGAGGTGATTATGAATAAAAGAGCCATTGAAATAAAAAATGAAGTGTGATTTTATTCTATCACACAATGGTGTAAAATAACAATGTAAAGTGTATCATGAACAGTTCCATGTAGATAAAACTACTGTAGAAATATCAAGCAAAAGTTTAAAGATAAGTCACCATTATTTGCCATAGAAGTCCGGCCATGTGCTGTTCTGTCCTTCATCTCTACTTGTCCTTCGAGACTTTGTTGAAGAAGCCGGAAATAGATGGAAGTGACGAACTTTGTCTTGCAGCATGCACCTGTTGGATTTTCTCATACGTGTGTGTCAGAGTGTCAGTGTTAGCGTGTGTGTGTGCTCTCGTCCTCTGTCCCTTATGGACCTTTTTATGCAGAATGAGTGTGTCATAACGAGAGATTCTTAATACCTCGTATGGCATAGAAGGGAGGGGACGACACTCACATAATGTTTTTGATGGACAGGAACATATGTATGCTAATGTACATAATATTATAAGCTAATGATGTAACCTCAGTTATTCATATTTAAAGAATAATATAGCTTAAGAACATATCTTTTCAACATATCAATGTATAATCACTAATCTATATATGTATCAATATTAGAAATGTATACTAAATACACACAGATACTATTAAAATACATTATGTAATAGTAAGTCTATAATGAGTACTCCTAATGCCTTTGACATTTTACTACCAGAGACTTTTAACCAGCTTTTGCCTAAATATAGTCTTCAGCTGGTTTAGCTGGTCTCAGCTAATTTACCCATATTTTTCAATCTCAGTTATGTCTGAAGAATTATAATACTATTTGTCAAAAGACCATTCACACATATTAATATTAATTATGATTAATCGTAAAAACCAAATATTTTGCAAGCTTGCCATCAATATAAGTGCCGAATCATAATTTTGATTTCTAACAAATCCCCCTTATTATGATTAGTCCATAATTAATTTTTAACCAATGCACACTTCATTCATGGCCCATACACACAGCCTTATTCCAAATGATCGTACATATTCTTCATAACTGGACCAACCAAAAATAACTTTCCTTCAAAACTCTATACCTTATCTTCAGTTTTTCTTACTATAAAAATTCTTAATCATAATGCTAATTGATATATGATAATAATATAATAATAATAATTAAATGATGTAATAATAATTAATGTAGTATATTTCCATATTTGTATAATATTTTAACTCTCCGGAAATATAGTTTATATTGCTCCTATAAGAGTAATATGTTTCTTAACCTTTTAACAAAAGATATTCTATTAACTGGAATAACTCTATGAAGTTTTAACAAAAAAACATTCAGTATATGAATATGTAAAAATAAAAAATAATAATAATATTAATATTATCCTAATATGGATGTAAGTATCAGAATAAAAGGATCATTAAAATGTATATGTGACCTATAACAATATTTTCAATAATAAATTATTTTATCACTAATAATAAATAGATTTCCTCTTGATGAATCTTTTCTTCATGCAATGTCTATAAAATATCTTCTTTAAGTTCTGTAAAATTAGAAAACTTTTTGTTGAACGTGATAAATCATCATAAGTGTGACGTATTAAGCTCTTGTTCAATCTACTTCCCAGGAAGATCTCTTCTTTAACTTCCGAATTCCTTAAAGTTGGCTTGTAGGAGATTGTTACACTTCATATTTGATTTTAGATGCCATTTCTGTAATAGATTTAGATTCATATTTGATTTAGATGCCATGATGTGACTGCTGACAAAAGCAGCAGGATGAATTCTGAAGTGTTTCGGGCAATATTATCTGCTCATATTCAGCCAAATGCTTCAGAACTCATTGGACGCCGCTTCACAGTGCAGATGGACAATGACCCAAAGCATACTGCAAAAGCAACCAAAGAGTTTTTTAAGGGAAAGAAGTGGAATGTTATGCAATGGCCAAGTCAATCACCTGACCTGAATCCGATTGAGCATGCATTTCACTTGCTGAAGACAAACCTGAAGGGAAAATGCCCCAAGAACAAGCAGGAACTGAAGACAGTTGCAGTAGAGGCCTGGCAGAGCATCACCAGGGATGAAACCCAGCGTCTGGTGATGTCTATGCGTTCCAGACTTCAGGCTGTAATTGACTGCAAAGGATTTGCAACCAAGTATTAAAAAGTGAAAGTTTGATTTATGATTATTATTCTGTCCCATTACTTTTGGTCCCTTAACAAGTGGGAGGCACATATGCAAACTGTTGTAATTCCTACACCGTTCACCTGATTTGGATGTAAATACCCTCAAATTAAAGCTGACAGTCTGCAGTTAAAGCACATCTTGTTCGTTTCATTTCAAATCCATTGTGGTGGTGTAAAGAGCCAAAAATGTTAGAATTGTGTAGATGTCCCAATATTTATGGACCTGACTGTACATGCGTTTTCACAACAAAAGGAGCATTGGAACAAACCTCAATTGTACCTAATGCTGGCGCATTCTGCAAATCCTTTTTCAACACTTTTAAAGCATTACTCTCATTTGGACCCCATTGGTCAACTAAGTTATTTTTACTCTTCAAAAGATGATATAATGGTTTAACTTTCCCTGCGAAACCATGTATAAACTCTTTGCAATGATTTATGTTTTTCAAAAATTGTTGCAATGCTTTATGAGTTGTAGGAACTGGAAAGGCAGTGATAGCTCTGACTGTTTCTTGCAATAATTGTCTCTTTCCTTGACTAATCTGCATGTGAAAGCATTTCACCTGACTTTTCATCAGCTGAACTCTTTCTGGGTTTAATTTTAGGCCTGCATCCTGTAACAACATAAATAACTCAGACAAAAGAGTAATATGTTCGTTAACATTCTGCGTACTTAGCATAATTGTATTTACATGCTGAAAAATGCATTCTGGCCTTGAAAATTGTGATAATATTTTTGCTATGGATTCATGGACTGCACCATCACTGATGTCTAAACCAGCTACTAATCGAGTGAATGCATAAGTCTCATTCTGAAACTTAAAAGCTAGCTTGTATTGACAACTTTTAGCTAAGGGGATCGAAAAATGACTGTTATCGATTTCCAATACAGAAAACACTTTGGATTCGGCCTTTAAATGTAACTTGATATTAGAATGATCAGGAACAACAGCTTTTTTATTTGCGATATGTTTATTCAGTGTCCTGAAGTCAACTGACAAAGAATATGAATTGTCAGCATTTTTGGTAGGCCAAATACAGATATTTACCACTGATTGTGTTTTCTTCAAAATGCCAAGTTGTACAAACTCTTGAATAATGGCAGAAAGTGGTCCTATTGATTCTTGTGGTAACTCATACTGATTAAGGGGTATAGGATCTTTTCCCTCAATATTCAATTCTGTATCTTTCAATGTTCCTATGTCATTTTTAAATTTTGACCACAAACTTGGAAAACGTTGTACCAATTCCTTTAAAGCACAATTACCATCAGTATCAGGCCATTTTTGTGCTGTAAACATTTTAGAGTTGAAACCAACATCACTGTATATAGAATGATCCATTAACATTGATTTGGGCCTAGATGGATAACTTATCCATCTAACTACCCAAATAACTTTGGTCATAATATCAATAATCCACTTCTGCTTATTGATTAAATCAATGCCAAGAATATTCTCGGTGGCATTACTATACCAAATATGAATGTTAGTTTTCACTAGCCCAGGTACTTCAAATGTTACATTAGGCACCTGTCTAGCAGTGGAATGACCTGTATTATTAAAACCTTTTATATTACACATGGGTGAATTTGGTTTCACAGGTATGTTTTCTCTGGTAAGACTAATCTCAGATCCGCTGTCAATCAGAAATTTAGTCTTTTTACCATTTAGTAAACCTTGTATAAATGGTCTTCCGTTGTCATCCAATACAATTGGAGCTACAAATTCTAATGGTATTGGGGATGAATGTGGACGTGATTCTATTTTTGGAACTGGTAATAAACCATTTCTGTCAGTGACAGCCCTTCTCACCATGTTGTCAGAATAGCTGTAGTTAGTCAAAATATGAATCTGTTTAACTGTTGAGGCATAAGGCAATTCAGTTAAACCTTTATCATTACACAACAAAGCAGGTTGTACAAAAGCTGCTTTTTCACTTTTTATTTCCATTTTCTTTATTTGTGAGTCAATTTTAAACTTCCAACAATGCAGTCTAATATGACCTTGTTTATGACAGTGAAAGCATGTGGTATACTCTTTATGACTCACTTGCTTGAATCTGTCATTGTCATTCTTACTGGGACTTGTGGTACCTGGCATAACTGCTGTCTGACTATTTTTGTAACTTTGAATCACAGCTACCTCATAAGTGAGATTGCTATTTTTCAATTTTCTCCGGATTTTGTCAATGAAACTTACTATGTCATTCAGATTTTGTTTTTCCTCTGACAACTGTTACTGGATCAAGATACTTGAATTTCTTTACAAAAGCTTTGATCATAGCTGAGTCTTCCTCATTTTCTACTCCAAATATAATTTTATATGCTTTGGAAAACTTATTTTTAAACTCAAAAGGGTCTTCGTCAGCAGTAGTCTGAAGTAAGTCTAGCATTTCTACAGAAGGTACGTCTTCACCTGTTGAACATAACAGCAATTGTCGCAGTCTGTCTGTCGCGTCACTATGTTTTTTCTGATATTTATCGTTAACAACAGAATTTTTAATTCGAGACATAAATTTAATTGGTAGCCATAACGGAAATAAATAATTTAGGTCATGATTTGAAATTGGTTGGCATTTGACATGCATTTCATACATTTCCATGTTGATGTAGATATCTTTATCTGAATCATAAGCAGGGATGTCTTTTAAAACTTTCATTAGTTGATTATGTATTTGCAACTTAAGTTTTGCAGTTTTACATAACAATTCTTTATGTTTAATTTGTGTTTCATCATCAGAGTCAATATCCGAACTTTCAGAGATATCGGACAGCCGTGGCTCTGATCTTGAATCACTCTGTTTGTCATCTGTGTTTATCATGGCAACCTGTTTACTGTCATTCTGCAGTCTTAACAAAAGATTTGTCTTTGAATCAATTTGTTCCTCAAGATTCTCTATGTAATTACAAAAAATGTCACAGTTTGGGCAACTAAGAGCATTCATGCTTTTCTGTATTCTGTACAGTGCTACATTCTGTCTGTTTTAATGCACAAGCTTTTTTAACAGGTAAATCAACATTCAAAATCATTTTGTTGAATATTCTCACTAAATTTAAGATGTTAGATATCTTTTTACGCTGTCTGTGCACAGTAAATCTAGATTTATCTATCTGAATATTGGCCTGTAAACATTCATTATACATATAGTGCCATAGCTGACCATCTTCAGGATATAAAGAAACATCTTTAAACTCTAGCTTGCTGTCATTAACTAAGTCATCAATAAATTCCATAATTGTTACTCACCGTAATTAGAAGATTTTCTCGTTTGACCCGGCTCAGTCACTGGACCTCTCGTCCACGTCTGTTAATCGCCTTTTCTTCTAGGTTCTTTTCTCCGTGTTTTTCCCAAGACTTGATCAGTCTGTGCTTTCTCCCCCTTATCAAGGAATGGAAATCCGGAAACTGTGGCGGTGGCTGGCTCACCAAAATGTTGGATTTTAGACACATACAATACTTCTTTTAGTGTCTTGAGGCGATTATGAATGAAAGAGCCTGGGATTGAACCTGGTCCTTCTGCAGTGAGAGGCAATGTCTCTTCTCACTGAGCTATCTGGAATGCTGGACAGCTCCCTTGACAATTCTTGGATAATCCTGCCTTGTGCCTTGATTACTCTTGAACCTTGAACTCCTTGCTCCTCCCATGAACTTCCTTATAAAAGCCATGTCCATGCACTTCCTCCTTGCCAGATTATTGTGCCTTTCCAGCCAATATCCCGCTACTGTTCCTGCTGCTGTCTACACCTCCGCTACTGACCTTTGGCTTGTTCCTGACCACGATTTCGTCTCATCCTAACGTACTATGATTGATCTGCTACCATTTGTGACCGACCCTTGGCTTGTGACTGACTCTGCTTTCGTCTGATCCCTAACCTGTTGATCCGCTATTGGTTCCCAGTCTGCTCATTCCCTGGTGGGGTGATCCTGAGATCTGCGACCTGGTATTAACACGCAGCCCAATCCATCTCCACCATTAGGAGCTCTGGTGAATACCGGTTAATACTTAGACCCCGCACCTCAGGTGAGCCTGCGTCATTCCCAGGGGGATCCGCTGGTGTACCTATACTGCTGGTTTCAGGTAAGCCTTTTACTGCTATAGCAACTGGTCTCTGAACCTGACCTTATACCGTGACAGAGCCAATGAAATAAAAAATGAAGTGTGATTTTATTCTATCACACAATGGTGTAAAATAACAATGTACAGCGTATCATGAACAGTTCCATGTAGATAAAACTACTGTAGAAATATCAAGCAAAAGTTTAAAGATAAGTGATCATTATTTGTCATAGAAGTCCGGCCATGTGCTGTTCTGTCCTTCATCTCTACTTGTCCTTCGAGACTTTGTTGAAGAAGCCGGAAATAGATGGAAGTGACAAACTTTGTCTTGCAGCATGCACCTGTTGGATTTTCTCATACGTGTGTGTCAGAGTGTCAGTGTTAGCGTGTGTGTGTGCTCTCGTCCTCTGTCCCTTATGGACCTTTTTATGCAGAATGAGTGTGTCATAACGAGAGATTCTTAATACCTCGTATGGCATAGAAGGGAGGGGATGACACTCACATAATGTTTTTGATGGACAGGAACATATGTATGCTAATGTACATAATATTATAAGCTAATGATGTAACCTCAGTTATTTATATTTAAAGAATAATATAGCTTAAGAACATATCTTTTCAACATATCAATGTATAATCACGAATCTATATATGTATCAATATTAGAAACGTATACTAAATACACACAGATACTATTAAAATACATTATGTAATAGTAAGTCTATAATGAGTACTCCTAATGCCTTTGACATTTTACTACCAGAGACTTTTAACCAGCTATGCCTAAATATAGTCTTCAGCTGGTTTAGCTGGTCTCTAGAGATGAGCGAAGAAATGAAAAATTCGATTCGACTGATTCGGCGAATTCGTGGACAATATTCGATTCGAGTCGAATAAATTCGCTGTGAATTTAACTTAAAAAAGGGTGTTTCTAGGCTTCAGAGAGACTTAATATTAGTGCAGAACACTGTACCTTTAATTTAAATGCCCTTGGAGTCTGCTGGGGAAGAGAAATAATACTGTCACTCAGTATGACATGCAGATGAGTGCCGTCGATCTTAGAATCACCGCACACTTCACTCATTTGGCCAGTCACGGGGCCAAAACCAGTGTTTGGAGCCACAGTGTGGCGGTGGAGGCAGCAGCAATGGGAGGCCATACAGCAACCTATGACAAAATGGAAACCAGCAGGAGTGTGAGGAGACCTGAAAGTGGCACATGGCAGAGTGGGAGCAATGGGAGGCGGTACAGGGACCCAGGTCACACTGTGGGCCCAGCAGCAGCGTGACCAGGCGGTACGGGGGCCCATGGCAGATTTGGGGCCTGGCAGCACCTATGGGAGGCCTGTAACCTGCCAGCAACCTATGACAAAATGGAAAACCGCAGGAGTGTGAGGAGACCTCAAAGTGGCACATGGCAGAGTGGGAGCAATGGGAGGCGGTACAGGGACCCAGGTCACACTGTGGGACCAGCATCAGCGTGAACAGGCGGTACGGGGGCCCATGGCCGATTTGACCTCGTTCATCCCATAGTCCTGCCGACTCACGAATAGCGTGGCCTCCTCAAAGGGCCTGAGCAAGCGCAGGTGTCACGCATGAGCTGACAATGGCTGACATCTAAGTTACACAGGGAGTACCTTTATCCGCTTTTAACATCAGGAAATCTGTGATGGCCTTTCGCTGTTCGTAAAGGCGGTCTAACATATGTAGTGTTGAATTCCACCTTGTTGCAACGTCACAGCATGAGGAGTCGGTACGGGGGCCCATGGCAGATTACGTGCCTGGCAGCAGCAATGGGAGGCCCGTAATCTGCCAGCACCCTATGTCAAAAAATTGAACACACCAGCAGTGTGAGGAGACCTCAAAGTGGCACATGGCAGAGTGGGAGCAATGGGAGGCGGTACAGGGACCCAGGTCACACTGTGGGCTCAGCAGCAGCGTGACCAGGCGGTACGGGGGCCCATGGCCGATTTGGGGCCTGGTGGCACCTATGGAAGGCCTGTAATCTGCCAGCAACCTATGACAAAATGGACAACCGCAGGAGTGTGAGGAGATTTCAAAGTGGCACATGGCAGAGTGGAAGCAATGGGAGGCCGTACAGGGACCCAGGTCACACTGTGGGCTCAGCAGCAGCGTGACCAGGCGGTACGGGGGCCCATGGCCGATTTGGGGCCTGGCGGCACCTATGGGAGGCCTGTAATCTGCCAGCACCCTATGACAAAATGGAACCCTGGGCTGGGGCAGGCAGAACCGCCGTATCTTTATCACGGTTTTCCCAGGCCACCGAATGGCGACGCTGCATATGCTGACGCAACGCTGTAGTCCCAACATGGGCCTACTGGCCACGCTTGACTTTCTGGCCACATAGTCGACATACGGCTACGTTTACTTCCTCGGGCGGCTTGACGAAAAATTGCCACACCGCAGAGTAGGAAACTTTGCCTCCGCTACTCCTCACTGGCTGACTGCTACTTCCTCCGTGCACACCGGCACCACTACTGGCTGTGGTGGTAGGCTGCAGTGGAGCTGGTGCTCTACTCCGTGGCCGTTTGCCTCCACTGACACTGCTGCGACCCTGCTGCCTCCTGGCAGCAGCAATGGGAGGCCGTACAGGGACCCATGAGAGACTCTGGACTTGGCAGCAGCATGAGGAGGCGGTATATAGGGGCCCATGGCAGATTAGGGGCCTGGCAGCAGCTATAGGAGGCCCGTAATCTGCCAGCACCCTATGTCAAAAAATTCAACACACCAGCAGTGTGAGGAGACCTGAAAGTGGCACATGGCAGAGTGTGGCGATGGAGACAGCAGCAATGGGAGGCCGTACAGGGACCCATGAGAGACTCTGGACTTGGCAGCAGCATGAGGAGGCGGTATATAGGGGCCCATGGCAGATTAGGGGCCTGGCAGCAGCTATAGGAGGCCCGTAATCTGCCAGCACCCTATGTCAAAAAATTCAACACACCAGCAGTGTGAGGAGACCTGAAAGTGGCACATGGCAGAGTGTGGCGATGGAGACAGCAGCAATGGGAGGCCGTACAGGGACCCATGAGAGACTCTGGACCTGGCAGCAGCATGAGGAGGCGGTATATAGGGGCCCATGGCAGATTAGGGGCCTGGCAGCAGCTATAGGAGGCCCGTAATCTGCCAGCACCCTATGTCAAAAAATTCTACACACCAGCAGTGTGAGGAGACCTGAAAGTGGCACATGGCAGAGTGTGGCGATGGAGACAGCAGCAATGGGAGGCCGTACAGGGACCCATGAGAGACTCTGGACCTGGCAGCAGCATGAGGAGGCGGTATATAGGGGCCCATGGCAGATTAGGGGCCTGGCAGCAGCTATAGGAGGCCCGTAATCTGCCAGCACCCTATGTCCAAAAATTCAACACACCAGCAGTGTGTGAGGAGACCTGAAAGTGGCACATGGCAGAGTGTGGCGATGGAGACAGCAGCAATGGGAGGCCGTACAGGGACCCATGAGAGACTCTGGACTTGGCAGCAGCATGAGGAGGCGGTATATAGGGGCCCATGGCAGATTAGGGGCCTGGCAGCAGCTATGGGAGGCCCGTAATCTGCCAGCACCCTATGTCAAAAAATTCAACACACCAGCAGTGTGTGAGGAGACCTGAAAGTGGCACATGGCAGAGTGTGGCGATGGAGACAGCAGCAATGGGAGGCCGTACAGGGACCCATGACAGACTCTGGACTTGGCAGCAGCATGAGGAGGCGGTATATAGGGGCCCATGGCAGATTAGGGGCCTGGCAGCAGCTATAGGAGGCCCGTAATCTGCCAGCACCCTATGTCAAAAAATTCAACACACTAGCAGTGTGAGGAGACCTGAAAGTGGCACATGGCATGAGAGACTGTGGACCTGGCAGCAGCATGAGGAGGCGGTATAGGGGCCCATGGCAGATTAGGGGCCTGGCAGCAGCTATGGGAGGCCCGTAATCTGCCAGCACCCTATGTCAAAAAATTCAACACACCAGCAGTGTGTGAGGAGACCTGAAAGTGGCACATGGCAGAGTGTGGCGATGGAGACAACCCACCGACTGTTTTGCTCGCTGCCAAGCTGCCACCCTCTTCTCCTGATGATGCGGAAGCAATAGCCTGATGACGACGAGGCTGCCAAGTGCGATCAGCCTCATCATCATCAATTGGGGTCTCCGCCTCACTACTAGCCCCCTTGGCTGCGTGTGGGTCAGGAGACAGACCTGTCTCTACACCGGCTACCGAGCCACTCTCCTCGCCACTACTTCTTCGCCTGGCTGCTGAAGAGGCGGATGTCTCCCCCCGTTCCTGACCGCCCTCTGTTAGCTCTTCCTCACTGTACTGGATGACACCGGGAGCACTAGCCTCTGGCTGCGAATAGTGCTGCCTCGACCCCTTCCTCTGCTGCCACGTCTGCTCGCTCCTAAAACATTGCCTCCTCTGCCACTCCTCTGCATGTTGTCTGACATACTCTTTAATTAAACGATTCTGTGGCCCTCAGTAACAATTCTGTGTCCCTGATTAACGTTTATGTGGCCCTAAGTAACGGTTCTGTGGCCCTCAGTAACAATTCTGTGTCCCTGATTAACGTTTCTGTGGCACAAAGTAACGGTTCTGTGGCCCTCAGTAATAATTCTGTGTCCCTGAGTAACAATTCTGTGTCTGTCCAAGTAACAATTCTGTGGCCCTAAGTAACAGTTCTGTGGCCCTCAGTAACAATTCTGTGTCCCTGAGTAACAATTCTGTGGCCCTAAGTAACGGTTCTGTGGCCCTCAGTAACAATTCTGTGTCCCTGTGTAACAATTCTGTGTCTGTGCGAGTAACAATTCTGTGGCCCTAAGTAACGGTTCTGTGGCCCTCAGTAACAATTCTGTGTCCCTGAGTAACAATTCTGTGTCTGTGCGAGTAACAATTCTGTGGCCCTCAGTAACGGTTCTGTGGCCCTCAGTAACAATTCTGTGTCCCTGTGTAACAATTCTGTGTCTGTGCGAGTAACAATTCTGTGGCCCTAAGTAACAGTTCTGTGGCCCTCAGTAACAGTTCTGTGTCCCTGAGTAACAATTCTGTGTCTGTGCGAGTAACAATTCTGTGGCCCTAAGTAACAGTTCTGTGGCCCTCAGTAACAGTTCTGTGTCCCTGAGTAACAATTCTGTGTCTGTGCGAGTAACAATTCTGTGGCCCTAAGTAACAGTTCTGTGGCCCTCAGTAACAATTCTGTGGCCCTAAGTAACGGTTCTGTGGCCCTCAGTAACAATTCTGTGTCCCTGTGTAACAATTCTGTGTCTGTGCGAGTAACAATTCTGTGGCCCTAAGTAACAGTTCTGTGGCCCTCAGTAACAGTTCTGTGTCCCTGAGTAACAATTCTGTGTCTGTGCGAGTAACAATTCTGTGGCCCTAAGTAACAGTTCTGTGGCCCTCAGTAACAATTCTGTGTCCCTGAGTAACAATTCTGTGGCCCTAAGTAACGGTTCTGTGGCCCTCAGTAACAATTCTGTGTCCCTGTGTAACAATTCTGTGTCTGTGCGAGTAACAATTCTGTGGCCCTAAGTAACGGTTCTGTGGCCCTCAGTAACAATTCTGTGTCCCTGAGTAACAATTCTGTGTCTGTGCGAGTAACAATTCTGTGGCCCTAAGTAACAGTTCTGTGGCCCTCAGTAACAGTTCTGTGTCCCTGAGTAACAATTCTGTGTCTGTGCGAGTAACAATTCTGTGGCCCTAAGTAACAGTTCTGTGGCCCTCAGTAACAATTCTGTGTCTCTGAGTAACAATTCTGTGGCCCTAAGTAACGGTTCTGTGGCCCTCAGTAACAATTCTGTGTCCCTGTGTAACAATTCTGTGTCTGTGCGAGTAACAATTCTGTGGCCCTAAGTAACGGTTCTGTGGCCCTCAGTAACAATTCTGTGTCCCTGAGTAACAATTCTGTGTCTGTGCGAGTAACAATTCTGTGGCCCTAAGTAACAGTTCTGTGGCCCCCAGTAACAGTTCTGTGTCCCTGAGTAACTATTCTGTGTCTGTGCGAGTAACAATTCTGTGGCCCTCAGTAACAGTTCTGTGGCCCTCAGTAACAATTCTGTGTCCCTGAGTAACAATTCTGTGGCCCTAAGTAACGGTTCTGTGGCCCTCAGTAACAATTCTGTGTCCCTGTGTAACAATTCTGTGTCTGTGCGAGTAACAATTCTGTGGCCCTCAGTAACAGTTCTGTGGCCCTCAGTAACAGTTCTGTGTCCCTGAGTAACAATTCTGTGTCTGTGCGAGTAACAATTCTGTGGCCCTAAGTAACAGTTCTGTGGCCCTCAGTAACAGTTCTGTGTCCCTGAGTAACAATTCTGTGTCTGTGCGAGTAACAATTCTGTGGCCCTAAGTAACAGTTCTGTGGCCCTCAGTAACAATTCTGTGTCTGTCCCTGAGTAACAATTCTGTGGCCCTAACTAAAGTTTCTGTGGCCCTAAGTAACAGTTCTGTGGCCCTCAGTAACAATTCTGTGTCTGTCCCTGAGTAACAATTCTGTGGCCCTAACTAAAGTTTCTGTGGCCCTAAGTAACAATTCTCTGGCACTCAGTAACAATTCTGTCTGTCCCTGAGTAACAATTCTGTGGCCCTAATAACGTTTCTGTGGCCCTAAGTAACAGTTCTGTGGCCCTCAGTAACAATTCTGTGTCTGTCCCTGAGTAACAATTCTGTGGCCCTAAGTAACGGTTCTGTGGCCCTCAGTAACAATTCTGTGTCCCTGTGTAACAATTCTGTGTCTGTGCGAGTAACAATTCTGTGGCCCTAAGTAACGGTTCTGTGGCCCTCAGTAACAATTCTGTGTCCCTGTGTAACAATTCTGTGTCTGTGCGAGTAACAATTCTGTGGCCCTAAGTAACGGTTCTGTGGCCCTCAGTAACAATTCTGTGTCCCTGAGTAACAATTCTGTGTCTGTGCGAGTAACAATTCTGTGGCCCTAAGTAACAGTTCTGTGGCCCCCAGTAACAGTTCTGTGTCCCTGAGTAACAATTCTGTGTCTGTGCGAGTAACAGTTCTGTGGCCCTCAGTAACAGTTCTGTGGCCCTCAGTAACAATTCTGTGTCCCTGAGTAACAATTCTGTGGCCCTAAGTAACGGTTCTGTGGCCCTCAGTAACAATTCTGTGTCCCTGTGTAACAATTCTGTGTCTGTGCGAGTAATAATTCTGTGGCCCTAAGTAACAGTTCTGTGGCCCTCAGTAACAGTTCTGTGTCCCTGAGTAACAATTCTGTGTCTGTGCGAGTAACAATTCTGTGGCCCTAAGTAACAGTTCTGTGGCCCTCAGTAACAGTTCTGTGTCCCTGAGTAACAATTCTGTGTCTGTGCGAGTAACAATTCTGTGGCCCTAAGTAACAGTTCTGTGGCCCTCAGTAACAATTCTGTGGCCCTAAGTAACGGTTCTGTGGCCCTCAGTAACAATTCTGTGTCCCTGTGTAACAATTCTGTGTCTGTGCGAGTAACAGTTCTGTGGCCCTAAGTAACAGTTCTGTGGCCCTCAGTAACAGTTCTGTGTCCCTGAGTAACAATTCTGTGGCCCTAAGTAACAGTTCTGTGGCCCTCAGTAACAATTCTGTGTCCCTGAGTAACAATTCTGTGGCCCTAAGTAACGGTTCTGTGGCCCTCAGTAACAATTCTGTGTCCCTGTGTAACAATTCTGTGTCTGTGCGAGTAACAATTCTGTGGCCCTAAGTAACGGTTCTGTGGCCCTCAGTAACAATTCTGTGTCCCTGAGTAACAATTCTGTGTCTGTGCGAGTAACAATTCTGTGGCCCTAAGTAACAGTTCTGTGGCCCTCAGTAACAATTCTGTGTCTGTCCCTGAGTAACAATTCTGTGGCCCTAACTAAAGTTTCTGTGGCCCTAAGTAACAGTTCTGTGGCCCTCAGTAACAATTCTGTGTCTGTCCCTGAGTAACAATTCTGTGGCCCTAACTAAAGTTTCTGTGGCCCTAAGTAACAATTCTCTGGCACTCAGTAACAATTCTGTCTGTCCCTGAGTAACAATTCTGTGGCCCTAATAACGTTTCTGTGGCCCTAAGTAACAGTTCTGTGGCCCTCAGTAACAATTCTGTGTCTGTCCCTGAGTAACAATTCTGTGGCCCTAACTAAAGTTTCTGTGGCCCTAAGTAACAATTCTCTCGCACTCAGTAACAATTCTGTCTGTCCCTGAGTAACAATTCTGTGGCCCTAATAACGTTTCTGTGGCCCTAAGTAACAATTCTCTGGCACTCAGTAACAATTCTGTCTGTCCCTGAGTAAGAATTCTGTGGCCCTAACTAGCGTTTCTTTGTCCCTAAGTAACGATTCTGTGGCCCTCATTAACAATTCTGTGTCCCTGAGTAATGGTTCTCTGTCCCTAAGTAACGTTTCTCTGTCCCCAAGTATCGTTTCTGTGGCCCTAACTCTGTCCCTAATACAGAGCGGTCTGCCTCTGTTCAATGACTGCAGGCAAATGAAGAATTCCAAAATGGCCGCTATTTATAGCTCGACCATTACACAGTGCTGGCTGGCTGGCTGCTGATTGGCTGATGCGATCACATGTCATTGAGGAATGCATTATGGGTCAGCGCGCCTTGTCTGCGCGCCTTCCCAGACATCCCCGCTCCGTCGCCACACATGTCCGCCGCCATTTTCGGAAAAATTTCGATTCGCGCGTCCGAAGTAGGCTATTTTTCGGATTCGAAATTTTTCCGATATTCGACTCGAATTCCACTTCGGCTACTTCGATTCGCTCATCTCTACTGGTCTCAGCTAACTTACCCATATTTTTCAGTCTCAGTTATGTCTGAAGAATTGTAATACTATTTGTCAAAAGACCATTCACACATATTAATATTAATTATGATTAATCATAAAAACCAAATATTTTGCAAGCTTGCCATCAATATAAGTGCCGAATCATAATTTTGATTTCTAACACCCTGGATTACTGCATATCTGTGTCTCCAGAGGTGCAGCAGAGCCTGAATTGGTGCTTGATAACTCACAATTCGGAGAAGGGAAAATTTCGGCAAGTGGTGTGGAAGTTGGTAACCACCGATGCCAACCTTTCAGGTTGGGGGCCGTTCTGGAGAAGGCCACAGTTCTGGGAACATGGCTTCCACAGGAAGTGGTTCTTCCCATTAATGTCCTCGACCTTCGAGCAGTGAGGCTGGCTCTGAGGTATTGGACATCCAGGCTTCAGGGTTGGCCTGTGGGGAATCTGTCTGACAATGTCACAGCAGTGGCATACATCAACCACCAGGGCGGTACCAGGAGTCAAGGTGCTCAGAAGGAGGTGAACTACATTCTGACCTTGGCAGAAAGATATGTTCCAAGTCTGTCAGCAGTGTTCATTCCAGGTGTGGAAAATTGGCAGTCGGAAGTTGATTCCAGGGGAATGGGCTTTGCACACCAATGTTTTCAAGGAAGTCTGACAGCTAGGGGTTACTCGAATGTAGATTTATTGGCATCCAGGTTTAACAACAAGGTCATGTTTTTTGTGTCCAGGGTAAGGGATCCTTGCGTGGCAGGGGTAGACGTCTTAGTGATTCCTTGGAACCAGTTCTCACTGATTTTATGCCTTTCCTCTGATCCAGCTGCTGCCGCGTCTCTTACGCAGGATTCGGAAGGAGTCTATTCCAGTGATACTGATTGCTCCAGCTTGGCCCAGGATGGCCTGGTATGCAGACATATTGAAGATGGCAGTAGATGGGCCGAGTGACCTGCCGTATGAGCCTGGCCTGTTGTCTCAAGGTCCTATATTGCACCCAGCTTTACTGTCGCTAAATTGGTGTGCTGTGAGGTTCACATATGGCACCCATAAAAGTAAATGATTGGCAGGATTCTGTCATTTCTTCAAACAAGGTTGAGAGGAATTTGGCTTTTGGTACCATTTAAGGGCCAGGTTTCAGCATTAGCTATTTTTTTCCAGAGGCCCATTGCATCTCACTCTTTGGTCCACACTTATTTACAAGGAGTGATGCATATGGATCCTCCTGTCAGGTTGCCTTAGTGTCCTTGGGACTTGAACTTGATTTTTGAGGTTTTGCAAAAGCCACTATTTGAACCTATTGGAGAGATTCCACTGGTCCTGTTGACTCGTAAGGTGTTGTTTCTAGTGACAATCACTTCTGTGAGAAGGGTGTCGGAGCTGGCAGCTCTATCTTGCAGAGAACCATTTCTGGTTTTGCATCATGATAAGGTGTTTTGCATCATGATAAGGTGGTGTTGCGACCTCATCCGTGCTTTTTACCAAATGTGGTTTCTAGGTTTCATCTCAATCAGGACACAGTTCTGCTTTCATTCAGGCCTTAGTCAGCAAGAGAAAGATCTCTGCATATCTTGGATGTGATTCGTGCTGTAAGGGTCTTCTTGAAGGCAACAGCACAGGTCAGGAGGTCAGATACTCTATTTGTGCTGCCAGAGGAAGGGGCAGGCAGCATCCAAGGCAACTATTTCTCACTGGATCCGTTAATGATCACATTGAAGCCTATGGTTTGAAAGGTAAAGTCCCTTTCTTTCGGGTGAAGGCACACTCCACTAGGAGTGCAGGGTCATCTTGGGCAATTCGCCATCAGTGGCTAAGGTTTGCAAGGCCACTACATGGTCTTCGGTTCACACATTCACAGGGTTCTACTAGGTAGATGTCAGAGCCGCAGAGGATTCTGCCTTTGACCGCAGTGTTTTACGAATGGCTCAGAAGGTCCTGAGGGATTATTGACAGTGGCTATCATGGTGTCACCCTCCCCACAAATTTCTTATTGCTTTGGGGCATCCCACATAGTCATGAATAGCCTGCTCTTCAGAAATCAGCGGAAAATAATAGAAAAGGAGAATAAGGAGTTAGAGTAAATGAAGGGTTAAAAAAGGGGTTAAAACAGAGGAACATTTAATTAGCATAAAAACAAACTTTCTTTACTTGACAGGTTGCTTTTAAGGAAGTTCATCCCTTTGTTCTGTAGATGAATAAACAGAAAGATACAAAATGAAACAATGTTTCTTTTTATCTTTTATTTTAGGGGCTGTTGTAAACATTGTCAGACTTCTTTTTTTTGACTGCTCCAATTGCTGGGACCTTCTCTGTGTACTTGGTAATGCAGCTGTCATTAATCAGAGCTGAATTGCCCTGTACTGGGATAAGGGGGTCCCAGAAGCAGGGCAGAAGGACTGGATTTAGTACACACGTCCTGTGTACAATGATGACACTTATTTGGGTGTGTATAACACGTCCAAAGTCTGCAACTGGTTAAAGTGGAATTTCATTTTTGTATTTCAATGGTTTTTATTAATTAATAACAATTAACACAGGAGCAACAAATCATGCCCACGCAGGGGCTATCAATTGCACATAGAAGAAGTAGAAAATTAAAGAAATCAGTGCTCTAACACCAACAGGGCAAAAGATTGCCCACGCAGGGGCTATCAATGGCACTTAAATAACAAAACATAAATATAACACTGATAACACAGGTCACAAACACACTAAAAAGCTGTTTGATTATTTTAATCTAATTTCCATGTATTTTGGTGTGCTGAAAACAAATAAAAAAATATTGAAAAAACTCCTAGACGTCATGATTTGCCACAAAATGCAAAATTGTCTTCAAATTTATAAATTTTTTTTTTTAATTTTTGTTATTTTTTTTATATTATGGGTTTTTAACCAAATTTAAAGTCCAAATTACTATTAATTAATTCACATAAGTGCATTTAAGATATAAAATGCCAAAAAAACCTTAACCACATGCCGCCCAGCCACCGCATATAAACGGTGGCAGGGCGGCGCTCGTAGGCAAAAGCACGTTTTAAAACGGCTGCCTTCAAAACAGGTAGGGGGCGCACGCCCGCCCTGCCTGTCCCGCGGGTGTCAGCAGCGGGTCTCCGCCGCCGAGTCACGGCCGGTTCTTACCGGCCGTTTTCCCGCGATGAGCGGTAATCACTGACACAGAGCAGGGCTGCATTGTTTACACACAGCCTGCTCTGTGACAGTTCGCCGACAAGCTGCAGAGGGAGAGAAGAGTTTCTCTCCCTTGATCAGCTCCCCCCTCCCTCCCCCCGTCCAGTACACACCCCCGCCCCCTAGTAAAACATTCCCCTTACACAGCAAATTCTAAAAATGTTAACCCCTTCCTCCCCAGTGATTGCCGCTATATGTCGCTGATCGGCGCCATTATTAGTATAAATAAAAATCCCAGTATCTTTCCCGCCATTTGTAAACGCTATAACTTTCACGTAAACCAATTAATTTACACGTATTGGTTTTTTTTTTAGCAAAGACATGTCGCAGAATGCATTTTGGCAGAAATTTATGACTAAATTTGATTTTTGCATTTTTTTTTTACTGGACATGTTTTATAGCAAAAAGTCCAAAATATTGTTTTTTTTTCCTCAAAATTGTCAGCCTTTTTTTTTTTTTTTATAGCGCAAAAAATAAAAACCGCACAGACGATCAAATACCACCAAAAGAAAGCTCAATTTGTGGGGGAAAAAAGGATGTAAATTTCATTTATGTACCGGATTGCATGACCGCGCAATTGTCCGTTAAACTAGCACAGTGCTGTATAGCAGAAAAATGGCGTAAATTGCAGTATTTATACCATAGATTGTAGATGCTATAACTTCCACACAAAGCAATCAATATACACTTATTGGGATTTTTTTTACCAAAAACATGGAGCAGAATACATTTTGGCCAAAATTTATAACCAACTTTGAGTTTACTAGATATTTTTTATAGCAAAAAGTAAAAAATATTGTTTTTCTTCAAAATTTTTGGCCTTTTTTTGTTTATAGCGTGAAAAATAAAAAGCGCACAGGTGATCAAATTACACAGAAAGAAAGCTCTATTTGTGTGAAAAAAAGGACGTAAATTTCGTTTGGGTGCAGCATTGCATGACCACACAATTATCAGTTGAATTAGTGCAGCGCCGAGTAGCAAAAAGAGGCCTGGTCATTAACCACTTGAGCCCCAGAGGATTTACCCCCCTTAATGACCAGGCCTTTTTTTGCTGTTTGGCGCTGCACTAATTCAAATGATAATTGCGCGGTCATGCAATGCTGTACCCAAATGAAATTTACGTCCTTTTTTTCACACAAATAGAGCTTTCTTTTGGTGGTATTTTATCACCTGTGCGCTTTTTATTTTTTGCGCTATAAACAAAAAAACCACAAAAATTTTGAAAAAAAACAATATTTTCTACTTTCAGCTATAAAAAAATATATCGTAAACTCAAAGTTAGTCATAAATTTAAGACAAAATGTATTCTGCTACATGTTTTTGGTAAAAAAAATCCCAATAAGTGTATATTGATTGATTTGTGTGAAAGTTATAGCGTCTACACGCTATGGTATAGATACTGTAATGTATGCCTTTTTTGCTATACAGCGCTGCACTAATTCAAATGATAATTGCGTGGTCATGCAATGCTATACCCAAACTAAATTTACGTCCTTTTTTTCACACAAATAGAGCTTTCTTTTGGTGGTATTTGATCACCTGTGCGCTTTTTATTTTTTGCGCTATAAACAAAAAAACCACAAAATGTTTGAAAAAAAAACAATATTTTCTACTTTCAGCTATAAAAAATATATCATAAACTCAGTTAGTCATAAATTTAAGCCAAAATGTATTCTGCTACATGTTTTTGGTAAAAAAAATCCCGTGCATTAGCGGGCAAACTGGCGCTATCTAGGAGGGGTGCTAACACTATCGGAAGTCACCAGTGACACTAATACAGTGATCAGTAAAAATCTGTTCACTGTAATCAATGACATTGGTGACAGGGCAGTGAAGGGGTTAACTGGGAGGGGGAGGGGGGCGATCAAGGGGTTAAATAGGATTTCTGGTGCACTAGCGGGCAAACTGGCGCTATCTGGGAGGGGCGCTAACACTATCGGAAGTCGCCAGCGACACTGATACAGTGATCAGTAAAAATCTGTTCACTGATCAATGACACTGGTGACAGGGCAGTGAAGGGGTCAACTCAGGGGGGGGCGATCAAGGGGTTAGACAGGATTATTGGTGTATTAGCGGGCAATCTGGCGCTATCTGGGAGGGGCGCTAACACTATCGGAAGTCGCCAGCGACACTGATACAGTGATCAGTAAAAATCGGTTCACTGATCAGTGACACTGGTGACAGGGCAGTGAAGGAGTTAACTGGGGGGGGTGATCAAGGGGTTAAACGGGATTACTGGTGTACTGGCGGGCAATCTGGCGCTATCTGGGAGGGGCGCTAACACTATCGGAAGTCGCCAGCGACACTGATACAGTGATCAGTAAAAATTGGTTCACTGATCAGTGACACTGGTGACAGGGCAGTGAAGGGGTTAACTGGGGGGGGGGGCGATCAAGGGGTTAAACGGGATTACTGGTGTACTGGCGGGCAAACTGGCGCTATCTGGGAGGGGCGCTAACACTATCGGAAGTCGCCAGCGACACTGATACAGTGATCAGTAAAAATTGGTTCACTGATCAGTGACACTGGTGACAGGGCAGTGAAGGGGTTAACTGGGGGGGGCGATCAAGGGGTTAAACGGGATTACTGGTGTACTGGCGGGCAAACTGGCGCTATCTGGGAGGGGCGCTAACTCTATCGGAAGTCTCCAGCGACACTGATACAGTGATCAGTAAAAATTGGTTCACTGATCAGTGACACTGGTGACAGGGCAGTGAAGGGGTTAACTGGGGGGGGCGATCAAGGGGTTAAACGGGATTACTGGTGTACTGGCGGGCAAACTGGCGCTATCTGGGAGGGGCGCTAACTCTATCGGAAGTCTCCAGCGACACTGATACAGTGATCAGTAAAAATTGGTTCACTGATCAGTGACACTGGTGACAGGGCAGTGAAGGGGTTAACTGGGGGGGGGGGGCGATCAAGGGGTTAAACGGGATTACTGGTGTACTGGCGGGCAATCTGGCGCTATCTGGGAGGGGCGCTAACTCTATTGGAAGTCGCCAGCGACACTGATCAGTAAAAATCGCTTCACTGATCAGTGACACTGGTAACAGGGCAGTGAAGGGGTTAACTGGGGGGGGGCGATCAGGGGGTTAAATGTGTCCTAGAGTGTTCTAACTGTAGTGTAGTGCTTGTGTACTCACTTTTTGGATGTCTTCTTCTCTGTCTGGAACGGAATGTGTCCAGGCAGAGAAGAATGACATCATATCCTGCCCTGTGTATATGTCAACACAGGACAGGATAGGACAGGGACCGATCATGTGATTTCAGCCAGAAATCACTGGCTGAAATCTAATGATTGATCCCTCCTGGATCAAATCGTGTCACCCGCGGGTCGGCTGGAGCCTGCGCCCCCTACCGGCGAAAGTGTCGGGAGCGCGGAACCCGTTTTAAAACGTGGTTTTGCGCTCCACTGCCGCCCTGCACACGTATATACACAGTGGCAGGGCGGCAAGCGGTTAAGGGGGGTAAATCCTCAGGAGCTCAAGTGGTTAAAGGGGTTGTCTGAGTTATGTAAAAAAATATAGCACTGTAAATCTGATGGTCAGCAATATATACATAAGCTAAGCAAGTTTTAGGGAAAAAAACATTCTATTTCCTCATTTCCCTAGTTCTCTTCTGGCCCTTTGTTGTTATTTGCAGGTAAACAATCTCTGTCCCTCCCCCCTGCAAAGGGAGTGAATACAAGTGCTGCTCTGAGTGACATGTCGGACTACTGGGATACTCAGCAACATGCTGTATGTGTAAGCCTCAGCCCTGAGTCTGTGCTTCTAATGGTAGAAGGGGTTAATCTTTCCTGAAGAATCCAGTGGGAGGGAGACACAGGGCAGATAGCAGCAGCTCCAGTCAGTGCAGGGGGACGTGGCCAGCACTGTGACGTCTCGTGTACAGACACAGAGCTGCTCTCTCCTGCAGTCCACCCTTGTGCACGAATCATCATCAGGTTCTTGGTTCACACTTTTTCATCGCAGTTCGTGTTAGCTCGTCATTCTTCAACCGTTATGTTATGGCTCCGCGAAAGTGTATTAATTCGCCAGACAGTTTCTGTTTCATCTGTGGTGAATATACAGTGTTGAAGCAACAGCAGAATATTACAGACTTTGTGAAAAAAGTATACTTAGCATACTTTGGACTAAAAATTGGAGATCAAGATAAAGTTTGGGCGCTTCATAAAGTGTGCAAACGGTGTGTTGAGGACCTCCAAAACTGGTTCAAGGGTAAGAAAAAATCTTTCCGTTATGGGATTCCTATGGTATGGCGAGAGCAAAAGAACCATAGTGACGACTGTTATTTTTGTTCATGCGATGTGAAAGGGTTTAATTCCAAACGGAAGCATTCCATTTTATACCCCAATCTTCACTCAGCAATTCATCCCATCCCCCATGGCACAGATATACCAGTACCCAAGCCCCCTGCTACCTTGGAAGAGATACCTAGCTCCGATGAAGGTGAAGTCATACCTGAACCAGATGACGAATTAAGTTCTGACTTTGAAGATGATATAAGACCAAAATTGTTTTCTCAGGAGGAGATGAATGATTTGGTAAGAGACTTGAATCTTCCCAAAGATGCCGCTGAGTTATTCGGATCAAGGCTGAAAAGCAGGAATTTATTGTTGCCAGGAGTGTCATCTTCATGGTTCAGACATCGTGAAAAGGAGTTCGTTCCTTACTTCGCCCAGGAAGACAAGTTGGTTTATTGCATCGATGTCGAAGGTCTGATGGGTCAATTTAAAATCCAATATGATTCAGAGCAATGGCATCTTTTTATAGACTCTTCAAAAAGAAATCTCAAAGCAGTTTTACTCCAACGGTGGTTTTTACACTTCCATACCTGTAGGTCATTCCGTACACTTGAAGGAAACCTACGAGAACTTGGAATTGGTTCTTCGTAAACTTAAATATGAAGACCATGGTTGGCAAGTGTGTGGGGACTTGAAGGTCTTGTGCATGCTGCTCGGGCAACAAGCTGGGTAAACCAAATACCCTTGTTTTCTGTGTCTATGGGACAGTCGAGACCGACAAAATCACTGGACCAAGAAGAGTTGGCAGCCGAGGGTGCTAACAGTCAGTGAAAAAAATGTCCTCCGAGAAACTTTGGTACCTTCCCATAAAGTTCTTCTACCACCTCTCCACATAAAATTGGGATTGATGAAGCAATTTGTAAAATCACTTCCAAGAGATGGAGAATGCTTCAAATACTTGGTCAACAAGTTTCCAGGCCTGTCGGAAGCAAAATTGAAGGAAGTTGTGTTCGTCGGACCAGACATTAGAATGCTTATAGTTGATCAAGAATTTGTCAATACCATGACGTATCCTCAAAAAGAAGGGTGGATTGCATTTAAACAAGTCGTACAGAAATTTTTAGGCAATAACAAATATCCTCACTACAAAAAGATCGGACGAATGCTGAAAGCATTTCAAGCTTTAGGTTGCCTGATGAGTTTGAAAGTGCATTTCCTCCAGTCCCACCTTGACTCTTTTCCTGAAAATTTGGGAGCTGTGAGTGAGGAACAAGGTGAACGATTCCACCAAGACATTAAAGAAATGGAAAGGAGATAACAGGGAAAATGGAGCATTACAATGACGGCAGACTACTGTTGGATGCTTCAGAGAGACATTTCAGATGCTACTCACAAGCGTAAATGCACCAAGAGGAGCCTCACAGGGAAGAAGGATCGAGTTTAGTGTGTGTAGGTGAGCTCATTTCAGTTCAAAAAAGGATTTTCATGAAAACATTATAATAAAACTTTAATTTTATAAATCTATTTCCATTTATTTTGAGGTATTGCCTTATTTAACATAGTTACCTAAATTGTCAGGAAATGTGATGTCCTATGACAAAATGGAGGTCATTTTCAGATTCACCGCACCAAAAAACATAAAGATTTTGTGGAATAACGTAAACAGACCTGTGTAATAACTCAGACTAAAGGCAGCTATCCACTGTCACACCAAAAGCAAACAGAAAAAAAAAAAGGGGGGGGGGAAAGAAAGAAGTACAAAAGAAAAAAGATAACCAAACCAAGAGCAGGGATCCAAGAAAGCCAAAGCCGAACAACATCGCATTCCCAGACAAGCCGGGGGGGAGCGTGGGAAAGGTATATTGCAACCACGGCTCCCATATTTTCAAGAATTTACATTGGGTGTCGTTGCAGATGCTCGACATCTGTTCATTGAGCATCATAGTGGTCATATGGTCCCGCACCCCCTGCAGAGGGACAAACGGGCTCTTCAAGGCCTGAGCAATTGTTCTAGAGGCTGACAAAAACAAATAGGAAGCCAACTTCTGCTGATGAGCCAAGAGCTCCGGTATGGGACAATGAAGCAAAGCATACCGAGCATCCCTTCGTATAGAGCGATGGAACAAGGTGAAAAGGATGCCAAACACACGAGACCAAAAACAAAGCAGCCTCAGGCATGACCACCAGATATGCAATACATCACCACGATGGCCACAATCCCGAAAGCATCGATCACTGCAGGCAGGATTCGCCTGTGCCAAACGAGCCGGAACCCAATACCAACAAAACAATACCTTGTAAGCCGCCTCCAGCGTGGTCATATTAAAAGAGCATTTAGCTACAGGCAACCAGACCCTATTCCAGTCCTCCGGATCCACAACCACTCCCAGGTCGCGCTCCCACTGAACGACATATGAAAGAGAAGTACGCGACGAGCGTCTATTCAAAGCTGCATAAAGGAGGGAAATAAGGCCTGGGGTGCCCGGCCGCTGTTGGCAAAGCAGTTCAAAGGCAGATTTCTGGTACGGGAAGACAGAAGTGCCCCTCAATGAGAGCAGCCAATGCTGCAATTGAAGGTAACGAAAATATTCCGCCGGTGGGAAGAGGGGGTTGTTAGTGATTCGGAGCAAAGGCAAAAAAGGTGACATTAGGCCACTGGAGTAACGTACCGAGTCCCACACTTGTAAGCCATGGAGCAAAATGGGACTCAGGGCAGGGGGAAGCCATAGAAGTGTCGATATCGCAGTAGGGGCACAATTAGGTAATTCCAGGAGGACCCAGAGAGGTATGTCTGAGGAAGCATGCAACATAGATAGCGGGGCGATATGGCTCGCCTGATAATATTTAGTAACATTGGGAAGGCCAAGGCCACCCTGGAGTCTATGGACAAAAAGCGTAGTTCTGGAAACTCTGGGGCGTTTATCGGCCCAGATAAAACGCATAATCTTTACCTGAAGCAACCGAAGGAAATGAGGAGGAACCCGCACTGGGAGGGTGCGAAAATAGTATAACAATTTCGGCAAGATGGTCATTTTCACTGAATTAATCCGTCATATCCATGACAGGTGAGGAAATTGCCAAGAATGCATAAGAGAGGGCACAGAGCGAAGCAATAGATAGTAATTTGCAGCGAACAGTGAGTCATAGGTGGGGATCAAGTGAATGCCTAGGTATTCAAGAGAAGAAGAAGCCCATTTATAAGGGAAATGGGACTGTAGGAGCAAAACCAAATCTGAGGCCAAAGTAGTATTAAGCGCGACAGTCTTATCCAAATTGATACAAAGACCCGAAATCAAGGAGAAGCGCTCAAGAACCTGTTGCAAATTTGGAAGCGTCGTCAGGGGATTAGTGACAGTCAAGAGGGCATCGTCTGCAAAAAGGTTCAACTTGAAATCCTGTCCCGCGTATGGAACCCCCGATACATTACAATCAGTCCGGAGCGCCATAGGCAATGGCTCAAGCGCCAGGACAAAGAGTGCTGGGGACAGGGGGCATAACATTAGAATCTCCCAAAAGAAAAAGAAGACCCTTGGAATGCCAGGAGACAATGGTGCAAAGATGAGAAAAGAATTTATGTTGAATGCGATTGGGTGCATAGCAAGAGACAAAGGTAACCTCCTGATCCCAGAGGGTGCCCTGCAGAAGCAAGTACCTACCTGTGGGGTCCGCTATATTCTGAGCACAGACAAAAGGAAGATTGCGCTTGAAAGCTATTAGTACACCTCGGCGTTTCTCAGGGGCCGAGGCAGTGTAAAAGGTGGGAAAGTGAGGCGAAAGATACCGTGGAGCGGAGGACTGAGAAATCCTGGTCTCCTGTAAACATAGCACGTCAATTTGTTGCGATTTGAGGTGATGAAAAACTTTAGCCCGCTTTTGAGGCGAATTGAAACCTTGAACATTCTATGAGTATACTTTCAGAAGGGGTGAGGCCATGGCAGTATCAGCACAGCACGCTCAGCAGAAAAAGCATAGGTGGGCCACCAGTTACCACTCCCAATGGTGTTCGGACCATGGCATCCCAAAACCCTGCATGAGGATAAAACAAAAAAGACAGAAAGGAAAAGAAAAGAAGGGAAAAAAAAAAGAAACAAGAAATATATACAGCAGTACAAACGTGTCACGTCAATGGTGACATGCATCCTCCTACACCTGAAGGATACCGGTTGGGGGTGGCTCTACCACCGGACACATGGCTGCAAATGAAAACAGCAAAAACATAAGCCCCCAGGGGGCAAAAAGGCAATTAACACAGTATAACAGAACACAAAAGTAAGAGTCCCAGAAGTGAGCACATCCGCAACAACCTCCCGATAGAAAACACAGCTAAACTAGGGGCCAACCCCCTCCAGGAGGATGGCCACAGGCCGCCATAGAACCACTACACAGCCCAAGTGGTCCCCCACCCACCTCCCAAAAAGGCCAACACCCGATCAGGCCCACCAGGCCAACCTCCCACCGGAGCCGGAGGGAACCATCTCCCCATACCCAAACGGGAACCCTAACAACGACACCCGGACCCGATATAGGCCAGGATAGCAAAAAGTCATAATCTGCGAGTCCAAGAGGAGACCCTCCCCCCCCCATTCAGTGATGGAACCCAAAGGAGTGGGCTGGATCAGGCCTAGCCTGGAACACTAACAAACTGGAAGAGCCCTAGGGGCCAAACTCACAGTCCCATCAGGAGAGTCCAACGGTGAAACACAACACGAGAGATCCAAGATGCATTTTCAGCCTGGAGAAGAGCAGGATGGACTTGATTGTTGAGGGGTCTGAGGGAGGACCCTCTTCCTGTTGGACGACCGCTCCCAGAGGCGGCCCGGTGGAAGCAGCCTTGCTGGGGATCCATTGGAGTGAGCTGGGCTCTGATCAGCGGCCCCCTGCGGAAGAAGGTGCAAAGATTCCAGGAGAGAATGGGCCTCCTCCGGCGTAACAACAGAGTGACTGCGGCCCTGGTAGTTGAAGGTGAGGCGGAACGGAAAGCCCCAGGCGTATTTAATTCTGTGGTTCACCAGGACCGAAGTGAAGGGCTTCAACTGACGTTGTTTCTGCAGAGTGGTCTGGGAGAGGTCTGCGAAGAGCTGGTAGCAATGTCCCTGGAATCTGAGGTCTGGTTTGTTTCTGGCCGCCAAGAGGATGGTTTCCTTAGTGCAGTACTAAAAGTAAACTTGATGATGATGTCCCTCGGGGGCCCATCCGGTCGTCTGGGGCCCAATGCACGATGAAACAGAGTAACAGTGGAGGTGAGATCTGTGATCGTTTCAGGTATACCGCTTAACCACAAATTACCGCGACAGGAACAGTTCTCGAAATCCTCAAGTCAGAGCAGCGCGTCCGCTAATTCATTCTTGAGGTCACACAAGTCCTACTCAAGACCCTCAATGACCGTGGCCGCCGCATCCATTTTATCCTCAAGATCATTCGTCCGATTTCCCAACTCTCAAATTTCACACGAAAGTCGGTCGGCAAGCTTGGAGGTAGCGGAGGACAGTTCCGACTGTAGCATCGCCTTGAAACGGTGCAGAAGCTCAGCATCCCTTAGACCTGGAGGGGAAGACCGCAGGGATGCTGCTGATGCCAGGTCATCTTCACCCCTGGGATCCAGCCCACCCGCAGGTAGGGGCAGCGGGGGACCCGAAATCGAGACCGGGGCTTCAACTGTGGTCTCCGGGGGAAGATTCGATCCCGCGGCCGGGGCTATGGAACTCTGCGGCGGCAGGCCAAAAATCGAGGCTGCGGCTTCACCCGCGATCTCCGGCGGGTAGGCCGCAAAATTGAAAACGGGTTGCCGGGAAGCGGGGAAGGCGGCTGTTTTTTCCCCATCGGGGCACCAGGGGACAAGGGCCCAGGAGAGGTTGGAGGAGAGGCAAGAAACCCCCCCCCCCCCAAGAGCTTAAAATCAGCCGATGTGCCGGTGGTCAAGCAGCCAAGTTTAAAGAGCAGCCATTCCTCAGGCTGCTCACGAGCGCCCCCCGGGAATTTCATTTTTAATTATCAATTGCATTTTGGGCCAATTGTGACCATTTTTTAAAATTCATGTTAAAATCAACATTGTTTTTCTAGAAAATAATTTAGAACCCCATTGAGGATGGAAAAGGATCTGGGGTGCTAGTCAATTACATGCTCTGCTTTAGCAATGCCAAGCTGCAGCTAGCAAGACTAGCATATGCATTAAAATGCATTAAAAAGGTATCTACTTAAGAGATAAGACAATAATGCTACCACATTACAAAACTCTGCTGATGCCAAATCCATCCAGTTCTGATCACCAGTCCCCAGGAAGGATTTGCTGGAACTGGAGAGAGTGCAGATAAGGTCAACAAAGCTAATAAGGGGACTGAAGGACCTGAGTTATGAGGAGCGACTATAATTATTAAACATATTCTCCCTGGAGAAGAGATGCTTAAAAGAAGATATGATCACAATATACAAAAATATAAATGGTGATTCTAGCATAGGGAGGAAACTGTTCAGTCTCAGGTCACTTAAGAGGACATGCGGCCACTCAATGAAGTTAGTGGTGTCAGTGAGGAGTGTCAATATTTTCAAAAAACATTTAGATGGGCATCTTAGTGAATGCAATATACAGGGATATGGGAAATGGTAGTGACCTAAACACATGTACACGCACACGTTGAACTGCATGGACAGGTGTCTTTAATCAATCTTACCATCTATGTAACTGTATTTTCTGTAAGCAGGGTCTCTGGAGAATAAAATGGCAATTTTTTATGTTGCATATTTGCATAGCCATTTATAAAACACAAATTTTCAGGAAAAAAATCATACTTAAGTGAATTTTAGTGCAAACAAACACAATATAATACACATTTTTTTGTAAAATATAAAATATGATATTGCACCAAGGAAATAGATATCAAACATGTCGATATTTAAAATTGTGCACGCCTGTGAAATGGCAACAAGCTTCGGTACCTAAAGCTATCCATATTAAAAGCCTTCACAGATCATTTTAGAGTTAATACAAAAGGGATAACAGACGCATGGTGTGGCAGTCCATGTATGTTTGATGAGTTCTAAATGGGCAGGGGTAAAGGTAGTCCAGTAGGCTATAAGGGCAAGCTGCGTAGGAGCAAAGCATAACTCTGCAGAAGGGAAACAAAGAAACCTCTAAGTGTGTACTGTGAAGTTATTTAATAGAAAGATAAGTAGTAACTCATATCTTAGAATTTAAAAACAGGCTCATGGGTAAGAGGGTGAAACGTCTGTAGCCAGATGTTGTTGTGTGACTGATCCAGAGAGGAGATCGATTGAGTCCGCCAGCAGGTGGTGCTGTGCATGTGCAACATGGATGGTAAGCCTGGTGGAATCTCCAAGGTGTCTGCCAGCAGATGGTGCTGTGCATATGCAGCATAGATGGTGAAGCCTGGCAGAGTCTCCAAGATGTCTGGGATCAGCACATGTGGCATCTGACATCAAAATGCGATGCGTTTCTGAGCATGTGCAGAACGAGATGAGTCCAGGCGCGCTCTTTCATTAGGCAGTAGCGTTGCATTTTGATGACGTCAGACGCCACATGTGCTGATCCCGGACATCTTGGAGACTCTGCCAGGCTTCACCATATATGCTGCATATGCACAGCACCATCTGTGGGGCAATTTGGTGGAGATTTGTAGTAGGAAAGGAAATTTGGGGGGTGATGGGGGTAAGATTTGTTCTAGGAGGAGAAATATGGGGGGAATGCTAGGAGGGGGTGATTTGGGGGGTTTGTGCTGGAGGTGGATGTGTGCTAGAAGGGTGCTGGGGGGAGGGGGGATAGGGGAGTTGTGCCGGCAGGAGAGATATGGATAGAAAGAGGATTTGAGCTGAGAGTGGGGATGGGGAGAAAGATTTGTGCTGGGAGAGGGGATTTCAGCAGGGAGGATTTGTACTGGGAGGAGGGGGAATTTTTGTTAGGAGAGAATTTTGGCTTGCAAAGGGAATGTATGCTTAGGGGCTATACATGCCAATTAGTGCTCGTTTTTTTGGAGGGAGAGGGGTTTATAGCTGACACATGAAGCTCATACATTTTGGGGGGTGCAGTGTGGCATCTTCCCACCCCTGGCACAGAGGCACACAGCACACTAGCACGCCTGAACAAGCACCTTTGTACTGGTAAGCGGTACCCTATTCACGCCCTTTATATAGTACACTACGACACAGCACACAAGACTATCATTCATGGCTGAAAGGTTTTTGCATTTGTAGAGTACTCCACAAGTGCAAACATTCTGCAGCCTTGAATGATACACTGTGGCTCAGCACCTGTGTGTAATCATCATCATCATGATAATGATGATGATCACATAAGCACAATGAGATACAGTACTTCCTTATAGGACTTTTTTTACACTTATGTTTGGGGAGGTGGTAAAAACGCTTGGCTCTGCTGTGTGTTTTTACTCCCCCATTTCCCCCAACAACTCCCCCTTATGCTGCAAAGGCAGTAAAGGAGGGGAAGTAGTTATCCTGTGGCCACAATGCTTTTCGCATGGCAAAAATTATACCCACTGTCACATTTGTGGGGGGGGGTTAAGACCCCCTTCACATAGCCATTTACCTGCATCCACCAAATTCCAGCAGCACGAATCAGCAGTTTCTTGTGGCTGAAATGCGAGGTGCATGCAAATAGTAGTGGCCACTCAGCCTGTGTAGAGCATTTACAGACTCACAGCGGATGTCACTGTTTACATGTAGTCGAACACCAAGTGGGTACCTGCGGTTAGGGACAGTTTTCCAAGCCTGACTACATCCAGACTCAGACAACCACTCCTAAGCACAGGTAACTAATTGATGTGCTTGGTTTGTACAGGCTGAATGGCTGCTCATACCTGCATGCTGTTGTCATTCCAGCCACAAGAATCTGCTGATCCTTGCTGCTAGAATCCAGTGGATACAGCTAAACGGCCGTGTGAAGGAAACCTATAAAACCCTGCACAAATGTGACAGCAGGGATAATTTGTGCTGTGCAAATAGTATCACGGCTGCAGCATATGTTGTCCCCACTCCGCTGCCTTTGCAGCATATGGAGGAGCAGTTGGGGGGCAGTAAAATGCATCACAGAGATGTGTGTTGGGTGGGGCCCAGTAAGGTAAGCTATACGGGGCCCCATGATTTCTATCAGTGGCCCTTGTGACGATCGCAGGGTCAGATCCCTGCCCTTCTCACCAAACTCGTGACCGAAGGACTAGCCAATCTAAAACCGCGATGTCACGTGCGTAACTATGCCACGCCCAGCTGCACCCAGCGCAACGATTTTCTGGGCTAATGGACCACAATCGATGTACCGGCAGTGTTAAGCACCGCCTGGCGGCGTCTCTAGCAGCCCACAGCACGGGGTTCCTCAGGGCGCGGGCTCTAAGTCCCAATCTGCTTATTCACCAGGGCCCCTGATGGTGGGGATGGACTTGAAACAGACTGAGACCAGGTCGCGACCCCTGAGTACGTCTGGCAATGGTAGAGAGCGTCGTCAGAAGTGTGCGGGGAAAGGAGCCTGACGTGAAGAGGCTGGCAGACCTGGTAACAGGGACAGATCTGCGCAGGATGGATGGATCGTCTGGGTAACATAAGGCGTAGTCAGGCAGGCCAGGTCAGCAATGTGCGGGCAGCAAGGTACCGGAGGAGCAGGCAGAGAATGGTCAGGGTCACAAGTCGGGTTCAGTAACTAACGGGCAGCGCGGTACAGAGGATCAGGCAGAAGGATGGTCAGGCAAGCCAGGGGTTAAACAGGAGAAGGTCAGCAGGGTCAGGAACAATGCAGAGGTCAGCAACAGAAGATTCACAGGATCAGATATCAGGAACAGAGCAGATGTTTGACATACCTCCTGTCCTGTTTGAATAGCCCGCCCTGCGCTGTCATTGGTGGCAGGCGCGTGTCCGCGAGTGCGCATGCGCGGCCGTCGCAATCGCCCAGGTCCCGCTGCTCGCTGGCTAGGGTGCATCGGTGTTCTGCACATGCGCCGCCTGGCGCATCGCGGCAGAACCACCGATCCCTGACAGGCAGCCTGAGCATGATTTTTACTGGGTCAGGTTAATTACGCAATTAACCCTTCACACTACCACCACCTCCTTTTTGTACAGAGAAAGAGGAAACTTGGCAATATCAGCAATAACACTATGATGGTTAGATAATCGTCTGTATACCACTGTCACGGCAGACAGGTTATACAGAGGGTTAAAAACACACAGTAGCGTTCTTCAGCGGCATGAATTCATAAGTTGCATTAAGGAGCTTTAGAAACAGAAATATTTATTACTAAAAGGTCAAAAGGGTGCAATAAAAATATTTACAGAAAAAAGATGTAACATATATATATAAATACAGAGAGCAATAACACAGCAAAGAGGTAACAGAAAGAGGTTTAGAGAGTACTTGCCAAAAGTCCTGGGTTAAGCAGATCAAGTTTCAGGGCAAAAGGGCACCGTCTCCCAAGTTGGTTCTGATGTTAAAAGGGAGAATTCTTCAACTTTTTGCTCCTCTTAGGCCTGACAGCCTATTTTGTAGTCCCCCAGCAGGGGGTGTCTCTGAAGCCAAGGACCAATGCCTTATTTGGGGAGGGGGTGTCTAGGCGGAGACCCAAGCTAGAACCAAAATCTCTCATAGCTTATATTTTGGCTCATTCCTCATTTCCTAGGAACAAGTAACATTCCACCCGCGGGTAGGTTAATATGCAGACGCATCTGCGGAACGGTTAGATATGAAATATGAAATACATACTTGAATGGTTCAAGAGATGTAATCCTCTGCTTTCCTATATATTCCAGCCAAGGAGTGTGACATATCAAACGGGTTGTCTCATCGTGACCAATCTGAAGATATGCCTGGTTTTTATGTAAGTCTCTCATATTCCAAGATATGAGACTTGGGGGGAAAATGGATTTTAAAAGTGGTATCTGTTGATTACTCCTCTGGAATGTCTTTGAACTCAGGGTAAAGCTTGGGTTGTCCTTTTACAAGGTGACAGATTGCACAGTTTCTTAGACAGTCCGGCATCCATCTCAGAGAGGTTTTATAGCTCGGAGCTTCCTGCTGTGCTCTGGCCTGCCTGTGACACTTCCAACACACACCGACCACATGTCACTGTGGATCTCAGAGAGGGAGGGGGATGAGGAAAGATATATTTGTACAAGATGTATGATCCTTTGCCAAGATGGAGGTTGGAGCAAAATGGTTGCACCGCGTCCATCTCTGAGGGTACGATTGCTACAGCCCTGCTCATCAGCGCCCTTGTAGTTCATTCAGAACTGTAAGCCGTCTGCCGTGGTGGATGACGGTACTTGTAGTTCATTCATGCACGGGAAAATTCTAGTTAGGCTTACCGGTAACTTCTTTTCTTGTAGTCTTTCAGGACAAGACATGAGAGAATGCAGCTCCTCCATCTCTCGCAGGAAACACACACCAACATTAACTCTAAATTGGAGGCCTCTCCCACAGTCCTCAATTGTTGAAGAGTACCTCCGGCTCATTTGAAAAACATAAGCACAACAGCATAAACAATATCAGGGCTGGTAATTATTGCTGTCCTGAAACACTACGAGGAAACCAGTTACTGGTAAGTTTAACTTGAATTTTCTCAAAACGTCTTTCAGAACAGCACATAAAAGGATAAACGAGAGCTTACCTTGTTAGGGTCGGACCACAGCTTGCAAGACCTTCCTACTGAAGACCTGCTCCCCAGTTGACAATAAATCCAGTCTGTAATGGCTCACAAAGGTGGACATGCTTGACCAGGATGCTGCCTTACAAATTTGTTCTGGGGTAGCACCAGTCTTCTCTACTCATGTAGACATCAGATCTCTCGTGGAATAAACATGAATCGCCAATGGCGGATCGAGGTTTGAATGTGTATAAGCGTACTTAATCGCCAATCTTGGTTATCTGGCTATCAATCCTTTGGTGGCTTTCTGTCCCTTCTTGGTCCCAGCATACAAAATTAAAATCTATCTTTTTCCCCTGACTGGTTAGAACAAAATGTTGGCAAAACAATATCTTGTGAGCTATGATAAACCAAATCTACCTTCGGAAGAAAGGTGGAATGGGTCTTTAGAACAATTCTATCTGGATAGAACATTTTAAAAAGTTCTCTGATTGCTAATGCAAGTAGATCACGAATTCTGCATGCCAAAGTCACAACTGTAAGTAGTACTGTCTTCATTGTGATGAACTTCAAGTTCGCAGAGCTGAGAGGTTCAAAAGGAGATTGGTTAGGGATTGCAGAACCAGTGAGAGATCCCATTTTATCATTAACTGGTGTGGAGCTGGATAATACCTTGAAGAGTCTAATGACTAAGGCTTCTGAAGAAAAAGGGCACTCCAGAGAAACTGCTAATGCTGCAACCTGTACCTTTAGAGAGCTGACCGCTAATTTCTTGTCTGCCTCCTGTTGAAGAAATTCCAGGACAGAGGTAAGGTCTTCCAGGAGCATTGAATTGGATGAGCACCAGGAATTGAACACCTTCCAAACGTTCCCTTAAATTGCTCACGTGATATTTTTGTGTCTTGCCAGAAAGCTGTCCATTAAGTGTTGTGAGAAGCCCTTCCTCTCTAGCAGTTGCTTCTCAGAAACCACGCCCTGAGATGCAAGCTTTCTATATTTGGATGACACAGAGGTCCTTGTTGTAGCAGGTCCTTCCTGAGTGGAAGCGTGTAGTACGGTTTGACAGCTAGTCAGAGGAAAATGGAAAACCACAGTCTTTTCGGTCAGAAGGGTGCTACGAAAATGACCACCACTCTCTCTGTTTGAATTTTCTGCAGGTTCTGTGGAATTAGTTGAAAGGGGGAAAAGCATAATACAGTGGGAAGCCCCACTTTTGGACGAGGACATTTGTCCTCACTGATCAGTCTTCTCTGTTCAAGGAGAAAAAATGACAGGTTTTGGCATTCTGACGGTTGATTCTGTGGCTGTCTCCACTTTCAAACTAAGTTGAGAAAGTCCTCACGATTTAGGCACCATTTGCCTTCCTTTACTTGGTGATTGCTTAAGAAGTTGGCTACCAGGTTTAGCGAGCCTTTGAGATGTATTGCTGAGAAGGATGTCAGATTTGATTTTTTTTCTGCCCAGGCCAGAATTTCCCCTGCCAGTCTCTGAAGACTCCTACTCCCCCTTTCCCCTTGCCAGTTTACATAGTCTACTGCCATGGTGTTGTCTGTGCAGAACTGCACACAATGGCTCTGGAGCTTCTGGGAGAAAGCTAGTAAAACTAGTGCAATAGCTTTTATCTCCCTTCAGTTTGAGGAATTTATCACTTGTAGTTTTGACCACTGCCCCTGTGACTTTCCAAATGCGCTCCCCAACCCCAGTAGCTGACATCTATGGTGAAAATCTACTGGAAAAGACCAGACTAGACCTCTTGAAAGAATTTCCTGTTTCTTCCACCATCAAAGGGATCTTTTGACCCTTGTGAGAACCTTCACTTTGATCTCCAGTGAGGTCAAATCCCCATTCCATATTCTCACAGTAAACTGTTGCAGGGGTCTGAAGTGTATCCTTGCCCACTGAACTGCTAGAATGGAAGCTGTGAATAGGCTGGGGGCTGACATCTTGAATCTGATTGAAACCTGATGATTGCACTGAAGCAGAGTCATTACCACCTAATTTTTTGCCTTTTCACTTCTGGCAAAAAAAAATCTTTTCCATCAAACAAAATTCCCAGGAACAGAACTTTCCTGGATGGGGTCAGGTTGGACTTTTTGCTCATTCATGATCCAGCTTATGCACTCCATATTGTTGCAGGCTTCTTGTAAGTCCTTCTTTAACTGGTCTCCTGAGTTTACTAAAAACAGAAGGTCATCCAGGTATGGAATTACTGAAATGTCTCTGAACCTTAGCGGAGCGAAGGTCTGTGCCTTCACTTTCATGAAAATTCCAGGTGACAATGACAGGCCAACCTCAGGACTAGTGTCAAAAATCTTTGGGAGCGCTGTCCGATCGGGATGTGGAGGTAGGCATCCCTTAGATCATTTGATGTCATGTAACAACCTGAAAGCAGCAAATTTCTGACAGAAAAGATCAGATCCATCCAGAACTTTTTGTATTGAACCTCTTTGTTCAAAGTTTTTAAATTGAGAATTATGCAGAATTTTCCCAAGGGCCTTCCTACTAGCAATATGTGGAAATAAAAGCACATGTGTCCTTTTCCTTAAAGGAGCAGTATAACCACTTGCTGAAGTATCAGATCCTGAATCAGGTTCTTCTCAGCTAGAGCTTTTACCAGATTTTTCGGAATATCCGTGACAAAATACCTTCTTCGAGGAGCTGGCGCAAAGTCTATCTCGTACTCTTTGCTGACAAGATGTACAGGTTTGTTGTTATCGTCTCCCATTGTGGAAGGAGTGCCTGTAGTCTTTCTCCCACCAGAAGCAGCACATCTTTGTAACTTTTTAGGTTGAGCAGGAGCATGGAAAAGGACTCCTCCTTTTTTTTCTCTGACTTTCTGCGACCCTGAAATCTTTTTTCCCCTGTGACTTGTCACTTTGTTGCAGACTTCTCAGGGGACAAAAAAAGCTTTTGGTGTTATTTTTTCTTTTTCACCAGGAAAGATTTCTTTTTATCTGCTGTGCGATCCAGAATTGATTCCAAAAGGAGATCTCCAGAAAATGGGATTCCGCACAGCCTTACTTTAGATGCTAAATCTCCCAGCCATAAGGCCCTTCTTGCTGTATTAGATAACGCTGCTGAATGAGCTGTCATGTGTATTGATTCTGTGGATACATGCACTATAAATCCCACAGATTTCTTCCTTCGGGGTCCCTGCATTAATATGTGCCTTCAGCTGGTTCAAACAGTGTTCTAGATTCCTAGCCATGCAGGTGACTGCCATAGCAGGCTTCAAATATTCCATGATGGATTGTCAGGCCATTTTTAACAGCAAGTCCATCTTTTATCCATTGTCTCCTTCAAACTTCCCATGTTCTCGAAAGCTAAATCTGTACTTTTTGAGGCCTGGGAGAATTCTGCTTCCAGCTTAGGCATTTTGTTCCAAACTGCGGAGGTATCTTCCTCAAACAGGAACCTTCTATTGTGGGATCTAAAAAAAACTGTTTTGTTTCAGGATCCTGCCATTCCTTCTTTATCATACCTGAGATACAGTAGCTGCATGAGAAGGGAAAAATCTACCCTTTGGTTCCCTAAGCCCCAGGTACATCAGATCATGCAGAGAGAGATCCTTCTCTTCCTGTTTAATGCCTAAGGTTGTATGGATCTACCTCTTCTAGCGACAATTTGTACTTGGATGCTGGGGAATCCTCAGCCTCCTCCCCTTTGTTCTCCTCTGAATCTTTATCAGACCGCGGCAGGGAGAAAGCAACCTGTGTCGAGGGTATCTCAGACCCCGCACCCAAGGAAGCTGATGATTGTGGTGTACCAGGTTCTGAAGAACTCTGGGAGGACCCCAACAAATCTTTAAACAAAGTTGCACTTCGTTCTGCCTTCATAGCAGCCAGAAAGTCACTGGAAGCTGCCTCTTCTTTTACAACCCTAACACAAAACACAGAAGAGAAAAGCCATCTGAAAACCTGACCTATCAGTCTAACAAACACCACAGCACCAACTCATGTGCACCACCTCCCAGCCATAAATGCCACACCACTTGTGCACTGACCCCAACCAGCAGGATCAGGTGAACACACAGGCCGCTCAGCCACCAGGGGAAACCACCTTAGTGAAATACAGCAAACATAGTGAAACACAATGTTGACAGCAGCATAAACAGCCCATGGGAAGCCCCTCTCCTACTTAGGCTTTGCTGGTGCCTCTGCATGGAACTGCAACTCCCAGGGCTGCAGTTATAAACCACGGGGGCCCATACAGCCAACCTGATAGGGCCCCCCCCCAAAAATTTTTTTTTTTTTTTACTATGCTTCAGTTTTAATGAACACAGTGGGTGATTGATATTGATCACTCATTGTGCTCATTCAGGAAAGGAAGGGGCTGGTAAATGTGACATATTTACTGGACCCTTCCCCCCTCTCCATCTGGAAGGATCCTATTGTGTGCTTTCAGCTGCTGTTGGGAAGGAGAGGAAGAAAGCCAGAAGCACTGCAGGGGTGGGGGCACACAAGGGGTCCTGGGCAGCGGGGAGAAATTATGGTGCACAGGGAGGGTGATGGGTGCACCGGGGGGGGCAATTACTGGAACCGATCCTCTGTATAGCTCTCTCTGCAGCAGCTGAAAGCCAACGGGAGGGAGAGGAGAAGAAGCCAGTTTTCAGCTGCTGCAGATAGAGCCATACAGGGGAACGGTTCCAGTAATTGCCCTCCTTCCCCGCATGCCGATCACCCTCCGTGCACACATCTGATTCACCCAGCTGCCTGGGGCCCCCTGCTGGCCTGGGCCCTATACAGGAGGACCAGTGGTACCCCCTTATCCACAGCCCTGCCTCCTCCACCTGCAGAGCGTGCAGTGTTCCACGTGGCTCTGGGTTCTGATCCCAGCATTCTAAATGTCGCTGTGCTGGCACAGAACCGGAAATGGGCACAAGATGGAATTCTTCCCCCTGCGTCTCAGTGGACGGAACTGAAGTTGCACACCCGGCCGGAAGCTTTGCCTCCGCCCAGAAGTTTAATCACAGGCATGCCCAGATGCCGCTGGACACCAAAAAACATGGCCACCACCATGCAGACCTGTCAGGGCAGGAGCTGTGGAACGGACAGGCAGGCCTAATGGCAGGGTCACGCACCGACTGATGACAACCACCACCCACAGACCGGAGTCCCTCAGGGCGCGGAGTCTAAGTCCCAGGCTGCCCTTCATTAGGGCCCCTGATGGTGGGCATGGAATTGACGCAGCCAGGAACCAGGTCGCGGCCCCTGAGACACCCCAGCTGCGGTAATGGCCGCCTCCAATGGCGTGCAGCTGGTAGGAACCAGATAAGACAATAGCGTAGTCGGGCAGGCCGGGTCGATAACAATGGGACAGACAGTACAGAACGGTAGACAAGAATAACAGGTCACAAGCCGGGTTCAGCAACGGAAGGTCAGATAAATGGATAGCGCAGAGAATAGTCTAGTCAAAAGCTGAGTTCGTTTCCAGGAGATCCACGAAAGTAGAAACAGAGCTTTTTGTAACACGAACATACAAGACACGAATGCAAAGAGCACGTGCAGACAACAGGCTTATATGTGATCAACCACACCCCTCTGGGGGATGGACTGCAGAGGCCTGAAGGCATAAAAGACTCCCACCATGCTCTGCAGAAACCCAAGATGGAGCCAGCACATGGAGCAGCATAACCTCTGGGAAAAGGTAGGACCTTGACAACACCAAAAGGGGACTGCAGCGTGCAAGCGGTACTGTCTCTCCCCGAGCACAGAAGGGGGAGAGTGGTGCCAGGTCTCCCTTTTGGGACACTGCCTGGAAGAACTCCTGCTGCACACAGAAAAAGGTTAGTTTGAGAACTCTCCCAGGCAGCACATGATCCTCTGTGTTCCTTCCTGGCTGGTAGAAATTCAATATCTGAGGACTGTGGGGAGAAGCCTCCAATTTAAAGCTGATTAAATGGGTGTGTGTTTCCTGCTAGAGGAGGAGCTGTGTTCTCTCATATACTGTCCTTAAAGACATTTTGAGAAACCGTGGTGTGATGCACCTGTATAGTTGGAGCCCCTCATGGCTGTGCTGTTTTTGAATTGTGACAAAAGTGTGCGGGGAGACGATCCCCCTCCTGCTGTCACACTGAAGGGGGATCAGGAGGAGAGGTGGCAGAAGCTGGAGCATGTTACATGTTCCACCCTAAATAAAGAGATCTGTTTGATTGGCTGCCAGTACCAGCCAGGGAAACACAGGATTGAAAACAGTAGTGATGAAAACCTTGTTGCTTTCCGGCTTCATTTGTCACAGAGATGTGGGAATGGATATTGCTCTGTCTTCACTGTGGACAACTGGCTTGAGCGCTTATCTTAATAACCTGCTGGAATGGAAGAGTCCAGGGACGGTGGCAGACACAGGTTTGAGTCCTGTAAAGGTGACCGGGCAGCTGTAGAGCCCCACTGTTTTCTGAAAGCTAGTTGTTTTCCGACAACAGAATCATGGCTGCAGCTGTCGATATGTTCCTGGTATATCCCCTTCTCGTCCAGGACATTTACAGTATATATGTATGCCGGACAGGAAGCGGTTAATAAGGATTATTATTAATTAGCTACAATAGAATTACAAACTAAACCTAACTGGTCTTAAAAATGCCCCCCCCCCCCCAACACCTATGATGACAACACCTATGATGAGTTCCCTTCTCTAATGCATGAAGCCACCATGCCCTGTACAACATATAGCCTGAGCAAAAGGTAATGGGAACAGGCCAACCCTGGTATACTAACATGTATGGGAGACAGGGAAAAAAGGAAAGGTGGTGGTGTCTGTCTCTATGTGAGAAGTGATCTCAGAACAAGTGTGAAAGATAAGGCTGAAGCATTATGGGTGGAACTGCACATGGGGTAATCATTGGAGTTTGTTATAGGCCTCCCAGTGTTAATGAGGAGGCGGAGACTCAGCTCCTTGCACAGATTGAAAGGGCTGCAAGAGCTGGGACAGTAATAATATTAATAATGGGGGATTTTAACAACCCCAAAATTGACTGGAGTAATGGTACTGAAGGGACAGTTAAAGGGCAAACATTTTTAAACCTACTACAGGACAATTTTATGGTACAGTTCATAGAGGCCCCAACTAGGAATGATCCTCTGCTGAACCTAGTAATCTCAAACCATGCAGAGCTTCGTATGTCCATATAAAAGAACATCTGGGTAGCAGTGACCAAAACATGATTTCATTTATTGTTAGCTGTAAACAGCAAGCACATACAGGAAAAATAAAAATGCTCAACTTTAAGAGAGCTAATTTTCCAAGGCTGAGAGCTGCTCTCCAAGACGTAGACTGGGAGGGAATATTGACATCAATGAACACAACACAGAAATGGGAGTTCTTCAAAAAGACTGTATGTGAACACATTGCAAAATATATTCTAATGGTCAACAAGTTTAAAAGGCTAAATATCAAACCTATGTGGCTTACGGCCAAAGTTAAAAAGCTATAGATAATAAGGAAAGAGCTTTTATTAAATATAAAAATGAAGGAACGCTATCATTGTTTAAACATTACAAAGAATATACCAGACTATGCAAAAAGTAAATAAAGGCAGCAAAAATTGAAAAATAAGAAAATACGATTGCAAAGGATAGTCTCTTTCAAAACCTTTATCTACAAAGTGTTGTTTAAGTTTCCTGGCTTTGGTATGGTATGCCTCTATATTAGTGCAATTCTTACGTACCCTCATGAATTGGCCTTTTGGAATGTTTGCCAACCAAGAAGGGTGATGACAACTGTCTGTGCTGATATAACTTTCTATCTGTTTCTTTAAAGTATGCCTCGGAAATAATACGTGTACCATCACTAATAAGCGTAATATCTAAAAAGTTGATTTCTTTAGTGCTGTAAGAAAATGTAAACTTAATATTCAGACTGTTATTATTAAGAGTCCCAAAAACGTTAACCAAATCTTCTTTACCCTGCCACAGAAGGAGGACATCATCAATATAGCGCCTGTAGAAGAGTAATGTGTGTTTTGGTTACCGCATTGCATTATTGTGAATGGCCCTTAGTTTTTCTCTTTTCTACTTGTAATATTTGAATGTAGGGGGTGTGGACTGGCGCATGGAGGAATAGGACGCTGAGACTCACAGCTTCCACTCTGACTGTCTATATCACGGTGCTTACTGTTACTCCCCGGCATTGCCTTGAGCACAGATGGGAAAATGCAGCTGCAGTGAGCGTTGCCGATCCTACGGACCCCCTCAAGGAGGTGAAATTGGCCATTTTTTTCACCTGCTCTTATAACCGGGATCTTCTGACCTCCAAGATGGTGCTGGCCTGATCCTCCAAACACCATGCAACCTCTCAGGTGAGCACCAGACTCCGTGCATGCTCACCCTAGGACTCTGAACATGGATCAATTAGGTCCAGAAGCCCCTCACCAACATCCCAGGGCTCCAAAGAGAGCTGGGACCTGGAGGCCCACCTCAGGGCGCTACCCACCGACCAGGATATTGAGGGCCATGTGACTAGGCTGAGTCCTCTTATAAACAGGAGATCATGGATCTCCCTAAAGATCTAATGTTTATTCTCCTAACTAGGAACAACTGCACTTCCTCTCATCCGTGACAGACTGCCTGGACTCCTTCGCAACTACTAATTTGATCCTGGGGGGGATCTCAATGTGCCACTGATCCCAAGACTAGATTCCTCTATGGGTAAGTCTTTCCTTTTACCCACACACTTGACTAAGATTCGCTCTCTTCTCTCCAGACTATCACTGACAGATACAGTTGTGGCCAAAATTATTCAACCCCCACTGAAATTGAGTGTTTTGGCCAGTTTGACATTGCTTTTGATCATTCAGTCATCTTGCTTACATTTACATTAAAGAGGCACTTGTAGGTCAGACAAATATAACATAACAGTTATAATGAAATAACCACAAATGTCTTTTCTGTGCTCACAGCATTATCAGTTTTATTCAACCCCCAAGTGACATTCAATCTTAGTACTTAGTACAGCATCCTTTTACAGTTATAACAGCTTTTAAACGTGAAGCATAGCTTGACACAAGTGTCTTGCAGCGATCTACGGGTATCTTCGCCCATTCTTCATGGGCAAAGGCCTCCAGTTCAGTCACATTCTTAGGCTTGCGCACTGCAACTGCTTTCTTTAAGTCCCACCAGAGGTTCTCAATCGGATTTAAGTCTGGTGACTGCGATGGCCACTCCAAAATGTTCCAGCCTTTCCTCTGCAACCATGCTCTAGTGGACTTGGAGGTATGCTTGGGATCATTGTCCTGTTGAAAGGTCCAACGTCTCCCAAGCCTCAGGTGTGTGACGGACTGCATCACGTTTCCATCCAATATCTCCTGGTACTGAAGAGAATTCATGGTACCTTGCACACGCTGAAGCTTCCCTGTACCTGCAGAAGCAAAACAGCCCCAAAGCATGATTGACCCTCCACCATGCTTCACAGTAGGCAAGGTGTTCTTTTCATCATAGGCCTTGTTCTTCCTCCTCCAAACATAGCGTTGATCCATGGGCCCAAACAGTTCTAATTTTGTTTCATCAGTCCACAGAACACTATCCCACAACTTTTGTGGTTTGTCCACATGGCTTTTGGCATACTGCAGTCGACTCTTCTTATTCTTTGGAGACAGCAAGGGGGTACGCCTGGGAGTTCTGGCACGGAGGCCTTCATTACGCAGTGTGCGTCTTATTGTCTGGGCTGAAACTTCTGTACCCACATCTGACAAATCTTTTCTCAGTTCCTCAGCAGTCACACGGGGACTTCTCTCCACTCTACGCTTCAGGTAGCGCACAGCAGTCGAAGTCAGCATCTTCTTTCTGCCACGACCAGGTAGCGTTTCAACAGTGCCCTTTGCCTTGAATTTGCGAATGATGCTTCCTAAGGTGTCTCTTGGTATGTTTAACATCTTTGCAATCTTCTTATAGCCATTGCCCTTCCTGTGAAGAGAAATCACCTCTTCTCTTGTCTTCCTGGACCATTCTCTTGCCTTCACCATGTTTGTAACCACACCAGTAAATGTCTAGAAGGAGCTGAGTATCACAGTCATTTTAAAGCTGCCTAATTGGTGCTTATTATGCTTGATTGCTGCTCGGTGACATCCACAGGTGTTTTCAATACCTGATGGAAAGCACCTGTATGAACCTCTGTTCTTCAGAGTGGTAGTCTTTAAGGGGTTGAATAATTGTGGCAATGAAGAAACCACATAAGAACCATTTACTACTGTATTACATAAACAATTGATGTCATTTTAGTTGCATTTGGGTAGTTACAACGTCCTTGTAGGATTTGATTCTGAATACAATTCCAAATGTACACTATAGTCCCTAAACCCCTTTACAGCATTGGGGGTTGAATAATTTTGGCCACAACTGTATATATATAAGCCTTGACTCTTCCTCTTCCATTGGCCTTAAACTGTGGTCCGATCACGCTCCAACACATCTCTCATTTGTCCACCTCCTTACCTTGACCAGGGGCTGTTCTTGGATACTGAACAATAACCTTTTGACAGACCCTGTTTGCACACAAGTGATCTCCCAAGCTATAAGATTTTACCCATGACCATGTCCATGACCAAACTCACCCAACCACTCAATGGGAAGTTCTGAAATGTGTCTTACGGGGCGTATTCATACAACATGGCTCCAGACTCAAACGCAAACGTACATTTGAGATCCGGCGTTTACTTCATTTGATTTCCACACTTGAGTCCACCCATAAATGTACTCTACAACCTGGCACATTGCTGAAGCTCTCAAATGCATGCATGTCGGGATCTCCTTTGCTTATTTACGAACCACTCCCCAATAACCCGTGATAAAATGCGTCATATACATTACACCCAAACTAATAAATGTGGTAAACATTTATCACCGGTTCTTCATTTTAAGGCAAACAATCCCTTATCTCCTGTCTGCATCCAGCACTAAATTACACATAAATTCTGAAATACTATCAGAAATTCGCCAATATTACTCCTCCCTATATAATTCACCCTATCCACATGGCCTCGACACTCCCTCAGGACAGCTGGATATGCAGGCCTATATACAGGAGACGGCTCTACCTGCTATCCCTGCTGTTGAGACTGCAGACTTATATGCTCCGCTACAACCACTCAAATTCTTACAGACCATTAACGGTCTTAAGATTGGGAAGAGTCGGGCCTGATGGGTTTTCTTCTAGATTTTATAAAGTATTTGTCCCTTTTTTAGCGCCTATATTAATGAAGGCTTCATCACAGCTTCCACAAACCCAAATTACAGTTATAACTAAACCCGGGAAAGACCCCTCAATTTGTAGCAAATATAGACCTATCTCCCTGCCTAATGTGGATATAAACTCTTTTCTAAAATTATTGCTAATTGTTTTTTTCTTCTATTACCTGACTTCATTCACAAAGACCAGGTTGGCTTCGTTCCTGGAAGAGAAGTGAAGGATATCTGTTATACTCAACGCCACAACATTTCAGCATGTTTACTCACATGTGATGCTGAAAAGGCATTCGACAGGGTCAACTTCTCTTCTCATTAGTTCAATTGGGCATAGACCCTAAAATGCTCACCAGTATTATGTCACTTTACTCCTCGCTATTGGCTACAGTTTTAGCGAATGGGACCAATTTGATCTGGTTTTCTATAACCAATGGTACCAGACAGGGATGCCCCCTTTCTCCCCTTTTATTTGCAATAGTTATGGAACATTTGTCTCACACAATTTGCAATAATGATTCCATAAAAGGTATCCATACACCCTCCTCTCACTGTAAATTGTCTTTATATGCTGACAATTTTCTACTCTATGTGACTCATCTCCTTATTAGCATTCCTTCTCTATTGCATGAACTCCATATATTCGGATCATTTAGCAACTTTAAAATTGAATATTGCCAAAACTGAAGCTTTGAATATCTCCTTACCCCAGTCTGTCCTTTCCACTCTTAAAAGCATTTTTTTCTTTCAATTCCCAAACCAAGTCTATCACATACCAAGCTACAGGGACTCCTGTGCGCACCCAGGATTTATATTCCCTTAATTACAGCCCTTTTCTTACTAAAATTAGAAGATCCTTAGAATCTTGGCATCATTTAAAAATGTTCTGGTTTGGACGAATAAGTGTGTTAAAAATGGATATATTACTGAAGTTATTATATCTATTCCAAACAATACCGATTACACTCCCAGTAGCCTTTTTCCGAACCCTGTTCTCCCTTGCCATACGATTCATCTGGCAACATTCTCCATCCAGATTGAAACATAAACATTTATGCTATCCTATATCTGATGGAGGAGTAGGCCTTCCAGACTGAGATATATCACTCATCAGCTTTACTTTCCCGAATCTTGGACTGGTTCCCACACCCCGTAGTAAAACCTTCTACAATCATCGAACAAGACATGTCCCCGGTTGATCTACGGGTGTTATTATGGGGTTAAAATACCATATATCCCACCATGTCTTCACTTTCACCTTTGATGTTAGCCTCACTTTCACTTTGGTACCGTCGTCAGGACATACTCCCTATCAACTGACCAAAGCCCACTCACTCCTTTGACAATCCGGCCTTGCCAGAGAGCAGAGGAGCCTCGACCAATGGCTCTTATGACCGACTATCTTGGCCCACAGCAAGTTCTTTTTTACATCCTACACTAGGATCCTTTCGGCTACCTGACGACAGAGTTTCTGCATTACTGAACTGGTTGACGACTCTATATGACTCAAAACAGATTCACAGGCTTTGACAGACTTTGAAAAACTCTGCCTTCGTACCGAGCCACTCTGTCACTCACTGTCACAGCTATATAAAATGACTCTAAACCACACTCCCCAGGTTTTACCCACTTACGCTAGACTCTGGTCGAGGATCTGGAGGTTGAGATTTCCCCTGAAGACTGGAAATCAGCTTTCTTATTTACCCACAAATCATCAGTTTCTGCCTATGCTCAAGAGAAAAACTTTAAATTGATCTCTAGGTGGTATGGGGATCCGGTATCCATTCACAGAATCGTTCCCTCCTCTACTGAAATTTGCTGGTGCTGTCACGGTGAGAAAGGGACATACCTTCATATTTGGTGGGACTGTGATCGAATCCACCCATTTTGGACTCAGGTATTTCAGGATTATAACGAGATGTATGACAAGTCTCTTCCCTTTTCTCCCAAAATAGCTCTACTGTCTATTCTGCCAGGTTCTGTCAAATTTAAAAAGTCCTGCTTGCTGAGATTTTTTCTGTCAGCTGCGAGACAGCTTATCTCCAGATTTTGGAAAACCATGACCACTCTGCCACTAACTTTATGGGTGGATAAATGATATCATGCTGATGGAGGAAATGAAGGCTAGGGTAATAGACAATTGGGAAAAATATAATAAATTATGGTTTATATGGTTACACTACTCTTCCTCGAAAATCTCCACAATCCACTCAAAAGGCCTGAACTGAATGTCATACCTTTATAGGTTACTCCCCAGTCCACCCTGTTCTCACTTTTTCATTTCGACCTAACTTGCTGCCCCTTTCATTTAGGAGATTTTTTTGTTCATTGATGTTTCTACCCCTTACCCTTCTGCCTAGGAGTCCTCGTGTCCACCATTGTCCCCCTTCACCCTCCTCCTTTTTTTTTCTTCTGTTCTCACTTTTTTATTTTGACCTAACTCACAACCCCTTTCATTTAGTAGATTTTTTTGTTCATCGGTGCTACTACCCCTTACCCTTCCGCCTACGAGTCCTCATGTCCACCATTGTCCCCCTTACCTCCTCCTTTTTTTTCTTCTTTTTCCCCCTCTTTTCTCTTCTTCAAGTATCTTATCATTTGAATTTCACAGTTGTATTCTCTGCCTCTACCCATGGTGCAGAGGATATACTTGTCTTCTCTAATAGTTGAAAGTTATTTGCTGCAACCGTTCTCTTGATTTTGTATTGTTATTACTGTTACTCATGCCTATGTATAACAGCAGCTGTGTTTTACTTGATGAAAGATACTTTCTGTTTTCTCATCTCCTGTTCCCCTCCTCCTATTTATTTTTCTGTACCCAAATTCTTATGTCTCAATAACTATATATTCAACCTAATATTTGAATGTAGCTGACAAAGGTAAAGGAGACACATAATGCATTGAAATGAACCTGTCTCAGTCATCTTCCTCCCCATAATTGTAACTGCTCATATTTCTTGTTTTCACACCCTTTCTCCTTTTCTCTGATATTCACACCCTCTCATCTGTTTTCTACACATATCTCATTCACTTTCTTGCTCTCTGTACTACTTTATTTTTACCGATACCTACTGTACTTCTGCACACACTCTTCTGAGTCAATATGCAGATCATTCTTTCCTTCCCCATGATTCATCCCCCCACCTTCACCTCATCACACTAAAGTCTGTATCACCTCCTCATCTCCTGTGCCCTTCGTATGGTTGTCTGAGTGCAGGAATTGGCACAGGCTCACAGCTTTTGTGGTTTTCCTCTCTTTTTTAGGACAGTTAAAAAAATCCCCAGTACACTGGCATGTCCAATCATTTCCTCCCACCCTTGCATCATCCTTGGAGCTGCTAGGCAAAGATTTCCCATGGTAGAGACTATGGGGACTTTTGGAGGCACAATCCTATAGTCTGATTTTAGTTGGCTACATCTTGTTTGGTGCCCTTCCCACTACTCCTGTCTTTTTGTCAAAGCCAAAATCTATAGTTACTTATATACATTTTAAGTGTTATTTCAGCCTATCTACTTGTTCACATGTACAGCAAGGACTACTGCTCTTCTTAAAAGCGATTCACACTCAGATTGCTTTTCAGAGGTGTTTCACTGGCAGTGAGAGGGTGCAATGTCATAGGTGATATGTCCTCACTGGCTGATTTAACTGATGTAGCCGTGTTATGTGCCATAGTAGCATGCATTGCATGTGGTTGCGGTGTGGCTTCGTAGAATTGCATTTGATTGCAGCAACGCCCACCAAAGTGACATGCTGTTTACGTTTTGCTGTGGCCATGAGCAGCTGTATGTTAGTGTTCAGGCAAGTGGTCAGAGGGGTAGTATAACTGTGGCTTAACTGCCTGGTTTTACTGCCAGCTGCACATGTGAATCAAGCCTAACAGTGTTTGTTAGCCTAGGTTTACACTAGTGCTGCTGTATAATCATGCATTTTTTGGTGCATTTTTATGCACATTTTGCATGCATTTTCATGCTTCATGCCTTTTTTTTTTGGAGGAGGAGGAAAAGACCGGTTATAAACCAAATCAAACCCTGCCCAAAACACATGCACAAGCACTTTTCAAGAATTCCCATTGCAGTCTATGGGGCCAAAAATGCCCCATACAACACCAGCAGAAGAGCCTTTAGTGTATTGGCATTGTAGAGAATAATGTTATTTCCATTGCCGTGTATTGATGCATGGTGGCAGATGCTGAAAAAAAATCAAACTAGTGTGAATAGGGCCTTAATGTTTAATAAAAAAACTTATTGCTATGCCTAGTGCCATGCAGAAGAAATTAGAAAATAAAAAGTGAACACCGCGCTTGGGATGGAATAATAAAAAAGCAGCCAGCAAAAACAGTTCTGTTACCCCAAATATAACAATATATAAATAGATAAAATGCAGCGCTATAGTGAAAAAAAGAAAATCCAATTATAAATTCATGAAACATAAAATATAGTTCAATAATTAAATAAGGTAAACCATTATCATAAATAACTAAATCAAATTCATATAGACCACCACTATACACACATGTGCAAAAAGCATAAAATAAAATAAAAGAAGTGAGGAAAATAGTTCATATGCTGCAGTGACTCCAACTGTGTTAAATAAAAATATAGTAAAATAAAGTCCTCAACAACTGAATAGTGAGAGCAGAATTGCAGAGCGTCTTCATAGACAATAGTAGGCACTATGGGGTTGATTTACTAAGAATAAGGTGAAGCAATCGATGATAGACATCAAATTTCACCTCATTGACACAATTAAGACCTTGCCGTGGTAAGCTGAAAAGCGACTTCAAAAAAGAAAATTACTTTTAGTAAATGTCGAATCGGCATAGTCGCGTTTATATAAAAGGCAATGTTAAAATTGGTCCCTGGAGGGCGTAGGAGCACAGGATTAAGGTGTGTGTGTGTGTGTGTCCCAGAACAAGAGAACCACCTTGCTCCCGTCATTACCTTATATGGCGGGCGGGAGGCGGTTAAAGATAGCAGCTGTGGATGAAACAGTCCATAGAGTAACACAAGATTCTAACCAAATCACCAAACTGATTTCTCAGCTAGAGGATGGCTATGCAAAAATCGAGGACCTTGAAAACGGATGCAGACGTTACAATTTTCGCATCAGAGGACTACCAGAAAATTAAATTACATCACATCAATAATGCAAGCTCTCATGAAAAAATCTATAACGGATAGTGATGACCTTCACCTGGAGATTGATAGAATTCACAGGGCCCTTGTCACTCCTAAACCTGAGGGACCTCCAAGAGACATCATAGTAAAACCACATGTCTTTCAAACCAAAAAAGTCATCGTGCAATACGCCAGGAAGAACCCCGATCTGGAAATCTCTGGCTATAAGACTCAGGTCTTGCTCGGCGCTATTGCAAGATTTCTGACCCATGGTTTAGATCCTAAAACACCCCATGTGACTGGACACATCACAGGAGCTGTAAATGTCGCCCTTAGGTTATTGCTAATGTGCATGCACGAAATTACCATCAAGGATAGAGGAGAGTAGGCAAAAGTTTACTACAGTATAGAAGTGAAGAGACAGGATAGCACAGACTTTGGCAGCAAAGGATAACATAAAAAGCAAGATAAAAAGCAAACATGCAATGCAATATGGGGAACAATTATTCGGCGGTGTGTGTATACTACAATGTACTAGTGGGTGTGTGTGTGTGTGTATATATATATATATATATATATATATATTTTTTTTTTTTAAAACATCTGAGCTTTTTACCTCTTTATTCATATGAGAGATGAAAATAAGGCATGGACCCGAAGATCCTTACTTAAAACCCTTGCCAAACGGCTCACTACTTTCCGAGAACACTATATACAGGTGAAACTCGAAAAATTAGAATATCGTGCAAAAGTTCATTTATTTCAGTAATGCAACTTAAAAGGTGAAAGTAATATATGAGACAGACTCATTACGTGCAAAGCAAGATAGTTTCAAGCCGTGATTTGTCATAACTGTAATGATTATGGCTTACAGCTCATGAAAACCCCAAATCCACAACCTCAGAAAATTTGAATATTACATGCAATCAATAAAACAAGGATTGTACATAGAACAATATCAACCTCTGAAAAGTATAAGCATGCTTATGTACTCAGTACATGGCGTGCCTTAGAAGCTATCAGCCTGTGGCACTGCTGAGGTGTTATGGAAGACCAGGATGCTTCAATAGCGGCCTTCAGCTCTTCTGCATTGTTCGGTCTCATGTCTCTCATCTTTCTCTTGGCAATGCCCCATAGATTCTCTATGGGGTTCAGGTCAGGCGAGTTTGCTGGACAACCAAGCACAGTAATCCCACGGTCATTGAACCAGGTTTTGGTGCTTTTGGCAGTGTGGGCAGATGCCAAGTCTGCTGGAAAATGAAGTGAGCATCCCCAAAAAGCTCGTCTGCGGAAGGAAGCAAGAAGTGCTCTAAAATCTCCTGGTAGACAGCTGCGTTGACCCTAATTTTCTGAGATTGTGGATTTGGGGTTTTCATGAGCTGTAAGCCATAATCATCACAATTATGACAAATCACGGCTTGAACTATCTTGCTTTGCATGTAATGAGTCTATCTCATATATTAGTTTCATCTTTTAAGTTGCATTACTGAAATAAATGAACTTTTGCACGGTATTCTAATTTTTCGAGTTTCACCTGTATGTAAAGATCAGTCAAGTTTCATTTGTGGTTGTCAAACGCTTGATCAAATACATAGATCTCTAGCTTTGATTTCAGTGATTTAGACCCGATGGGACTCTCCAGTCTCTAGAAAGATCATGCTACTATCATTGGACCTAAAACAAGGCCTCCGATGGTCTTTCTTGGGACTGCTTGGGGTTATAGAAGATATTGGGTTCAGTACTCATTTCTAACTATATTAAAAGCCTTTTACTGCTCCCCTTTAACACAGGTTTCACTTAAAGGTTATAAATCTTCCTTTTTCTCCATTGGAGAAGGCACCCGACAGGGCTGCCCCCATCCACATTAATCTTTGCATTAGCTATCAAACCTCTTACAATTGCTGTATGTTCTCATCTTGACATACAAGGTATCCCCTGTGGCCAGCAAGAGTACATGTGTGTTGTGTTCACTGAAGATGTTCTCATATATATTTCGGCTCTTCATACAACCCTAGCTAACCTGTTGAATCTGCTACAACAGTTCTAAAATCTCTCAGGCCCCGCTTTAAATTTATATAACATCCCACATGGAAGAAAAATATATTTTAAATGTATTTTTAAAATATTCTTCCCAAATATATTGACATATATTTGAAATACTACAGTTTTGGCCGTATTCCAAATATAGAGGTGAAACTCAAAAAATTAGAATACCATGCAAAAGTTCATTTATTTCAGTAATGCAACTTAAAAGGTGAAACTAATATATGAGATAGACTCATTACATGCAAAGCAAGATAGTTCAAGCTGTGATTTGGTGATTTGTCATAATTGTGATGATTATGGCTTACAGCTCATGAAAACCCTAAATCCACAATCTCAGAAAATTAGAATATTACATGCAATCAATAAAACAAGGATTGTACATAGAACAATATCGGACCTCTGAAAAATATAAGCTTGCATATGTACTCAGTACTTGGTTTGGACCCCTTTTGCAGCAATTACTGCCTCAATGCAGCGTGGCATGGAAGCTATCAGCCTGTGGCACTGCTGAGGTGTTATGGAAGACCAGGATGCTTCAATAGCGGCCTTCAGCTCTTCTGCATTGTTCGCTCTCATGTCTCTCATCTTTCTCTTGGCAATGCCCCATATGGGTTCAGGTCAGGTGAATTTGCTGGCCAATCAAGCACAGTAATCCCACGGTCATTGAACCAGGTTTTGGTGCTTTTGGCAGTGTGGGCAGGTGCCAAATCCTGCTGGAAAATTAAGTGAGCATCCCCATAAAGCTTGTCTGCGGAAGGAAGCATGAAGTGCTCCAAAATCTCCTGGTAGACGGCTGCGTTGACCCTGGACTTATTGAAGCACAGTGGACCAACACTAGCAGATGACATGGCTCCCCAAATCAACACAGACTGTGGAAACTTCACACTGGACTTCAAGCATCTTGCAGTGTGTACCTCTCCATTATTCCTCCATACTCTGGGTCCTTGGTTTCCAAATGAGATGCAAAAGTTGCTCTCATCAGAAAAGAGGACTTTGGACCACTGAGCAACAGACCAGGTCTGTTTTTCTTTAGCCCATGTAATGAGTCTATCTCATATATTAGATTTTTACCTTTTAAGTTGCATTACTGAAATAAATGAACTTTTGCACGATATTCTAATTTTTCGAGTTTCACCTGTGTGTGTGTGTGTGTGTGTGTGTGTGTGTATGTGTATGTATATGTATATATATATATATATATATATATATATATATGTATATATACTGATTGTTGAAATGCATTTTTATTACAAAATATATGAAAAATATTTTTAAAAATACATTTTCAAATATACTGTATGTCTTTAAAAATACATTTAATCTACATTTTTGGAATGCATTTACAAATATATGTAAAAATATATGTTAAAATTACTTTTTTATATGTTAAAAAAATCTGAAGAATATATTTAAAAGAATTTATTTTTCATATATTTTGTAATATATAAAAAAATGCATTTCAACATGAAGTGTGTATGCATGCATGTGTGTGTGTGTGTGTTTGTATATATATATATTTTGAATACGGCCAAAATTGTAGTACCGTATTTTTCGCTCCATAAGACGCACTTTTTTCCCCCCAAAAAAGGGAGGAAAATGTCAATGCGTCTTATGGAGCAAATATAAAGCGGCCAGTCCGGTATTTTTGCGGCCACCATGTCAGAATACCGGGCCGGCCGCTCAGCTGTTGTCTCCTGCAGGGCCTTACCTGTTCCTCGCTCCAGCGCTGCACAGTCTTCCCGCTCTGGCTTCTGTGACAGCCGGGTGCCCACTGCGCATGTGCTGCGCTTTGTGAATGATCCGGTGTCTTTTGGGACACATGAAAGGTCCCAGAAGGCGCCGGGCCATTCACAAAGCGCAGCGCTTCTCGCACATGCGCAGTGGGCACCCGGCTGTCACAGAAGCCAGCGCGGGAAGAAGAGGGAAGGACAACTCCGCAGAAGTGGGAGCGGGTACCTGTCAAATTCAGGTACCCGCTCCCCCTCCCTCCCCAAAGGTCAGCAGTCTCTGGTCATTCCCTTCACTGTCTGCAGTCTCTGGTCATTCCCTGCACTGTCTGCAGTCTCTGGTCATCTCCTGTACTGTCTGCAGTCTCTGGTCATTCCCTGCACTGTCTGCAGTCTCTGCATTCCCTGCACTGTCTGCAGTCCCTGGTCATTCCCTGCTCTGTCCGCAGTCTCTGGTCATTCCCTGCACTGTCCGCAGTTTCTGGTCATCCCCTGCACTGTGTCCGCAGTCTCTGGTCATCTCCTGCACTGTGTCCGCAGTCTCTGGTCATCCCCTGCACTGTGTCCGCAGTCTCTGGTCATCCCCTGCACTGTGTCCGCAGTCTCTGGTCATCCCCTGCACTGTGTCCGCAGTCTCTGGTCATCCCCTGCACTGTGTCCGCAGTCTCTGGTCATCCCCTGCACTGTGTCCGCAGTCTCTGGTCATCCCCTGCACTGTGTCCGCAGTCTCTGGTCATCCCCTGCACTGTGTCCGCAGTCTCTGGTCATCCCCTGCACTGTGTCCGCAGTCTCTGGTCATCCCCTGCACTGTGTCCGCAGTCTCTGGTCATCTCATGCACTGTGTCCGCAGTCTCTGGTCATCTCCTGCACTGTGTTTGCAGTCTCTGGTCATCTCATGCACTGTGTCCGCAGTCTCTGGTCATCTCATGCACTGTGTCCGCAGTCTCTGGTCATCTCCTGTACTGTGTCTGCAGTCTCTGGTCATCTCCTGTACTGTGTCCGCAGTCTCTGGTCATCCCCAGTACTGTGTCTGCAGTCCATTGGTTCAGAATATTTTTTTTTTCTTGTTTTTCACCTCTAAAACCTAGGTGCGTCTTATGGTCAGGTGCGTCTTATGGAGCGAAAAATACGGTATTTCAAATATATGTCAATATATTTGGGAAGATTATTTTTAAACTATATTTCAAATATATTTTTCTTCCATGTGGGATGATTGACCTAAATGTTAGTCTACCCCAATTCATAGTAAATAACATTTGTGTCAACTTTGATTTTGGAGGGAGGGTTATGCTTGTAAAGCCATTGTCAGGAATGGATTCAGCACTGGTGGTGGGACTCTCCTGCCGTGTGGGCTGCAGTACCAGAGCTGACCAGCGGGTGCTCTCAGCACTGGTGGTGGGACTCTCCTGCCGTGTGGGCTGCAGTACCAGAGCTGACCAGCGGGTGCTCTTAGCAGCCAGAAGCTCACAATCAGCCAAACCTGGGGCTGATTACAAAAAGGTGTATATAAGGCATGACCAGGCCTGTGCTCTGGGCCTTGGTGTATGTTTTCCCATGAGCCCCTGTATCCTGTTCCTAGTTCCTGTGAGAAGATACCTTGTTGCCGACCCTGCCTGATCCTGATTCCTGTTGACCGTCTCCTGTTCTGACTACTGGCTCATCCCTGACCATCCTTCTGCCTGATCCTCTGTACTGCGCTGTCCGTGAGTTACTGAACCCGGCTTGTGACCTTGACCATTCTCTGCCTGCTCCTTTGATACCTTGCTGCCCGCACGTTGCTGACTTGGCCCGTCTGACCACGCTCACTACTCTGCCATCCATCCATCCTGCACGGATCCAGCCGTACCTGCACATACCTCTGGCGGATCCCTCTATCACTAGCAGGTGTACTCAGGGGCCGCGACCTGGTTCCTGTCTGCTCCAAGTCCATCCCCACCATCAGGGGCCCTGGTGAATAGCAGACTGGGACTTAGACTCCGCGCCCTGGGGAATCCTGCCCTGAGGACCGCTAGAGGTACCACCAGGCAGTCGTTACAGAACCCTACGGCCGGCCTGACCATTCCACCTCTCCAGCCCTGACTACGCCTGTGTTCCTGCACCTCCTAAGATTAGTGGAAGGTTAGTTTGCTCACTGTGCGTTTATATATATATATATCTGGGTGGCTAATAATAACCTGTATTATACTATACCTGAAACCTGCGTTTCCCTGTGTCAGTCCACACCTTTCTGGTCATTCCTTGATTCCTGACAGCCATTCTGTGCTGTTAGTAAGGTATTCATTCATAGGATTAGAAGCTATTTGGGGTTGGAAAGGGTTACATATGCAGTAGCCCTTGCTTTTAAATAGAAAGCAGGAAAAGCTGGTTTGACTTGATAAAGGAGGAACCATGCCTCTGAAACTCGTCATGGCAACGGCTGTCAACATCTCCTCCTTACTGCAGTTACCTACAGGCCTTTGGTCTGTGCACATCCCCGATTTAGTCTGTAGTCATGTGCATGCACTGTGCAGGCTGCACATTTTGCTTGTCAGTGATAGAGCTTTAGTGAGGAGCAACAGCTTGTAGAATCAGCTTCAGGCTCGCGAGCCTGCACTGCCTCCATGACTCCCAGGGACTTGATAGCCGTCCACCCAGGCAGCAGGAGGACTATGTTGGTTATAAGCATTTAAAATCACCTGAATGTGAGTGCATATGTTTTTATCTAAAATAGAAAACCGGAGAGTACAGTTGCGATCAAACCGGGTGGTCCTGTTCTATCTTCAGTGAAAATGGAACTTTGTATGTATCAGCCACCAAATCTGTATTATCATATGAAACAACAGTTATACAAAATATAATTTTATTGGTTCATCATTAAAAAAATGAAGTCACAATTTAAAACCAAATGGTCTTTGAAGATGACATCAGAATGTGGTTACATTCATATAGCAGTAAGATGCACAATAAGCGTATAGGATCAATGCGTTTCTCTGCATTTGCTTCCTTAGGATCCACGCTTTAGATGAACCACTATAACAATAGAAACACAGTCATAAAATGCAGCAGAGATAAGGTAAGAGTATTGACATAAAATGATTTAATAATCGTAACAAGTAGCCAACAGTTGGAGGTTGGGAAAAAAAGGGGGCCAAAAGGAATCTCCCCAAGTTTCGAAGGGCGACCCATGGGGGGACTAACATGTAAAGGGCCAGGGAGCAAGCACAGATAAAGGGTGTACATATCATAACAGAACAGTCACCCAGTATCGACTGCAGGTACTGTATATATCAAAGGGTTGGACTTTAGTAAGCAGTGCTTAATTGTATAAAGCGATGGTCATAAGCCCTCCTCAGGATGTTCCTAGTGATGATTAGAAAGATAATAATGTAAAACACAGAGAAGCACAAATCATATAAGTTGTGCCGGTCTTCATTATACATGTTTATGCCTTTCCTTATCCAAAGCATCCTCACCTAATGTCTTTAGAAGTTTGGAAAAATACATCAACAGCTACAGGCTCAAATGGCTAAACCAAACTTCCACCATACAGCTGAATATACCATTCTTTCTACTTGCTAGCCAATCACATAAGGACAGCCACCAGGCTTCAACACTGACCTGAAACAATAAGCAGACAAAAGAGGAAAAAGAGAAAATGAGGCTGGCTAAGCTCATGCAGAAATAGAGTGGAGACTACACATAGTCCAAGGTTGTATACCAAACATAGTTAAAAAGACACACAGACCATGGAGAAATCCACACTCACTAGAGACTGCCAGCATATCTATCCAAACTGCCTCTACCCTTCAAAAAAAGGGAAAGGGAGCTACCCCTGGCTGGCCTTAAATGTGTATCTTCCCCATCTCCTGTGCTGCCCACTGGCCCTGGCATATGTTTTTATATCTACATTTCAGTAAAACTAACTACACTATAGTGGCTGTGCTCTCGCTTCTTTTGTGTTGACTCCTGACATTTACATCTTTTGAATTATCCTGTCAGCCCAGAGACCTGTTGAAAGGACCTATATTTACTTTATATGCCTCACTGACACACCCGAATTGCAAACTTTCCTATACGACTTTGGGAAAAAGATGAACATCTCATTTGAATTAACCGAATGGCAGAAAATTGCTAATGACCTGTTTAAAATATCTATTAACACAATCTTCATAAAATCCAACCACAAAACACTATTAAAATGGTACCTGGTACCCACAAGAATAGCAAAAATGCATCCAACAGCCTCTCTAGCTTGTTTTAGGCACTGTGGCCAACTTAGGGCCATGTACCATATTTGGTGGCAATTCCCTAAAGTATCCCAATGCTGGATCAGAATCTTCAGCGTCATACTCTCAGTGATTGGTGTAAACATCTCCAGATCTCCTGAACTAGCATTATTTCAGAAACTACCTCCTGAGTCCCCAAAGAAATCTAAATGTTTTTTTTCTAGATGACTTTGGCAGCCAGAATAACTATTGCAAATTACTGGAAGCAGCGAGTGATACCGCATCAGGATGTCAAACACAAATTAAACTGGATTATGGTTAAAAACAAACTTACCTGTACCCACCAAAACAACACCACAAAATTTGGCAAGACGTGGGATCCACATATAAGATATCTATCAGTGGACTAACGGAACTTGGAGATGCCCTCACCTTTCTTGCCGATACTGGCAACATCTTTTCTTCTATTTTCTGTACTGGTTTCTTACAGTGATCTACTGACAATGCACCTGTTGGGGGGCAGAGGGGCTAAACACAAGTTCTGGCAGTGAACGGAGCTGGTCCTGCTAATACTGCATTTTTGGGGACACTCTGTTAAGGGGGTACAGTATAGTAGTATATTTCTGTTTGTAATCAATATATTGATCTCTACATACACTATACTAGCAATGGCAGTGATCTCCTAGATTGTAAGCTCGAAAGAGCAGGGCCCTCGAACCCCTCGTGTGTCGCATTGTATTGTTACTCTACTGTCGCATGTTCTGTCCAACTTTGTAATGTACAGCACTGAGTGAACTGTTAGCGCTTTATAAATACTGTGTAATAATAATCAGCAACCTATAGCATGTGTGTGATAATGTGCAGACAATCGAACGCTAGCTGACCCTGGCTGGGAGGGGCGCTAACTGACTCTGATGCTATCTGATGTTGCTTGTGGCAGCTGTACATTTATTAGTGAAAAATAATAATAGTACACTGTAAATAATGGACACTGTACTAATGGCACTGGCTGAGTGACAGTGGTGGTCAAAAGGTTAAGGAGTGTGTTTAAATATGCTGATTGTACTCAGTGTGGTTTTTCTCTAATCTTCCTGGTCCAAAAAAGTGTCCAGGAAGAGCAGAACCAGCTAGATACTGTGCCTGTAGTTACAAATACAGGCACAGGACTGCTTCTTCATTTGCTGCAGGAGATCAGTAGGGTCCCAGGCAAGAATCATTGGCCGGTTACCCACTGATGAACTGCTCCTGCAGCAAATGGCAGGGGGGTGAGCGGAGGGGGACATGTACAAGCACGTGAAAACCCTGAAGTAGGCCTAGAGCAGCCACTCATCTGCAGTACATTACGGGTGGGTGGTCCATAAGTGGATAATGTAAGTGGCTGAAGATATTGAGGGCCAGCATTTCTGCCATTTTTGGACAGGTCAATTAACACCGTCTCTGTGTTTCCTTTGTGACAGGTATCTTTTGATTCACTTTTTATGGCTGGTATATTGTATATGTTCTATTACCATTTGGTGATTTAAAGAGACCACGCAGACAGTTCATCTGACCTCACTGCATGGAGCACAAGATGAAGCAGCGCCCACCCACACAATATGTTACATACACTATATTGCCAAAAGTGTTGGGACACCCCTCCAAATCATCAGAATCAGGTGCCTGGCACATGCGCACTTTGCTGGCTGTGCTGCTGGTTGTGATGCTGTGATTGGCCCAAAGCTATCACATGGTACCTGGGCCAATCACAGAACCTTGTACCATGTGATTTGCTGTAGGCACTCACAGCATGTCAACAGAATGGAAGCCCATACATAAGAGTTCAGACAATAGGTGTTACAGTTATCAGTTAGTTATCACAGTGTAAAAAAAATTCCCTGATAACCCCCCAGAGTAGTACAGTGTCAGTGTAGTGACACATAACTACTCTAATGAAAGTGTGAACAAAAAAATTGTAAAAAAACAAAGATGTTAAAAAGGGAATTGAATAAAAATAATTTACTTTTTATTTTTCATATTGTCACCAGCCACTATCCCTGATCACCGCCACACCAGTTGTATGATGATGCTGTACAGCACTGGTGATAGTATGTAAAAAAGAATTTAAACATTTTTTTTTTTTATTTAATCTCTTAATTTTGCAAAAAAAATGTGACCAAACAACTCGCCATGTCTCTTACTAAGCACCTTGGTCTGTCTACTTTGCAAAAATGGGTCATTTTGTGGGGGGGGGGGGGGGTAAATACCGTGTCCTGGCAGTTTAGGGCCTCCAGATATGATTTTTTACGTCAGTGCAACAGGATTGATCAGTTTTCAAATATACTGTATATACCATAGTGTGTTGACTTTATAACTTTCACAAAGACTAAATAATATACACTAATGTGGGTTATCTTTTACCAAAGAGGTGTAGCAGAATACATTTTGGCCTAAATATATGATGAAAGATTATTTATTTGCAAAATGTTATAATAGAAACTAAGAAAAATGTGAGTTTTTTTTCCAAACTTTTCTGTATGCTTTAATTTATATAGCAAAAAATAAAAACGCAGCGGTGATTAAATATCACCAGAAGAAAGCTCTGTGTGAAAAAATTATAGAAATTTCATCTGGGTACAGTGTTGCATAACCAAGCAATTGCCAGTTAAAGTATGCGCTGAATAGCAAAAAAATGCCCTGGTCATGAAGAGGGTAAAACCCTCCGGAGGTCTAGTGGTTAAAATAATTTTGACCTTTAACTATTTCACACTCCTTGATACAGTGTAAAGATTTATGGTGTGAGAGGAGAGTAATTGTGTAGGAAGTCCAAAAGCCTGTTATGATATATTCTGTGTAACGAATGTGGTTTATTGTCCTGACTTTTTCAGGCAGTTACATGCCTCGGATGAAAAACACAGTTTGATAACGCCAAGCAACAAGGTTATATGCAAGGACGATCAGGATGCCATTGTCAAAGGTATATACAGTAATACTCCACTATAACTGCAATCTAAATGTAAAATGTATCTGACATGGGATATATATTCTTTGTGTATAACCAATAAATGGAAAGCACTATTAAAGCTCAAGCCCAGCCAAAACTTGACTTGACACTAGAGTGTGGAAGAGCTACAAGTTCTGTAAGGTTAATACTGCTGTCTGTATTCCCAATTGGATTTCTTGTTACTTCTTGTCTTACATAGTTAGTCTGGTTGAAAAAAGACAAAAGTCCATCCAGTCTTCTTCTAACAGGGACACAGGTAGCAATTTAAAACCTTTTCTTGGTGAGATGGAGAAGAGTTAGAATCTCGGTCAGGATTGTCTGTGACCTCATAAGGGATATTCCCTTACTTCCTTGTCCAGGTGATGGGTGAACAGGAAGTAAAATTTCCTCCTTGGGGACACAGAATTTAAAATAAGAGAGCAAGTCTATCTTTTTAACCATCAATCAATTATATGCATTCAAAAACTGTTTTTTTTTTATTTAAATATTTATTGATTTTTCATGTTATTACAAATTTCCATCAAAAATACACTTAAATATCCAAGACAATTCTACATTTCCCTCTCTAAAAACTATTTCCTCCCCCAACCCTCCCTCCTCCCCACCATTTCCCTAACCCCACCCCCCTCCTTCCCCTCTGCATTCTCACCCACTCTTTTCTATTAAAGCAAGAGGACATTATCTATCATCCTAAGTTATAACTTCCTATATTTCACTTTCAATCCAGATTTTTCACATTTTTCCCATTTCGCATAGTATAGCCCCATCTTGTCTTCCTGCATATAAAGATAAAGTTTTTCCATCCTACTAATCTGATTCACTTTATTACCTCATCTTCCTCCTTCTGCACCTCTGTTTTCCACCAAAACTTGGGTATCAAGCCTTTTGCAGCATTTAGATAGTACCATATACCTGATTCTTTATATTTATTTACCGATAGCTCAATATTATGTAAGAGACAAATCGTTGGGTCCAACCCTATGTCATTCCCAGTTATTATCTCAATCAATTTAACTATTGACTTCCAGAAAGCTTGAATTTTCGGACATTCCCACCATATGTGAAACACTGTGCCAATCCCTCCACACCCCCTCCAACACCACTTTGAATTCTCCACACTCATCCTGTGCTCAACATTCGGTGTGATGTGCCACCTTGTCAAACACTTATAATTTATTTCCACCTCTCTCATACTTACATTCTCGTGAGTCAATCTATATATCTTTTTCTGTTTATCCTCATCTAAAACCACCCCCATATCTTTCCCATTTTGTTATATAAATTAGCTTTGTGTTCATGTCTAATTCAGTGAGTATTCTATATACTTTGGCAATACCCTGCTTCCCATCCCCTCGTGATTCCAACATCCTTTCAAAGAAATTCCAATCCTTTTTTAATCTCAAGGGTTTTGGGAGACATTTTAATTGATGATATCTCCACTCATCTATCCTAATGAAGATCTCTCCCTTTTTCTCTTCCAAGTCTTTAAGTGGTCTCAATTCCCCCTCCACCAATATATCTCTCAATTGACCATCTTCCTTTTTAAACCATTTCCCTGTTATCTCTTCTCTGCCTGGAGGGAAAAACTCAGTGTTTCCTAGTGGCATTAATATAGAATTGAAGTCCCACTTCATATTTTTGTGCAAATTATCCCATACCCTTAAAACATTTAAAGTGTAAAGACTTGTGCTACCTTATTATTGACAACAGGGGTTCCAATGACAGATCGTACAACAAAGGGGACAATGGGCAGCCCTGTCTTGTTCCATTTGACATCCCAATGGGTTCCGACTTCTCCCCATTTACCATAAAAATTGCGGTAGGCTCCCTATATAATTTTCCTACCCACTCTCGCATTCTCACTCCGATCCCCAGGACTTCCAGAGTATCCATCATAAAGCCCCAGTCAACTCTATCAAATGCCTTCTCGGCATCGATTGATAGCACTACCACCGGAGCTTTTCCTTTTCTGCTTTTCTGAATAAGCATCAGAGTTCTCAACCCGTTATCTCTACCCTCCCTCCCTGGGACAAAGCCCACCTGGTCCCCATGTATCCATTCAGGCATTAGATCTTTCAACCTATTTGCTAAAACCTTTGCGTACAGCTTAGTATCAGTGTTCAGTAATGAAATTGGTCGATAGCTAGAGCACTGAGAAGCATCATGTCAGGGCTCCAGGGTTTGACCAGAGGTATGTGAACTGACGCAGGGAAACGCAGGCTTCAGATATGTTATAAACAATATAATTTATTAATACTAACAATACATAAACGCAGTGCAATACTAAAACATAACACAGTGCAAACAAACCAAACCACCCACAGATAACAATACATACAATGCAAGCGTCAGGCAGGCCGGGTCAATAACAATCGGGCAGGTAGGAACAGAAGGAGCAGGCAGAGAGTAGTCAGGTCAGTGAGCCGGGTACAGCAACTAAGGGGCAGGTAGGTACAGGGGGTCAGGCAGAGAATGGTTGGGGTCACAAGCCAGGGATCAAACAGGAGAAGTCAGCAGAGGTCTGGATCAGGCAGGGTCGGCAACGAATCAGATAGGAACAGGAATGCAGGTAACAAGATACAGGGGCCCATACAAAAACACACACCAAGGCACAGACTGCAGGTCTGGCCATTCCTTAAATACACCTGCGATCAGCCTCAGGTGTTTTGGCTGACTGCAGGGTTGAGTCTCTGATTGCTGAGAGCACCCGCTGGCCAGCCCTGGTACTGCAGCCCACAAGGCAGGTGAGTCCCACCATTACTGGCAAGTCCATTCCTGACAGTACACCGCCCTCAAGGAGCGGCCTCAGGACGCTCCAAACAGTCCTAGCTGGGCAAAATGTTCCACCGCCCGGGTCTGGTAACTGGCGGGATATCAAAGACTGGCACATCGGGCTGGGCTCCGGGCAGAGGCACATCGGGCTGGGCTCCGGGCAGAGGCGCAGGGCCCCCAGGCGGGGCGGCAGGCGCAGGGCCCCCAGGCGGGGCGGCAGGCGCAGGGCCCCCAGGCGGAGCGGCGGACCCTCAGGAGGGGCGGCAGGCACCGGGCCCCCGGGCGGAGCGGCGGGCCCCCGGGCGGAGCGGCGGGCCCCCGGGCGGAGCGGCGGGCGCCCGGGCAGAGCGGCGGGCGCCGGGCCCCCGGGTGGAGCGGCGGGCGCCGGGCCCCCAGGAGGGGCGGCGGGCACCGGGTCATCAGGCATGACAGCGGGCATCGGGTCACCAGGCATCAGGTCATTTGGCTCGCCAGCGGGCACCGCGTCATCTGGCAAGGCAGCGGGCACTGAGTCACCAGGAAGGACAGTGGGTTCTGAGTCAACTGGCATGACCGCGGGCACTGGGTCAGACATTGGATCGTCTGGCTCGACAGCGGGCATCGGGTCACCAGGCATCAGGTCATTTGGCTCGCCAGTGGGCACCGCGTCATCTGGCAAGGTAGTGGGCACCGAGTCACCAGGCACGACAGTGGGCTCCGAGTCAACTGGCATGACCGCGGGCACTGGGTCAGACATTGGATCATCTGGCTCGACAGCAGGCATCGGGTCACCAGGCATCAGGTCATTTGGCTCGACAGCGGGCGCCGCGTCATCTGGCAAGGCAGTGGGCACCGAATCACCAGGCACGACAGTGGGCTCTGAGTCAATTGGCACGACAGCGGGCACCGGGTCATCAGGTACCGGATCGTCTGACTCGACAGCAGGCACTGGGTCATCTGGCGCTGAATCGTCTGGCTCGACAGTGGGCATCGGGTCACCAGGCATGACAGCGGGCACTGGGTCATCAGGAATTGGATCGTCTGGCTCGACAGCGGGCACCGGGTCATCAGGCATTGGATCGTCTGGCTCAACAGCGGACATCGGGTCACCAGGCATGACAGAGGGCATCGGGTCACCAGGCATGACAGCGGGCACCGGGTCATCTGGCATTGGATCGTCTGGCTCGACAGCGGGCATCGGGTCACCAGGCATGACAGCAGGCACCGGGTCATCAGGTACCGGATCGTCTGGATCGACAGCGGGCACTGGGTCACCTGGCATTGGATCGTCTGGCTCGACAGCGGGCATCGGGTCACCAGGCATGACAGCAGGCACTGGGTCATCAGGTACCGGATAGTCTGGATCGACAGCGGGCACCGGTTCATCAGTCATTGGATCGTCTGGCTCGACAGCGGGCATCGGGTCACCAGGCATGACAGCGGGCACTGGGTCATCGGGCATTGGATCGTCTGGCTCGACAGCGGGCATCGGGTCATCTGGCGCTGGATCGTCTGGCTCGACAGTGGGCATCGGGTCACCAGGCATGACAGCGGGCACTGGGTCATCAGACATTGGATCGTCTGGATCGACAGCGGGCACTGGGTCATCTGGCGTTGGATCGTCTGGCTCGACAGCAGGCATCAGGTCATTAGGCATGACAGCGGGCACTGGGTCATCAGGCATTGGATCGTCTGGATCGACAGCGGGCATCGGGTCACCAGGCATGACAGCGGGCACTGGGTCATCAGGCATTGGATTATCTGGCTCGACAGCGGGCATCGGGTCACCAGGCATGACAGCAGGCACTGGGTCATCAGGTACCGGATCGTCTGGATCGACAGCGGGCACCGGGTCATCAGGCATTGGATCGTCAGGCTGGGTACAGACATCAGGCTGAAGTGCCGAGGCACCAGGCTGAACCACGGAAGGCAGGTTCTCAGACGGCAGGCTCACCGGTTTGGATACTGGCAGGATGGTACTGGTTGGAAAGAATTTTCGCTTTTTTCTGGTTTTAACTACTGGAGCACTGCAAGTAAACGCAGGTCTGCAAACGAATGGAGCAGCTGAGGACAGAGAAGAGCTGGAAGATGGAACAGAGGAGGGAGCAGTTGTTACAGAGGACTTCTTTACAGGGTTAAAGAAAGGATAGGTGCAGCGAGTGGGAGCAGAGGACTGATATGTGGTAGTTAGCAGAGTATACTGGGCCGTCGCCGGGGGTGCTGTCGGGGACGTAGGAAGAGTGCCTTGAGCGGAGGAATGACGTTGTAAGCTGACTGAGGCTGGGTGCAACAAGTCTGACTATGTCTGCAGTATGGGTTGAACAAAGCTCAGCTTACACAAAGCCTGTCTGGTCAAAGACTGCACTGCGTTTATACAATCCCTTAATACAGGGTGAACATGCAGCATAATGCTCCAAGAAGCAATCCACATCATCCTCTAATAACCATACCAGGGACTCTACCTGGTCTGCACTAAATGGTGGCAAAAAGTCATTCCTGCTTTCAGGGGTACCAGATGAAGCCAACTCTACACAAACCTGAATTAAAGGTTGCACCTCAGAGAACTCTGTGCCCTGATCTACTAGAACATGAGCGATCCGTATACATTCTAGCAGTTGATCCCGGGTATACTCCCTCAGAGTCTGATAAGCATATTCTCTGTCATCAAAAACCAGCAGCGACAAATACACAACCTCATCAAGATCCATCCTTCCCAGCAACAAGCCAAGATGGCTTCCCTGTGCAGCCACTTCTGGTCAGGATTGGCCTTGGTGTAATGTCAGGGCTCCAGGGTATGACCAGAGGTATGTGAACTGACGCAGGGAAACGCAGGCTTCAGATATGTTATAAACAATATAATTTATTAATACTAACAATACATAAACGCAGTGCAATACTAAAACATAACACAGTGCAAACGAACCAAACCACCCACAGATAACAATACATACAATGCAAGCGTCGTCAGGCAGGCTGGGTCAATAACAATCGGGCAGGTAGGAACAGGAGGAGCAGGCAGAGAGTAGTCAGGTCACGAGCCGGGTACAGCAACTAACGGGCAGGTAGGTACAGGGGGTCAGGCAGAGAATGGTCGGGGTCACAAGCCAGGGATCAAACAGGAGAAGTCAGCAGAGGTCCGGATCAGGCAGGGTCGGCAACGAATCAGACAGGAACAGGAACAGGAATGCAGGTAACAAGATACAGGGGCCCATAGAAAAACACACACCAAGGCACAGACTGCAGGTCTGGCCATCCCTTAAATACACCTGCGATCAGCCTCAGGTGTTTTGGCTGACTGCAGGGTTGAGTCTCTGATTGCTGAGAGCACCCGCTGGCCAGCCCTGGTACTGCAGCCCACAAGGCAGGTGAGTCCCACCATTACTGGCAAGTCCATTCCTGACACATCTTTTCCTTCCTTGTGGATAAGTACTACTTGGACCTGTAAAGATTCTCTCCTCACCTCCATCCCACCTCCCAAGGCATTCATATATTTCTTCAACTTAGGTAATAATAATTCACTATATTTTTTATAATACTTCACGGTGTAACCGTCTGGTCCTGGACTTTTCCCCGCCCCTGTACTTTTTAGTGCTGCTTTTATTTCTTCCTGGGTAATTTCTGCATCCAAGGAGTTCAATTGTGCTTCGCTTAATTTCGGTAGGCCCGCATTTTTTAAATATGTCTTCCTTTTTTCAATGTTCACCTCTTCAATGTCTTTTAAAGAAACTTGGGAACTGATGTTATACAACTTTCTATAGTACTCTGTAAACACTTTAATAATCTCTTTAGTTGAATGGACCAACTCCCCCTTGGGGCTTTTTATTTTATCTATATAATTCCTGTTTTTCTTTTTACTCAGGGCTCTCATTAAATATTTTCCTGGTCTATCTCCCCATCTATGTCTCTCACTTAATACTTTATTATATACTCTTCTCCTCTTCCATCAAAGTCTCTTGTTCTTCTTTCTTAATTATTACCTTCTGTCTTGTTTCTGTTGTTATTTTATTCTTATACTATATCTGTTCCAGGTCAAGTATTTCTTTTAGAAGCCCACTAATTTTCGCCTTTTTTTTTTTTTTTTCTTTTTTGCTCCAATCACAATCAAGATTCCTCTTATATATACCTTATGGCTCTCCCACACTGTAGCTATCGACACTTCCTGTCTCGTTCTCCTTAAAATATAGCTTAATCTCTTCCCCAATCTTCTGAGCAGTATCCTTATCCAGGAGAAGTGCCTCATTTAACTTCCATCCTAAACCTCCTGTCCACCGCCTTCCTCATCCCATTTTCATTATAACAGGTGCGTGGTCCGAGAGTGTCCTTGCTTCTATTTCTACTTTAACCAGAAATTCAATAAGTTGGTGATCTATTAATATATAATCCAATCTCGAGTATATCTCATGTGCATTTGAGAAGAAGGTATAGTCTCTATCATTCATATGCATAATTCTCCAGATGTCCACTAGTTGGTACTCATGGATCACCTTTTTCAAAACTCTCAAGGACCTACCCCCCCTCCCTCTGCACAAAAGAGGTTGCATCCTTTTGTGGGTCCATACAGAAATTGAAATCTCCCGCTACTATCAAACGGCCTTTTTTAAAGTCCATCAGTTTTTTCAACACACCCTGCAAAAACATCTCCGGCTTCTTATTAGGACAACATATATTGGCTAATGTACACTTGATTCCTTGTAGTTTACCTTTTAAAAACAAGAATCTCCCCTCCAGATCTGTCTTTCTATCCTCCAGCTCGAACCTTATATTCTTTGCCAACTCTATTGCAACCCCTTTTGCTCTTTTAATCAGGGAGTCGGCATAATACCATATTGGATAATATTTAGATTTTAACTTCACATTTGACTCTATCTCAAAATGTGTCTCCTGCAAAAATACCACTGAAGATGCTCTGTGATGTAACTCTTTAAATAAACTAAATCTTTTCCCAGGAAAATTCAACCCGTTCACATTATAGTTATAAACTGTATTTCTTCCATCTTTCTTCTTGTTTCTTTCTGCTTCTCCTCCAACTCTCCTCCTCCTCTTTCCTTGCTTTTATACCTCCCTCTATCATGCAGAGTGTTGACCCTAAAACCCCTCCCCCCCACCTCCCAACCTAGCCTCCATCCCCCCCAAGCTCCCATCCCTCCCCTCCCTCCCCCCACCTATCCCCCTCCCATTTTTTCCCCCACCCCTTTTTAGGCTTGTAAAATGCCTACTAATAATTTGTGGGCCTGTTCCCACCTTTGATTTAAGACTTTGGGGTTGACCTTCGCCCATGAACGGCTCACCTCTCCTCCAACCTCCCCATTTCCCCTCTCTCTATCAAATTGACTCAAATTTCAACTAACCCCCCCGAACAGAAACTCTGGAGGGGGTATCATATCGTAAGAAGGGGGACGGAGAGGGAGAGAGAGGGAGAAGAGAAAAAAAAAATAATTCTCCCCCCTCCCAGGCCCCCCCTCCCTCCCCCTCCAACCCGCTGCCAGTCCTCTTTTCTTATAGCTTCTATTTCTCCTTCTTCTTCTTCCCACCCAACTATCTCCATTCTTTGCAAGTCCAGCCTATCACAGAAGTCTCTCAATTCCTCCGGAAATCTCAGGTAAGCTGTAACTCCATTTCTCCATCCAATTAGGCACACAGTGGGGTTCCCAATCTATACTGCACGTTCTGCTTTCTCATCTGCTCCAACAAGGGTCTCAGGGATCTCCTTCTCCACAGGGTCTCTGGTGTTAAGTCCGCAAAAATCTGGATATCTATTTCTCCATACTTAATTGTTGTTCTTCCTTTGATCTTCCTCCAGATCTCATCTTTATCCCCATACTTTTGAAATTGGACAACTGTATCTCTCGGTCTCTCCCTCCCAATAACCTGTTTGAGCCTTCCTATTCTGAAAAGTCCATCCAATTTCATCAAGTCTAGTTCCGGTCTGTCCATTATGGAGTTTAAAATTCTGCAAACTAATTCGTACAATGTTTCCCCAGTTGCAGACTCTGGAATTCCTCATACCCTGAGGTTACTCCTCTTTTCTTTATTTTCTTGTACCTCCATCCTATAAAGCAATTTTTTCTGAATGTTCCCCATATTTGTTATTTTCTTTTCTAGATTAACTATGGTTTGGGCCTTATTTTTAACTTTCTCCTCCGTTTCCTCCACTCTCAATAACAACTGCCCCAAATCATTCCGAATAGTTGTCATTTCTTGCTTTATCATTTTCTCCAAACTTTGAAACATTTCTGTCATCTTTCTTATTTGGTACTTGTAATTCACTGTCAGATTCTTTTTTCTCCATAATAACCGCTATTTGTTGACTACAGCTGCTATTCATGCCCAATGATAATCTAGGGCTATTTCCCAGACTAGTTTCCATTTCACCCTTTTCGCTTGCGCCTTGGGACCTTTCTGGAGTAATGTTTCCTTGGGATGTATATTTCTTAATCGTACCCGTTTGAGACCCTTTGAGCCCACTTCCTTTAGCTCCTTTATTCTTCATGTCCTCTATGGGTCTTATTTTCTTGTATATGCTTAAGACAGGTAGATACCAAATGTCTATATTTTGTGACTCAGCCTTGCCTTATTATTTTTCCTTTTACTTTGCTTTTCTGAGCCTCCTTGGTCCTCTTCTCTTCACCACTTCTTCTTGACCCTTGGGAATCACCCCCTCCTCTCCTTCACCCTTTGCTCCTCTATACCACACAGGATAACAGCACACAGTAAGCCCCAGCCGCTCTCACTCACACTTCTCTTTCTTCCTTTTCTGAACAGCGGCTCCGGGCTTCAGGTGGAGGGCTTTCCTCAGAAGCTCAGTCCTCAGGGGGATTCCTCCGAGTCTCCTGCACTTTTCTTTTATACCCCAATTCTATTTGGGGTCCATCCTTGGATAGCAAGCTGGGTCTCTTGGGTCTCCTGGGTCTAAGACTGGACAGCAAGCCGGGGAACAAAGCCAGGAGCGAACCAACACCTCCTTCTCTCCTCGGGACGCCGGCCGGCTTCTCTTCCTCCCAGAGATCCTCCGCGGCTGATCACGTGGTCCCGCCGCGTCTCCTCGTCTCCCAGCAACCCGGACCGTCGTCCTGTGAAGCCCCGAGGGGATCAATCTCCTTCTCCACCTCACGTCTCCTCACATCCCCGGTTCTCCGGCTACTCTACCGAGGCCTTCCGCACTCATTTGAGTCTGCCCTTCCTTTACATAGCTCTAAAGGGCCCATGGGGAGGTCGGGAAGCGGAGCCTAGCGGAGAGCTACTGCCTCGCGCTCTCCTCGGCCGACATGTTCAGGCTCCTCCCCCCTGTGGCCTGCGCATTCAAAAATGTTTAAATACCCTGATGATTATTAAACAGTCCGTTGTGTGCCTTGTGTACTTCCATCACTGCATCTGACCCAACATGATATGTAGGGTCATAGTTAGTCTGGCTGAAAAAAAAGACAAAAGTCCATCAAGTTCAACCATTAAAAAAACTAAAGTTATAATCCTACACTCACAGTTGATCCAGAGGAAGGCAAAAAAAAACCCCAGCAAAGCATGATCCAATTTGCTCCTGCAGGGGGAAAAATTCCCTTCTGATCCCCCAAGAGGCAATCGGATATTCCCTGTATCAACGATGCCTATAAGCAATCCACTGAGCTGGCCAGAACCAACTCTTGAGGGAGTCTATTCCACATTTTCACAGCTCTCGCTGTGAAGAAACCTTTCCATGTTTGGAGATTAAATTTCTTTTCCTTCAGATATAAAGAGTGCCCTCTTGTCCTCTGTGATGACCTCAGGGTGAATAACTCTACACCGAGTTCACTATATGAACACTGATGTATTTATACATGTTGATCATATCCCCCCTTAATCTCCTCTTCTCAAGAGAGAATAAATTCAGTTCCTCTAATCTTTCCTCATAGCTGAGCTCCTCCATGCCTCTTATCCGTTTGGTTGCTCTTCTCTGTACTTTCTCCAGTTCCCCAATGTTCTTTTTGTGAATTGGTGTCCAAAATTGAACTGCATATTCCAGATGAGGTATTACTAATGCTTTGTACAGGGGTAAATTGATATCTCTCTCTCTGGAATCTATACCTATTTTAATACAAGAGAGGATTTTGCTCGCTTTAGAAACCGCAGCTTGGCATTGCATTCCATTATTAAGCTTGTGATCTACCAGAACTCCCAGATCCTTTTCCACCATTGATTCTCCCAGTTGTACCCCCCTAGTATGTATGATGCATGCATATTCTTAGCCCCCAAGTGCATAACCTTGTCCATTGAAAATAATGCCTTGGTTTACAAATTTTTTACGAATTTGCAATACGAAGTGTATGTCGTTGCTGATTTTTAAATGCAATTGCCGGCTTTTTTTTTTTTCTTCACTATAGCTCACAGAATTAGCTGTCACTTTCCCCTAAAAGGAAACATTGTTTCTTTTACCTCATGGAAATAAACTAAAAGGAAACTTTCTTTCTTTTAGCTGAGGGGAAAGTGACAGCTGAATCTCTGAGCTATAATGAAAAAAAAAAAGCGGTAATTACATTTAAAAACCGGCACCATAATAAATAAAAAATCGACGTGGGGTCCACCCTCCCATCCATACCAAGCTCTTCGGGTCTGGTATGGATTTTGAGGGGAACTCCCACATCAAAATGTAAAAAAAAAAAAGGTGTGGGGGTCCCCCCCAAAATCCATACCAGACCCTTATCCGAGCATGCAGCCTGGCAGGTTAGGAAAGGGGGGGGGGCGAGCAAGCGCCCCCCCCTTTCTGAACCAAACCAGGCCACATGCCCTCAACATGGGGGTGCTTTGGGTCAGGGGGGCTCCCCCCCAAAGCACCTTGTCCCCATATTGATTGGGACAGGGGCTTCTTCCCCACAACCCTGGCTAGTGGTTGTGGGGGTCTGCGGGCAGGGGGCTTAACGGAATCTGGAAGCCCCCTTTAACAAGGGGGGCCCCAGAACATTCCCCACCCATGTGAATGAGCATGGGGTACATGGTACCGCTACTCATTCACAAAAAACAAAAAGTGTAGTTTAAAAAAAGAACAGGACACGGTCTTTGACAAGTCCTTTATTAAAAGAAAATAATAAAAGAATGTCCCCTGCAGTAGATCCAATGTCAATCACGATGGCTGCCGCCACAGACCCGAAAAAAGAATTAAAAAAAAAAAAGGCTTCGCTTCCGACGATGGCCCCCGGCCGTCTGCCTGCTCCGGTGGTTTGACAGTTCTTAAATATGTAAGGACTTGTCAAAGACAGTGTCCTGTCTTTTTTCACACTACACTTTTTGTTTTTGTGAATGAGTAGGGGTTCCATGTACCCCATACTCATTCACATGGGGGGGGCGGGATCTGGGGGCCCCCTTGTTAAAGGGGGCTTCCAAATTCTGATAAGCCCCCTGCCCGCAGACCCCCACAACCACTGGCCAGGATTGTAGGGAAGAGGCCCTTGTCCCCATCTTCATGGGGACAAGGTGCTTTGGGGGGGAGCCCCCGTGCCCCAAAGCACCCCCCCATGTTGAGGGCATGTGTCCTGGTGTGGTTCGGGGGGGGGGGCGCTCGCTCGTCCCCCCTCCTTTCCTGACCTGACGAGTTGCATGCTCGGATAAGGGTCTGGTATGGATTTTGGGGGTGACCCCCACAACATTTTTTTTTCATTTTGGCTTGGGAGTTCAACTCAAAATCCATACCAGACCCGAAGGGCTTGGTATGGATGGGAGGGGGGACCCCACGCCATTTTTTATTTATTTTTTAATTGCCGGCAATTCTTTTACATTCAGCTATCAGTGGGGAACATTCTTCTGGCTATTAATATATATATGAAGCATTTTTGGGGGTTTGTCCTGCTATCTTTTGCAATCTGTCGTTTGATTTCAATTTTTGCAGCCTTTATTTCCTTTTTGCATATTCTGTTATATTCTTTGTAATGTTTAAACGATGATAGCGTTCCTTTATATTTAATAAAAGCTCTTTTTCTATTTATAGCTTTTTTAACTTTGGCCATAAGCTACATAGGTTTGATTTTTAGCATTTTAAACTTGTTGCCCATGGGAATATATTTTGCAGTGTGTTCACATACAGTCTTTTTGAAGAACTCCCATTTATGTGTTGTGTTCATTGATGCCAATATTCCCTCCCAGTCTAAGTCTTGGAGAGCAGCTCTCAGCCTTGGAGAATTAGCTCTCTTAAAATTGAGCTTTTTTATTTTTCCCATACGTGCTTGCTGTTTACAGCTAACAATAAATGAAATCATGTTATGGTCACTGCTACCCAGATGTTCTTTTATATGGACATTAATAATTAGCTCTGCATGGTTTGAGATTACTAGGTCCAGCAGAGCATCATTCCTAGTTGGGGCCTCTATGAACTGTACCATAAAATTGTCCTGTAGTAGGTTTAAAAATGTTTGCCTTTTAACTGTTCTCGCAGTACCATTACCCTAGTCAATTTCTGGGTAGTTAAAATCCCCCATTATTATCACTGTCCCAGCTCTTGCAGCCCTTTTGATCTGTGCAAGGAGCTGAATCTCCACCTCCTCATTAACACTGGGAGACCTATAACAAACTCCAATTACCTTTGTAGTATGCACCCCCATGTGCAATTCCACCCATAATGCTTCAGCCTCATCACACTCTCCATCAACTAGGTCCTCTTTCACACTCACTCTGAGATCACTTCTCACATAGAGACAGACACCACCACCTTTCCTATTTACCCTGGCTCTCTGAAAGAGAACATAGCCAGGAATATTAATGGCTCAGTCATGTGAAGAATGAAGCCAAGATTCAGCAGTACCAATTACTCCAGTCGTGCCAATGACTGATTTATAATAAAACAAAATCACCCCAAAAATCATGATGCAATAGTAATAATCACAAAAACTAGAATAAAAATAAATAATGCAAACAAAGTCTACTCATGCAATACAACTGGGTAATAGTCTGAGCTTCTGATGACAAATGGACCCAGGACTGGAGACCATTGAAACACTCTTGTGGGATTTAATAGAAATGCAGTCTTAGTTCAATATGACACATGCATTGCCTTTCCTGAATATAAACAATGTGTAGTCTTTGATTAGTTTGGCAATGTAAACAATTTGCTGAATGTGAATGGAGTGTAGCTTTTATTGAATCTGAGAAGACATGGAACAGGCAAAGAGGCTCAAACTCCAATTAGCAATAAACTAAACACTTTATTAGAAGCAATAGATTCCACTTGCATAAAAAGAAAAGCTCTGTGCGTCAGGAAGATGTCCTCTTGCAGGTGGTATAGGATTAAGCCACTTGATAAAGCGGCAGAGCCTCAAAACGTGTAACCTCGATACCAGGAGGTTTGTGTTCTGTGGGCTGGTCAGCATGTGACGGCTTTGTTTCCAGTGCACCTATGCAGTCTGTGGGTTGCAGTTGGAGCATGCAGCGTGGCTTTGCTCCCCCCCTTGATTGATCATGAGTAGGGTAGTTGGATTCCATACCACTAGCATTGAGACGTCTTCCCAGGATGCACAGAGTTGTAAAAACCATTCATACGATAGCACAAATTTAGCGACAATTAGATACAGTTGTGCTCCAAAAGTTTGCATACCCTTGGAGAATTGGTAATAGTATGTACCATTTTTAAAGAAAACATGAGTGAGCAGGCAAAACACATTTCTTTTATTTCTTATGGGATTCATATTCAGCTGTATGTCATAACAGAATGGCACAATCAAAAACAAATCCAAGCATAATTTAACAAATGAAATGACCCTTGTTCAAAAATCTGCCTACCCTTAGTTCTTAGTACTGTGTATTGTCCCCTTTAGCATCAATGACAGTGTGCAGTCATTTGTAATAGTTGTCTATGAGACCCTGAATTCTTGCAGGTGGTACAGCTGCCCATTCGTCTTGTCAAAATGCCTCCAGGTCATGCAAAGTCTTTGGTCATCTTGCATGAACTACACGTTTGAGATCTCCTCAGAGTTGTGTGATAATATTAAAGTCAGGAGACTGTGATGGCCACTCCAGAACTTAACCTTTTTCTGCTGTAACCACTGAAGGATGAACTTGGCTTTGTGCTTGTGGTCATTGTCGTACTGAAAAGTCCAAGAGAGTCCTATGCACAGGTTTCTTGCAGAAGAATGCAAATTGTCTAAAATGTGATAAATTATACTCGTGAGCCAAAACAAGATACTTCCCTTAACGTAATAAGTAATAACTTTAAACCATATATTACTACTGGTGCTTCAGCACTATACACATAGCTCATAAACTGTGTTGAAAACTAAACCATAAATAATGATATGTATCTAAATATACATATACGTGCCGCGCTCCATATTAATAACAAAACTGTATATAGTAAATAATAGTGATAATAATATCGTGAAACCGAAGTGCTACAAACAAGTGCAACATAAAAATGAAGTATGTAAAGATGTGATTCTGCCAATAGTATAACAGTCCTCTTTACACTTCTATAAATATTTCAGTGATGGGTGAAGTATATGGTGCCACACTCCTGTGCTCTGTGGATAGGTGTGCGCTCACCTCCTTGTCAGCCAGACAAGCTGGCTGAACACACTTTTTGTCCTCACTGGACTAGGTGGGAATCTTTGCTTTATCTGCGTGTCTCCATCCAATGCTGGGTTGCCTAGTTGCCACCAGAGGTCTCCCTCCTTCCACACTAGGACCTCAATGGATTTCTTATGGGGATGGTGAGGATGGTTTTTCTCCTCTCAATTGCACCATGTAAGAGACAAAAAACCACAAATGGTGCCTTATCCTTTGTGTGGCCAGAGCCCGTTTATTGTAAAGGAAACGCCACTCACATTTCAATCCATCAGTGCAGTAATCAGCTGGCGTGTATGTCAGTCCTGTGTAGCTAGCGCCGCTCGTCCACCGCGGCGTCGTGACGTCAGAGCCCCTCCCCTACGCGTTACGCCACAGGGTCACGTGGCTTCATCAGGGGGATTATAATAAAACGTCACTGCGCTCTGCTCTCTATATATAGAGACAGTCGGCGCCATTTTCTAGTGGTCCGCTTGGGCGCGGCCATTTTCCCATGGTCTGTGTGCACCTATTTATCTCTGATGTGTGTAACACACATCAGGAGTTCTTATTTAGGTTACCGGATATACTATTCTCTATTCTGACTAAATTGTCACATTGCACCAGCCTCCAGGATCATGAGACACACGCAGCTTTACAAATAAGTGGGTGTAATACAAAAACCGAATGGCATGAATATAATTATTAAAAACAATCTATATCAATATTTTAAATATGTGCTAGTATAAAAACATATTACAATTGAATTATCCCTACCAGATAAAATATATGTATGTGTGTGCTAGGGATTGCCACACCCATATATAAGTATACTAAAATGTTAAAATTACATAAACTTATAATGTAAAAGACCATAATATGTAAGTAAAAATATTGACAATAAAATTATAAAATGTGCATGAAGGTACAAATCCAAACGCCCAATAAATCATCAGAGGCCCTCATGTACGCCTCCTACCACCTAATACCCCCTTCTATATCCTTTCTTTATTAATTTCCCTATTCATATGTCACTACAGCATCCACTATACCTATTCATTTAGTACATGATGGGCACCAATTCCTGTAATTTAGCAATACTGTATTGTTGTTAAGTTGTGATTGGGTACTGTCTATATCTCTCAATGATTACTCCTCTCCATATGCTACTTACAAAAAGGTGTTTATTTTAAAATCCCTATGGGGGTTAATATCTGCTAAATCAAACTTCTCTTTACATATTGCTAATAAAACACGTCAGGTCAAATTCCTTGTTCAAACCATGTGGGGCCATACATTTCATTTCATAAATCCATTTGGATTCTTTTTTACTTATCTCCCGTACCAGGTTATCGCCTCTCCAATGTCTATTATGCTTCTCTATTCCCCAGAATTGTAATTTGGATGCGTCTTGGTTATGGCATTGTCGGAAGTGGTCTGAGACATAGTGGTATTTATATCCTCTGTTAATGTTGTACACATGCTCCTTAATGCGTTCTTTTAGCGCTCTTTTAGTTCTACCAATGTATATGAGGTTGCATGGACATTTCAACGCATACACTACTCCCTTCGTTTCACAAGTCATGAACTGTTTAATTTTATATTCCTTGTTATTGTGTGTATTAGTAAATGTGAATCTTCGTCTCGGGTTAGCTACGACTCTCTTACATCCATAGCACCTCCCGCATGCATAGAACCCTTCACCTTGGAAAAAAGTGCAGTAAGAATTTTTTAGTGGTTCCAATACATTTTTTACCAGCATATCCCTTAAGTTGGGTGCCTTTTTATATACAAATTTCGGTTTTGGGGGGATGATATGCTTAAGATACGAAGCATACCATCAAGTTAATACAGCAAGTACAGGCACACAACGATACGCTGATGAGTACAGCAGATATCTCCTCACTATATACAAACATTGATCACAGAGGAGCAATAGAAGCAATTAAGTGGGCCCTTAATAAATATTTGAGTATTCCTAATAAACACAAAAAATTCATCATCAAAAGTCTGAAATTTTGTCTACTCCACAACTATTTCTGGTACAAGAAGGAGTACTACTTACAAATCAGGGGAATAGCGATGGGAGCCAAATTCGCCCCTAGTGTGGCGAATTTGTACATGTCTAAATGGGAGGAGGAGACTGTTTACCAGCATCCCAGGAAGGAAATTAGATTGTACCGCAGATTTATTGATGACATTATCCTCATATGGGAGGGGAATAAAGAGTGTTTAGAATTGTTCTATAAAGAACTAAACAACCATAGAGACAATATTGATCTGAGCTGGACTATTAGTGATGATGCAATCAACTTCTTGGATATCATAATTAAGAAAGAAGGACAGATATTATATACAAAAAATTATTTTAAGACCACGGATCGGAATGCATATATACCCATTACGAGTTGTCATTATCAACCGTGGATTAAGAATATCCCGAAGGGCCAATTTATAAGGGTGAAAAGGAATTGCTGTAGAAAAGAGGACTACAAAGCACAAAGTGAAGTGCTAAAAAATAGATTTGTAGCGAAGGGATATGACCCAGTCACAATAGAAAAAGAAAGATATGAAGTGGGACAAATGAATAGAGACAATTTACTGATGGACAAGCCAAAGATCAATGGGGAAGAGTACAATATGCCCATAGTATTGGATTATCATAAACAATACAAAGCGGTCCAGAGTATTATCTCCAAACATTGGGAGATATTAAAACTGGACAAACACCTTAAGCATATCATCCCCCCAAAACCGAAATTTGTATATAAAAAGGCACCCAACTTAAGGGATATGCTGGTAAAAAATGTATTGGAACCACTAAAAAATTCTTACTGCACTTTTTTCCAAGGTGAAGGGTTCTATGCATGCGGGAGGTGCTATGGATGTAAGAGAGTCGTAGCTAACCCGAGACGAAGATTCACATTTACTAATACACACAATAACAAGGAATATAAAATTAAACAGTTCATGACTTGTGAAACGAAGGGAGTAGTGTATGCGTTGAAATGTCCATGCAACCTCATATACATTGGTAGAACTAAAAGAGCGCTAAAAGAACGCATTAAGGAGCATGTGTACAACATTAACAGAGGATATAAATACCACTATGTCTCAGACCACTTCCGACAATGCCATAACCAAGACGCATCCAAATTACAATTCTGGGGAATAGAGAAGCATAATAGACATTGGAGAGGCGATAACCTGGTACGGGAGATAAGTAAAAAAGAATCCAAATGGATTTATGAAATGAAATGTATGGCCCCACATGGTTTGAACAAGGAATTTGACCTGACGTGTTTTATTAGCAATATGTAAAGAGAAGTTTGATTTAGCAGATATTAACCCCCATAGGGATTTTAAAATAAACACCTTTTTGTAAGTAGCATATGGAGAGGAGTAATCATTGAGAGATATAGACAGTACCCAATCACAACTTAACAACAATACAGTATTGCTAAATTACAGGAATTGGTGCCCATCATGTACTAAATGAATAGGTATAGTGGATGCTGTAGTGACATATGAATAGGGAAATTAATAAAGAAAGGATATAGAAGGGGGTATTAGGTGGTAGGAGGCGTACATGAGGGCCTCTGATGATTTATTGGGCGTTTGGATTTGTACCTTCATGCACATTTTATAATTTTATTGTCAATATTTTTACTTACATATTATGGTCTTTTACATTATAAGTTTATGTAATTTTAACATTTTAGTATACTTATATATGGGTGTGGCAATCCCTAGCACACACATACATATATTTTATCTGGTAGGGATAATTCAATTGTAATATGTTTTTATACTAGCACATATTTAAATAAAATATTGATATAGATTGTTTTTAATAATTATATTCATGCCATTCGGTTTTTGTATTACACCCACTTATTTGTAAAGCTGCGTGTGTCTCATGATCCTGGAGGCTGGTGCAATGTGACAATTTAGTCAGAATAGAGAATAGTATATCCGGTAACCTAAATAAGAACTCCTGATGTGTGTTACACACATCAGAGATAAATAGGTGCACACAGACCATGGGAAAATGGCCGCGCCCAAGCGGACCACTAGAAAATGGCGCCGACTGTCTCTATATATAGAGAGCAGAGCGCAGTGACGTTTTATTATAATCCCCCTGATGAAGCCACGTGACCCTGTGGCGTAACGCGTAGGGGAGGGGCTCTGACGTCACGACGCCGCGGTGGACGAGCGGCGCTAGCTACACAGGACTGACATACACGCCAGCTGATTACTGCACTGATGGATTGAAATGTGAGTGGCGTTTCCTTTACAATAAACGGGCTCTGGCCACACAAAGGATAAGGCACCATTTGTGGTTTTTTGTCTCTTACATGGTGCAATTGAGAGGAGAAAAACCATCCTCACCATCCCCATAAGAAATCCATTGAGGTCCTAGTGTGGAAGGAGGGAGACCTCTGGTGGCAACTAGGCAACCCAGCATTGGATGGAGACACGCAGATAAAGCAAAGATTCCCACCTAGTCCAGTGAGGACAAAAAGTGTGTTCAGCCAGCTTGTCTGGCTGACAAGGAGGTGAGCGCACACCTATCCACAGAGCACAGGAGTGTGGCACCATATACTTCACCCATCACTGAAATATTTATAGAAGTGTAAAGAGGACTGTTATACTATTGGCAGAATCACATCTTTACATACTTCATTTTTATGTTGCACTTGTTTGTAGCACTTCGGTTTCACGATATTATTATCACTATTATTTACTATATACAGTTTTGTTATTAATATGGAGCGCGGCACGTATATGTATATTTAGATACATATCATTATTAATGCAAATTGTCTGCCAGTATTTTCTGATAACATGCTACATTCATCTTGCAATCAATTTTCTCAAGATTCCCATGCCTTTAGAGCTCAACACCCCCCCCCCCCCAAAAACATCAGTGAGTCACCACCATGCTTTACAATGGGGATGGTATTGTCACTTTAGGACTTCTTCACCCCTCTCCAAATATAGTGCTTATGGTTGTGACAACAAAGCTCTACTTTTTGTCTTGTCCCTTCAGATTACAGTGTGCCAGAAGCTGTGAGGTGTGTCAAGGTGTTAGGTATATTATAACCAGGTTTTTTTGTGGCATGGGCATTAAAATATCTTTGTATCCTGAACAATTCTTCTAGCAGTTGTGGCTGCAATATTTTTTGGTCCACTTGGCTTGGTATGAAGAGATCCCTGAATTTTCCACTTTTTAATAAGTGATTGAACAGTACTGACTGGCATATTCAAGGCTTTGGATATGTTTTTATATCCTTCTCTTTAAGTTCCATTACCTTGTTATGCAGATTTTTTGACAGTTCTTTTCTGCTCCCCATGGCTCAGTATCTGGACTGTTCAGTGCATCCATGTGAGAGCTAATAAACCCATTGACTATTTATACACTCACTAATTGCAATTTAAAAAGCCATAGATGTGGGCAGCACAGTAGCTAAATGGTTAGCACTTCCGCCTGGCAGTACTAGGGTTGTTGGTTCGAATCCCAACCACGGCACCACCTGCCTGGAGTTTGCATGTTCTCCCTGTGCCTGCTTGGGTTTCCTCCCAAATTCTAAAGACGTTCTGGTAGGTTAATTGGCTTCTGTCTAAATTGGTTTTAGTATGTGTTTGTATGAATGTGAGTTAGGGACCTTAGATTGATGGTTAGGGACTGATTTAAATGTACTATATATATATATATATATATATATATATATATATATATATATATATGTATGTGTGTGTGTAAAAATAGACAAGACCCTCACCGTGCCACATCCAAAAATTTGTACAACTATTTTTGGAACCAATGTTACAACACACGGCACAACACGAGGCAACCCATTAAAATTTCATATATTTATTTCCACAAAATTAAAATTGTTAGAATAAACTAGTTACAACAAATATTCTAGTGGTCACATACAGTAAGTATGACTATCATGGTTCAATGTAGGCCTTTGTCCACAGCGTCTCCATGTTCAAAAGTCGACATGTTTTGTGAACTTTTCTCACTTTCTCAGAACTGGCTGGGTAGGTGTTGTCATACACTGATCAGGACATATATAAAAGATGGTTGAAAGTCTTTAGGGCTGATGTAGGGGTACAACAGGGAGGGGGATCATCCCAGAGACCAATTTCCAGACAAACAAAAAGGTGGACTACAACCATATCACTTCAGAGCAAACAGATCCAACCAAAAGGTATACTGTATCACAAAATCACCACCGACTCCTATTAATGTGGTTGAGGCATGAGAGTATTTTAATGATATCCCAAAATGAAGTTCCGTTAACTCAGTATGTATACATCAGTTTCAAACTGATAGTCAACAGGCAAATCCGCCTCCACTTACATTCATGTAGTCAGTGTATATAGGGCAGAGTCCCCAATAATAAACCCATGGACATACACTATATATATGATCTCCTGTTGAAGTGACTTGGAGATATTGTCCACTTGATCCAGCCAAATATCTTTAACAAATCCAGTATATCGCCTGAACATCTGGGGTTGTCAATTGTATTGTATTGTCATTTATGTATGGATGTGTGGTAGTAAACAAATGAAGAGTGAAAAACAGTAGTAAACAAATGAAGAGTGAAAAACCAGCCGTGTCATAAAAACAAAGCAGCTTTCCACCATGCCTCTTTTTGCCCAACAAAACGACAAGCGTCCTGGCCACTTGTAGCCTGCCAAACAGTCAATAATCTAACTGAAGCTTCTTAGTATACTAGCCTGTGGGAGGTGGCTCTGATTATAAATATGATAGTAAAGAGGACATTTACATGGGGCATTCAATACCATGAGTATTGACTCACTGGAGAAATGTGTGAATCTAAGATAATGGGAAGTTGAGGAAGTCAAGGAAAAAAGAAAGAAAGATAGTAAAAAGAAAAACATAAGGGGAGTGGGTAAGGGAGAGAAAAAAAGGAGGGCGAAGGAAAGAGGAAGTGAATAGGGAGATGGGGATGTGGTGATCCCTGCCCGCCTACTCCCAAACTGCTACCTTCAGCATGGTTCAGTTAGCCACCAGAATTTGAGTACTCTGAATACAGGGGTTCTGGACAAAATGCTGGTCTGAAGGCGCCAAGTGAGACAAAAGTTTAAAGTGAGCCTCCCAGGAGATGGGAATATTCCAGAGTGGTTTGGAAATGGGTCCAGGAAGACCAGGAGTTTGAGAATTTTGAAGGGTTGTCATGGAAGATTGCAAACAGTTCTTCCATCTCTGCTATTCTGTTGAGTCTGAGGAACCATTCCAGATGGATGGAGCTTACTGTGATCTCCAGTGGGCTGATATACAGAGTTTGGCAGCATTCACCATGTGCACTGCCAGAGACTTGAAGTAGGCTTTTCAGGGTAGAGAAATATGGTGTAGAAGAAACTGAGCCAGAATAAAGTCTAGAGTGTATGTGGTGACCGAGCATATGAGGTGAATTTTTGTATCTGTGTATATGAAGTGCGAATTTGGGTATCTGTACTGGTGTTCTGTACCAGCGCAATGCTAATTTATGGACGTTTTTCTGAACTGTCACGTTCACCGAAGCTTTGTGTATATAGGTATGGATGTGTTCTCATTCCTTGTCAGTTAAGTCCAGAGAGAGATCCCTTTCCCAGGCCGATTTGGCCTTCCCAGCCTTTGGGGAATGGCAGTTGAAGAAGTGATTATAAATAGTAGAGATCCAGGTGCCTTTGAGGAGCAGTTTGGGAGCATAAGGACTTTAAATGGGGTGAGTGGTCGGGAATAGGCGCTTAGCAGGGTCAGAGATCTAAGAAAGTGTCTCGGTTGGGCATAGATCCAAAAACGGAATGAGTGTTTTTGTTTGTTTTTGTTTTTTCAAGTCTGATATGTGTAGCAGTTGCATCCTCTAACAGTGTGTGTGTGTATGTATATATCTTCTGTCTGTTATTCTCAGAGTGGGTTAGATATTTTGTTCCCCAGCCATATTGCTGGTTATTTATATTTACCACTGCATAAACTTTACATATTAACTAAATTATACACCACACTGTTTTTGAGGTTTTTTATCCAATTATTCGAAACAAAATTGGTCCAACTAACTGATTATGAAAATGCATGTTTGAACAAAAATTTTCTCCATTAGGTAGTCTAAATTGTGATTCCATACACATATATTTGCAATAGTTACATGCCCCGCAGATGAAGGTGCCTTTATGTTTACAGGGATATTTGTGAGTGTCTCCCCTTAATTCACTTTGTATCATGCGATCTCTTATGGAGGTAGCTCTTCTAAATGTTATTGGGGGGCTGGGGGTATAAATTTGCCCACCAGGGGATCCATTGTGAGTAGGTGCCAATATTTTTGCTAAATATTTCGAAATTTATCATGTTAATTTGAGAATTTCATAATTATCCTGGCTGGGTTGTTTTATCCCCTTTTCCTTTTTGGTATATAGGAGATCATTTCTGGGTTTGGCTTCCACACATCCATAGGCCTTTTTTAAGCAAGATTTTGTCTCTCTAACAGACTGTTACTTAAAGCTGCAACTTCCTTTTTGAAGGAGGTTTCATCCAAATAATTTCTTCTCACCCTCAGGTATTGTGCATATGGGATTGAAGATATTAGGGCCTTAGGGTGTAAGCCAGAGGCATGCAAAATGGGAGTTGCCAGCCATGGGTTTCTGTTATAGGCAGCTGGCCAGACTACCATACTCACCCTGTTGGATAACTACATCCCTAAATGTCACCTCCTTCTGATCATAGGTCATGGTAAGGGTTAAGTTCAAATACAGTCATTTAAATTAGCCCCAAAGAATTAAGAATTTGGATGGTGTTCATAGAGCATATACTGTAAGTGTTCCTTAGAGTATCTCCACCGAATGAATGAGAGGGGTGATATAAATGGACATGTTTTTACCAAACCTTTCCTTTCTTTCTATTATGTGCCTTAGGCTGGTTGCAGCGTGATGTGAGTGGAGAAGCAAGACGTCCTTGGTCCAGATTGAAGAAATACTGGTTTGTCCTGACTTCGGATTCTTTGGATTGTTACAGTAGCAATGAGAAACCAAACAAACGGGTAGGAAGCCTAGTACTCACCAGCCTGTGCTCGGTCATGTGGCCATCCAAGCAGACTTACAAGGAGACAGGTAAGGAATGGGCAGCTGAGCACACAGCTGGGCAACTCAGCTGGAATGTGTGGGCCAATACAGAAATTTGGCTGCTTGAAGTTCTTGTAAAATAAATAGGAAATTCAGTTATATATCAGATTGGTTTATTTGAAAGGCAAAACCTGAAACTGTTTTAAAACACTGTTAATCTTTAAATATATTAAGTTATACAGTGCCCGAAAGCTTTGCAAATATATTTCATTTGCCTTCTCTTTGACTGTGTTAGGATCAGTGTTTTTTTCCCAGAAAAATACTTAGAACCCCCAAACATTATATATATTTTTTTAGCCCTAGTGAATAAAATGACAGTCACTGCAATTTTTTTATGTCACAAGGTGCGCAGCGGTTTTTCAAATGCAATTTGTTTGTAAAAAGTACACTTTATTGAATTAAAAAACCCACAATATATAACCTAATTTTTGTTTGTAAAATATGAAAGATGATATTGGGCTGCTGAGTAAATAGATACCAAACATGTCAGGCTTTAAAATTTTGCATGCTCGTGGAATGGCACCAGACTACGGAACTTATAAATCTCCATAGGCAAAATTTTTTACAGGTTGCCAGTTTAGAGTTACAGAGGAAGACAGTGCTAGAATTATTACTCTTGTTCTGACATTTGTGGCAATACCTCACATGTGGTGTAAACACCGTTTACATATGTAGGCATGACTTACATATTTGTTCACCACTAGAAGCGAGCATGGGGGGGCAGGGGCACTTTACTTTTTTTTATTTTATTACATTTTTTTTATTTTTACACTGTCCCTTTAAAAAAAATGTTTGATCACTTTTACTATTATCACGATGAATGTGATCTAAATAAGCAGTGGCAGGTCTTCTTTTTTTCAATAAGACCCCACATCTCTCCTCTACAATGGAAAGCATTAGATAAAAAAAAAAAAAAACATTGATCCAATGCTTTAAAAAAAAATGTCCAGAGCCAGATGTGACATCGTGCCAGTCCCCCGAGGCCATAGAGATGAGCGAGCAATAGCTGAAAATGGAAAGACAATGCTGGACCAGCAGGTATACTCCACTGGTATTATCTTAAGGCATTAAGGTTGGGGTAAATGATGTGGTTCCTGGGCATGCGGCTTCTACACCCCAGAGGATCTCCAGTCTCCCTGCCTTGTAGTGTAATGTAAGATGAGTTGAAATTGAAGCGCCACATCACTGCAAAGAGGTCCAGATACAACTTTATTCCATTAAAGGTCAGGGGTATAATTCGAAAAGTAACCAATGCATTTTAGGGGTCTAAGTGCCCCCTTCATCAGGACTAGAAAGAACATAAGAAAGTTTTCATATTAATCTAACATCAATACAATGTCGCCTCTATGGGGTATTAATAGAAACAAAATAATTACATAAAAATGATAACATGCTGAACAAAAATGAGAATATGGGTGAAGGCGAAAGAAAGAGAGGAGAGAGAGAGATAAAGACAATAATTAAAATGATACATTATAGGTGATATGTCAACCTAATTTAAAAAAAGAGAAAAAAAAATTGGGTAAAACTCTCAAAACTGGTATGTGTATAAATTGAACCATACGGTATACAATGCCATTGTAGAATCGTAAAATGTAAAAGAAAAAACCCCCAAAAATAAATAAATGATAAATAGGTAAATAATTTTAAAAAATAATAGCATAATAAAAATAATAATAATATTAACAATAATAACGAAAGTACTACCAACAATAATGGTCATAATACCTATATACATTATTGGCAATAAATTGATCTAAATGAATAGATGTATGAAAATTGTGTTACATTACAGCATAGCAGAAGCTCGCAGGATTGAGTAAGGGGGCAAGAAGCAGCAGAGGTATGTGCTAAGTCTTCAACTGGCTGCCGATGCAAAGCTACAGCCAGCCATATGCCCTTGAAGTTCACTAGCCTTGCTAGACTCCTTACTCAGCCAGCCTTGTAGTTTATAGTGGAAGAATAGTCCTGCCCTGGGGTTCTGGTGAGAGGAAAGCGGGGAACAGAGAGGATCAAAAAGGAATTGGGGGTTTGCTTGCAGAGAGAGTAAGGTACAGAGGTGAGCAGTGAGGGGGTTTGGGGTTTTGTGCTACAAAGGTGAACGGGGCGTTAGTGGTCCAGAAGTAAACAGAGAGGGGTTTGGGGGTACAGAGGGGAACAGAGAGTGGTGTTTGGGGTACAGAGGTGAGCAGACAGGGGGTTTGGGATACAGAGGTGAGCAGAGAGGGGGTTTTGGGGTACAGAATTGAGTGGGGGGGTTAGCAGTATAGGGATGAGCAGAGAGAGGGGTTTGGGTACAGAGGATAGTAGAGAGAGGGGGTTGGGGTAGCAAAAGTGAGCATAGAAAGGGGATGGTGTACAGAGGTGAGAAGAGAGTGGGATTTGGGGTATAGAGGTGAGCAGAAAGTGGGGAGTTTGGGGTACTGAGGTGAGTAGAGAGTGGGGAGTTTGGGGTATAGAGGTGAACAGAGAGGTGGTTTTGGGGTACAGAGATGAGCAAACGGTTAGGGGTACAGCGGGAAGCGGAAAGGGGGGTTTGGGGTTTTGTGTTACAAAGGTGAGCGGGGCGTTTGGGGCTCAGAGGTAAGCAAAGAGGGGTTGGGGGGTACAGAGATGAACAGAGAGGGGTGTTTGGGGACAGAGGTGAGCAGACAGGGGGTTTGGGATACAGAGGTGAGCAGATAAGGGGTTTTGGGGTACAGAGTTGAGCAGGGGTGTTAGCCGTACAGGGATGATCAGAGAGAGGTGTTTAGGGTACAGAGGAGAGTAGAGAGAGGAGGTTGGGATACAAAGGTGAGCATAGAAAGGGGGTTGGTATACAGAGGTGAGCAGAGTGGGGTTTGGGGTACAGAGGTGAGCAGAGAGTGAGGAGTTTGGGGTACTGAGGGGAGTAGAGAGTGGGGAGTTTGGGGTATAGAGGTGAACAGAGAGGTGGTTTTGGGGTACAGAGATGAGCAAAGGGTTGGGGGTACAGAGGTGAGCAGAAAGGGGTGTTTGGGGTTTTGTGCTACAAAGGTGAGCGGGGAGGTAGGGGTTCAGAGGTAAGCAGAGAGGGGTGTTTGGGGTACAGAGGTGAGCAGATGGGGGTTTGGGATACAGAGGTGAGCAGAGAGGGGGTTTTGGGGTACATAGTTGAGCGGGGGGTTAGAGGTACAGGGATGAGCAGAGAAAAGTTTGGGGTATGGAGGAGAGTAGAGGGAGGGGCTTTGGGGTACAAAGGTGAGCAGAGAGTGGGGTCTGTGGTACAGAGGTGAGCAGAGAGTGGGGTCTGTGGTACAGAGGTGAGCAGAGAGTGGGGTCTGTGGTACAGAGGTGAGCAGAGAGTGGGGTCTGTGGTACAGAGGTGAGCAGAGAGTGGGGTCTGTGGTACAGAGGTGAGCAGAGAGTGGGGTCTGTGGTACAGAGGTGAGCAGAGAGTGGGGTCTGTGGTACAGAGGTGAGCAGAGAGTGGGGTCTGTGGTACAGAGGTGAGCAGAGAGTGGGGAGTTTTGGGTACAGAGGTGAGCAGAGAGTGGGGAGTTTTGGGTACAGAGGTGAGCAGAGAGTGGGGAGTTTTGGGTACAGAGGTGAGCAGAGAGTGGGGAGTTTTGGGTACAGAGGTGAACAGAGATGTTTTGAGGTACATGAGAGGAGGGTTAGGGATACAGAGGTGAGCAGAAAGGGGGGTTTGAAGTTTTGTGGTACAAAGGTGAGCGGGGCATTAGATGTTCAGTTGTAATCACAGAGGGGGGTTTGGGGTACAGATATGAGCAGACAAGAGCGTTTGTGGTTTGAGGTGAGCAGAGAGGGGGTTTTGGAGTACAGAGGTGAGCGGGGGGGTTAGGGGTGCAAAGGTGAGCAGAGAGTGGGGGTTGGTGTACAGAGGTGAGCAGAGAGTGGGGAGTTTGGGGTACAGAGGTGAGCAGAGAGTGGGGAGTTTGGGGTATAGAGGTGAACAGAGGAGGTTTTGGGGTACAGAGATGAGCAGGGGGTACAGAGGTAAGCAGAAAAGGGGGTTTGGGGTTTTGTGGTAAAAAGGTGAGCGGGGTGTTAGGGGTTCAGAGGTAAGCAGAGAGGGGTTTGGAGGTACAAAGGTGAACAGAGAGGGGGGTTTGGGGTACATTGCAGAGCAGATAGGGGGTTTGGGGTACAGAGGTGAGTAGAGAGAGGGGGTTGGGGTACACAGGTGAGTAGAGAGACGGAGGTTGGGGTACAAATGTGAGCAGAGAGTGGGAGTTGGTCTACAGAGATGAGCAGAAGGTGGGGTTTGTAGTACAGAGGTGATAAGAGAATGGGGAGTTTGGCGTACAGAGGTGAGCAGAGAGTGGGGAGTTTGAGGTGTAGAGGTGAACAGAGGATGTTTTGGGGTACAGAGGTGAGCAGAAAAGGGGGTTTAGGGTTTTGTGGTACAAAGGTGAGCGGAGCGTTAGGGGTTCAGAGGTAAGCAAAGAGAGGGATTTGGGATACAGAGGTGAACAGGGAGTTCTGGTATAGAGCTGAGCAGAGAGGGGGTTAGGAGTGTGGAGATGGGCACCCCAAAATGGAAGTTCACATCTGTGCTGCTGCATGTAGGCCAGTCCATTAATTTCAGTGGGCTTCCCTACCCACAGAAACGCAGGACAAGAAGTCCCTAAACAATTGCGCTGCACCAAAAACACACTGCATTTGCCACTGTGTGCGGGTACCATTAAGAATCAAGGACAGCGCTGTGTATCTGCTAAAGAGCAGCATGTTTGTCTGTGTGTTGGGAACGTGTATGATTTTGATACCTATTAATGTGAACCAGGCCTTAAACTGGGGTGCCTCGCGGCTGAAAATACTTTTCAAGGGCGCCCTGATGGTAAAAAGGTTGAGACACTGGTTTAACCAATTATTTTTGTGTATTATTCTTCATGTAACGGGTGTGATCTTTGTCTACATGCTTTTTGCTAATAGGTGTCCCTCCTTACCATGTCATAAAGTTTTCAGGTATACATATGTCTGTCTCTACATTGTACCATTGAGCAGTGCAAACTGCAGACAGACTAGATGTACGAAAAGGAATGATTCTGCAGTTTCATCACACCAAAATTTACACTGCTTGTCCACAGGGTACTGGAATGTAACAGTGTATGGGAGGAAGCACTGTTACCGGCTGTATACAGAACATCTTAACGAGGCAGTGCATTGGGTGTGTGCCATCCAGAAAGTGATTGACAGCAAAGACCCTCAGGAGACACCCACACAACTGCTTATTAAAGACATAGAAGTAAGCAGATCCCATGATTATCTGTTTTTATTATTTATTGTCACTATTATTGATGTCATACTGTTTCTATACCTTCAATGAAGGTGCTATGGGAGTAAACAATATCTTAGTTTGCAAATGAACCCTCATCTTATTTATAAATATATCATTATAAGTTCCTTTTTTTTTTTTTACAAGTGATCACATAACTTCTGTTTTTATCTGCATAAGAGGCTAAGCGGGGTGGGGGTTGGGGGGGGGGGGTCAGCAGGAGGCAGAGAGAGCAATATATTGATCTTTCAAGTGAAGAGCTGTGCAGGGGGAGTGTCAGCACATATCTTGGAGGAAGGGCAGAATCTGCTCCCAGCAAACTCAGAAAACTGACCATGCTGGGAAGGATATGCTTCTGTGCCTAGTGTGGTCGGTATGAAATAGGAGAATAGGGACTGGCAGGATTACCAAGTATTTTAAACAATGGAAGCAATACAAAGAGAACATGATACTTTTTTATTCTTTTAATACAGATTACAAATAATTGGGGTATACAAAAGAATATTAATAATGCATCAATAGGTCAAGGTACGTAGACATAAAAAAAATGATCAACATCACAGTTTAAGTGGGTGCACAAAAATATGTAGCCGCAGGTGGAAAAAAACAAAACAAAACATAGGGATAATAGATCCACTCAAAGTAGATATTTTGAGGAAAATCATCAAATTGAGAGACGTTAAATAATTATCTTGTGATTATCTGTGAATCTTGATGATACAGTCTTCAATGAGTTAGACAGTTCTTAGGTAACATCAAGGTAGTAGTGTTAGGCTGGTCATACATTATACAATTTTCTTGTATAATTTTCCTTTAGATTTACCAAAACCATATAATTTGAGGTCACACCTAAACACTTTCAGTTTGTATGTAGTCAGGCAGGTCCTGGCACTACATAGTTGAAGTTAGATCTAAAGAAAACTGAATAAGAAAATTGTCTATTGTATGGCCAGCTTTAGATTGAAATCAGATATCTGTTATGAGTGCCTTATCTCAATATACAGGGGAAGAAACCTGAGAAAATCAAAAAAGGTACAGATTTATTGGTGCTCCAACAATGCTTTTTATCTTACACATTTTGCTTTACTTTGTTAAAGTGGTTGTAAAGAAAATCTTTTTAAAAAAAAAACCAAACATCTCTATACTTACCTGAGTAAGCCCTGAACTTCGGGTCCCCTGCCGGCGCTCCTGGCTCCTCTTCTCTGTCCAGTGTCCCCATGGGAAGCTGCTTTCCATGGGGGCACTTGTGCTTGCTTGCTCCCGAGCCCTGCTGCTGTGCATTGACACAGACAACGGGGCTCGGCCCCACCCCCCTCTTACTTGTGACTGGGCTTTGATTGACAACAGTGGGAGCCAAAGGCTTCCAGTGCCCCAGCAAACCCAGCAAGACATGTAAGTGAGGGGAGAGAAGAGCTGCAGACGTGCACAGCACTGGATCAAATGAGGACTCAGATAAGTAAAAGAGGCAGGGGGAGTTGAGCCAAAACCGATGCCTAAACATTAGACTGGGTTCACACTGATGCAGTGCGGGAAACACTGCGAATCATGGCATTTCTTGCACCGCATTGCAGTCGCATGGGATTCATGCGATCTGGTGCGGGTGTCCATGTTAAATTATTGACACCTTGAAACAGATTGTAAAACATGAGGCGATTGGCAGAAATCACATGGGTGTTCTCACCCTTGTGACTTCTGGCAATTGCATCGCATTTTGCGATCTGTTTTTGGCAGTCATTAATTTAACATTGACACCTGCACCAGATCTCATGAAAGCCACACGATTGCAGGTGTGAGTAAAAAAAGGGTCCTTCGCCTTTTTGGTGTGGATGTGATTCCTGTGCAAATTGCATATGGTGTCCGGCACCGCATTAGTGTGAACCTAGTCTTAATGAGCATTGAATTTGTATTGATTAAAAACATAAAACATTGCATAGTTGCCCTGAAAACTATTGCTAACCGAATTAGAGAAAAAAAACATTGCAGCAGTTAACAAAAGGCAGCTCCTCTCCCACACTAGCAGTATAAATTTGCACGTCAGGTACACATGTTAAAAAAGGAGAAAAAAAACCTGTTAAAGCGGAGTTCCACTCATCCTGTCCAAAAAACAGCCACTTACCTGTCCCTCTGTCCCGTGGTGTGTGTCCCACAGCCAGTTTCACCTGCCGTCCTGGATTCCTGGAGGCCGTCATCTTCAGTGTGGGCACCTGGCTGTGACTGCTTGCAGCTTCACAGCCGGGTACCCACTGCGCATGCGCGAGTAAAGCTGCACTTCATGAATGGTCCTGTAGTCTTCTGGGACCTGTCACGTGTCCCAGAAGACTACGAGGAGGGAGGACACCTTCCGTTTCCGATCGCCTAGGCAGTCCGACGGCAATTGGGAACTGGTACCTGTCAAATTCGGGTACCCGCTCCCCGCCCCGCCCCTCAAACGTGCCAATCCTTAATGGGGAGCGGAGGAGCAGTCCTTAAAGCCGAACTTCCTCTTTTGGGTGGAGCTCCACTTTAATTAAAAAACTTCTAGAATTAAGTCAAATCTGACTGTGCTTTATTACTCAAATTTAAAGGCTTCTCCCTAAAACTAAACAAAACAAAAAAATGGGAAAAATATCATAAACATAGTTTCCTTTTCCTTTGACTGTATATTGTTTTGGGGTCCTCTCTTAAATGTGCAAATTCCTTTGGTATTGGTCTGGGTTGGATCAGGCCATTTAGAGAGTAGTTTGAGTTTGTGGCCTCTGTGTTCCTCAAGAGGAGATACCTTGTTGAGATACACACCCTTATAGCTTTGGTGCTCATTCTCTTGATAGTAATGTACATTATTAATTGCATAAGGAAGACTAACAGGTTTACACAGATCAGGACAACAGCAAGGTGGAGAAAGAGGTTTAGGAAAGCTGTGGCCCTATGTTTGTACCCAAATAAACTTTCCCAGGAAAGCATTTTCCTCTAATGTAACTAAAAAGTTATTCAGTGCTGCATTGTCTCCAATATCTATGTGATACAAAAAAAACCCCATAGAATTCCAAGACCATCAAAATTATAATAAAATAATTATAATAAAAGTCTATGTGTATGTGTTAAATTGCAGTCTCTAATCTTCCAATATCCCAATCCTCCATGATTAAAAAAAAAACACCACGTACTGTGACTCCCACTATCTGCTCACCTCAAATTTTTGATCTATATGTGATCAGATGTGATCTATAGGGATAAATTGGATATGCCGAGACCACTTGAAAACGTCTCTTGATGCAATCCACTTAAAAAATCTTCAACAGTTCCAACACTAATGCCTATAAATCAAAGCATAAGGAAAACCATAGACAATGTAATCAAAAAGTTACTATTTATTAATTAAAAGCTAAAAATACACTCACATTAAAAAGTGCACTACCGCTGGTGCACTACAGATAAATCGCATATATCCACTTTAAGACCACCACTGGGGGCAACATATATGAAGGCTGCAGCTTGTGGAGCAATTGCTGTGTATACTATGATCTTTAACTCTGTCCCCTTGAGTGCTAGGTTCGCTTACACAACTCGGCGTTTTCTTCTCTCTGGAGATAGTGTCCTACGTCACCGGCTCCACCCCTCACGTGTTCCACCACAGGGGCGTGGCTTCCTCAGGGGATGGGATGTTGGTGGTGTAAAGCTGAAATATATGGGATCTAGTCGTGTACGTTTCCATGGAAACAATAAAAAAAAATATAAAAACCTTCTTGATTTTAAAAGCAGGTTGTTGCACTTTAGGGGCACCTACAGTTGTGGCCAAAATTATTCAACCCCCACTGAAATTGAGTGTTTTGGCCAGTTTGACATTGCTTTTGATCATTCAGTCATCTTGCTTACATTTACATTAAAGAGGCACTTGTAGGTCAGACAAATATAACATAACAGTTATAATGAAATAACCACAAATGTCTTTTCTGTGCTCACAGCATTATCAGTTTTATTCAACCCCCAAGTGACATTCAATCTTAGTACTTAGTACAGCATCCTTTTACAGTTATAACAGCTTTTAAACGTGAAGCATAGCTTGACACAAGTGTCTTGCAGCGATCTACGGGTATCTTCGCCCATTCTTCATGGGCAAAGGCCTCCAGTTCAGTCACATTCTTAGGCTTGCGCACTGCAACTGCTTTCTTTAAGTCCCACCAGAGGTTCTCAATCGGATTTAAGTCTGGTGACTGCGATGGCCACTCCAAAATGTTCCAGCCTTTCCTCTGTAACCATGCTCTAGTGGACTTGGAGGTATGCTTGGGATCATTGTCCTGTTGAAAGGTCCAACGTCTCCCAAGCCTCAGGTGTGTGACGGACTGCATCACGTTTCCATCCAATATCTCCTGGTACTGAAGAGAATTCATGGTACCTTGCACACGCTGAAGCTTCCCTGTACCTGCAGAAGCAAAACAGCCCCAAAGCATGATTGACCCTCCACCATGCTTCACAGTAGGCAAGGTGTTCTTTTCATCATAGGCCTTGTTCTTCCTCCTCCAAACATAGCGTTGATCCATGGGCCCAAACAGTTCTAATTTTGTTTCATCAGTCCACAGAACACTATCCCACAACTTTTGTGGTTTGTCCACATGGCTTTTGGCATACTGCAGTCGACTCTTCTTATTCTTTGGAGACAGCAAGGGGGTACGCCTGGGAGTTCTGGCACGGAGGCCTTCATTACGCAGTGTGCGTCTTATTGTCTGGGCTGAAACTTCTGTACCCACATCTGACAAATCTTTTCTCAGTTCCTCAGCAGTCACACGGGGACTTCTCTCCACTCTACGCTTCAGGTAGCGCACAGCAGTCGAAGTCAGCATCTTCTTTCTGCCACGACCAGGTAGCGTTTCAACAGTGCCCTTTGCCTTGAATTTGCGAATGATGCTTCCTAAGGTGTCTCTTGGTATGTTTAACATCTTTGCAATCTTCTTATAGCCATTGCCCTTCCTGTGAAGAGAAATCACCTCTTCTCTTGTCTTCCTGGACCATTCTCTTGCCTTCACCATGTTTGTAACCACACCAGTAAATGTCTAGAAGGAGCTGAGTATCACAGTCATTTTAAAGCTGCCTAATTGGTGCTTATTATGCTTGATTGCTGCTCGGTGACATCCACAGGTGTTTTCAATACCTGATGGAAAGCACCTGTATGAACCTCTGTTCTTCAGAGTGGTAGTCTTTAAGGGGTTGAATAATTGTGGCAATGAAGAAACCACATAAGAACCATTTACTACTGTATTACATAAACAATTGATGTCATTTTAGTTGCATTTGGGTAGTTACAACGTCCTTGTAGGATTTGATTCTGAATACAATTCCAAATGTACACTATAGTCCCTAAACCCCTTTACAGCATTGGGGGTTGAATAATTTTGGCCACAACTGTATTTGACACTGAAATAAAAAATGTATTTATCGCCGTACTAAAGATCATGTTGCTAATAAGGAGTGATCTTAAAGTGGATTTATGTGATTGCACTACAGATAGTAAATAGTAACCTTTTACGGAAAACACTATGATTTGTCACCTTCGGGGAATATGCATACGTGACCTGTTACATATAGGTTAAAAAATTGAGCTGAGCTGCTAGCGATAAAGGGATTTACAGCACAGAGGATTTGGGATATTGGAAGATTAGAAACTGCAAATTAATACATACACCTGGACTGTTTTTTTCTATTATAATTTTTGATGGTCATGCTCCCCTTCAGGACATCTGCAGCAGCTCTTGCATCTTCTGGAACTCTCTACCCCAGTATGTCCAGTTAGTTCCTGCCCTGTCCGCCTTTAGATCATTCTTGAAAACCCAATTATTCAGGGAAACTTACCCCACCTCCATCATATCATCCTCCACAGCTATTACCTTTTTTACCACCCCCTTTAGATTGTAAGCTCCATGAGCTGGGCCCTCTTGTTCCTTCTGTTTTGAACTTGTAATTGTACTGTCTCCCTTGATGTTGTAAAGCACTTCACAAACTGTTGGCACTATACAAATCCTGTATGATACAAATAATGAGTTGTCAGGTGCGTGTAGCATTCGTGCTCCATCACTGCTGCTGGTCTCATTCCAGCATTCTAGTTTTGGTTGTGATACATTCTCCCTGTCTGTTTGTCTACCTGCAAGGTGATGGATATGGCCAGTCTGTATGTGGAGACCAAACCTGATTTAAGCCAGCCAAGCCTGCAGTCTCGTGCTTGTGATATTGTGTTTGTAACATGTTCTTCAAGCTTCTTGTTTGTCTGCCCTGCTCTGCTAGTCTAATTTCCCTTGTTACCTACTTCAGATGGGATACCAACTGCTCTCTGAACTGTGCCTGCATGTTAACTACGGATTTGACCCTGACTATTTTGAACCTTGCCTGCCTTGTACCTGGACTGTCACTGAACCACTCTGCCTGTCTGACTACTACAAGTACCTGTTTTCTGTGCTCAATGTGCTCCTGCCCCGGCGTAGTAGCCAGGCGCTATAACATTGTGTTCTGGGGGCAACTGAGTACCAGTAGGCTTGCTTGACTACTTATGGGAAAAGGGGCTGCTAGAGGTGAAGAACACAGAAGCCAACTATAGTGTCTGACCACCTGCGTTAGGGGTAAGTGTGACACAAGTGATGTGTATGGTAACTTGTTTACCAGCAGCATTTAACACATTTAAAATCTCATCCTGTTGCTCAACATCTAACAGCCAAGCTTTTAACTCTGCTCCAAATTCCAAGGGAAGTTTCTGTAGTTGTATGGGAGGTGTCAGGCTTGATATCAATAGGCCTGCTTGCCTTATGGGAAAGGGGGCTGCTATAGGTGAAGAACACAAATCAAGCCTTTTCTTAGGGGAAATAAGGTGCATCCCTGTGTTCTATGCCAGAGATGGGAGAAGATGCACAATAGACCCCCTGAGGTAAAGTACCTCTTTGAGCACAATTTAACCCGCATGTGGAGCACAGTGCTTCACTAGACATTTGATACCAGTACCCTTATCCCAAGTGATACTTGGGTACTGAGGAGAATACAGCATGCCCAAATGTATAGTGAAGGTGAATGCAGAGTCTAAGGATCCACCTTGTATTCTCCAGTGCTCCTGGTGGTGGAGATGCAACGAGTTCCCAGGCTGCAGTTCTCAGACTCACCCAAGCAACCAGCCACTTGGAATTAAAATCCCTTGCAGCACTGAGGCACAAGAATCACTGGGCAGTAGGGAGTACAGTTCAAGCTGATAGGTGTGCATGGAAACACACATATACTGGGGACAGATACAAAGAGACATGAGACAACTTGGATCGAATAACTCTGTAAGCAGACAAACAGGAATCTCTAGGAGCAAGTAGAGCTGCACGGTGACATTAAGCAGGAAACAGACTTGAACTACACTTGGAAACACACAGTCAGACTGCTAGGAACCCTAAGAGGCAAAGAGCCAATCTAGAATGAAAAGAGATATCCTAGCTGGGTGTGTAGCCAAGTCGAGTGGGATAGCAGAACCTTACAAGTTAAAGCCATAGAACTGCATGTACCAGTGGCATCACTATGGGGGTGCGGACTGCACCCATGTGCCACCTGTCACATTGGTGACACCATCAGGCCCTCAAGGGGCCCAGCCACCCCAAGCTGCCCGCACCACTGTATTTTCCCTCCTAGATTGTAAGGAGCAGGGCCCTCGAATCCCTCTTGTATTGAACTGTATTGTTACTGTATTGTCTCCTGTTATATTGTAAAGCGCTCAGCAAACTGTTGGCGCTATATAAATCCTGTATAATAATAATAATTTAATTCAATAAGAAAGGGAGGGGGGAACATGGCACAACAGAGAGGCTCCTCCTGAGCCTCCTCTCACTTGCAGCTTCCTTTGTTGGGCGGGGTGTCGGTGGTCACGTAACTGGCAGTGATAGAGCACAGTTCAGTCAAACTGAGCCCAGAAGACTAGAGAAAGATGGAGAGGAGAGCAGAACAGTAGTGTGTGCCTAGGGAAGCCTTTGTGGACTGGCCTGCCCACTGAATGTAAGTGCTAGCATTGCTGCTGCACAGTTCCTTTCCTATTACTGTGAGTTGAATTAACATTCCTGCAGACTGGGATTATAGGGATGCTGAAGAGCTACATCTGTGGATGTGGGCCTGTGCTGCCAACCTGCCTATGACTGTCACTTTGCTGGACTGGGCCATCTCTTTACTGGATATATTGGGCTGTCTCTTTGCTGGACTGGACTATCTCTTTGCTGAATATATTGGGCTGTCTGTTTACTGGACTGGGCTGTCTCTTTGCTGGATGTATTGGGCTGTGTCTTTGCTGGTTTGGGCCATCTCTTTGCTGGTTTGGGCTGTCTCTTTGCTGAATATATGGAGATGCCTCTTTGTTGGATTGGGCTGTCTCGTTGCTGAATATATTGGGATGTCTCTTTGGTGAATATATTGGGATGTCTCTTTGCTGGATTAGGATGTCTCTTTGAATATATTGGGATATCTCTTTGCTAGATTAGGATGTAATTTGCGTTAAAATTTATCAGGATGTCTCTTTGCTGGATTGGGCCATCTCTTTGCTGAATATATTGGGATGTCTCTTTGCTGAATTGGGCCGTCTCTTTGCTGAATTGGGCCGTCTCTTTGCTGAATATATTGATCTGTCTTGTTGCTGGATATATTGGGCTGTCTCTTTGCTGGATTGGGCTGTCTGGGGCTATCTCTTTGCTGAATATATTGGGCTGTCTCTTGCTGGACTGGGCTGTCTCTTTGCTGGACTTCACTAGGCTGTCTCTTTGCTGGGTTGGGCTATCTCTTTGCTGAATATATTGGACCATCTCTTTGCTGAATTGGGCCATCTGTTTGAATATATTGAGCTGTCTCTTTGCTGGACTGGGCCTTCTCTTTGCTGGACTGGGCTGCCTCTTTTCTGAATATATGGAGATGTCTCTTTGCTGGATTGGGCCATCTCTTTGCTGAATATATGGGGATGTCTCTTTGCTGGATTGGGCCACCTCTTTGCTGAATATAGGGGATGTCTCTTTGCAGGATTGGGCCATCTGTTTGCTGAATATTTGAGGATGTCTCTTTACTGGATTTGGCCATCTCTTTGCTGAATATATTGGGCTGTCTCTTTGCTGGACTAGGTTGTTTCTTTGCTGGACTCAACTGGGCTGTCTCTTTGCTGGATTGGGCTGCCTGGAGCTATCTTTTTGCTGGATATATTGGGCTGTCTCTCTTTAATGGACTGGGCTGTCTCTTTGGATATATTGGGCTGTCGCTTTACTAGACTAGGTTGTCTCTTTGGATATACTGGGTTGTCTCTTTACTGGACTGGGCTGTCTCTTTGCTGGATTGGTCCATCTCTTTGCTGAATATATGGAGATGTCTCTTTGGTGGATTGTGCCATCTCTTTGCTGGGTTGGGCTGTCTCTTTGCTGAATATATTGGGCTGTCTCTTTGCTGGATTGGGCCATCTCTTTGCTGAATATATGGGGATGTCTCTTTACTGGATTGAGTCATCTCTTTGCTGAATATAGGGGGATGTCTCTTTGCAGGATTGGGCCATCTTTTTTCTGAATGTTTGAGGATGTCTTTACTGGATTGGGCTGTCTCTTTGCTGGACTAGGCTGTTTCTTTGCTGGACTCAACTGGGCTGTCTCTTTGCTGGATTGGGCTGCCTGGCGCTATGTGCTGAATATATTGGGCTGTTTCTTTGCTGGACTAGGCTGTCTCTTTGCTGAATTGGGCCGTCTCTTTGCTGGACTCGACTAGGCTATCTTTTCTGGGTTGGGCTATCTCTTTTCTGGATATATTGGGCTGTCTCTTTTCTGGATATATTGGGCTGTCTCTTTGCTGGACTGGGCTGTCTCTTTGCTGGACTGGGCTGTCTCTTTGCTGGACTGGGCTGTCTCTTTGCTGGACATATTGGGCTGTCTCTTTGCTGGACATATTGGGCTGTCTCTTTGCTGGATATATTGGGCTGTCTCTTTGCTGGATATATTGGGCTGTCTCTTTGCTGGACTGGGCCATCTCTTTGCTGGACCTCACTGGGCTGTCTCTTTGCTGGGTTGGGCTATCTCTTTGAATATATGGAGATGTCTCGTTGCTGGATTGGGCCATCTTTTTGCTGAATGTTTGGGGATGTCTCTTTACTGGATTTGGCCATTTCTTTGCTGAATATATGGCGCTGTTTCTTTGCCCAAAATATAATTCCTGGCTGTTAAATTTTGAAAGCACTGATGACTTGGAATACATTTCTCATTGTTATGTTTCTCATATATTATGTTGTAAGAGTGTCAAATAAAAGTCGGCCCACTGAGGACTCGGTGGGATGGCCAGTGGGCAAATTCGGTGGGACAGCCAGTGGGCAGGCCCTGGGGTAATGTTGGTGGTCAGGCCTGGGGGGGGAAGCGGGAGTGGGGGCTAGGCCTAAAGCTGTGTAAGGGGCCCCACAATTTTTGATGGCTGCCCTGGACACCATCAAGCCCAAACCTAACCTGCCCAGCGCTCTGCAGGGCACTGTGGCAGGCTAGACAGGAGAGAGCTTTATCCTGCCCAATGTCTACTGCTCTGTCCTGTCCCTGCTTTCATTCCGCAGCGGCAGATCAGAGCACTGTGGCAGGCTGGTGGGGGGGAGTCGTGCTGATGTGGTGGTGCGGTAAAACATAGTTAAGAGGCAGCAGGGGGTGTTGTGTTGGTATAACTATGTTTTACCGCAACAGGTGACACCAACCCTGGTGATGCCACTGACATGTACCAGCATGGCTGCTGAATATAGAAAGTAAATCTTCTGTAGATCTTTGACATAGACGTAATTTAAAAGCTTAAAAATACTCTTAACAATAAAGTAGTAAGTAACATTGACATAAATTCATACTTCTTAGCCTAATATAAGTGTTCGAGCAGGGGTAGGCAAACTTAAAATAGAAGTACAGCTAAAGCTCTTTTGTCTGTACTTTTCATGTGGATCACAGGAGTGCAGTTCGTTCTGCACTCCCGTGACCCGTTTTCATCTGACAGTGGGCTGAAGCCCATTGTTGGCTGACGTCACTGATCTGGTCCAGGCTGGGGAAAAATCCAGACTTTAAAGTCAGGATTCACCCGAAGGTCTGAAGCAGCATCTGAGCCACTGAGAGCTTGAGCCAGCTACTCAGTCCCCCTACACAGCCCAGTGCTCCAGTGAGGATGGGGGGGGGGGCAGAGCAGACAGTGGTGACTGACAGTCACTGGTCTCTTCTCAGAGCGGCTGTGAGAACTCAGCGATCATTTGATCGCTGAGTTCCCACACAGAGCTGGAGAGGGACAGATGCAGCATTGGACTAATGCTGCATTCACCTAGGTAAGTATAAGTGGGGGGGGAAAAAAAGTCATACTTCTTTTAACCACCTCAATACAGGGCACTTTTACTCCCTTCGTGCCCAGACCAATTTTCAGCTTTAAGCGCTCTCACACTTTGAATGATAATTACTAATGCAACACTGTACCCAATTGAAAAAAATTTTTTTTCACACAAATAGAGCTTTCTTTTGGTGGTGGTTAATTAGTGTTGGGTTTTTTATTTGTTGCGCTATAAATTAAAAAAGACAGAAAAGTTTGAAAAAACTTAGTTTTGTTTGTTTCTGTTATAAAATTTTGCAAATAAGTAATTTTTCTTCATAAATTTGGGCCAAAATGTATACTGCTACAGTGCTTTGGTAAAAATAATCCCAATCTGTGTGTATTATTTGGTATGGTACCAATCATTGAAAATTGAACACACCTGATGTACTGATGGCCTATCTCATTTCTTGAGACACTAACAAGCCAGGACAATACAAATACTCCCCAAATGACCTCTTTTTGGAAAGTAGACATTCCAATGTATTTATTAAGCTGCATGGTGAGCTTTTTTAACCTGTAATTTTTTTCCCACAATTCTTTGGAAAATGAAGAAAGTAAATAAAATTTGTTTTTTTCCCACAATTGTTATATTAACAGGTTATTCCTCTCACACGGCATATGCATGCTTGCAGCTTCACCCCAAAACACATTCTGCTGTTCCTCCTGAGTATGGGGATACCACATGTGTAAGACTTTTCCACAGCCTGGCCACACACAGCAAGCAAGCTCCCCAATGTATATTCTATGAGGCATAATGAGTCTTTTGAACATGTAATTTTTTTCCACAAGTTTTCAGAAAATTTGGAAAGAATGTAAATGTACTTTTCTTAAACAAAGTTGTCCATTTATAAAATATTTCTAACACATAGCATGTACATACCAAAAATTACACCCCAAAATACATTCTGCTACTCCTCCTGAGTATGGGGATACCACATGTGTAAGACTTTTCCACAGCCTGGTCACATACAGAGGCCCAACATCCCAGTAGCATCTTCAGGCTTCTAACACTTAGCATGTACAGTTGTGTTCAAAATAATAGCAGTCAGACATCACTAACCTGATCAATCACTGTTTTTGGTAGAAATGATATTTCTACATGGCAAATAATTTACTAGCAGGTGTAGTAGAGTAATAGAAATCCAACAGACCCAACAGTCATGACATGCATGCTGCTGATTCTGTGTAATTGAATCACTAATTGAAAGGAACATGTTCAAAATAATAGCAGTTTGGAGTTCTATTAGTGAGGTCATTCATTCTTTGAAAAACAGGTGGCAATTATTGCCCTTATTTAAGGAAGGAAGGCAGCAAATGTTGTACATGCTGGTTACAGTGCATTTCTCTCTGAAATTCTGAGGAAAATGGGTCGTTCCAGACATTGTTCAGAAGAACAGCGTACCTTGATTAAAAAGTTGATTGGAGAGGGGAAAACATATAAACAAGTGCAGAAAATGATAGGCTGCTCAGCTAAAATGATCGCAAAAGCTTTAAAATGGCAACCAAAACCTGAAAGACGTGGAAGAAAGCGAAAAACTACCATTCGAATGGACAGAAGAATAGCCAAAATGGCAAGGACTCAGCCAACAATCGGCTCCAGGAAGATCAAAGAAGGTCTAAAGTTACCTGTGAGTACTGTCACAATTAGACGCCTATGTGAAGCCAAGCTATCTGCAAGAAGCCCTCGCAAAGTCCCACTGTTGAAAAAAAGATATGTGCTGAAGAGGTTATAATTTGCCAAACAGCACATTGACTGGCCTAAAGAGAAATGGCGCAACATTTTGTGGACTGATGAAAGTGAGATTGTTCTTTTTGGGTCTAGTGGCCGGAGACCTTTTGTCAGATGACCCCCAAACACTGAATTCAAGCCACCGTACACTGTGAAGACAGTGAAGCATGGTTGCGCAAGCATCACGATATAGGGATGTTTCTCATACTACGGTGTTGGGTCTATTTATCGCATACCAGGGATCATGGATCAGTTTGAATACATCAGAATACTTGAAGAGGTCATGCTGTCTTATGCTGAAGAGGAAATGCCCTTGAAATGGGTGTTCCAACAAGACAACGACCCCAAACACACCAGTAAACGTTCAACATCTTGGTTCCAGACCAACAAGATTGACGTGATGGAGTGGCCAGCCCAATCCCTGTATCTTAATCTAATAGAAAACTTGTGGGGTGACATCAAAAATGCAGTTTCTGAGGCAAAACCAAGAAATAGAGAAGAACTGTGGAATGTAGTCCAATCATCCTGGGCTGGAATACCTATTTACAGGTGCCAGAAGTTGATTGACTCCATGCAACACAGATATACAGCAGTTCTCAAACAGTGGTTATACAACTAAATATTAATTAAGTGATTCAAAGGAAAGCAAAATTTTCAAACATTTTTCAGTTTACAGTGGGGCAAAAAAGTATTTAGTCAGCCACCAATTGCGCAAGTTCTCCCACTTAAAAAGATGAGAGAGGCCTGTAATTGGCATCATAGATAGACCTCAACTATGAGAGACAAAATGAGAAAAAAAATCCAGACAATCACATTGGCTGATTTGGAAAGAATTTATTTGCAAATTATGGTGGAAAATAAGTATTTGGTCACCTACAAACAAGCAAGATTTCTGGCTCTCACAGACCTGTTCCTTCTTCTTTAAGAGGCTCCTCTGTCCTGCACTCATTAACTGTATCAATGGGACCTGTTTGAACTTGTTATCAGTATAAAAGACACCTGTCCACAACCTCAAACAGTCACGCTCCAAACTCCTATGGTGAAGACCAAAGAGCTGTCGAAGGACACCAGAAACAAAATTATAGACCTGCACCAGGCTGGGAAGACTGAATCTGCAATAGGCAAGCAGCTTGGTGTGAACAAATCAACTGTGGGAGCAATAATTAGAAAATGGAAGACATACAAGACCACTGATAATCTCCCTCGATCTGGGGCTCCACGCAAGATCTCACCCCGTGGGGTCAAAATGATCACAAGAACGGTGAGCAAAAATCCCAGGACCACACGGGGGGACCTAGTGAATGACCTGCACAGAGCTGGGACCAACGTAACGTCGTCTACCATCAGTAACACACTACGCCACCAGGGACTCAAATCCTGCAGTGCCAGATGTGTCCCCCTGCTTAAGCCAGTGCATGTCCGGGCCCGTCTGAAGTTTGCTAGAGAGCATTTGGATGATCCAGAAGAGGATTGGGAGAATGTCATATGGTCAGATGAAACCAAAGAACACCATACCTACTGTGAAGCATGGGGGTGGCAACATCATGCTTTGGGGCTGTTTCTCCACAAAGGGACCAGGACGACTGATCCATGTACAGGACAGAATGAATGGGGCTATGTATCGTGAGATTTTGAGTGCAAATCTCCTTCCATCAGCAAGGGCATTGAAGATGAAACGTGGCTGGGTCTTCCAACATGACAATGACCCCAAACATACTGCCCGGGCAACGAAGGAGTGGCTTTGTAAGAAGCATTTCAAGGTCCTGGAGTGGCCTAGCCAGTCTCCAGATCTCAACCCCATAGAAAACCTTTGGAGGGAGTTGAAAGTCCGTGTTGCCCAGCGACAGCCCCAAAACATCACTGCTCTAGAGGAGATCTGCATGGAGGAATGGGCCAACATACCAGCAACAGTGTGTGCCAACCTTGTCAAGACTTACAGGAAACGTTTGACCTCTGTCATTGCCAACAAAGGATATATAACAAAGTATTGAGATGAACTTTTGATATTGACCAAATACTTATTTTCCACCATAATTTGCAAATAAATTCTTTCCAAATCAGCCAATGTGAGTGTCTGGATTTTTTTTCTCATTTTGTCTCTCATAGTTGAGGTCTACCTATGATGCCAATTACAGGTCTCTCTCATCTTTTTAAGTGGGAGAACTTGCACAACTGGTGGCTGACTAAATACTTTTTTGCCCCACTGTATATAGTGAATGTTTGAGTTTGTAAAGAAGAATACAAACACTGCTATTTTTTTGAACAGTCTAATATTCACTTTTCTTCATTTTTTTAGAGGAACACACATTTGTTATATTTTTCTTCATGTTTTGAATTGGAATAGAATGTGTAGTGTTCCCAATGCATTTGTGTGTATGGAAATAAAAGCTATTAGAAGGATTTTGAGCTTTATTCACTTATTTCAACACACTACTATTAGTTGAACACAACTGTATATGATCACTAGTACTTGGGAAACTTAACTCCAGCATGGCCTTCCCCTGCCTTGCTCCTCTACCGTTCTGTTTTTGTTCCTGTGCCTCACAGTCTTTCTGTGATTCATCTGGGTTTTTATCAAACTTGGCATTATTTTGTGGGCTTCCCTTTTTTGTCAGCTGCTGACAGATGACAGTTCATATCAGTGCTTGAGCAAGTTGTTGACAAGGACTGAGTGACTGCATAAAGCCCCAATCTTGACAATTCCTCATCGTCCCCCTGGTCATCACAGCCACAACTCTGGGGTTTTGAATTTAGTGACTGTTTCTGCTTGTCTCTACATTCAAGTGTTTGTAATGATTTGTTCTTAAATGCCATAGTAAGAGCATTCACTTTCTCAGCCCTACTCATGTATTCTAACATCCAACACATCTCTTTTATTTGGGTGTCATCTTTTTATAATGGTCGTACCACAAGTCCTCCTGTGCCTTCTGCTTGAAAGTACCTCTTTTAGAATACTTTTTCCCAGTCCAACGATCCAAATCCTAAACATATTTCACCACCCATGGTACTTATTTATCTATCATCTGTTCCCTTGGGGTTAGGTGGTAGAGTTTACCACAGAGAGCACTTAACATTGCAGTGTTCGTAGATTACATCTTTAATCCAGATGGTCAGACAATAGAATGCTTTCAGATAGTTCCTCCAGATAGAATTCCAGGTCTGGTTTATGGTGTCTTTTTATGACCCATATTCTGAGAACCTCAGTTGCTATCCAACTATTATTTCTTGGGACTGAGACTTGGAGTCCTATGTCAAAAGCTCACTATTAGTAATACCTATCATTAATGATGTCCATGAAGATAAAAAAAAAAAATCATTGTACGCCCTTATTTCCATTTCTATGCAAAACCTTGTGCCAAAGTTATTTCCTTCAGCATGCTTTTTCCTGCCAAACTTTGTGTCCAGGATGGTGACACTGAAGTTTTTCACTTCTCCGGAAGATACAGCCTGCTGGCTGAAAGCACAATACCATCAGTGGAAACAATGTAGCGCTACTCGCTTGTATTCAAATAAACATGTGGACAAAATAAAACACCTGGTAAATAAATATCAAATAAATGAACAAAATTGGTGTCCACTAAAGTGAAATCATGCACATAATACACACATGTGAATTAATCTAAATTCCTATGGTGAAAAAAATCAATCCTTCCAACTGAAAAACAATACGTGCTTTTACAAGTGAATATATACATATACATAAAGAATGTACATTAACATATATATGTACCTAAACATACCCCATATAGTGAATAGGTCAAAATGTGCATATATGTGAACTCAGTAAGTGCAACTGCACACAAACAAAATATATTTCCGTGTATATAAAGTCCAAATAAGGATGATCACACTCAGTTGAACAAAGAACACTCGTGCTGGTATTTGTGTGCAAAAGTGGGTTGATAGTTGAGCAGAAGATCATCTGAACACCGGCTGAATCAGCCTCTCACCATAAAGATTCGACCCTTGCGAGTCAAAACGTTTAATAGGGTCCCTCTCACAGATCCTCCAGGTAAGTATCACTCTAAACGGCTGCTCCCACTGTATATAAATCTCCCCCCAGGGATCAGCACTTCAATACTGGCTCCTTCTCCAAGCAAGATCAAATGCTGCGCAAACAACTCATATGGAACATAAAACACAAGCTTCCATTGTGTAGTATGTTTATTGCCAAGTAGTAAACAATAATAAAATGTGCACTTACATCAGAACAGTAAAATTCAGGCCCTGAATTTCACTGGGAAATTAACTTTTAGGGTCAGAGTATACCAGATGTTTTCTTTATACATTATAGTACAGAAAAAGAAGTCAGATCCTCCATCTGTTCAATGTCATTCACCCTGGTAAACCACTGAGTCGCAGTAGGAGCTGTCTGTTTCAGTTGGCTTGGGATTCATTCATGTGCTGCGTCTAGGAGGTGCTTAAGGAGAGATTTATGATAGCGTTTCTTAGCCATGGGAGTGGGGTTAAGGAGGACTGCTGCTGGGTCATTATTCAGAGATATGTCTGTAAATTTGTGTATGAGTTGGAGCACTGGCCTCCAGAAGGTCTGGAGTTTAGGGCATTCCCAGAAGATATGGAGGAGAGTGCCCGGATTTTGTTCGCATCTCCAGCAACGGTCTGGTTGATTGGGGAATAGTTTGGCCAAGACCGAAGGAGTCCTGTACCAGCAGGCAATAATTTTATAAAAGGACTCTTGATATTTGCTGCAGAGTGAAGATTTGTGCGCAAAGAAGAGGATGCGTTCTTTCTGGGGTACGGTAAAATTCATCCGCAGATCCCTCTCCCATTTTGCTAAGAAAGGGGTATTGACAGTTGCATGGAGGTCCAACAGAGTTGGACCTCCATATCAAGATGAAAGGGTACCAGAGATCGGGCCGTCCTGCAGGCAGAGCTCCTCAAAGGAGTGAAGCTGCTGAAAGAAGAGTGCCGGCCTAGGCATGGAGCATAGAAAGTGTGAGAGCTGGAGGGCTCTTCCAAGTGTCCAATGACTGACGAAGGAAAGCCAGACAAGGATGATAGGCGGAAGAATCTGTCCATCTCCGCTAATTTAGGGCCAATTATCGGGTGGGAGGCCAAGTATGCAGTGTGTGGCTTGCCAGCCCAAGGCAATCCAACGAATAGGGCTTGAGCCATCTTCCCTTCCAGTCTAACCCATAGTTTCAGTTCACCGTGTCTGCACCAGTCTACTACTCGTGTCAAATGTACAGCTGTGTAATACAGGGCAGGGCCTGGAAAGCCATTGCCGCCTTTTAGCTTTGGTTGGAACAGTACGTGGATGTTTCCTCACCATGTGAACCGTATGAACGCTGAACACACAGCGTGGAAGAAGCTCTGGGGTAAAGTCTTTAGCAGGTACAGAAGTATAGGCATTGCATTCATCTTAGGTACATTACAACAGCCAAACCAGGAAACAGCAAGACTGTCCCATTTCTGGAGGTCTGTCGCCAACGTAGTCAAGAAAGGTTGGAAAGTCAAGAGGAAAACAGCATTTAGATTGGAGGGAATTTTCGTCCCGAGATATTGTATTGAATGACTAGCTCATTTAAATGGGAATGAGGGACAAAGACTCACCAGTGTGGTTTCTGGTATGGAGACATTCAAGGCTTCTGATTTTTGAAGGTTAACTTTAAACTTGGAGAAAGCCCCATAGTGCTTCAGCTCTTGTAGCAAAGAGGGCAGTGAGGTCAGGGGATTAGCAATAAAGAATAAGAGGTTGTCAAAGTAGGCCGCCACTTTGTGTTGAAAAGCACCCGCCTGTCCTCCACTAATGTTTGGGTTGGAGTTGATGTGGGGAAGGAGAGGCTCAAGAGTGAGGACAAATAGTAGGGGAGATAGGGGGCAGTGCTGTCTGGTGCCATTCGAGATTGGGAAAGGGTCAGAGTGTAGGTAGGCCATTCACTGGCAGTGGGGTTCATGTATAAGGATGACACCCATTGCAGAATGGGTGTTTGCATTCCGACAGAGCGGAGTGTCTCCTGAAGAAACCTCCAGTCCACTTGATCAAACGCCTTTTCAGCGTCAGTGGACAAGAGCAGTAGAGGGACGCAGGATCTCTTAGCTTTCTCTATAACATTCAGAGTGTGGATAGTGTTGTCTTTGGATTCTCTCATCTGTATAAAACCCACCTGGTCAGGTGCAATGAGACGTTGCATTAGAGCATTCAAGCACATGGCCAAGATTTTTGTAAAGAGTCTAATGTCGCTGTTCTAAAGGGAAATTGGTCTATAACTCGAGCACAACAGTGGGTCTTTATCAGGTTTTGGGATCACAGCGATAGAAGCACGTAACATGTCCTGTGGGATAACATATCCCACTAGCATAGCAATGGAGGACAAAAATGAGGTGTCAGGTATTCCTGGTATGTTTTATAGTAAAGCAGAGGGAATTCGTCAGGCCCGGGAGCCTTCCCTGGTTGGGTAGAAGCAATTTCTGTGGCAAATTGTGCTGTCGTATTGGATTGAGAAAGTGTCTCCTGTTCTTCAGGGGGAGGGTAGGGAGATTAGCATCCTGGGGGGGGGGGGGGGGGCAATAGAGGCGGGTTGGAAGATAAATTTAATTATCAGGAGGTCTAGTGCTAGAATTATTGCTCTTGCTCCGACGTTCGTGGTGATACTTCACATGTGTGGACTTGGCCTACTTATGCGTTCACCACTACGTGTGAGCACGGGGGGGACGTTAAACTTTTTTTTTTATTATTATTTATTTTTATTATTTGCACTGTCCCTTTAAAACATTTGTAATCACTTTTATTCTTATGCATGCATCCCTTGTGAAAGAAATAATTAGTGTCAGGTCCTCTATATGGAGAGATATCGGGTCAATAAGACCCCACATCTCTCCTCTGCAATGTAAAGCATTAGATCAAAAAAAGCATTGATCTGCTTTAAAAAAAAAAGAGAGAAAAAAAAATATGGCCGGAACTGGAAGTGACATCGCTCCGGTCCTCCAAGGGCATAGAGATGAGTGGAGGCCATCTTTCCTTCAGTAATCTCTATGCCCAGCGCCAGGATTGTTTGATGGTTTCTCAGGTAAGGTTGAGAACTACCGAGTGGCGGCAGCAGTGGGCGGTGGCGAGGGGCGGCAGCAGCGAGGGGGCGGGTTTTTTTTTTGCTCCTATATTGGTGCTTTTTTCATATTGGCCAACGGACGATAGGTGTGTTTTAGGCCGAAACGTTTTGGCCAATGAAATTTCGCTGCATCCCTAAGTACAAAAGTCAGAGATATTAAATATTAGTGTCTCAAAGTTGGAGAATACAATATTACAAAATGAATTTCCTTTCACATGGAGGGAAAAAGAACTAAAATATTTAGGCATAAAGTTGAACTCGTCTCTTAAAAATATATACCTGGTAAATTATATCCCATTAATAAATGACATAAAGAACGAGCTGAGGGGAAGCTCACAAAGATCACTCTCCTGGATAGGAAAAATAAACTTTGTGAAAATGGTGATAATACCAAAAATCTTGTATAAATTTATATTTCAATATTTTTATTGAAAATCTGTAGAAACATTATACAGAAATACAGGAAACATAACCCACCCACATGATGAGTTGTAGTAAACAATCAACGTTATGGAATGTGTAGTTACATAATAATATATCGACCAATAATGTAGTGAACAATAAACTGGAAACCCCAGTAGGGTTTGGTCGAGTTTAAGCAACTATTCCATTAATCAAAAGATGTGGGTATTATCATATAAACAGTTAACAAAGGTAGAGAGACCGGAAATTAAAGAAAGAACTGAAAAAGAGGGTAGAGAATAAAGCTAAAAAAAGAAAAAGAAAGAAAGAGGGCCAGCCAAAAGTCAATTAAATAACAGAGAGATACCTAATCCATGGTTCCCAGGTGTTCTCAAATATAGAGGTTTTCATAATTATACTAGTAAGTTTATAATTAATCATAATCCAATTAAGTTTCTGTTTGACCAAGTCCAGCGGAATTTTTGACTGTTTCCAACGTTTAGCTATAGTAATTCTTGTCGCCGACAAAATATAAAGAATTAATTTAACTGAATTCTTAGGAATATCAATGGGCAATAGATGAAATAAGGCTATTTCAGGGGATCTGCGTATATTAATTCTGGTTACTGAGTAAATAAAGTTAAATAAACTGATCCAAAATCTATTTACCACAGGACATTTCCACCATATGTGGAGCATAGTACCCTCTTGCCGCAGTGTCGAAAACAGCTGGGTGACAACATAGATGGGTACATTTTAGCAAGACGTGTAGGAACTAGATACCATCGAAGAAGCAGTTTGTAGTTAGATTCAATAAGTGTGGTGTTAATCGAGATTTTAGCTACATTACATTAGCTGTAGTCTGCCAAGTGTCCAAATCTAGAGAACTATTCAAATCCCTTTCCCACTGTACCATATAAGAAAGCTTAACATGTGGATCAACAAGGGAAGCATAAATATTAGATAGGTGACCTTTTAACATCCCAGTAGCCCTGCAGGAGATTTCTAGAGGAGTAAGTATACAGGGTTCTATTAGTAATTTGAGTTTACTAGTTATAAAAGATATAATTTGATGATAGCAAAACATTTCAAATAGTCTCCAATACGCAAAAAACCCTTATTAATCCACCACTGAAACACAGATGGTGTTAGAGTAAGATTTCCCGTCTAGGTACCATGATCGGTAAAGTCCAAAAATAATATAATAGTCTTGGCAGAAAAGTCATTTTAATGGAATTCTACCAAACCAGGATAAGGGAAGATCCACCCAGTCATGTAAGTCAGTCTTAAGTCTTTTAAAAATAGAGTGGTAGTTAGCATTATATAGCGATGAGATAGAGCTCGTGAGATGAATCCCTAAATAGGCGAGAGAGCGGGGGCCCACTGAAAATCAAAGTAGTCCCGAAGATATTGAACCTCCGAATTAGGTAAAGAAATATTTAAAGCAATTGTTTTAGAGGAATTAAGAGTAAGACCCGAGGCCATAGAAAATCGATGAATTAAATGGAGGAGACTAGGTAGAGATGTTCGAGGAGCAGATATATACATAAGGACATCATCAACAAATAAGGCACATTTATGATCTCGTTGGCCACAATAGATACCAGAAATAGTAGGGTCAGAACAGATAGCAATAGCAAGTGGTTCCATTGCCAATGCAAAAAGTAGAGGGGAAAGGGGGCAGCCCTGTCTAGTACCTCTCTCGATAGATAGAGGGGCTGAATTGTATCCAAGAACAGAAACCTGAGCTGAAGGATTATAATATAGAGCCCGCACTAAAGTCAAAAAGGAGAGGCCAAACCCAAACGCACCCAACATCTGAAATAAATAGTCCCAAGATAAGCTGTCGAATGGAGATCTAACGATAACAGTAGGACTTCCCTCGGTAATGAGTTATCCCAATTAGATTGTACAGCTGACAGCAGTGCCAGAGTTCGACAAATTTGATCTAGTGTTTGTCGACCGCTAATAAATCCCGATTGATCATCATGAATATAAAGCGCAAAAAATGTATGAAGGCGGAGTGCCAAAACTTTAGTAAGGATCTTGAGATCACAATTAATTAAGGAAATAGGACGATAATTAGACTACAGTAGCATCTTTGAGTTTAGGAATGACACTAATGAACGCTATATTTTCATCGGAAGGTACCACTCCCTCATCTCGTAAATAAAGTAGAGGGCCATATGTGGAATCAGGAGGTCAGGGAAAGCTTTAAAATAGGCATGAGAAAGGCCGTCCGGTCCTGGGGATTTATGAGGTGCGAGGTTTTTAAGGCATTCCGAATTTCCAAGTAATAGGCTGTTCCATTAAGTTTCTATGGGCCTCTTGAAGAGAAGGAAGAATGACAGATCTCAGGAAACTTTTGGAAGATGAAGAAATGTCCCCTTGAGGCAAACGGCACAGATCAGTATAGAAAGAGTGAAACTTTTGGAGAATCTTACTGGGATCTTGAGACTGAGTACCAGTATTTAGTCTGATTTTGGGGAGAGCCACTTGAGAATGTTTGGGAGAGAGCTTACGCACTAATAAGGTGCCTGGCCTGTCTCTCTAAGTGAAAAATTTATGATTGGACCATTGTAACTGATTGTCGGCTGTAGTGATAATGCATAGGTTAAGTTCTAACGGGGCTTGGTCAAGTTTAACTAATAAATTCTGTTTGTGTTGAGTAACAAGGTCAGTGTATACTTGAGTTTTAGTTAAAACTAAGTTATTGCAAGCTTTTTTAAGTCGTGAGGAAAGTTGAATAAGAAACCCCCTGACAGAGACCTTATGAGCCGCCCAATTAATAGCCGGAGTCGTATCGCCTGCCTTATTGATTTCAAAATACAAATGTGTAGAAATATCCTGACAGTATGAAGCGTTGCCCAAGATAGATTCGTTAAGGCGCCAATGAGGAGCAGTCCTCCCATGCGTTCAGGATGAGAGTGTTAAATAAACCGGGTCATGGTCAGACCAAGGTGTGGAAAGAATTTTAACTGTGAGCATTCTGGAAAGTGAGCGTGTATGGAGGAATATGTGATCAATGCGGGAATAGCAATTATGAGCCCTAGAGAAATGAGAATAATCTCGAGAAGTTGGGTTAGCTTCTCTCCAGGCATCGATGAGATCGTAGCGATATGAAAGCTGGGCAAACTTACGGCTCTGTCTAGAAGGGGACTGAAGCATGGCGGTTCGGGATCAATCCAGTATCTGATCTAATGCTAAGTTAGAGTCACCAGCCAAAATAACATCGCCCTCAAGCTCTGAGGCCAAAGAGCTCAATAAAGAATGAATAAATTCCATCTGATTAGTATTTGGAGCATAGTATATTAAAAAACTGAGTTTCCGCCCAAGTGACCTTTCACCAGAAGATAGCGTCCCTCCCGATCCCTAATAATTTCAGATTCAGTAAACGACAAACGGCGGGATAAGCAAAGGGCAACCCCTCGTTTCTTCTCCGTGGCATTAGCAAAGTAACAAAGGGGGTAGTCTTTGTGGACATATTGTGGGGTAAAAGAAGGGGGAAAATGTGTTTCCTGAAGGGCTACAATATCCGCCCCAAAAGAGCGGTATGAATTAAAGGCCTTAATACGTTTGGAGGGAGAATTGAACCTCTGAACATTATTAGACAGCAATCGGATGACCCCTCTTCAGACCATTGGGGAGACATGGTCAACAATTGACGAACTATAGTTGGTGAGAGCTATCCACTCCTAGAGCACAGGAAATATTAGGATTAACCAGTAATAAGGACAGCTGACCCTCAAGGAAAAAAAGGAAAGAAAAAATAGTCCAAAGAAAAAGAAGTGAAAGAAAACCCCCCCAAAAAAACCCAATATCAGCATAATGCAGCATTAAAGCAACCGAAATCCCACAAGCACCATTGTCAGCAGATAGACATATTGCAACAGCAAAAACAGCCATATAGAGAGGGAGAGAAAAAAAATTATATTAGTCTTCCCTCCCCTCCTCTTCCCTCCCCCATTCCTCCCAAAACAGCCTAACAGTGGTGGCTAATGCTCCCAAAGGAACCACTGAGAAGCCACCATATTATAGACTATATTACAAAGCCTGAAAATCAAAACGTAAATGTAAACGTAACGAATATTCCTCCGCACCAAGTGGGAAAGTAGTGGCTTGAGAGACCTCCGCTTCTGGATAGTGATCGGAGAAACATCAGCAAATACTTGAATTTTATGTCCCGCAAGTTCCAGCTCCGGAGTTTCTCTACTATATTTCATGACAGCTTCCTTGACTCAGAAAAAATGTGGTTAACAATAACATCCCTAGGAGGCCCCCCCCTGTCTAGGGGGGATCAAATCTCTATGTATACGATCAATTTCTGTATGAAGATCATCAATTTCAGTCATCGCGGATCGCATGAGGGATTGGGCACAGCTAGTGAGCTCTTTGATTGATTCAGGGAGCCCTCGGATATGGAAATTATAACGTCTGGCCCGGTTCTCTAGATCATCAGTTTTAGAATAAGCTTACTCCAACCGATCCTGTACATAGGTAATCATATTGGAATTTTGGGATACGTTGTGGACTGTCGCATCAACTTTAGATTCAATACTGTCAAGGCGTTGGCCCAATTCCTGGAAATCTTGCTTGAGATCAGCCGCCAATCTAGTAGTAGCTCTAATTGGCGTTTGTAGTAGATCAGCAAAACGAGTGATAAGGGTCGCATCTCCCGAGTATTATGGTGGAGCCGGTGGGAGTTTTGGAGAGTTCTCAGGGCTATCAGGGTCAGGTTCCACACCACTGCTCTGGCTGAAAAAGATAGCTGCTATCTCATTATCCAATGGAGAAGACATAGGGGAGTCTTGGCCTAGTGAGCTGGCCGAAGCCTTGGACACTGGTATAACAGGGCTAGAAGGAGATTGGGGGGCCGCAGAGGGTCACTCACCCCAGCAGAAGAGGCCACCATGTCACGATCCTGGCCCGTTGCTGCAGGAGGGCCAAGTTTTGCCCGCTGTGGGAGAGATGCTGTCTGCAGGGATGCAGTGGAGGCTGCAGGGGCCAAGCCGGGCATCCGCTTAGGTCCCCTGCCCGCCACAGGGTTCGGGTATTGAGAACCACTACAGCCCCTCCCAGCTACTGGCCCTGGCATGGGGACAAGGCTCTGGGGGTCCCGATCCAGACCAGGGAGGATTGCGGTGCTTGTGGGGCTCGGTACCCGAATATGGGCTCAATAAGTGCTGGGGGTGGGCGGAGCGGTTATCGGATCATGCGTACTGGCCGCCCGCGCATGCGCACTCCTTGTATAAGTTTAATATGCTCCCGATATACACTGCTCAAAAAAATTAAAGAAACACTTTAAAAACACATCAGATCTCAATGGGGAAAAATATCATGCTGGTTAGCTATAGTGTTATGGACTGGGTAATGTGTTAGGAGCATCAGGATGCCCCATTGTTTGATGGAAATGAAAATTATCAACCTACAGAGGACTGAATTCAAAGACACCCCGAAAATCAAAGTGAAAAAATGGTTCAGCAGGCTAGTCTATTTTGTTGAAATTTCATTGCAGCAACTCAGAATGGTAGTTTGAATGGCCCCCACGTGCTTGTATGCATGCCTGACAACATCGGGGCATGCTCCTAATGAAACAATGGATGGTGTCCTGGTGTCCAGATCTGGACCAAGGCATCACTGAGCTGCTGGACAGTCTGAGGTGCAACCTGGCAGTGTTAGATGGACCGAAACATGATATCCCAGAGGTGTACTATTGGATTTAGGTCAGGCGATCGTGGTGGCCATTCAATGGTATCAATTCCTCCATCCCCCAGGAACTGCCTGCATACTCTCGCCACATGAGGCCGGGCATTGTTGTGCACAAGGAGGAACCCAGGACCCACTGCATCAGCGTAGGGTCTGGGAATGGGTCCAAGGATTTCATCCAGATACCCAATGGCAGTCAGGGTGCCATTGTTTAGCTTGTAGAGGTCTGTGCTTCCCTCCATGGACATGTGTCCCCCGACCGTCACTGACCCACCACCAAAACGGTCATGCTGAATGATGTTACAGGCAGCATAATGTTCTCCACGGCTTCTCCAGACCCTTTCATGTCTGTTACATGTGTTCATGGTGAACCTGCTCTCATCTGTGAAAAGCACAGGTTAGCAGTGGTAGACCTGCTAATTCTGGTGTTCAATAACAAGTGCCAGGCAGTGAGCACAGGGCCCACTAGAGGACGTCAGGCCCTCAGGCCACCCTCATGAAGTCTGTTTCTGATTGTTTTGTCAGAGACATTCACACCAGTGGCCTGCTGGAGGTTATTTTGTAGGGTTCTGGCAGTGCTCATCCTGTTCATCCTTGCACAAAGGAGCAGATACCAGACCTGCTGAAGGGTTAAGGACCTTCTATGGCCCTGTCTAGCTCTCCTAGAGTAACTGCCTGGCTCCTGGAATCTCCAGCATGCTCTTGAGACTGTACTGGGAGACACCACAAACCTTCTGGCAATGGCACGTATTGATCTGCCATCCTGGAGGAGTTGGACTGCCTGTGCAACTTCTGTAGGGCTCAGGTATCGCCTCATGGTACAAGTAGTGACACTGACCCTAGCCAAATGCAAAACTAGAGAAAAACAGTCAGAAAAGATGAGTAGGGGAAAAAATGTCATTCTCCTCTGTAAAACCATTCCTGTTTTGGGGGTCATCACATTGTTGCCCATCTAGTGCACCTGTTGTTAATTTCATTAACACCAAAGCAGCTGAAACAGAATAACAACCCCCTCTGCTACTTAACTGACCAGATGAATATCCCAGGAGTTTAATTGGCTTGATGCTATACTCTGATTAAAAAGTGTTCATTTAATTTTTTTGAGCAGTGCATATCCCAATGACATATTTTGGGACCCTACAAAAAATAATATTAAGATATATATGGACAGGTAAAAAACCGAGAGTAAAATAAGACGTCCTGTGCAAAGATAAATCAGATGGAGGTTTAAATATGCCAGATTTTAAGAGATACTGTTATTCGGTAATACTATCACAGGTGGCAGATTGGATATACAGTTGTGTTCAAAATAATAGCAGTGTGTTGAAAAAAGTGAATAAAGCTCAAAATCCTTCTAATAGCTTTTATTTCCATACACACAAATGCATTGGGAACACTACACATTCTATTCCAAATCAAAACATGAAGAAAAATATATCAAATTTGTGTTGTTCCTCCAAAAAAAATTGAAGAAAAGTGAATATTAGACTGTTCAAAAAAATAGCAGTGTTTGTATTCTTCTTTACAAACTCAAACATTCACTATATAAACTGAAAAATGTTTGAAGATTTTGCTTTCCTTTGAATCACTTAATGAATATTTAGTTGTATAACCACTGTTTCTGAGAACTGCTGTACATTTGTGTTGCATGGAGTCAACCAACTTCTGGAACCTGTGAACAGGTATTCCAGCTCAGGATGATTGGACTACATTCCACAGTTCTTCTCTATTTCTTGGTTTTGCCTCAGAAACTGCATTTTTGATGTCACCCCACAAGTTTTCTATTGAATTAAGATCCGGGGATTGGGCTGGCCACTCCATAACATCAATCTTGTTGGTCTGGAACCAAGATGTTGCACGTTTATTGGTGTGTTTGGGGTCGTTGTCTTGTTGGAACACCCATTTCAAGGGCATTTCCTCTTCAGCATAAGGTAGCATGACCTCTTTAAGTATGCTGATGTATTCAAACTGATCCATGATCCCTGGTATGCGATAAATAGGCCCAACACCGTAGTATGAGAAACATCCCCTTGTCGTGATGCTTGCGCAACCATGCTTCACTGTCTTCACAGTGTACTATGGCTTGAATTCAGTGTTTGGTGGTCGTCTGACAAACGGTCTCTGGCCACTAGACCCAAAAAGAACAATCTTACTTTCATCAGTCCACAAAATGTTGCGCCATTTCTCTTTAGGCCAGTCAATGTGCTGTTTGGCAAATTTTAACCTCTTCAGCACATATCTTTTTTTCAACAGTGGGACTTTGCGAGGGCTTCTTGCAGATAGCTTGGCTTCAGATAGGCGTCTTCTAATTGTGACAGTACTCACAGGTAACTTTAGACCTTCTTTGATCTTCCTGGAGCTGATTGTTGGCTGAGTCCTTGCCATTTTGGCTATTCTTCTGTCCATTCGAATGGTAGTTTTTCGCTTTCTTCCACGTCTTTCAGGTTTTGGTTGCCATTTTAAAGCTTTTGCGATCATTTTAGCTGAGCAGCCTATCATTTTCTGCACTTGTTTATATGTTTTCCCCTCTCCAATCAACTTTTTAATCAAGGTACGCTGTTCTTCTGAACAATGTCTGATATGACCCATTTTCCTCAGAATTTCAGAGAGAAATGCACTGTAACCAGCATGTACAACATTTGCTGCCTTCCTTCCTTAATTAAGGGCAATAATTGCCACCTGTTTTTCAAAGAATGAATGACCTCACTAATAGAACTCCAAACTGCTATTATTTTGAACATGCCCCTTTCAATTAGTGATTCAATTACACAGAATCAGCAGCATGCATATCATGACTGTTGGGTCTGTTGGATTTCTATTACTCTACTACACCTGCTAGTAAATTATTTGCCATGTAGAAATATCATTTCTACCAAAAACAGTGATTGATCAGGTTAGTGATGTCTGACTGCTATTATTTTGAACATAACTGTATAATATAAAAAAGGGAAAAGATGGGTAAAAATAGAAAGCAGACTTAGTGAGGCACCATTAGATAAATTGTATTTGGATTCAAATAACACTAGCACATTAACATGTTTAGGGAATGGGATGTAATTCACGGACAAATGGGATGGGAGTATAATTCACTGTTAATTCCACTTGTAGGAACAAGTTTTTTTGCATTGGGGAAAGAGGAAATATCAGGAAAATGGATAAAGGATGGAGATGCACAGTTAAAGGATATTATGAAGAAGGGGGAAATATGTTCTTTTCAAGAATTGAAACACAAAAAATATTTATTTTATGTATTAGATGAGTGGCGATATTTTCAATTAAGACATTTTGTAATGGCATTTCCACAACCAGTAAGAGTTGTAGAGGACCTACATCCATTTGAACAGATGTTGAGTTCAGGTACTGTACAGAAACACAGTTCATCACGTATGTACAAAATATTCACTAATATATCCAGACCTATCACTCCGTTGTTTTTGGAGAGATGGGAGACTGAACTTGGAACCCAATTGAATTAACAGCAAAGAAGGAAAATATTTAATTAGGCACACGGGGCAGTGGATATGAAAATTGTAGAAAATAAATAAATATAAATTCTTGGCAAGATGGTACATTACACCTAGATATAATGGAAAAAAATTAAGAACCTGGAAGGGATGGAGCGAATTTAAAACCTCAAAAAGGTATATAGAGCTGAAGGGAGAGTTAAATAGAGAGAAAGATAAACTGAGAGACAAAGTTGTGAAGAGAAGAGGGAAGAAGAATAAGAAGAGAAAAGAGAGTGAGAATATATGTAGCTTAGAAGAACTGAAAGAGAAAAAGAAGATAAGAGAGGGTAATGCGAGAGGAGGTGGGGAAGGGGATGGGGGAAGGATTGTGGGGATATGGTATGGGGAAAGGGGGAAAAAAGGAAATTGTTGAATGTTATGATATTATGTAAGGATTTTTAAATATTTGTATGTAAATGAAGCTAATAAAAATTAAAAGAAAAAAAAACAAATTGGTGCATATTATTTAGTCTGTAGGAAAGTTATAGAGTCTACAAACTATGATATGTATATTTAAAATTGATCAAATCTTATTTTTTAAAAACTTCAGCTCCGAAAGAATTTATCCCCATCATAACCAAATAATGTTTTGCTATTTGACACCTCAGTGCTGTCTAAAAATCAAATTTAATATTTTTTCACACAATATCTTCTGTTATAAAAACATATTCAATAAAAAAATCTAATTTCTTCATAGATTTAGGTCAAAATGTATTCTGCTACATGTCTTTGGTAAAAAAAAATCCTATTAAGAGTATATTATTTACTCTTTAAAAAAGTTATAGCATCCACAAACTATGGAATGTATATTTGAAAATTGATCATTCCTAATGTACTGACAGCAGATCGCATTTCTTGAGGCCCTTAAAATGTTAGGACAGTAGAAATAATTACCTGTTTTTGGAACATAGACAGTCTGAGGTATTTAGTAAGAGGCATTGCAAGTTTTTTGAAGTTTGTAATTTTTTTTGTCACAATTTTTTGGAAAATAAAGAAATCAAATTTATTTTTTCACAATTTTGTTTTGTACATACCATCTCCAGCTTAGTATAGAAGCATGGTATGATTGGTGTGGTGGTGACCAGGGACACTGACTGGTGACAGCACATTAAAAAAAAAATACTTTCATCAGAGTAGTTCAATGTTACCATAGTAACATTGTACTACTCTGGGGGTGGTTGATCAGGGAATTTATTTTTGTTGGCCTGACCACCAACATTCCCCTGAGCCTGCGCACTGGCCGTCCTACTGAATCCACCTACTGGCCATCCCGCCGAGTCCTATAGTGCACCCACTTTTATTTTAACACTCTTACAACTTAATATATCCTCCATCCCATGTTCTCTTCCAAACCCATTTCCTCCAATCCCATCTCCTCCATCCCACAGCCTCTTCCTCCTCCATCCCATGTCCTACTCTAGACCCATCTCTACCATCCCATGTCCTCCTCTTCCAGTCTCATCTCCCTCATCCCATGTCCCATCTCCTCCATCCCACGTCCTCCTCCAGTCCCATCTCCTCCATCCTATGTCCTCCTCCAGTCCCATCTCCTCCATCCTATGTCCTTCCTCCTCCATTCCATGTCCTCCTGCCCCAGTCCCATCTCCACCATCCCATGTCCTCCTCTTCCAGTCTCATCTCTTCCATCTCATGTCTTCCTCCTCTTCCATCACATGTCCACTTCCACCTCCAGTCCCATCTCCTTCATCCCACGTCCTTCTCCAGTTACATCTCCTCGATCCCACATCCTCCTCCTCCTGCAGTCCCATCTCTTCCATCCTATGTCCTCCACCAGTCCCATCTCCTCCATCCTCTTCCTCCAGTCCCATCTCCTCCATCCCATGTGCTTCTCCTTCTCCAGTCCATTCCCCCCCATCCCATCTCCTCCTCTTCGACTTTCATCTGCCGATCCCACGTCCTCCTCTTCCAGTCTCATCTCCCCATCACATGTGTCCCCCCACCCCAGGCCACCCCCATCACATGTCATTCTCCATTCCATGTCCTCCTCCATCTCCCTCATTCCATGTCCTCCTTCTTCAGTCTCATCTACCAGCTATGTCGGTCCTTTCTCGCAGTGTCCTCCTTCTGTAGGCCTTCTATCCCTCCTGCGCCAGCAGTACAGCCCTGATCCAGGTGATATACTTCTGTGTACGGTCCCTCCTCAGTCCCGGGGCTCACGTCGCTCTCTCCAGACACACCGTTCCCATCGATCACACTTCAATATTCAAACTTACCGCTGAAAATCTCTCACCCTGCTGTAGCTTACTCCCCGATTCACCAAAGGGGGCAGGTCTGTATGGCACAACAAGTGCACGCGATTGGACAGACTGTGGCGGGGGTGGAGAATTGTGGTGGGGGGATGTTGGAGAAGGCCAGGAGAGAGAGAGCAGTGGGGAAAGGTGCAGCAGCTGGAAGAGAGAGCAGGCAGGGCTGCTGCAGTACCTGTGGGTCCAATTTCCATGACACAGCGTAGCAAATATTCAGACAGTGCGGGTTCAAGGGGCAGCTGCTTTGGACCCCACAAAAATGACTGGGCCCAGGGCAGCCGCCCCTTTTTCCCCTCATTAAAGATGGCCCTGGTTGGGGGCAGGGCCCCCTACTTGTGTATGGTCTGTCCCCCTCTTATGGCTGCCCTGATTGTACCAGCAATGCTTTCAACTGTCATGAATGCCTTAAGTTCATGACAGCTGTAAATACTAGTGCTCTGTGATTGGCTATAGCTAATCACATGGTACAGGGTGTTGTAGGCCAATCACAGCTCACTAGTAAAGCAAGCAAAGCTGTTATGAATTATATTGACTCATAACAGCTTTGTTGGCATAGCGATCACCAGGGCCCGAGTACCAAGATCCCCATTCTGCTGTATCCACTGGATACAGCAGTCACATGGGAGGGGGCACACATTGCCCCCCTGTGTCTGCACAGGCAAAATTATGTATGTCACTTTGCCTGTACATGCCGCCCGCCCACAGTAAAAGTTCTGTGGACAGTCAAGCAAGTGGTTAAGAGCCCTAAAATGCCAGGACAGTACATATATCTGCTAAACTACCTCTTTTTGGAAAGCAGACAGTCCAAGGTATATAGTAAGAGGCATCGCGAGTTTTTTAAAGTTGTAATTTTTTGTCACAATGTTTTCAGAAAATTAAGAAATTAAATAAAATTTGTGTTTTTTCCCATTTTTTTGTGTGCATACTGTCATCAGTGCAGTCCAGCATCATCATATTAATTTTTTATTAAATGTTTAAAACTTTATTTTAACATACTTTCATCAGAGTAATTCAATATTACTTGAGTGACACTGTACTAATCTGGGGGAGGGGGGGGGGCTAGTGAACAGGGATTTTTTTACACTAGTGACCACTGGAACAGCAATCATTTGAACTGTCATGAATGGGTTTCCATTCATGACAGCTTGCTTTCTGTTGACATGTTGTGATTGGCTACAGCTAATCACATGGTACAGGGTGCCAAGTACCATGTGATAGCTGTCGGCCAACCACAGCATCACTACAGAAAACACAGCTGTTATGAAGGAGCTTGTAAACCTGCCTTCACTCCACCATTGCCAGGTGTAGAAAACAGCTTATCTCCTCGGTATATACAACCTTATGGACAGCATTCCTCCTTTGCCTATGTAAGGCTGCCACCTGGTACTCTGTTGGCACAGGTTTTACCAGGTGAATATTCAAGCTTCAGAATTTCAGCTGCAAGCCTGCTTTAAGCTGTCATTTGAGCATATTTGGAGGTTCTTACCCTTGTTTTTATGGACAGTTTTGTTTGCTGTGTTGTTGCCCACCCCTCAGTTTATTGCTTGGGACTGTCCTATTGTCTAATGCCCAGTTTCCTGTACAGCATGATTAAGATAAAGAGAATTTTGGCTTACCTGTAAATTTCTTAGATTTCAGTACATTACAGGACACAGGACCCTCTCCTCTGTTGCTATAGTTACTACTTTTTGCTTGTGAAAAAACTGGGGTCTTACAGAGAGGGTGGAGTTGTATGAGCTTGCACTGGGGGGGGGAGGGGGGTTGCCTGGGGGTGGCCGTAGCAGAGTTTTTCCCAGTGTCCTATCACCTGCATATAACCAATGGGCTATGAGCACTGCCCTGTAGATATTGAAAACAATCCTAGAACTGATATTTGATAGCTGAATTAAACTTTTAGTTGAAAATGTAAAACATTTATTTAGAGTGTACATGAAGATATAATCTCAGCTATTCTACATGCAGAAACTCTGATGAAACATAACATTCAAAGAAATCCTAACCTAGTTTGGAGTTTTTCAAGTACCAAGTTACACAATTTTACATATTCCCATACAATGTGAAACACCAGTTTATGAACATGACTGACAGTCACATGATGATGAAAATCTTAAAACATTTCTTATACCTCTGCTTTTGTATTCTGTTTAGGAGAATCAGTCCAACCAAGAAACCGTGGATGAAATCTACAAGCTCAACCCAATTCTACGTCATACAAAATGTCCTCTATATGCACCACTTTTACCCTTTCCCTGTGGATCCAGTGATCATTCTTGTAAGTGTTTGTGAAATTCCATTTTAAATGGTGCATATGCTGTTATAGAGATGATTCGCAGTCATCTGTATATCATTTTGTTTTCCGTATCATGTTCTATCAAATCCACTACAATATACTGAGTATGTAGAACTGTGCCAATCACTACTTGCCTCCAAACATACAATGTGATGTCCACAGTACAGGTATACCCACACATATACAGAGGAATTGATTACAATATAATCTATTCCGGAATTGCTAGGAAAAACCATTAAAAACACAGGATGCATATACTCTATGCTGTTAGTGCACCTGGTGGGAATAGAACATAGTGTCTTGAGACTGCAAAACAGTAGCGCCATTAAATTTTTAAGGTCCAGCTCTGGACTATTTTTTTTATCTCATATACCCAAAAAACAAAAAACACAGCCCTGGCTACAATAATAACCCCCCATCCGGAGTTTTCCTCTTTATTACTACTTTTCCACTGCAAAATATTCTCAATTGGGATAAATGAAGCCCTATGTCCAGTGTTCTAAATCTGGCTGTAATTGACAAGAGTTTTATTTTGGTACTGTTGTGTTTTACAATTAGACCTGGCACTGTCAAACCTCCGTTTATATGTGTTTAGAAGACATTTCCAAAACCAAGGCCCTATGCATTCATGGACGCATGCCTGAAATACAAAAGACCTAGAAACAGCTGGATGCCCCTGTGTGCAAGGGGCCTTAGATTTTTTGGTGATGTTATATAAACAGACAGAGTGGGGGTTATTTTCTAAAACTGGAAAGCTCATAATCTGGTGCAACTTTGCACAAAAACCGGCTTCCAGGTTTTATTGCCAAAGCTTAATTAAACAAGCTTAAGTTAAAATCTGATTAGCTGCCATGCGCAACTGCACCAGATTCTGAGTCCATCAGTTTTAGTAACTCTACCATGTGTCTAGTGCATGTGCAATGACCTTACTGGTAACCTCCCATTGTAATATTTGCAGATGGGTCATTTTCAAAGTTATTCTTGTGGAGAATTCCCATGATCATGAATAATCAAAATGTTGTCTCCTAACAGGGACACTAGAAGCCATAGAGTTTGGAAGTGCCTTATTCACTCTTTGTCCTTTGATCTCTTGTCCTTATTCCCACCCTTTGGTTTGGCAGAAAAACAGCAGTCACCCCAGACTAAATAATAAACTTGAAGCTCTCTCCCATATCATTAGATCTGCACCAGCTAAAAATAAATCTTCCTTTACCCATCTGATAGCCTTTTAAAGTCTTTCCTTTTTGACTCTGAAGTACTTTTACTTCCCACAGTATGATGCTTGACCTATTCTAACCTATCGTCCTTCTTATTTCCAGCCTCATTTTGTTATTTCAACTTTTTTAGAATTTGTTTCTGACTTGTGGTGTTTATTTTTTTTCAGTCTTTGTGTCTGTGCTCATTAATCATAGCATGCCTGCCTTTTGCTATGACTAGGAATGATGTAGTAATCCACTGGCCATTGTTATTCCAATTTGGGCTCCAGTTGTTGATGGCATTGATAACATGAGCACCGCATCACTTTTCTGGCCCATAGTAGATTATCTCTAAAGATACTCCTCAGTAACAAACCTAGGAGAAGCAGCTAGATGCCTCTGTGTGCAAGGGGCCTTAGACTTTCTTGGTTATGTTATATAAACACGGACAAAGTGGAGTTTATTTACTAAAGCCGGAGAGTGCAAAATCAGGCTCACTTCTGCATAGAAACCAATTAGCTTCCAGGTTATATTCTCAAAGCTTAATTGAAAAACCTGAGATTAGAAACTGATTGATTTCTATGCAGACGTGAGCCTAATTTTGCACTCTCCAGCTTTAGTAAATAAACCCTAGTATGTCTAACGCGTGTGCAATAACTAGGTTATTCCTAACGTGATGTTAGACTGACTCCCCCATGCCTCTTATCAGTTTAGTTGCCCTTCTCTGTACTTTCTCCAGTTCTCCAATGTTCTTTTTGTGAATTGGTGCCCAAAACTGAACTGCATATTCCAGATGAGGTTTTACTAATGATTTGTATAGGGGTAAAATGATACCTCTCTCAAATAAAGATGACCCTTTTGTTGGAGCTATCCAATTGATCTCTTTCGTAAGTGGAATGATTGTTCTTCCTATACTTCGTGCAAGCCAAGTTTACCAACCAGGCATCATAGCCCTTTTCCAAAAATGTTTTCTTTAACAGAGTACTTTGTGCATCATAATCAGAGTCAGTGGTGCAATTCCATCTGAGCCTCTGAAATTGGCTAGATGGTATATTCCTATTCCACTGAGGGTGATTTTCAACTCCCCTATTGTAGGTAGGAATTACTTAATACATGCTTGAAATGTGTTTTGGATATGATCCCTCCCTCTCCATCCATGGTTAGAACCAAATCCAAAAACACAAGAGAAACTGGATCTGCCACGTGGGTAAAAGATATGCCAAAAGGTTACAATAATCAGTGAAAGAAATAGTCATGTCTGTGGACCCATTCCAGATGACAATTATGTTGTCAATATAGTGACCATAAAAAAAAAATCATCTGACTGGAACATACCGTATTTTCCGGCGTATAAGACGACTTTTTGACCCTTGAAAATCTTCTCAAAAGTCGGGGGTTGTCTTATACGCCGGTATACGTCAGGGCGGCACCTTTTAGGGGGGCAGCGCAGTGCCGCCACCGTCCCCCCCTTCCGACAGAAGGGACACTAAGTACAGGGGTGGGCAGAGGGCTGCTGTCTCTTACCTGGTTCCCACGACGATCCAGTCCAGGAAGCACTGCTCCTTCAGTAACTCCGGCCACTCCCTCACTCTTGCCGCTCAGCTCCGCCTCCTCCTCCTCCTCCTTGGCCGCCAGAACTGTAGCTCAGGAAAGGTACACAGGCGGCCAATCACGGGCGAGGAGGCGGAGCTGAGCGGACCCGTGAAAATTGAGTGAGGGAGAAGCCGGTAAGTGTGCAGTGCAGAGGTGCTGCTGCAACCACATATGCTGGGTGCAGCAGTACCATACTGGAACAGGAGTCAGCAAGTGTCATTGGTGTCAGTGGGAGGATTAGTGCCCCATCATTGGTGTCACTGACACCAACGATGGGGCACTATTCCTCCCACTGACACCAACGATGGGGCACTATTCCTTCCACTGACACCAACGATGGGGCACTATTCCTTCCACTGACACCAACGATGGGGCACTATTCCTTCCACTGACACCAACGATGGGGCACTATTCCTCCCCCCACTGACACCAACGATTGGGCACTATTCCTCTTCCCACTGACGGGGTACTATTCCTCCCACTGACACCAATGTTGGGACGCTATTCCTCCCACTGACACCAATGATGGGGCACTATTCCTCCCACTGACACCAATGATGGGGCACTATTCCTCCCACTGACACCAATGATGGGGCACTATTCCTCCCACTGACACCAATGATGGGGCACTATTCCTCCCACTGACACAAATGACGGGGCACTATTCCTCCCACTGACACCAATGACGGGGCACTATTACTCCCACTGACACCAATGTTGGGGCACTATTACTCCCACTGACACCAATGATGGGGCGCTATTCCTCCCACTGACACCAATGATGGGGCGCTATTCCTCCCACTGACACCAATGATGGGGCGCTATTCCTCCCACTGACACCAATGATGGGGCGCTATTCCTCCCACTGACACCAATGATGGGGCGCTATTCCTCCCACTGACACCAATGATGGGGCGCTATTCCTCCCACTGACACCAATGATGGGGCGCTATTCCTCCCAATGACACCAATGATGGGGCGCTATTCCGCCCACTGACACCAATGATAGGGTGCTAACTTTCTGCAGGTAAAAGGTGTCCAAAACCTGAATGTAATTATGTTCTAGTGCAAAAAGAATGCACTTGGAAACAAATTAGGATTGAGACAGGGGGATGGAGTCATTTTGGCCGCGAAAATGGTTGACAGCCTCCATGCCGAATCCGTGCTGTACTGAGGTGTGTAGTGACTCACATCAAGTGGAGAGTACCCTTTCTCCCATCTATATTCCTGCAAAATCTGCAGCCAGTAGGCAGAGTCTCTGATGTAAGAGGGCAGGTTGGTCACCATGGGTTGAAGGAAAAAGACGATGTACTGCGAAATGGCATTTGTTAAACTCCCATATTTGCTGTATTTGGACACCCCAGAAGACATCCCATATTTTTTAATATCTTTGGAATATGGCAAATGTAAGGGGGAATTATAATAGTCTCTAATGAGAAATGACTGTTCCGCTTTATCCACTATACCATTTAGGAAGGCCTCCTGAACTAAACGATGTAGTTCAGGTTTGAACTCCCCCAGTGGATCATGACTTAATTTCCGGTATATATGCTCATCCAACAATAGTCTGAGTTTCAGCTAGGTAGTCTGATCCATTTTGGACCGCTATACCCCCTCCTTTGCATCCAGTTTATACGACAAGATCTGAGGTTTATTTTTCAGTGCCTGCAGGGCTTTCCTTTCTTGCAAGGAAAGATTGGGCCGTGAGAACCTGGCATAATTGACAAATCTGCTTATAAAATGGCATAAAAGGTTTTAATAAATTCTGTTTTGACATGAGCAGGATAAAACAATATTGGAGGACAGAATGGGGTATAGATAAAGAACACATGCTCTGCGGGATAATCAACATGACCCTCTTCCTCTAACTCAGTGTCTGTAAAGCCAAAAAATGATCAGGAGTCTCAGTGACAGAATCATACTCAGCTTCTCATATTGTGTACTATAAAATCTCTTGACTGTCAAATTCCTGGTAAATGTTTGTAAATCTTTGAATAATTGGAACAAATTAGGCCCTGTACTAGGGCCAAAATTCATCCCCTTTTGGAGTAATGTCAGGGTGGCTTTATTTATTGTTGTAGATGACAAATTAAATATCTTTATGATGGAATTCTTTACAATTTGTTCCTTCTTGTTCTTTTGTTTACCCCTCCCCCCTTTGGTCCCTAAAAAAAAAAAAAAAAATTCTTTGGGCTTTGGGGACATAATCACGTGGTGGGAGGGTAAAGCTATTGCTTCTTCTAATGGAACAACCCCATTTCCATCTGGTGTATGGTTGGGGATTATAGACCCCCACCATAATTGCGGTAGGGATGCTAGAATCCAATTTTGCTTATTGGGAATAGATTGGGATAACAACTAATCTCCATTCACTCCATCCTTTCCCTCAGTAACACTATGAGATGCAAATTCCACCTCTAATGTGGATTTGGTCAAAGACCCATGCCCATCTGGTTCCATATTTTGATCCTGATGCTGGATTTTACACGTACTGGACACTATGCTTGATGGGTGTGAAGGTTCTGTCTATTTTTGGAGGAATTGATTTTTTGTGTAACAACATAATCCAGTACATTTTCTGTGAGGCAATACCATCTTCTGTTTGAGGGTAGCTATGCCTCCAAATCAGCCATACACTCACCAGCCACTCTATTAGGTACACCTGTTCAAGTGCTTGGTAACGCAAATTGCTAGTCAGCCAATCACATGGCCGCAACTCAATGCATTTAGGCATCTTGACATGGTGAAGAAGACTTTCAAAAGTTCAAACTGAGCATCAGAATGGGTAAGAAAGGGGATTTAAGAGATTTTGAACGTGGCATGGTTGTTGGTGCCAGACGGACTGGTCAGAGTATTTCAAAAACTGCTGATCTACTGGGATTTTCACGCACATCCATCTCTAGGGTTTACAGAGAATGGCCCGAAAAAGAAAAAATATCCAGTGAGATAGTTGTGTGGACGAAAATGCCTTGTTGATGTCAGAGGAGAATTGGCAGACTGGTTCGAGATGATAGAAAGGCAACAGTAACTCATGTCAATATGTACCAAAATCTCTGAGGAATGTTTCCAACACCTTGTTGAATCTATGCCAGGAAGAATTAAGGCAGTTTTGAAGGCAAAGGGGGTTCCAACCCAGTACTAGCAAGGTGTACTTAGTAAAGTGGCCGGTGAGTGTATGTGGAAGAATAAGTGAATCTGTCACTTACAAAAATGTATCAGAGCAAGAATCCCTCCAGAAATCTTTTTTTTTTTTACCCAGCACACTGTACACACTGTGACTTAGTGCCCAAGGTGAGTGATCTAGAATGTCATTCACTCCTGTCACAATGCAAATTGTGCACTTCTCTGCAGGCCAGTGAATTGTGTGATTTGCTTCTTATGTCATAAAAGTGCTTAGTGGGAGTGAAGGGCTGTATAGCCCTCTGTTGCTTGCCATTCTGTTTGGAAAAATAGGATTTTTGTTCTTAAAATCTGTTTTTCTGGAGTACATCACAGAACACAGAGCAGGATAGAAATCATGACTACCTGGGTTATGCGCCACCTGTAGGTGAATGGACACTGGCAGAAACAGACAGAAAGTCCTCTCCTACATAACAAACAAATGGTTACTGCCTCAGTCTATAACTGGCCTACACAGAATGGAGCACATGGAAGGGCGAAACATGTCAAACAGTAAAAGAGAAAAATTCCCAGTTCAACTTTCCAACCAACTTAATTGTCCTGTCTAACAATTTGCATTAAAAACGGGTTAGTTTGCACACATTTGCAAATACATTTGAAAACTGCAGAGCCTCTTCATAGCACCCGAATATTCTGCAGTTCCTAACTCTATAGATTTTGAGAGCCTCCATAGTAGAAACACATGTATCATAATGGATAGACTGAGGGCAGGTGAGCCTGGGTGAGCCCACCCCTCCTTAAAGGCACGGGTGACCTGGACACCCAGCTTCCACCTTACTTCCCGCCACCTAAAAGATTTCAGTTTGTTGTACAGTTTATAGGTTACATTAAAGGTGGAAAAAGTTCTGAAATTATTTATCTTTGTCTCATCACAGACACCTGACATTTTAACAGGGGTGTGTAGACTTTTTATATCCACTGTAGCACAATGACAGCCCTACATAATCCCTCCCAAACAGAAAGTACTTTAGTTTTGTAGCAAGCAATGAACCCCCCCAAAAGAGGGGAGGAACCTCTATGTATGATGTACTCCAAGAAATGGATTTTACAGGTAAGTACAAAAATCCTATTTTCTTTTTCGTACATCAGGCAACACAGAGCAGGTTGTAAATCATGACTACCTGGGATGTCCACATGAGGGGAGGGGTGGGGGGGACAGTAGCTATTGTCAGGCTCAAAGAAACTACATTACAGCCTGCAAAACACCGTAGGCAAAAGCAATATCCTCAGCAGCCCTTGTGTCCACCTGGTAAAAACCTTGTAAAGGTGTGTACCGAGGCCCAGGTCGCAGCCTTGCAAACTTAAGACACTGATGCCTAATGAGGGATAGCCCAACACTTCTGGTAGAGTGAGCTTTCACTTGAAAAGGTGAAACTTTATCCATCAAGCCATAGGCTTGAGCAATAAACTGATGAATCCTCCGGGAAGTGGTCAACTTCGTATCTACCTGACTCTTCCTAGGACTTCAGGAAGGATAAACAATGAATCCAGCTGCCTGATTGCAGCAGACACTTTCAAATACATTTTGAAAGCCTGAACCACTTCTAATGTTTGAAGAGCTTTGTCCCCTGGCGATTGAGGCCTGGGAAAAAAAGGAGACAAAACAATATGATGAGTAACCACTTCCCGTCCGGCTGTTGTATATAAACAACAGGACAGTGGCAGTGCAGGGACGGGTGGGCGTTTATAAACGGCCTCCCCGCCGCCTGCTTGTGCATGCTCCCTGGGAGCGCGCAGCACCGCAATCCAGTGCCCACTGTGTCCTCCGATCGTCATATGGGACCTCTGTGCGAGGTCCCGATCATGTGATCACTGACTGGCCAATCAGTGAACACATGCAGAGTAGTAAGCAAGATGTCACTTCTGACATCATTGCTTACTACGTGTGAAATCTGTGAATGATCACAGAGGTCACATGGTACAAGGCTATTCACAACTGCCCTGTACCATGTGACAAGCTGTTACCAATCACAGCTCACACAGTATTTCTCAATGGCTGCAAGAATGCAGTCAGAGAGAAGAAGAAATTATTGCTTTTACAGCCTTTATGGGTGTAAAAGCAATCAGTGTAAAAAAAAAAAAAATCTTCATCACCCCCCACAAGTAGTACAGTGTCACCATGTTGACACTGTACTGCTAGGGTGACAGTATGTAGAAAAACCCATAAATAATAATATTTAAAAAAAAAATTAAATTATAATTTTTTGTTATAAACTAATTTGGGTTATTTTTTTTTACTAAAAAAATAACTGAATAAATTTTGGCCACGATTTATGATGAAATATTATTTATTAGCAAAAACACTTCAAAATGTTTAGACTTTTTCATTTATATAGCAAAAAAAATAAATAAAAAGTCCAGTGGTGAATGAATACAACCAAAATAAAGCTTTATCTGTCTCAAAAAATGCTAAAATATTCATATGGGTACAGTGTTGCATGACCATGCAATTGTCATTCAAAGTGTGATAGCGCTGAAAGCTGAAAATTGGCATGGACAGGAAGGGGGTAAAAGTATCCGGACTTGAAGTGGTTAAGATGAAAATTTGAACAGTCTTTGGCAATCACCCTTTTTATAGCAGAGTATCAAAAAACGGTTCTTTGCAAGAAAGAAACACCCATCCTGAAACTCTCCAAGAAAAAAAAGAACGAATGGAATGCCGTGAACCGGTTCAGAGATGGTCTCTGTAAAACTGACAACACCAAACTGAAGTCCCATTAGGACAAAGGTGATCTGACTTGGATGCACTGTGCGTTTGACACCCTGAACAGAAATATGCACCAAAAAGAGAAGAAATGGGGCTTTGAAAGTATCCAAGGCTGAAAACTCCCTTTATCGTACCCATGGCCAGCATCATATCTACCCCAAATTGGAGAAAAAAAGCCAAACTCCAGCCCACAACATAACTTGCAAGGATGCAGCTTCCTAGCATTGCACCATGCCCCCCGTAAGATTTTCAGGTCCTATGGCAAATTTTGCTTGACGTAGCCTTTCTAGCCTTCAAAAGTGTGGAAATGACTGCCTCTGACACTCCTCTATCCTTCAGGAATTCAGCTTCAATATCCAAGCCTTTAAAGCCAGTCACCATAAGGAAAGAAGAACAATTGGACCTTGTGCCTAAAGGTCCTGGTGAGCCACAATAAGCCAGGGATCACCCTCTGACATATTTACTATGTCAGCAAACTGTTTTCCTGGGCCAAGGTGGTGCTACTAGAACCTGTAAACCTTCTGCGTAACAGGCGTGGAATACACTGCACAGTAGAAAAGGTATAAATCAGAGAGAACCTGTCCCCCAGCATCACCAGGCCATCTACTTCAATGCCTGAGGATCCCTGGTCCTGGAGACAAACTTGTCTAACTTTGCATTGAACTTGAATACTATCAGATCCACATCAGGCATGTGACCCGTGAAAAGAGTGCTCTGAACAACTCCGGAATGGAGGGACCCATTAACCTGGAGACAATTGCCAATGCCTGAGGTAATCCACCTGCTAATTCTCTATCCCTGGAATGTGAGCTGTTGATAGAGCGGGGACGCGGAGTTCTGCCCAAGACAGGAAGAGATTAACCTCTACTTGATATGGCTCCTGGTACCTCCTTGGTGATTACTATATGCCACAGCCATGACACCATCCGACTGGACCCCCACCAGGATTCTCCTCAGCTGATCTGACCAGTGCAGATTGCCCAAAGTTCCAGCATGTTAATGGGTAAAGTCTTTTCCTGTGGGGACCAGGTCCCCTGCACTGACAAGTGACCCCAGGCTCCTCCCCATCCTAACTGGCTGGTGTTCATTATTATTATCTTCCAGGAAAAAAGGGGAGAAAAGATTTCCTTTTCTCCAATCTCATTGGAGCTATCCACCACTCTAGAAATCATAGAGTGCTAGGACCTGGAAACATTAGAGAATCCAATAAGTGAGTACTACTGTCCTGCCTAGACAGGACATGCTGTTGCAGAAGCCTGCAGTGGAATTGGGCAAAAGGAACTACCTCGAACTAGGCAACCACCTTCCAGAATACTTCCATGAAGAGAGGCATCGAGGGATACCTCAGAGTTCTGAGGGAAGACATCTGATCTCTGAGTCGCAGAGCCCCCTAGAGGAAGAACTGCCTTTGCCTGCACATGTCGTGCAGGAATCCCAATTGCTTCAACCTTGGAATTACTGCTAACTACTGTTGTGATAAAGGGTCATAAGCAATGTGAGCTCAGGAAAACTGAGAGCCCATCCAACCCCTACAAGGTGCAAACTGTGAGATAGGATTTGTACTCCAGCTGCTGAAGGGATTAATTCCAATCAGCAAATCTTCCAGGTAACCCAAAATAGGTACCCCCTGGACCCTCAAATGGCCTAGATAATGAGACGCAAATACTTACAGAACCATGGACAGATCAAAAAGCAGCACCACTAACTGAAAAATGCAGACTTTCAATTGCAAACCGCAAAAAAACTCCAATGAGGAAGGAGAATGGGACATGTAGACAGGTATCCTTTAAGTCCACTGATGCCAGAAGACCCTCTGGCTGGAGCAAATCCATTAGAAAGCTGTGTGTCACCTTGTATTTTTCAAATTATACTCTTTCTAGATTTTGGAAATTCATTTCTTTTAATTCCCCTCCCTTTTTTACTGTTATTTTCCATTTCCTTTCCCCTTCTGTCATTCCTCTACCTATCCTTTCTCTTTCTTACTTTTCTTGTCCTGTTTTTTTCAATTTTCTTACCAGATTGTGTTTTAAAGTATGTTCCTTTAAGTAGCTTACCTTATTTACTGTTATATTTCTTTTTTTTTTCTAGTCCATAATGTCAAGGGTTACACAGCTTTGCAGGATGAGGCAGTGAAGCTCTTCAATTCTCTCCAACAAATGGAGATTGAAAAAGATCCAGTACCACTGATGCAGGGGATCCTCCAGACATGCCTAGACCTACAACCTCTACGAGATGAGATTTACTGCCAAGTTATCAAGCAAACCACTGACCCCCCAGAACCTGGAAGTTTGTCTAACCTTAGATACTGGCAGATACTTACCTGTATGAGTTGCACTTACTTGCCCAGCCCTGCTGTCCTGCGTTTTCTCCAGGCCCACTTACACAGGTAAGATATTAATACATTAAGAATTATGGATGATTCAATTATTTCATGGTTAGGAAAAATGGGACTCTAGAACAGAGTTACATTCTGAGCTCTTAACCTTGTTGGAATCCCCATATATAGTTGTACTGGTGGTGAACAAGTCATAAGAGAACTTCAGGGACACTTACTTTTATCACAGGTAGGCTCTATGATGCTGTTAAAAGCCATATGGCTTTTGTATCTCAAAACAAAATTTGTAAGTCTCATTAATTTATTAACAAATGGGGTATACTGGAGATTATTCTATAACTGTATCTATAACTAAGCATTGTGTAGCTTTGGTAGAGAAGGCTATAGTCTGTATCTATAACTGTATCTATAACTGTATCTATAACTAAGCATTGTGTAGCTTTGGTAGAGAAGGCTATAGTCAACACCACCCCACCATATTTTTTATTTGCTGTCTGAGTCACATTGGACAAATAGCTATCACTTCCCAGTGACATAACTAGAGGAACAGGAAATTGCTCCAAAGTGATGGGAAACTCTTTTTCTTCAGTTGTCACTGGAACAAGTGTCTCCACTGAAAGAGTTCCCCTCAGTTCCCATTCCCGTAACAAATGTAAACTTTTGTATTTCCCATCACTGCCTGATAGTGCTTCCCAGAACAAATCTAAAGGTGGTAACAGAGATTGTAACAGTTCCCTACTTATTTCATGACAAGAAAAGCTTCTCTTTCTTTAACCACTTGACTTCTGGAAGGTTTTACCCTCTTCATAACCAGAGCATTTTTTGCTATTCAACACTGTGCTACTTTAACTGCCAATTGTTTGGGGTATTTTTGTTTGTTTTTTTTTAAGTATTATGCATATCCTGCACTTTATAAAACAGAGAAAGAAAAAAGTTGTACAAACACTACTGTACCAAAAGAAGTACAAAAACAAAAAACAACTACCAGTGGTGCAAGGCTCCAGCACACAGTAGATTATATAGGGAAATCTATGCCCATCTAGAATCTCACATCACCCTAACGTGGAGTTCCAGCTGTTTGCAAAGCCATGCATAGCTTTATGCAGGAGCTGACGATAGAGAACTGTATTGTTTACTTACAGTTCTTTCCCTCCGTCGGTAATGCTCCATGATAGCCAAGGACGTAAATACCGGTGCAGGTAGGGCGCATGCGCCCCCTACCTGGAAATGCAAAGTTACATATATATATACGTGATTTTGCGCATCCATGCCGCCCTGTAGCAGTATTACTGCTATAGGACGGACAGGAAGTGGTTAATAAACACATACTTAACTGTCCCAGAGTCCAGCCGTCCCTTCTTTCCTGCACGGCGCCAGCATCTCAACTGTGGTCACCAGGCTGTGACAGCTTGCGGCTTCACAGCCTGGTGCCCACCGCGCATGTACAAGTCCTGCTGTGCCTCCTGATTGGTCTGGCAGTCTTCTGGGACCTGTGAAAGTATCACATACCTGGTGATGGAGGCCAATGGAGAGAGGGCTTCTCTTGCGGCTAAGTTCCAGACTCCCCTGAGAGTGGGACAGCGGGAGTCAGGCCCAAAGTTGCACAGGTTGCCTGTAGGAGTGCTGGTTGGTGGTCCACTCAAGAGCACAGCTGGTGCACGGAGATAGGTCTGCAGACTGGAGACGCCTGTGCGTGGTATGCAAGCCTTTCGGGATTTGGATGTTTGTTGGTTAGTCAAGACAGGTCCAAGTACAAGCCGGGTCGGAATCAGGAAGTCACAGGAAACAGGAAGTAGGAAACTGGAACAAACCACAGGGAGCTAGAGATCATCCAGCAACCAGAGGAAGTGATGAGTCTCCTTATAAACGCCGTCTGGCACCAGACTAAGGCTGAGGTTTCCTTCTGCGGCCATGTAGAGTATTGGCAGAAACGCCAGAACTTCTGCTGTGCACAGGACCCTGACAAAAAGTTCCCAGGAGACTGCTGGAGAGAGGAGAGGACCAAACTTCTGGCCCACTTCACCATGGCAAACTGAGCCGGAAGTGGGAGCGGGTACCTGTCAAAAACAGGTTTGGTGGATGGATACGGATATCCCCCTCGTCCTGGGGGGGGTCAATCTCCTATCTCCTCTTCTCCCCTTTTGCTCCTCCAGTTTAGACCATGTAAAAGAAGAATTCCCACATAGTGCTTTATCTTTCAAAAAAGACTTTACTTTGTCTCCGGTAAAATGCGCACTTACATTTCTCAAGACAATACAGAGCGTGTTTCAATGTGTGCCCATGCACAATAACAGTACTCGCCGTTCTGACAGGTGGCTTCGTGATGTCAGAGCCCCTCCCCTACGCGTTGCGCCACAGGGTCACGTGGCTTTCTCAGGGGGATTCAATAGGGCGCCATAACGCTGCTATCTTTATATAGGCCGTTCCAGCGCCATTTTCTCGAAGTCCGCATGGAAGCGGCCATCTCAGTGGGGCCAGATATTACTTATACATATGCAATGTGTTCACAAGTTAAACACATTGCTTATATTATTTGCATAGGGCTTATTAGAGAGCACCCTTACTTTACTCTGACTTAACACCATTAGTACTGTAACTGAGCTAGGCACCAGCTAGGCATGGCGTCCTATTGAATCCCCCTGAGGAAGCCACGTGACCCTGTGGCGCAACGCGTAGGGGAGGGGCTCTGACGTCACGACGCCACCTGTCAGTAGAACGGCGAGTACTGTTATTGTGCATGGGCACACATTGAAACCCGCTCTCTATTGTCTTGAGAAATGTAAGTGCGCATTTTACCGGAGACAAAGTAAAGTCTTTTTTGAAAGATAAAGCACTATGTGGGAATTCTTCTTTTACATGGTCTAAACTGGAGGAGCAAAAGGGGAGAAGAGGAGATAGGAGATTGACCCCCCACAGGACGAGGGGGATATCCGTATCCATCCACCTAGCCCTTACAGCTCAGAAGAATCTGGGAGGCCACCTAGTGGAAGGAGAGTAATATTACAGTCCATCTCAATAGCAATATATATATTGTTCACAATATATAAAGATCAAAATTGGGACATTCACATTGTGTCTAGCTAAGGACAATAAATATATAGCTCCATTTAGAACTTTGGGCTGTACAAGTGAGGTGAATATATAATATCACTTGCACAGTAAGATTATATAGAGGTTTTTATTTATTATTTGACATTAATTTTTCATATTTCACATTCATTCTTTATTTTTATTTTATAATATTCATCATTTATCATTAATCACTATTAATTTATTGATGTATTTTGCACCTACACATTGTGTTTTGCACATATATGTCACTTTAAATGGTGGTTTCTTATTTAATGTCACCGATATGGAATTCTATTATATTTATTAGAGTTTTTTCACATTATTGATTTCATTTTTATAATATATTTATTAATATTGTTCAATAATTAATTGTAGCACAGAGGTTTTTTATTTTATTTATTTTATACTATCATGGAATAATATATACTCACATTATTTATTATTTAACACAGTAGTGCATGATATGCATGGTTAAAATATTCTAAATATCTTATTTTTAGTAGGTGGAGCGCGACACAATCAATAATTTATTAGTTAAAGGATTAAATAGCTTTGGGAAGAAATTTAGGATTTTCAAAGAAATTCAGGATAGATTTTCTTCAGTGTTTTTTTTTACAGGAGACACATTTAGAACGAGAAGCAAATGTGAAATTAAATTCCAAATATTATCCAATATGATTCTATACAGATTCCCCAATCAAACAAGCTAAGGGAGTTGCAATAGGTTTTGCGAAAAATAGGTTTAATTTGGAAGATAGATTGGTAGATCCGGAAAGGAGATTTCTGTTTCTGAAAGGGAAATTACAGGAAAGGGAGTGTACATTAGCAAATATCTATTGCCCGAATAAGAAACCGGAGGAGTTCCTAAAAAATACTCTGAGGAAATTATTGCATTTCAAGAAAGGTAGCCTAATTGTGGCGGGAGATTTTAATCTTTTGCATGGATCCTCAGATAGATATGACATCACACGTGCAGAGGGATGGTAGTAGGTCTCTGAAATCTTTAAAAAAAAAATATCAATGTCAACTTGTAGATATATGGAAAATTAAGCATATGAAGGAGAGAGACTATACGTTTTATTCTCATGCACATGAGATGTACTCAAGATTGGATTATATATTGTTGGACCATAGACTTATTGGCCCTGATTCACTAAGATGTGAGTGTAATAGCAGAGACTGACCATTCAGGCAGACTCCGGTCAATCAATCAGTCGTCTGACCAGCGTCTAGCAAGCTCATTGACGAGCGTCTATTGACTACTTTGCTATCACTGGCACATTTTTAGGTGCAATACCGGATATGTTCGCTAGATGGCGCACAAGCGCGGGCTTTATTTACATTGGCGTTTTCATGATGGCAAAAGAATTCTTAGAATGTTATAAATACACCTGTACACCTGTATTAGAATTTTCTATTTTCTTCTATTTATTTTCTTGCTGTGTCTCCAAAATGATCAGGAAACTAATGCATTTACTAATGAATGTCATACATTCTGTACTCAAATGTTAAACATTTACACACTTATATCTCAAATAATTTATATACTTCTAATTTCCCAATATAATTATATATCTTCATTCTCTTTAATCACGTAACTATTCTATGGTAAAGACAAGTGCAGCGCTATAAATGCATGTGATCAATAATGAACGCATGTAAAAACCAAAAAGTGCAAAGAATTGCAACAATGATGTAATATTGTAAATGGTGCTAAAATAAGTTCATAGAATCATTCCTGAATAATGGAATGTCCTTCGTGTGAGAGTACCAACTCAGAGAGTGCCTATGAATGGCACGTGTGGTCTCTCCGTGACGGACAGTAGTGCATGAACTCGTGAAAGGTAAACCACCCTTGGGACTGGTCTACACTCACCAGAACAAAAGTATTAATGTGTATGGGTTATACACTCCACACATCTGGGGGTGCAGCGGTATGCTGGCAGTTATGGGTTAGTCATCCAGCTCCAGCCATCCATCCATCCATCAGGGTGGGTGCCCAAATGGTCCTGGGGAGGAATTAGCTCAGCCACAGGAGCCAGAAAGGTGCTCAATAGTGTAGTACACTGTCACAGGGGTGGATGACCTTTCACGAGTTCATGCACTACTGTTCGTGGTTATATTTATCTTGTGTAATACCATTTTAGTAGTCTATATCATTTGACCAGCGCTCGCTTTATCATTTTCAAACAATGGAACTATTCTACATTATAGCTCAAACTGTGTCTCCCACAGTGGATTAGTGGTTAGAGCTCAGAACTTACAGCACTTGGGTCATGGGTTCTAATCCCGGTCATGGCTACATCCTAAAAAATGGAGATCAATTTTCTGGGTTGTGTCAGTGCCAGGAATATTGATCAAACAATTATGATTTTGCCTAATGACTAGAAAGTGGATGAATGTACTCTTCTGCCAATTAGGAAATGTGCCATTTTCATGCCGTGTATATTTCATTGTAACATTTTTCTCTTTTAAATCTGTCTCCTTATACAACTTGACCCCCTCCCCCACCCCGCCATCACCTGTCCCATATGCAAATCTATGGATCACCGCCCCACTCTTTAACTATCTATTTACTGATCAAGTGAATGTGTCTCATTTTCTATCAGCTACAGCTCAGATCTCACATTATTATACAATTGCTGATTGTATCTCACCACTAGTCTGATTGAATTCACAATTCCTGGTCAGCCCCGTTCCCTGACCTCTAATAAACTTTAGGGCCAGTTCACACTACATGTGTTTCAGTTGCTTTTTCGGCATCACAAACGCACAGAAAGAAGGTTATATGGTTGTCAATGTCATAGTTCACATCAGCACTTGCATTTTCAGTGCATTGCAGGTGCTGTAAACAAAGTTGACCACGCTGCATTGTTTCTGCACAGAACTGTACTGGAACACATTGAAACGTCCTTGAATGTACTAAAACGCACATGTCCCTAACTACATTGAATACAAAGAAAATAGAAAAAAATAAGTGGAAGGGATATAAAAATGCAATGTAAACATGTCCAAAACGCATTCAAAATGTACTGGAACACACTAAACATGCATGCCAAAAGGGCATGAAAAAAACCCATCAGGAACACATCTAGACTGTTTCTATAGTGTGAACCAGCCCTTAGGACTTGTTCACACCATTGGTGGTGCAGAAACGCATGCAAGAACACACATTTTCCAGCACAGCAAAGAAATGCAATGCCCTATGTAGATGTGCGCAGGTACCATGATGAAAACGTTGTTGCACCTACACACGTCTATTAAAAACAGCCCCATTCACAGCCACAAATACGCATGGCACCACACTACTGTGCGGTTAGGTGCGACACACTTGGAAAATAACATAAAAATAAGCCAACATGGCTAAAACATATCTTGAAAATATGGGGACTCTGATATCCGGCGACAGTCCGTTCACGAACGAGAAGCAATTCTGCACCCCTAAAACCAACATAGAGGAAAGGGATGGTCAAATTGCTGTGCTGCTTCCAAACCACCTCTGGCATGCCAGGGTCATTATGCAGGTCCTCGATGCCAGTTCTTGCCTGCAGCCACAAAATATCCACTGGCCACGAGTGAAGGTGAGTGGAGGACGTGAAGGTGGATTTCTACCAGCTTCAACCGCAAGCAGTACCACTCCTGAAAAATGAGAGCAAATAATCATTGACACGTCATCATGACAGTCAATTCTCAGTGCAGGCTATCTAGAGTGTCTTTCCTTTTTAACCATTTCAAGAGTTCAAGGAAACATTCTTGGAGCATCTACTGTGTTTGGAAAGGCCAAAGGTCCCCCCCCTCCCCCAGGCACACTAATGCTTATGCAGACCATAGACGGGGAGAAAAACGGCCGATTTTTCTTTTAAAAAATGAAAAATTGGTTGTTCAAGCGGCCGACATTGCCAGCAATGGTAAAAAAAAAATCGGCCGATTTTCATCCCGTCTACAGCCGGCAAAAAGTGTCTCTGCAGAGAGCTCCGCTATTTCTTTGACAGTTCCTTGACATTTACAGCGGTTGCAACAATGTATCTATTTGTATCCATTTAGGATACAGATGTTTTTATTCGGAAACAAATAGATACAATGTTGCAACCGCTGTAAATGTCAAGGAACTGTCAAAGAAATAGCGGAGCTCTCTGCAGGGACACTTTTTGCCATACTGGAATTCCTCTCATTTTTCATCCTTCTTCTTCTTCTTCTTCTTCTTCATCATCATCCTCTTCTTCTTTTTCATCATCATCCTCTTCTTCTTTTTCATCATCATCCTCTTCTTCTTCATCCTCTTCTTCCTCTTCATCTTCATCCTCTTCTTCTTCATCATCTTGATCATCATCATCCTCTTCTTCTTCTTCTTCATCATCATCCTCTTATTCTTCTTCATCATCATCCTCCTCTTCATCATCATCATCTTCTTCTTCTTCTTCTTCTTCTTCTTCATCATCATCCTCTTCTTCTTCATCATCATCCTCTTAATCATCCTCTTCTTCTTCTTCTTCTTCTTCTTCTTCATCATCATCATCATCCTCTTCTTCTTCATCATCATCATCATCATCATCCTCTTCTTCTTCATCATCATCATCATCATCATCATCCTCTTCTTCTTCATCATCATCATCATCATCATCCTCTTCTTCTTCATCATCATCATCATCATCATCATCCTCTTCTTCATCATCATCATCATCATCCTCTTCTTCTTCATCATCATCTTCTTCATCATCATCCTCTTCATCATCATCCTCTTCTTCATCTTCTTCTTCTTCATCATCATCATCATCATCCTCTTCTTCTTCTTCATCATCATCATCATCATCCTCTTCTTCTTCATCATCATCATCCTCTTCTTCTTCTTCTTCTTCTTCATCATCATCCTCTTCTTCTTCTTCTTCTTCTTCATCATCATCCTCTTCTTCTTCTTCTTCTTCTTCTTCATCATCATCCTCTTCTTCTTCTTCATCATCATCTTCATCCTCTTCTTCTTCATCATCATCATCCTCTTCTTCTTCTTCATCATCATCATCATCCTCTTCTTCATCCTCTTCTTCTTTTTCTTCTTTTTGTCTTCCTCTTGCAGGTCACTGCTCATGTGCAGATTTTTTATCAGTAAAAAATCGGCCAATTTGCCCATCATTGCCGCGAAAATCGGCCGATCGGCAAATTCGGCCGTTTTTTTTTCCAACTTTACCGAAAAAAAAAATCTGCCAAAATACCGAAAAACGGCCGAACAAATAGCCCACTAACGATCCGAAAATCGGCCGATTTTATTTTCGGACGAAAAATCGGCCAATTTTCGACCCATCTATGGCCTGCATAAGATATGGTGTGGCCCTAGGGTCAATGTGTGTTTAGAATACTTCCAAAATGCACATACAAAAACACTCCATCCAAATGCATGTTGCATTTCTATAGCATGTTAAACAGAAAAAAAATGCACTTACATAATGTTAACATGCGCAAGTAAAAGTAGACAAAATCCACATCCTTTTATTCTGGCTTCACATACATGCATTGTGGTCTAACACCGCACTCCTGGGCAAATCACATGCAATTTGTGTGCGTTGCAATTAGAGACAAACATTTTGCACACCTCAAATTGCACCGCATCCGGGCCAAAAATGTGCAGGACCCTTTTTCAGGGTATGCACATGTATTGTACTGTCCAAGGCATTGCACACTAACGCATTGCACACTAAAAATGTCAAATACGTTAGTGTGTACAGTGCATGAGTGTAAAATGCGTTAGTGTGTACAGTGCATGAGTGTAAAATGCTTTAGTGTGTACAGTGCATGAGTGTAAAATGCTTTAGTGCACACTGCAGTGTACAACGCATTGCACACTGTAATACACTGTAATACCGTGTACACCCACACATTGTAGACTGTAATGCACTGTACACTATCATGCAGGATGGAGCAACGCATTGCACACTGTGATACCGTGTACACCCACACATTGTAGACTGTAATGCACTGTACACTGTCATGCAGGATGGAGCTACGCATTGCACACTGTGATACGCTGTCCACTGTCATGCAGAATCCAGCAACGCATTGCACACTGTAATACCATGTACACCAACACATTGTAGAATGTAATGCATTATACGCAGTATACATGTCCAGATATTCAAAGATTAGCCATGAAGGCCTAGCTGGTTACCTATTGGGCGACCGCAGATAGCCGAATAACGCTACACTGCATCCAGGCAGCTCTGGGAGGGTGTCATATGACATCCTGGCAGAACGCGCTCTCCGTGATTGCTGTGTCCTAAGGACACAGCTGATCACGTGATGTGGTAAAGGCCAATCACAGCGGCTTTTTACCATGTGATCAGCCATGTCCAATGACACGCTGATCACCGGGAAATGCATTTGCCGGGTCTTGGCTGCACTTTCATCACGCTATCAGAATGTGTGGAAAGTACTGCCGAGAACCAGCAGTTATCAAAGCAGGGGTCGGCCCCGATGATCAGTGCCCACCAGTGCCACCCAACAGTTCCGCCCACCTGTGGCCAGCAGTGCCACCCACCAGTGCTGCCTCATCAACGCACATCAGTGTTGCTAAATTACCAGTTTACCAAATGTTATAATATAAACAGACTTTTATTCATTATGAGCTATTTTGTGGTTTATCGAGCAAAAAGTAAAACACACAGCAGCAAGTCAATACCACCCAAAGAAAGCTCTATTTGTCTGAAAAAACTGATATAAATTTAAGATGGGTACAATGTGGCATGACCGCACAATTGTCATTCAAAGGGTAACAGTGCAGAAAGATGAAAATTGGCCAGGACAGGAAGGGGGTAGGAGTACCCAGTAGGCAAGTGGTTAATATCATTGACCCATCAATACCCAGGAGCTAATGTACAGATAAGTAGCATGTGCACCAAGTGAGATTCTGCTAGGCCCCACCCACAAAATTGCAATTACCTGTCCCTCACATGTTATAAACATGTTTGCAATGGCCACACTTACTGTACATATAAGGATCATCTCCTCAGTTGATAACTGTGCTCTCGCCATGTCCAAATGCCAATAAGGTTATCAAAATTTTCAACCAACACAAAACCTCCAACCACTTGTCATCCACTTACACTCCCCACAACCACTTCCGGGTGCGCGCGCACGTGATGACGGACTTCCAGGATAGCCGTTCATGCTCCATGCGGACACCTGTTTGGTGCTTATTTGTTTGCAATCGCGCATTTTTATGTGCGGCTATGATAGCTTTCGCAAATGTGTGTTTCTTATTAATTTGTTTTTTTTAACCTTGGCTAATATTTGTTGCCAAAGGCCAAAAATCAACAAAGTGTGGACTATTTTATTACTGTAAATCGAATTGTAGAAAACCTGTAGCTGGCTGCACAGTGAATGTGACATTCATTAGTACATAATATTGTGGTGCAAGTGGGTTTTTTTTTTTTGGTTTTGAAAAAGCCAGTTTGCACCCACTTGCATATTCACGCTCTTACAAGCTACATTTGAGCAGATTATATAAGTATACAAAGTAACTATTAAGGTTGTTCATATATTGAACATAAAATAAACACAAAAACATCGGTCAAATATTTATTGATCAAATATATCGTCATTTATTTGGTCAGCAGGAACAAGTAGGTACAGTCAATATCTTGGTGAGTCACAAAAATAGGATTGATGTGGCAAAAATAAAACACTCCTGCTCATAAGAGCTTACAATCTAAAGATACTTCTAGTGAACTGTGTGTGCTCAGGTTATAGCAGGAAACAAAGGGGAAGATGAATCAAGTAACATTTTCATGCACATAGGATTTACTTACACAATCACGTAGTATAAAGATCCATTCAAAAAAAAAAAGTCTTCAGATCAAAATATCAAGAAAACAAAGCATGTGAAAAAAAACCCTCCCACCTCTACAAATCCCCTCCCACCTCTACAAATCCCCTACACATACATTTGTCAGCAGGTTTGTCAGAAAAATGCATTGGAGTCTAAATAAGCAAGCAAAATTAAAACAAGAGCAGATTTTAAACAAAACGATTGACATGTGTGAGGCTTTCAATGCAAAGAGAAAAAACACAATCATTGTGCAATAACACACAAACACTTTACAAGGCCAAAAATATGCAAACATTTCCAGCCCACTTCCAAACACAGCCTGGGTGGTGTCTGGGGCAATTCAGCACAAAATCTCTTCTTCCCCCAAACCACTACAAGCAAGGACTTAGTCACAAACCACCCGGCCTAGTAACAGGCCAAATCACTCCCTACTGCACGTCTTTATATAAGCTAGGTTGTATTTGGAGCACGCCAAACAAGGCCCCACACCCAATGAAGCCACACCCACCACTGACCTTAATTTGGTCAGTGAAAGTGTTTTCACCTGATGAATCCGCTTCCTACCTGCATTAACCCTTGGTATACAGGCCCCACAAATCAGAAAGAAATATACAGTGAAATGTACGTGTGCAGCATACAACAGAACATTGAGCAGGGATGTGAAAGGGAACCCCAATTGGAACCGTTATTGCTACTATGGTCACAATTCCCTCCAGATTCTCGCATGAGTGAAGACAGTCACATGACCACATCTTGTATGCAATACTGAAAATGACAAATCGATTTGACTAGTATGGTGAATTTCCCATCAATTGGCAAAACACTCCAGAAATCAAACATCACCAAACATTACACTCTGGGCAAAGCTGATTTACAAATCCTGCGACTTACAGTAAAGTTGACCATTTTAATGCAATTTTCAAGACATCTGACACAGATCTCTATGCAAATTGCCACTAAAGTAGTACATGTACTACTATAGAAATCAGTGTTTGAAACGCACCCATGTGGTCGCTCTAATAGCAGACAATAGGGTGCGACTTTGCAGACGATTTACAACTTGCATGTTGTGCAAATCACATGCCAAGTCCCACTCAATGTGCACGCTATTGGAGCGTTCATATTGTTGTGGTTCAAACTTGGTTGGAGCCGCAAGTAATAATAGAGTAATGAATACACTACTTTTCATGCAATTTGCTGAGAGATCGGTGTCGATTGTCTTGCAAATTGCACTTGAAATCACCATGTACCCTAACTTTGAAATCATGCAACTTCTATGCAAGTCACATGATGTGACTGTGGTGTCAATAACACCACTTAGAAATCTGCTTTAATGTGACCGGGTAGCCCCCAGTAACATTGTTTGCGATTGCCATGCAATTGGCATTACAGGCGACTTGCAAATCGTAGACCAAGTCGCACCCTATTGGCCACTGTAGGCTCTGTTCACATCCAATTGGATTGTGAACTCGTGCAACTTCACTGTAAGTTGGGCAATTGCCGCATCGGATTAGATGTGACAGTGGTGTTAGCCCCCAGTAACATTGTGTGCAATTTGCCATGCAAAGGGCAAGTTGCTGGCCATGCCAATCGCATGACAAGTCGCATCCAGGGTGTGCAATTTCAGGTGCGATTTGTGAATTGACATGGTACCTGATATTGGATATAATGAATGTGAATGTGAGTGTATTAACGTACGCCATTTGTTGCAGTGAGAGTTCAAAGGTATTTGAAGATTTTGGCCATTTATTAGCAATTTAACATCTAGACTCAAATAGAAATCGCAATGCTACACACAATTGAAAACACAACTAGTTAGTAATTCTCTAGAAAACACAGTAAAATTGGCAACTTAAACAGTAATTTTCATTTGCATATAGTGTGAACGAAGCAGGAGAATTAACAAAGGAAATAAATCTTTGAAGGCGTGCGGTCTGCTTTGCATTTGGTGGAAAAATCCATACCAGTATTTGTGACAAGTTTGATGTGTGGATTCACCAACCAAGTCTTTTCTCTCTCGCTCACTCTTCTTTGTCTCACTGGCTCGCTCTTCTCTCTCGCTCACTCTTCTGTATGTCTCTCTTTATCACTCTTCAGTATGTTTTTCTCGCTCACTCTTCTTCATCTCACTGGCTCGCTCTTCTCTCTCTCTGTCAGCTTTTTGCTTGCCAAATCCTTCACAAAAGTGGGTTGAGTGTAAACCATCATTATCAAATCTATTAGTGCTCCAGGCTCTTATCTTACCCCATTGTATGACATTCACATAAGGTGCAGCTTTGAAGGTGTTTCAACAGACAAGGCCTCATTCTAATTCACATTTTAGGGATCACTTAGACAGAAAGCAAAGATGTTGCCAGAACATCTATTTGAAGACAGCCACACACGGAGATCATACTACTTCCTTGCCGTGGTTGGGATTCAAACCGACAACCCTAGAGTTGTGAGGCAGTAGTGCTAACCACTAATCCACGGAGCTACATTGCTAATCCAGCCTGTATTTCTGTGCTGTGAATCAATCTTAGGTCCCTGGGCAAGTTCAGTGTAACTACCAGATATCTCCAATGTGACACAAATGTTGTGCTATGTTGCCAATTCACATGTATGATGGTTCTATGTATCCCAATACAAAGGATTGCAATACTAATACAGGCGTACCTCGGTTTACCAATGCCTCAGGGAACGTCATATTTGGGGTACAAATGCCAAACCATTTCAGTTAATTGGTCTGTTTACAAATGTTTGAATAATTTGGTATGGGCATGTGGCCTGGTATGGTTCAGGAGGGGGGGAGGCGCTCGCTTGTCCCCCCCCCTTTCCTGACCTGCTGGGCTGCATGCTCAGATAAGTATCTGTTATGGATTTTGGGGGGTACCCCATGCTGTTTTTTATTTAATTTCAGCGTGGAGTTGCCCCTTAACATCCATACGAGACCCGAAGGGCTTAGTATGGATGGGAGGGGGGACCCCACGCCGGGTTTTTTACAAATTGTTTATAATTCCCTGCAATACTTTTACATCAACTGTCAGTGGGGAACTCCGCCGACAGCTGAAACATGAGCGCTGCATTGGTTTTCGCTACTAAAATGCTGCATGAGTTGATAACATAACTCATGCGGGATTGTAGGAGCGACAGCCATGTGTTAATGTTTCAGCTGTCAGCGGGGTTCCCCACTGACAGCTGAATGTAAAAAAAAAAAAAAAAAGCGTGGGGTCCCCCCTCCCATCCATACCAAGCCCTTCGGATCTGGTATGGATATTAAGGGGGAACTCCACGCTGAAATAAAAAAAAACAGCTTGGGGATCCCCCCAAAATCCATACCAGACCCTTATCCGAGCATGCAGCCCGGCAGGTCAGGAAAGGGGGGGGGACGAGCGAGCGCCCCCCCTCCTGAACTATACCAGGCCACCTGCCCTCAACATGGGGGGGTGCTTTGGGGAAGGGGGGCTCCCCCCCAAAGCACCTTGTCCCCATGTTAATGGGGACAAGGGCCTCTTCCATTATTGGGATAATTGGTCAGCCATTTTTTGGGATTTTAGCATATTTTGTTTACCAGTAAAGTTGAAAATTTTTTGTTCCAAATTTACTGATAAAAAAAATGTGCCAAAATCCCGAAAAACAGCTGACCAATTAACCCACTAACGGCCCGAAAATCGTTCGATTTTCTTTTCGGCAGAAAAATCGGCCGATTTTAGACCCATCTATGGCCTGCTTTACATGGGTCTAAAATCGTCCGCAAAAAAAATCGGCTGATTTTCAGCCCGTTAGTGGGTTAATTGGTCAGCCATTTTTGGGGATTTTGCAACTTTTTTTAATTGGTAAATTTGGATAAAAATTGGCCGATTTTGCAGATCGGCCGATTTTAGCTGCAATGATCGGCAAATTGGCTGATCTTTTAACAGATAAATAATCTGCACATGAGCCATGACCTGCAAGAAAAAGAATAAAAAAAAAGAATAAGAAAAAGAAAAATGCAGGCCTTAGATGGGGCGAAAACTGACCGTTTTAAAAAAAAAAAATCGGTTGTTCAATGGGCCGACGTTACCACCAATGGCAAAAAAATTGTTCGATTTTCGCCCCATCTACGGCCTGCAAATATAATAGCGAAGTAATTACTTCTGTCCCTGCAGAGAGCTGCGCTATTATATTTGACATTAAAAAGTAAAAAGGTTGCAACATTGTATCTATTTGTATCCGAATAAAAACATCTATATCCGGAATGGATACAAATGGATACAATGTTGCAGTCTCTATACTTTTTAATGTCAAATATAATAGCGGAGCTCTCTGCAGGGACAGAAGGAATGTTTCAGCTGTCATCGGGGTTTCCCACTGACAGCTGAATTTTAAATTATTTCCGTGAATTAAATAAATAATAAAAAAAACAGCGTGGGTCCCCCCTCTCATCCATACCAAGCCCTTCAGGTCTGGTATGGGTATTAAGGGGGAACTCCACGCTGAAATTTAAAAAAAAAACAGCGTGGGTCCCCCTCAATATCCATACCAGACCCTTATCCGAGCATGCAGCCCGGCAGGTCAGGAAAGGGGGGGGACGAGCGAGCGCCCCCCCCCCTCCTGAACCATACCAGGCCACATGCCCTCAACATGGGGGGGTGCTTTGAGGCAGGGGGGGCTCCCCCCCAAAGCACCTTGTCCCCATGTTGATGAGGACAAGGGCCTCTTCCCCACAACCCTGGCCGGTGGTTGTGGGGGTCTGCGGGCGGGGGGCTTATCAGAATCTGGAAGCCCCCTTTAACAAGGGGGCCCCCAGATCCCGCCCCCCCCCCCTACGTGAACGAGTCTGCGGTACATGGTCCCGCAGACTCCTTCACAAAAAAACTAAGTGTGGTGTAAAAAAAACACAGTACAGGGTCTTTGACAAGTCCTTTATTAAAACAATGTCCCCCGAAGTAGATCCAACGTCAATCACGGCGGCGGCGGCAGGGACCCGAAAAAAGAAAAAAAAAAAAGGTTCCGCTCCCGTCGGAGGCTCCCAGCCTTGTGAAGAAGAGGCTAGCTGACAGTTCTTATATAGGTATGGGGCGGGGCCAGCCGGGCACATCATCCCCGCCCCTTACCTATTTGAGAAATGTCACCCTGTCTCTCCGCTGAGGCTAACTAGCTGAATGCAGGAGACAGTCTGACATTTCTTATATAGCTATGGGGCGGGGCCAGCCGGGAACAGCAAGCATGTGACATGGGGCGGGTCACTCGGATGATGTCCCCGGCTGGCCCCGCCCCATAGCTATATAAGAAATGTCAGACTGTCTCCTGCATTCAGCTAGTTAGCCTCAGCGGAGAGACAGGGTGACATTTCTCAAATAGGTAAGGGGCGGGGATGATGTGCCCGGCTGGCCCCGCCCCATACCTATATAAGAACTGTCAGCTAGCCTCTTCTTCACATGGCTGGAAGCCTCCGACGGGAGCGGAACCTTTTTTTTTTTTTCTTTTTTCGGGTCCCTGCCGCCGCCGCCGTGATTGACGTTGGATCTACTTCGGGGGACATTGTTTTAATAAAGGACTTGTCAAAGACCCTGTACTGTGTTTTTTTTACACCACACTTTTTTTTTTTGTGAAGGAGTCTGCGGGAGCATCTACCGCAGACTCGTTCACGTAAGGGGGGGGCCGGGATCTGGGGGCCCCCTTGTTAAAGGGGGCTTCCAGATTCTGATAAGCCCCCCACCCGCAGACCCCCACAACCACCGGCCAGGGTTGTGGGGAAGAGGCCCTTGTCCTCATCAACATGGGGACAAGGTGCTTTGGGGGGGGGAGCCCCCCTGCCTCAAAGCACCCCCCCATGTTGAGGGCATGTGGCCTGGTATGGTTCAGGAGGGGGGGGGGGGCGCTCGCTCGTCCCCCCCCTTTCCTGACCTGCCGGGCTGCATGCTCGGATAAGGGTCTGGTATGGATATTGAGGGGGACCCACGCTGTTTTTTTTTTTAAATTTCAGCATGGAGTTCCCCCTTAATATCCATACCAGACCTGAAGGGCTTGGTATGGATGAGAGGGGGGACCCACGCTGTTTTTTTTTTTTTTTTTTTTTTTTTTATTGTGGACCTTTATTTTTACATTCAGCTGTCAAAATAAATATTATCTAGACCTTTGAAATAAGTAAAATCATTACAGAAATAATTATAAAGGATAAGAAACAAAAATAGAATCACTAGAACTAAGGAAATCTAGTTAGATTACATGAAGATATGCCGAGTGCTGTTTATTAAACACAATAGTCGCGAGCGAGTGCCGGCTCTCAGAGGAATCCACAATCAGATTCACTATTAGTCAGTGGCTAAAAAGCAAACGCCCATGGCAGAGGTCTAAAAGGTGTTCTGCACATGCTCAGTTGTATCTGCCAAAGACACTGCACGGGCTTCTAGATTTTTACTGTGTCGATTTCCTTGAAAAAAACGATTTTTAACACATTTTTAATTTTTTTGGAAATAGCAGATATTGTTTAAAGTGAAGTCCTGATATTTGGCAAAGCAAATTTCTAAGTGAACATGTCTCTGCAGTGATTTTTCATGGTTTTAGACTTGCTTCTTAGCAAGTCTGTTTTGTGAGTCTGATTTCGGGCGTGTGTCTTTTTGTGAATTAGATTGGGCATCTGCTTATGGGCTCTGCTCAATAGTGAATTAGGTTGCAGGGTAAAAAATGACGGACGCCCATGAAAATTGGGCTTAAGCCCATAAATATGCGCCCACGCCCAATAGTGAATCAGGGCCATTGAGTCTCTGGTCAAAGTAAACATAAAAGAGATATCAATATCGGATCATGCTCCTGTCACAATGAAATTATTGTGGGGAAATGAGCAGAATAGGGGAAAATTATGGAGGTTAAACAAGACACTTCTCCAGGATCAAGAGACGGACCAAAATATTAAAAAAGAAATAGAGCAATTTTTTGAGGAAAATGACTCTGGGGAGGTGTCTGTAGCAACGATGTGGGAGGCCTATATTAGAGGTATCCTGACAGCGATTGGAGCAAAAAAGAAGAGGGAAAGGAGAGAAAAAATAAGTATACTTCTTAAGGAACTCTGTGAGTTAGAGCGGACACATAAACATAGAGTAAGAAAAGAGATCAGAGGGTAATAAATAAGAGAAGAATGAAATAACTTTACGGAAGAAGATAAGAAAAGAGTGTTTAATAAAATGATATGAGAGATATAGATGGGGAGATAGGCCAGGAAAATATTTAATGAGGGCTCAGAGGAAAAAGAAATTCCAGGAATTATATAGAGAAAATAAGAGACAACAAAGGTGAATTAGTGTACTCAACTAAAGATATAGCTAAAGTGTTGAAAGAATACTATAATAAGCTATATAATATTATTCCCCATTGTAAAGAGGATGTAGGAAAAATAGAAAAAAGACAGGCATATTTAAAAGAAGCGGGATTACCGAAATTAAGTGAAGAACAATTAAAATCTTTGGAATCAGCAATAACGCAGGAAGAAATATATTTAGCATTAAAAAGTACTATAGCTGAGAAAAGTCCTGGACCTGATGGGTATACAATGAGATATTACAAAAAATACAAAACTATTAGTACCCAAATTGAGGACATACAGGTGAAACTCGAAAAATTAGAATATCGTGCAAAAGTTCATTTATTTCAGTAATTCAACTTAAAAGGTGAAACTAATATATGAGATAGACTCATTACATGCAAAGCAAGATAGTTCAAGCCGTCATTTGTCATAATTGTGATGATTATGGCTTACAGCTCATGAAAATACCATATCCACAATCTCAGAAAAGTAGAATATTACATGCAATCAATAAAACAAGGATTGTACATAGAACAATATCGGACCTCTGAAAAGTATAAGCATGCATATGTACTCAGTACTTGGTTGGGCCCCTTTTGCAGCAATTACTGCCTCAATGCGGCGTGGCATGGAAGCTATCAGCCTGTGGCACTGCTGAGGTGTTATGGAAGACCAGGATGCTTCAATAGCGGCCTTCAGCTCTTCTGCATTGTTCAGTCTCATGTCTCTCATCTTTCTCTTGGCAATGCCCCATAGATTCTCTATGGGGTTCAGGTCAGGCAAGTTTGCTAGCCAATCAAGCACAGTAATCCCACGGTCATTGAACCAGATTTTGGTGCTTTTGGCAGTGTGGGCAGGTGCCAAGTCCTGCTGGAAAATGAAGTCAGCATCCCCATAAAGCTTGTCTGTGGAAGGAAGCATGAAGTGCTCCAAAATCTCCTGGTAGACGGCTGCGTTGACCCTGGACTTAATGAAGCACAGTGGACCAACACCAGCAGATGACATGGCTCCCCAAATCAACACAGACTGTGGAAACTTCACACTGGACTTCAAGCATCTTGCAGCGTGTGCCTCTCCATTCTTCCTCCATACTCTGGGTCCTTGGTTTCCAAATGAGATGCAAAAGTTGCTCTCATCAGAAAAGAGGACTTTGGACCACTGAGCAACAGACCAGGTCTGTTTTTCTTTAGCCCAGGTAAGACGCTTCTGACGTTGTTTGTTGTTTAGGAGCGGCTTGACAAGAGGAATACGACATTTGAAGCCCATGTCCAGGATCCGTCTGGATGCACTCCAGCCTCAGTCCACTCCCTGTGAAAATCCCCAACACTTTTGAATGGCCTTTTCCTGACAATCCTCTCCAGGCTGCAGTCATCCCTACTGCTTGTGCACCTTTTTCTTCCACAATTTTCCCTTCCACATAACTTTCTATTAATGTGCTTTGATACAGCACTTTGGGAACATCCAACTTCTTTTGCAATTACCTTTAGAGGCTTTCCCTCCTTATGGAGGGTGTAAATGATGGTTTTCTGCACAACTGTCAGGTCAGCAGTCTTTCTCATGATTGTGATTCCTACTGAACCAGACTGAGAGACTATTTAAAGGCTCAGGAACCCTTTGCAGGTGTTATGGTTTAATTAGCTGATTAAAGTGGGACACTTTGAGCCTAGAATATTGCACCTTTTCACAATATTCTAATTTTCTGAGATTTTTTGAGTTTCACCTGTATATGAATGCGATGGGAGAAGAGATGGAAATGAGGAGGGAATCTTTACAAGCCCATGTAGTTCTTATACATAAGGAAGGTAAAGATGATACTCGCTGTGCAAGTTATAGACCGATTTCCTTGTTAAACACAGATACCAAACTATATGCAAAGGTTCTGGCAAATAGGGTGAAAGACCTGATGCCGGAATGGATACATATGGATCAGATAGGCTTTGTATCAGGAAGAGAGGGTAGAGATAACTGATTAAGATCTTTGTTTCTCATACAAAAAAGTAGGAAAGAAGAAATCCCTGCGGTGCTACTCTCGGTAGACGCTGAAAAGGCATTGGATAGAGCGGATTGGGGTTATATGTTAGATACATTGGAAGTATTAGGGTTGGGACCCAGAATGAGAGAATGGATAAGGAAATTATACAGTCAACCCTCTGCAGCAATCATGGTTAATGGGGAATTGTAAGAGTACTTTGGGATGCAAAATGGAACAAGACAGGGATGTCCTTTGTCTCTACTGTTGTATGTTTTATCTTTGGAATCTCTACTGGCTATAATAAAGAATAACATAGATATAAAAGGTATTAGGATAGGAGATACAGAGCATAAGGTGGTAGCTTATGCAGATGATATGTTGTTCTATGTGGGAAATCCAAGGATAACATTGCCAAATTTAATTAAATCATTAAAGGAATATGGGGAGATGTCAAATTTAAAAATTAATCCAACTAAAACAGAGATTTTAAATATATATCTTCTAAATAGAGAGAAAAATATGTTACAGAAGGAATTTCCTTTTGTATGGAGAGAAAAAGAATTAAAATATTTAGGTATAAAATTAACTTATCTCCCAAGAATTTATATAGATCAAATTATATCCCATTATTAAACAAGATTAAGGATGAATTAAGAAAATTAGGTGGGGGAACTCTGGCATGGATTGGTCGTATAAATCTGTTAAAAATGGTAATTGTTCCAAAAATCTTATATACAGTCAGGTCCATAAATATTGGGACATCGACACAATTCTAACATTTTTGGCTCTATACACCACCACAATGAATTTGAAATGAAACGGACAAGATGTGCTTTAACTGCAGACTGTCAGCTTTAATTTGAGGGTATTTACATCCAAATCAGGTGAACGGTGTAGGAATTACAACAGTTTGCATATGTGCCTCCCACTTGTTAAGGGACCAAAAGTAATGGGACAATTGGCTTCTCAGCTGTTCCATGGCCAGGTGTGTGTTATTTCCTCATTATCCCAATTACAATGAGCAGATAAAAGGTCCAGAGTTCATTTCAAGTGTGCTATTTGCATTTGGAATCTGTTGCTGTCAACTCTCAAGATGAGATCCAAAGAGCTGTCACTATCAGTGAAGCAAGCCATCATTAGGCTGAAAAAACAAAACAAACCCATCAGAGAGATAGCAAAAACATTAGGCGTGGCCAAAACAACTGTTTGGAACATTCTTTAAAAAGAAGGAGCGCACCGGTGAGCTCAGCAACTCCAAACGACCCAGAAGACCACGGAAAACAACTGTGGTGGATGACCAAAGAATTCTTTCCCTGGTGAAGAAAACACCCTTCACAACAGTTGGCCAGATCAAGAACACTCTCCAGGAGGTAGGTGTATGTGTATCAAAGTCAACAATCAAGAGAAGACTTCACCAGAGTGAATACAGAGGGTTCACCACAAGATCTAAACCATTGGTGAGCCTCAAAAACAGGAAGGCCAGATTAAAGTTTGCCAAACGACATCTAAAAATGCCTTCACAGTTCTGGAACAACATCCTATGGACAGATGAGACCAAGATCAACTTGTACCAGAGTGATGGGAAGAGAAGAGTATGGAGAAGGAAAGGAACTGCTCATGATCCTAAGCATACCACCTCATCAGTTAAGCATGGTGGTGGTAGTGTCATGGCGTGGGCATGTATGGCTGCCAATGGAACTGGTTCTCTTGTATTTATTGATGATGTGACTGCTGACAAAAGCAGCAGGATGAATTCTGAAGTGTTTCGGGCAATATTATCTGCTCATATTCAGCCAAATGCTTCAGAACTCATTGAATGCCGCTTCACAGTGCAGATGGACAATGACCCAAAGCATACTGCAAAAGCAACCAAAGAGTTTTTTAAGGGAAAGAAGTGGAATGCTATGCAATGGCCAAGTCAATCACCTGACCTGAATCCGATTGAGCATGCATTTCACTTGCTGAAGACAAAACTGAAGGGAAAATGCCCCAAGAACAAGCAGGAACTGAAGACAGTTGCAGTAGAGGCCTGGCAGAGCATCACCAGGGATGAAACCCAGCGTCTGGTGATGTCTATGCGTTCCAGACTTCAGGCTGTAATTGACTGCAAAGGATTTGCAACCAAGTATTAAAAAGTGAAAGTTTGATTTATGATTATTATTCTGTCCCATTACTTTTGGTCCCTTAACAAGTGGGAGGCACATATGCAAACTGTTGTAATTCCTACACCGTTCACCTGATTTGGATGTAAATACCCTCAAATTAAAGCTGACAGTCTGCAGTTAAAGCACATCTTGTTCGTTTCATTTCAAATCCATTGTGGTGGTGTATAGAGCCAAAAATGTTAGAATTGTGTCAATGTTCCAATATTTATGGACTTGACTGTAAATTCCAAATGATACCAATTAAACTACCAGAAGTATGTTTTAGAATAATTAAAAAAATGTTAACCAGATTTATTTGGAAGAATAAGAAACCTAGAATAAGTCATGAAATTTTAAGTAGAAATAAAGAGAAAGGTGGACTGGGAGTTCCAGACTTGAAAAGGTACTATAATTCGGTAATACTGACAAGAATTTTTGATTGGATACATAATCCACATGGGAAAAGTTGGGTAAAAATAGAAAAGACGCTAAGTCACACTAACCTTAGTAGAATTGTATGGTTACCTCCACAATCCTGAGGATTAGCAGATAGCACAAGTATTTTTACACTTAATGTGTTAAGAGTATGGGATGTTTTACATAAACAAAAGGGGTGGGGATATAATTCACTGTTAATGCCCTTATGGTCCACAGAGTTTTTTCCTCCAGGTAAAGAAAGTGTCACTGGGAAGTGGATAAAGAAGGAAGATGTACTGTTGAGAGATGTAATGGGGGGGGGGGGATAGGTTCACTTAAGGATCTAGAAAAAAATATGGAAATTTTCATGAGAATTGAGTGACGTTATTTTCAGGTGAAACACTTTATAGGGAAGCTTCCAGGGCCATTGAGAACAAGAGTGGATTGGAACCCTTTTGAGCACTTATTAGACACACGGGGTGATGGGAAACATGGGATTTCCAAAATATATAAGATTCTCACTGGAATAACCACGGATATAAGGCCATCATTTATAGAGAAATGGGAAAGGGATATAGGAGTTACAATAGACGTGGAAAAGCAAAAGAAAATATATAGTTTAATTCACGTGAATGTAAATATGAAGGAAGTGGAGATGAATTATAAGTGTTTGGCAAGATGGTATATTACACCGAGGGGAGCACATAGATTGAATGGAGACAACTCACCTTTATGTTGGCGTGGATGTGGGGGTAGAGGTACAATGTATCACATATGGTGGGAGTGTCCTAAAATTCAAGAGTATTGGGGAAAATAGTACAGTATGCCTGATTCAAAAAATAACAGAGGTTGATATCCCAAAAGACCCAGAGATTTGCCTTTTTCATGGTATTATGCTTTCGTTTACAAATTATAAAAAATCTGGTTTATTGTATTATCTGAATGCAGCGAAGGGACTGAAATTTTGGAAGAAACAGGAGGTACAAAAAATAAAGGATTGGGTAGACAGGGTGAATCAGATATGTAGATTAGAGGAACTTTACCATTTGAGTAAAGATAAGATGGAGACTTTCCATATAAGTTGGAAAAAATGGGAGGAATTTAAAAAGTCAAAATTAATCTTAGAGTATATTGGGGATTAATATAGAAATAATATGGATCTATTCTTGGACCAGGATCTCCAGAAGGAGTAGGAACAATGCAGAGCAGAGGTTTTGAGGGGATGGATGGGGGGTGGTATGGGGTTTAGGGTAAGGGAGGAGGATGGGCAGGGGGAAAAATATTAAGATTAAGGTTAATATTTAGATATCATGACAAGCAAATTAGAATTGTTTTTTGTTTTTTTTTTTGTTTTATCTTTTTTAAATGGTTTGTTTGTACAAACTTGTAATTTAACCGCATGCCGCCCAGCTACTGTACATATACGGCGGCAGGGCGGCACTCGCAGGCAAAATCACGTTTTAAAACGTGTGTTTTGTAAACAAATAGGGGGCGCGCGAGGTGCGCCGCCGCCCTATTTGTCCCGCGGATCACCGCCGCAGAAGTCAGTCGCCGGGTCACAGCCGCTCCTTAGCGGCTATGTCCCGGCGATCGGTGGTAAACAGTGACAGACAGCACAGCTGCAGTAGCTGTGCTGTCTGTCACTTCCCTGTCAGCTCGAGGATGAGCTGATCGAGAGAACAGTTTCTCTTTCTCGATCAGCCTTGTCCCGCCCAGTACACACCCCCGCCCCCTAATAAAACACTCCCCTCACTCCTATAACCCTTCCCTTCAAAATAAAGTTAACCCCTTCCTTCCCATTGCCATTAGTACAGTGTCAGTTTTTTTTTTTTTTTGCACTGATCACTGTATTAGTGTTTTTGGGGATGTCAGTGACCCCAAGTCAGTACCCCCCAATGTCAGAATGTCCGCCGCAGTCCCGCCATAAGTTGCTGGTCGCTGCCATAAGTCCCTGATCGCCGCCACAATTCGCTGATCGCCGCCGTTATTAGTATAAAAAAACCCTAAAAATCCCAGTATCTTTCCCGCCAGTTGTAAATGCTATAACTTTCACGTAAACCAATTAATTCACACGTATTGGGGTTTTTTTTTGCAAAGAGATGTCGCAGAATGCATTTTGGCAGAAATTTATGACTAAATTTGATTTTTGCATTTTTTTTTACTGGACATGTTTTATAGCAAAAAGTCCAAAATATTGTTTTTTTTCCTCAAAATTGTCAGCCTTTTTTTTTATAGCGCAAGAAATAAAAACCGCACAGGCGATCAAATACCACCGAAAGAAAGCTCAATTTGTGGGGAAAAAAAGGATGTAAATTTCATTTATGTACCATATTGCATGACCGCGCAATTGTCCGTTAAACTAGCGCAGCGCTGTATAGCAGAAAAATGGCGTAAATTGCAGTATTTATACCATAGTTTGTAGACGCTATAACTTCCACACAAAGCAATCAATATACACTTATTGGGATTTATTTTACCAAAAACATGTAGCAGAATACATTTTGGCCTAAATTTATAACCAACTTTGAGTTGACTATATATTTTTTATAGCTGAAAATAAAAAATATTGTTTTTCTTCAAAATTTTTGGCCTTTTTTTGTTTATAGCGTGAAAAATAAAAAGCGCACAGGTGATCAAATTACACCGAAAGAAAGCTCTATTTGTGTGAAAAAAAGGACGTAAATTTCGTTTGGGTGCAGCATTGCATGACCGCGCAATTATCAGTTGAATTAGTGCAGCGCCGAGTAGCAAAAAGAGGCCTGGTCATTAAGGGGGGTAAATCCTCAGGAGCTCAAGTGGTTAAACATTTAATAATAAAATATTTAAATAATAAAAAAACTACAGTAATACCTCGGTTTATGAATTTAATTCGTTATGCAGGACTTTTGGTATAGCGAAAAATTCGTAAACCGAAACGCCATTTCCCATAGGAATACATTGAAAACCAATTAATCTGTTCTGGAGATCAGAAAAGAGTAAACACTACTAAAATACCACATGAGTTATTTTATCAAGTTATGCGGTATTTTAGTAGTGAAAACCATATGTTCATGTTTCAGCTGTCAGCGGGGTTCCCCACTAACAGCTGAATGTAAAAGAATTGCCAGCAATTAAAAAAATAATTTAAAATACGGCGTGGGGCCCCCCCTCCCATCCATACAAAGCCCTTCTGGTCTGGTATGGATTTTGAGGGGAGCTCCCATGCCAAAATGTAAAATAAAATGGCGTGGGGGTCTGTGGACAGGAGGCTTATCGGAATCTGGAAGTCCCCTTTAACCAGGGTGCCCCCAGATCCTGCCCCCCCCATGTGAATGAGTATGGGGTACATGGTACCCCTACTCATTCACAAAAAACAAAAAGTGTAACGTGAAAAAAGACAGGACACAGTCTTTGACAAGTCCTTTATTAAAAGAAAAAACAAAAATGTCCCCTGCAGTAGATCCAACATGAATCACGATGGCTCCGCTTCCAATGATGGCTTTCAGCCTTCTGCCTGCTCCGGTAGTTTGACAGTTCTTAACCAGTTCCCACCCGGCCAATAGCACAAAGGCGGCTGGGGAGCAGCTCGTCCCTCCGGGTGGACGCCATACAGTGTCCTTTCAGGCATGCGCAGTGCTCTTGCCCGCAGGGCCCCGCTGCGGCGCGATCTGTCACCGGCCGTGACACGGTCCATGACAGATCTGTGTACCGGCCCCGTTTCCAGTACCATGTGACCTGCTGTGACCAATCACAGCAGGTCACATGACAGTTGTATACAATGGATGCCACAGCAATCACATGCACAAGCTGGACTAATCACAGCCCAGCTGTGTCATGTGATTAGCCTTGGCCAAATCACAGCTAAGCACTAAAAAAAACCCTGAATGAATCGATGTCATTCAGGTAAATGCTTGCTTACAGCAAAGTAATTCTTTGCTATAAGCAAAAAGTTTGGAACAAAATATAAAAAATACTGATCACTTCCCCAAAGTAGTACAATGTTACTATGGTAACATTATACTACTTTGGTCATAGTGAAGTATGAAAAAAAAAATCTTAAAGTAATAAAAAAATTAAAACTAATTAAAAAATTATTTTTTTTCGTACTGTCACCAGTCAATGTCCCCGATCACCGCCATGCCAGTTATATGATGATGCTGTAGTGCACTGGTGACAGTATGTAAAAAAAATTGTGAAAATACTTTTTTTTTCATTTTCTTCATTTTTTTCATTTTTCGAAAAATTTGGACAAAAAAATTACAACTTCAAAAAACTCGCCATGCCTCTTATCAAATACATCAGACTGCCTACTATGCAAAAAGGGGTCATTTGGGGGATATCTGTACTGTTCTAACATTCTTTGACCTCAAGAAATTAGATTGGCCGTCAGTACTTCAGGTTTGATCAATATTCAGATATATACCATAACTTTCCTACAAACTAAATAATTCATCCTAATTTGGGTTATGTTCACCAAAGACATGCAGTAGAACACATCTTGGCCTAAATTTATGAAGAACAATTATTTATTTGCAAACTTTTTTAACAGAAACAAAGAAAAATGTGTTTTTTTTTTCAAAATGTTCTGTCTTTTTGTTAATTTACCAAAAAATAAAAACCCCAGCGTTACTTAAATACCACCCAAAGAAAGCTCTAGTTGTGTGAAGAAAATGATAAAATTTTAGTTTGGGTACAGTGTTGTATGACCGCGCAATTGTCATTCAAAGTGTGAGAGCACTGAAACCTGAAAGATGGCCTGGGCAGGAAGGGTGTAAAAGTGTCCTGTATGGAAGCGGTTAAATATGTAAGGGGCAGGGCCACCCTGGGACATGATGCATGTGACTCCACCCCATGTGACATCAATGATGTCACATGGGGAGGGGTCACTCGGGTGATGTCCCCAGGTGGCCCCGCCCCTTACCTATTTAAGAACTGTCAAACCACCGGAGCAGGCAGAAGGCTGGAAGCCATTGTCAGAAGTGGAGACTTTTTTTTTAAATTCTTTTTTCGGGTCGGCGACAGCGGGCATCGTGATTGACGTTGGATCTACTGCAGGGGACTTTTTTTTGTTTTTTCTTTTAATAAAGGACTTGTCAAAGACCATGTCCTGCCTTTTTTCACACTACTCTTTTTGTTTTTTGTGAATGAGTAGCGGTACCATGTACCCCATACTCATTCACATGGGGGGGCGGGATCTGGGGGCCCCCTTGTTAAAGGGAACTTCCAGATTCCGATAAGACCCCGGCCCGCAGACCCTCACAACCACCGGCCAGGGTTGTGGGGAAGAGGCCCTTTTCCCTATCAACATGGTAACAAGGTGCTTTGGGGGGGGGGACTGCCGTGCCCTAAAGCACCCCCCATTGTATGTGGCCTGGTATGGTTTAGGAGGGGGTGGGGCGCTCGCTCATCCCCCCTTTCCTGACCTGCATGCTGGGATAAGGGTCTGGTATGAATTTGGGGGGGCCCCCACATCATTCTTTTTTTACATTTTGGCATTGGAGTTCCCCTCAAAATCCATACCAGACCCGAAGGGCTTGGTATGGATGGGAGGGGGGACCCCATGCCATTTTTTTTATTTATTATGGTGCCGGTTTTTAAATGTAATTACCGTTTTTTTTTTTCTTCACTATAGCTCAGAAATTCAGCTGTCACTTTCCCCCCAGCTAAAAGAAAGAAAGTTTTTGTTTAGTTTATTTCCCTGAGTTAAGAGAAACAATGTTTCCTTTTAGTTTCTTAAAAGAAACAAAGTTTCTGTTAACTCCAGGGAAAGTGACAGCTTATTCTGTGAGCTATAGTGAAGAACAAAAAAAAGCCGTCAATTGCATTTAAAAATTAGCACTGACATACACTTCGTATTGCGAAAAAAATTTGGAAAAGATTTGTAAACTAAGGCATTATATTCAATGGATTTTCATTCGTAAGCCGAAGATTACGTTAACCGATGCGTTTGTAAACCAAGGTATTACTATATAGGCCTATTTCCCTTTTGAACACAGATACCAAATTATTAGCCAAAGTTTTAGCATACAGACTTCAGAAGTTTCTTCCATTCCTAGTACACCCCGACCAAGTCAGGTTTGTACCAGGTAAGCAAGCCCCAGATGCCACCAGGAGAGTGATTGATCTTATTAACCACTCCACTCGTACAAAAATGCTTTTTCTGCTACTCTCTTTTGACGCAGAGAAAGTGTTTGACAGGGTGTACTGGGGCTTCCTCAGGGAAGTCCATATTAAGTTTGGAATTACTGGATGGTTTCAATCTGCAATTGTCTCACTTTACTCTATCCCATCTGCCAGAGTACTTACAAATGGTTCCCTGTCCGCGCCCTTTAAAATATCCAGTGGTACACAGCAAGGCTGTCCTCTATCCCCGCTCATTTTTGCTCTCCTGATAGAGCTCTTGCCACCAAGATTAGATGTGACTCCCATATCTCAGGCATCACATGACAAAGAACACAAACTGAGTCTTTTTGCAGATTATGTAATCTTTATGGTCACTAATCCATCTCAATCACTAGCAGCAATACAAGATGTCCTACATTAATTTAGTCGTGTCCTTCTATAAACTTAATGCCACAAAATCACTGATTCTGCCATTTAGTCTGCAATTAACATCCCATCTTCAAAATAACTTTCCTTTTGTATGGTCAGACCAATCCATCCCCTACTTAGGGATCCAATAAACCCCCTCTACTAACCAGTTATTTGACCTAAACTACAAGACCTTTCTCCAACATCTCCTACAGCAACTAAGACTCACCTGACTCTCTAAATTGGGCAGAATAGCATCTTTTAAAATGCTCATCCTACCCAAACTCCTATACCTTTTCTGTACCCTTATTATCCCACTTTCCCAAACTTTCTTTACAAAACTCCATTATATTTTAACTAGACCCCAACAATTACAGGGAGTAAGAGTATCTCATATTCGTACCTACTATTATGCCGCAGTTCTTGATCAAATATATTATTTGTGGCACTCATAGAAACACCATTCCATCCACAAAATGGCCTTGTAGATTCCCTTCTTACCTCAGCAGGCATAACCCCACAGATAATCACATTTCCTGCAATCATAGCATCTTTACAGTCCTGGAAACAACTCTCCTTCACACACTTATCAACACTTCTCATTCATAAAATCCCTATCCCTTTGAGGGCACTTAATAAGCACTTAAAATACCTAAAACTTCAACATTGGCAACTTCATAGCACTTTACCTGACTTCAGGACTGATCATACCCTAAAATAATTTTATACTCCATGCATTGACTTCAAACTCTGTTACAAATGCCTACACCTACACAAGGATAACACATTTTCTAAACTCCTCTAACTTATCATCGACAGCTAGTATCTCAGAATCTATATACAGTGGGGCAAAAAATTTATTTAGTCAGCCACCAATTGTGCAAGTTCTCCCACTTAAAAAGATGAGAGAGGCCTGTAATTGGCATCATAGGTAGACCTCAACTATGAGAGACAAAATGAGAAAGAAAATCCAGACAATCACATTGGCTGATTTGGAAAGAATTTATTTGCAAATTATGGTGGAAAATAAGTATTTGGTCACCTACAAACAAGCAAGATTTCTGGCTCTCAGAGACCTGTTCCTTCTTCTTTAAGAGGCTCCTCTGTCCTGCCCTCATTACCTGTATCAATGGCACCTGTTTGAACTTGTTATCAGTATAAAATACACCTGTCCACAACCTCAAACAGTCACGCTCCAAACTCCACTATGGTGAAGACCAAAGAGCTGTCGAAGGACACCAGAAACAAAATTGTAGACCTGAACCAGGCTGGGAAGACTGAATCTGCAATAGGCAAGCAGCTTGGTGTGAACAAATCAACTGTGGGAGCAATAATTAGAAAATGGAAGACATACAAGACCACTGATAATCTCCCTCGATCTGGGGCTCCACGCAAGATCTCACCCCGTGGGGTCAAAATGATCACAAGAACGGTGGGCAAAAATCCCAGGACCACACGGGGGGACCTAGTGAATGACCTGCAGAGAGCTGGGACCAACGTTACAAAGGCTACCATCAGTAACACACTACGCCGCCAGGGACTCAGATCCTGCAGTGCCAGAAGTGTCCCCCTGGTTAAGCCAGTACATGTCTGGGCCCGCCTGAAGTTTGCTAGAGAGCATTTGGATGATCCAGAAGAGGATTGGGAGAGTGTCATATGGTCAGATGAAACCAAAATAGAACGGTTTGGTAGAAACACAACTCGTTGTGTTTGGAGGAGAGAGAATGCTGAGTTGCATCCAAAGAACACCATACCTACTGTGAAGCATGGGGGTGGCAACATCATGCCTTGGGGCTGTTTCTCCGCAAAGGGACCAGGACGACTGATCCATGTATAGGACAGAATGAATGGGGCCATGTATTGTGAGATTTTGAGTGCAAACCTCCTTCCATCAGCAAGGGCATTGAAGATAAAACGTGGCTGGGTCTTCCAACATGACAATGATCCCAAACATACCGCCCGGTCAACGAAGGAGTGGCTTCGTAAGAAGCATTTCAAGGTCCTGGAGTGGCCTAGCCAGTCTCCAGATCTCAACCCCATAGAAAACCTTTGGAGGGAGTTGAAAGTCCGTGTTGCCCATCGACAGCCCCAAAACATCACTGCTCTAGAGGAGATCTGCATGGAGGAATGGGCCAACATACCAGCAACAGTGTGTGCCAACCTTGTGAAGACTTACAGGAAACGTTTGACCTCTGTCATTGCCAACAAAGGATATATAACAAAGTATTGAGATAAACTTTTGATATTGACCAAATACTTATTTTCCACCATAATTTGCAAATAAATTCTTTCCAAATCAGCCAATGTGATTGTCTGGATTTTTTTTCTCATTTTGTCTCTCATAGTTGAGGTCTACCTATGATGCCAATTACAGGCCTCTCATCTTTTTAAGTGGGAGAACTTGCACAATTGGTGGCTGACTAAATACTTTTTTGCCCCACTGTATCACTTTATTATGCATCCCGCATATCCTAAACGAGGCATATCAACATTGTATACTATCCTCAGTAACAATTGCCCCTATTCGCAAATTACCACACTAACAAAATGGATGGATGAGCTGAATTGACCACTTCACACCTGATTTGTGGCAGCAGGCATTTAAAGAAAACCTCTAATTGCTCTATTCACTGGGATTCATATAAAAAAACTTTCCTCCCTACCGGCTCTCTAAGATATACCCTAATAATTCTCCCATATGTTGCAGTAGCATAGGCACTATTGCCCACACATTATGGTATTACAGATCTATTAGCTCTTACTAGAAACAAATCTTGGCCCTAATATCCTCAATTTCAGGTAAAGTCACTCTTTCTAACCCAGCCTTAGCTTTGCTTCATATTGGCATAGAGAAATTCCCTCCACATTCTAGAGCCACAGTTATACACCTACTCCTTACTGCAAAACTAAATATCACCAGACAGCGGAGGTCAACTAATACTCCCTCTTTGCTTAGGACAATTGCTGATCAAATGTACTAATGAAAAAATTTACCATCATGTGGTCTACATGGTTAAAACATCCGAAGTGTACAGTACATATAAAATTCAATTCTTTTGAGCATATGTTTACATTGCTGGTGTTCTTCCCCCTTTTCTTTTTTTTCCTACCCACTCCCTCCTAATATCCATTCTCCTTCCCCCCTCTAACTTCCCCTCCCTCTCCTTTTATCCCCCTTTACCCTCTCTCTTTTCCCCTCTACTCCCCCCTCCTTCTGTCTAGAGTAAAAACTTCACAGCCATCCTTAGGTATCATTCATTACTATGAGTATTTTGTTTTTTTCTCCATTACGTTTTTATTTAAATTTAAAAGTAAAAGAAGCATATGGGTACAGTAAATCACAAGCCTAGGCAAGAATATACATATTCAGAATTGAGTTACAAAGAAAGTACCCACCAAGACACAAAAAATATTAGGTACAAAAAAATGTAAGAGAATTTAAGAAAACAAGAAAACAAAAGGTGCAAGTCCATAATTGTGCGTCACTAAAGTATCATAGTAATCATCAAGGTGAGAACGCAAACCAACAATACTTTACATATCATTTCATTTAAACCAATCAACCCAAACTTTCCAATTTTTATTGAATGAGTTACAAGAAGTTGACCTAATAGCTAGAAGTTGCTCATATTGATAATTGAGATTGACTTTCAAGGGGTTAGGGGAGAGGTTGTTTCTCTGGCGTCTGGCAATGACTAGTTTTGCTGTCATTAATATACTGTATGTGTAATAACTATTCTGGATGAATGTGGATAGTTGTCTATTCCTAAGTGTAAGAGTGCTAATTCAGGATCTGGAGTTGATACCACACCTGAGATGTCCGCTATAACATTGAATACTTTCCTCCAATAGCTTATTAGATTTTTGCATGACCAGAAGATGTGGAGGATGGTACCAGGTTGGCCACACTCTCTCCAACACAAATAAGATAGGGAAGGGTAGAATTTTGATGTGGGGTTCTATATCATCTGGTCACTATTTTTTGAGTGAGTTCCCAGTGGTTGATACAGTGGATGCTGAATAATTATACTTAAATACCGTAGCCCATTGTTGAGGGTTGAAAACAAGATTTAGGTCCTCTTCCCATTTCAGAATAGAAGTAGATTTGGTAAAGAGCAATTTGTGTTGTAGTACATGATACAACAGGGAGATGCCTTTTGTAGTAGTATTTGCGGAGGTGTAGAATTGCCATACCTTACAGGCAATGTATAAGGGCGGTGGAAATTTAGTGAGAAAAGAGGCAATTCGGGCATACATAAATTTGCTTGCGGTAGGAAGGTTAAATTGGACTTGTAGAGCTTTAAAGGGTTTAATTTTCTCACTTTCCATTAAATAGTCTATCCACTGAAGACCCCTCTCAAACCAATGCTTGATAGAAAGATAAGGGATGAGTACTTCTATAAGTATCGTATCGCCCACCTACTGAACGACATATCAGACTGGATGTCGCTCTATTTCCTCAAATTGAACCTTTCCAAAACCGAGCTCCTAATTTTCCCCCCAGCCTGCACCCCCCCTCTCATCCTCTCCATCACGACCAACAACGCCACCATCAGTCCCACCCCGCAAGCCAAAGTCCTAGCTGTCACTCTAGACTCAAACCTGTCCTTCCAACCCCATGTCCAATCGTTGGCAAACTCATGCAGACTCCACCTCCGTAACATCTCCAAAATACGTACGTTCCTAACCCCAGACACTACTAAACAACTCGTTCACTCCCTCATTATCTCACGTCTGGACTACTGCAACTCCCTTCTCACCGGCCTACCCCAACACAGGCTATCCCCGCTTCAGTCTATCCTGAACTCAGCGGCCAGACTCATCCACCTTACCAACCACTCCGCTTCTGCCACCCCCCTCTGTCATTCCCTCCACTGGCTTCCGATTGCCCAACGCATTAAATTCAAAATACTAACACTGACATACAAAGCCATTCATAACGCTGCCCCAAACTACCTCACCGACCTGATACCCAAATACCACCCAACCCGTACTCTTCGCTCCTCACAAGACCTCCTACTTTCTAGCTCCCTGGTCTCCTCCTCCCACGCCTGGCTGCAGGACTTCTCCAGGACTTCCCCCATTCTCTGGAACTCACTACCCCAATCCATCAGACTGTCACCTACCCTCCTCACCTCTAGGCGCACCCTGAAAACCCATCTCTTCAGGGAAGCCTACCCCACCCTCACTTAACAGCCGATCTCCTCCACTCCTCCTACCACTCCATCCCCCACAGCCACTTCCTCCTGTACCACTATCCCCTCCCTCCTAGATTGTAAGCTCGAAAGAGCAGGGCCCTCGAACCCCTCGTGGATTGTTTTGTTACTGTATTGTCTCATGTTCTGTCCCCCAATATAATGTACAGCGCTGAGCAAACTTTTTGGCGCTATATAAATACTGTATAATAATAATAATAGGTAATTAACTGTAGTGCTCATATAATCATTTTTTGAGTGACATGAGAGATGTCTTCCAAGCTAGGATAGTAGCTTGTATGGTTAAGGGGAGGTTAGATAAAATTTGTGGTTTCCATGCATCAGCTTTTAACAGAAGATTCAGGTTAGTTACTTGTGCACAGTGTGCTTCAATTTCAACCCATAAGATTTGGGATGAGACTGTAAACCAGTGTTTAGCATGTGCAAGAAAAGTAGCAAAGTAGCAATCAGTGATATCTTATACTGCTAATTCTCCTACTTTTCTATGCTGAATTGTGTGTTTGTAAGGACATCACGCTTTTTTGCCTTGCCATATGAAGTTCTTAAATATTTTTTTTAATCCGATAAGTGAGATTGTATAAATGGGACTGGGAGTGTTCTGATCAATTATAATATTTTTGCGAGTATAATCATTTTGAAGGAGGCAATCCTTCCCACCCAGGATAGTTCAACTTTTGAGATGTGCAAGATGTAATGACTGATTTCACTGATAAGTGATTTAAGATTAGAATCCACTATGAGGGATATTTGGTTGGTTAACATTTATGCCAAGATAAGGTATAGTTTTATCCGCCCAGGAGTAGGGAAGTTGGTCACAGGCATGAGAACTAACTCCTAAGTCCAAAATTAAAGATTTAGTTAAATTAAGGTTGTAGTAAGACCAAGTACTAAAAAAGTACCTAGAAGGGAAGCGATATGGTAGGGTTGATTAATATGAGGCTTACATCGTCGGTGAAAAGATTAATGATGTAGAATTGGTGGTAAAAACAAAATCTAGTTATATGGGGATGTGATCTGATAGATTCTGCCAAGGGTTCCATCATCAGAATAAAGATGGATGGGGACAGTGGGCATCCCTGATGAGTGCCATTTGAGATCATAAAGGTTTTGGATAGAAGACCTGTGGTGAAAACTGGAGCCGAATTGCGGGAGTAAAGGGCAAGAATAGCTGATATTTGTCCCTTGAATCCAAATTTCTGAAGGACAGCTGTCCTATAACACCAATGAACTCTATTGAATGCCTTCTCTGCATCGATAGAAAGGTAGATTTTGACATCTACATTTAATAATGAAATGGGGCGAAAGTTGGATGGTGTGTCAGGTAATTTACCTGGCTTGGGAATGTTTACAGTGTATGCTTTGAGCATTTCTTTTGAAAATGTGTTCTTGGAAAATGCTTCCTGAACTAGTTGGAGAAGATGGAGAATTAGGATGTGTTTGAGCACTTTATAATGTTCAATAATAAGGTCGTCTGGGCCTGGGGATTTGCCGTTTGGCAGGGAAATAATTATATGATCCAATTCGCTCTGAGAAACATTGGCATTCAATGATGCCAACTGGGAGTTTGATACGGAAGGTAGCTTGAGTGAGGTCAAGAATTTATGAATGACAAGTTTGTAGGGTTGAGTCCTAATAGTATCATCTTTTAAATTGTAAAGTGAGTAGTAGTAGTCGGCAAATGCGTCGGCAATTGCCTAAGGGTTTTCAATTTTTGCTTTAGATGTAGAGTGAATGATATCAGAGATTTTAGCTTTCATTTTTTGGACTTTAAGTCTGTGGGCCAGGAGTTTACCTGCTTTATTATTGTTGGCATTATAATGGAGTTTAAGTTTCCTTAAGAAGTGATCGTGTTGAGTACATAGGAGTTCTCTAAGATTATGGCGAAGTGTTGAATGTTTCATGGCTAGTGTAGTGGAGGGGGTGGATTGATTTTGAGAGTCTAGTGTATGTATTTTGGATAGAAGGGAGTCCAGTTTGGCATTGTGGAGTTTTCTTAATTTGGAATTTAATTTGATAAGAATTCCTCTTAAAAAGGCTTTGTGGGCATTCCAGTTGGTAAAGCATCTTGTAACCTTAGGATCATTAAAATTAAAGAATTCTCTTTTGTGTTTAGAAATGTCTTCTTGAGTTTCTGGGTTTTGTATTACTAGATCATTACATCTTCATAAACATGATGTTACAAATTCATTGCTTTCCTCTATTGGTAATGTGATAGGTGCATGATCGTACCATGCAATATCACAGATAGAGGAATTAGAAATTCTCTGCAACAGTAATTTATCTACCAGACAAAAATCTGTGAGATTATGAGTTATGTCAAGCAGAGTAGTATGAAAAGGTTTTCTCAGTAGCATGCTGGCATCTCCATACATCATAAAGTTCCTCCCCCTTGAGAAGGTCCCATAAAGAGGAGGATTGGTTCTGCAGTGGGGAGGAAGTATCCATATTCTGACTGATCCACAATAGTGTTAAAGTCACCACATTGTATTAAGCTCCCAGCACGCACCTGTAAAATCTTTTTGAGAATCTTGCAAAGGAATCTCAGTTGGTGAGTATTAGGAGCATAAACAGCAGTCAACGTAATTGGTAGGTTACGTTGACTGCTGTCAACGTAGCCTACCAAATAATATACTGATATTCTTGGTCAATAATAAAGGATTTCAGAGTGAAAGAAACCGAATCACTTAAGGCTATAAGAACACCCCTTTTCTTCACCAGAATGGAGGCTGTGAAGATATGAGGATAGTTTTTGTGAGAGCATTTTGGGGATGCATTATTGTGAAAGTGTGTTTCTTGCACTGTTAGCTCGTCTGCCTTCTGGTGGAGCGCTTCACGCCATATGGAACTTCCTTTAGCTGGATGGTTGAGTCCTCTTAGGTTAAGTGAGAGAATTTTTAATACCCATAACTTGGTAACCAGTTGAATGGAGTAGTTGCTAGGCTAGATTGGTATGGTTGAAATATGGTTCTTGTCGCTGAGATATGACCAAGTGACTTTCAAAACTTCTTGACAGATTAAAAGAAATAACAAACATTGAAAAAGGTCATGTGATTGCTTCGGACGCACCTTTTACAACAGAGGAGAATAAGGAATGAATTGTTAGTGTAGAGCATGGGCAAATGTGTCCTGAACTCAAAAGACCAAACTGTGGTCAGTAGTAACAAAGACAAAGTATTAAGAAAAAAGTCCACTGTGGACTAGGCAGTGAATACTGCCAGTACAGGAGGGGACTTGGTATGGTAACAAGTACCTCTGGAATTTGGGGAATCTAACTGGAATAGTACAGAAAAAAAAGTTTGTAGGCCTCAGGATTTTTTTGATGAGGGGTAACGCTGCAGCAATATTTCCCAATCTTGTTGCATATGGGTTAGGGTTGGTTGTTGTGCGTTAGTAGTATTGTGGTTCGGCATGGAGGGAATTATGTTCCAGGTGCGCAAGAGGGAAAGACCTTCATCCAGAGAAGCAATGAGATGGCTGTTGCCCTTGTAGGTGATGTTAAGCTCAGCCGGATATATCCAGTGATAAATGATTTTATTATTTTGCAGAGCTTTAGTAATTGTTCATAGATTTCTGCGTTGAGATAAGTCTGGAATTATTTGTAAATTGGTTGCATGTTCTGACAAGTTGTCTGCATGACGGAATGCTTCAAGACATTTTTCTTTTACCAAAAAAAAGTGTACTCTCAACAGCACTTGAGGTACATCATGTGTCAGAAAGGATGATTTAGGAACTCTATGAATCCTGTCAATAGTAATATCAACTTATGTCAAAAATGGAATGACTGCCTTGAAGAGGTCTCAGACATAGAGAGGGAATTGATGTGGTAATACTGATTCTGGGACTTTGCAGATTTTTAGGTTGTTCCAGCGAGATTAGTCCTCAAGGTTGGCTATTTTTGATTGCAATGTGGAGATGACTTCCTGTTGTGAAGTGTGAGAATCTACCAAGGTGTTGAAGAAAGAGGTACAGTGGGGATCGAAAGTTTGGGCACCCCAGCTAAAAATTTGTATTAATGTGCATAAAGAAGCCAAGGAAAGATGGAAAAATCTCCAAAAGGCATCAAATTACAGATTAGACATTCTTATAATATGTCAACAAAAGTTAGATTTTATTTCCATCATTTACACTTTCAAAATAACAGAAAACAAAAAAATGGCGTCTGCAAAAGTTTGGGCACCCTGCAGAGTTAATATCTTGTACTGCCCCCTTTGGCAAGTATCACAACTTGTAAACGCTTTTTGTAGCCAGCCAAGAGTCTTTCAATTCTTGTTTGAGGTATCTTTGCCCATTCTTCCTTACAAAAGTCTCCCAGTTCTTTGAGATTTCTGGGCTGTCTGTCACGCACGGCTCTTTTAAGGTCTATCCATAGATTTTCAATTATGTTGAGGTCAGGAGATTGTGAAGGCCATGGAAAAACCTTCAGTTTACGCATCTTGATGTAATCCCCCGATTTTTCGAGGTGTGTTTAGGATCATTATCCATTTGTAGAAGCCATCCTCTCTTTAACTTCAGCTTTTTCACAGATGGCATCAAGTTACCATCCAAAATTTGCTGGAATTTTATTGAATCCATTTTTCCTTCTACTCGTGAGATGTTCCCTGTGCAACACAACCCCAGAGCATGATTGATCCAACCCCATGCTTAACAGTTGGACAGAGGTTCTTTTCATTAAATTCTGTGCCCCTTCTTCTCCAAACGTACCTTTGCTCATTTCGGCCAAAAAGTTCAATTTTAACCTCATCGGTCCACAGAACTTGTTTCCAAAATGCAAAATGCATCTTCCATGAAGACCATATTTGTACAAGTATCTCTTTATAGTGGAATAGTGTACCACAACTCCAGTGTCTGCCAGATCTTTCTGGAGGGATCGTGCAGTCAAACGTGGGTTTTGAATTGTTTTTCTCACAATCCTGCGAGCTGTTCTGTCTGATATTTTTCTTGGTCTTCCAGATCTTGCTTTAACTTCCACTGTTCCTGATGACTGCCATTTCTTAATTACATTCTGAACAGAGGATATTGACATCTGAAAACGCTTTGCTATCTTCTTATAGCCTTCTCCAGCTTTGTGAGCGTCAACTATTTTCAGTTTCAGTTTTCTAGACAACTGCTTAGAAGAACCCATGGTGCTGATTGTTGGGGCAAGGTCAGATGAGTCTGGGCATTTAAAACCTTTGGGAAGACCAGGTGATGTCAATCTCAGACGATGATTGAGAAGAATCCATGACACTGGAAGGTCTCAGCTTTGCAAAGGGGGCAGTACAAGATATTAATTCTGCAGGGGGCCCAAACTTTTGCAGACGCCATTTTTTTGTTTTCTGTTATTTTGAAAGTGTAAATGATGGAAATAAAATCTAACTTTTGTTGACATATTATAAGAATGTCTAATCTGTAATTTGATGCCTTTTGGAGATTTTTCCATCTTTCCTTGGCTTCTTTATGCACATTAATACAAATTTTTAGCTGGGGAGCCCAAACTTTCGATCCCCACTGTATATTCACTCATCTTTGTCTCCACCTCATGTGCTCTATCTCCCAATTCATGCACCTCTACTCTGCATTGCTGAATACATGTGATCATGTCAGTTTGTAAAGAAGATCTCAAGGACATGATCATTTCCTTCTATGTTACATCTGATATACGTCTCCCTGTTGCAGGGAAGTGGGTAATAGGGTCTGGTTGTGCCCCTGAGTGAGAGTGCTGTGAGAGTCTTCGTGCCTTAGATTTGGTTGGGCTTCTGGTTGTGGGAGAGGAGGAGTTGGACTCTGAAGAGGCAGAGTCCCTGAAGCCAGCAGCGGTGCCTGCATTCACTTTGGCAGCGTCAGTGGGTGCCTCAGGTGCTGCCACGGGAGGTCTGGCGGCGGCGGCGACGGAGATGGTCTTCCGCCACCATTTTGTTGAAGCCCACGGGACATCAAAGGGAAGAAGTTAGAAAGTTTCTGGACTTGAGGCAGGTCTTGATGGTGTCTCCTCATCCCGCTAGGTGCATTCGGTAATCAGGATGCTGGGGAGAAGAGTGGCGGGAGTTGATAGTGATCCTGGTGCAATTTAGTGGCGGTAATTCCCCAGTCAGAGAACAGCTCTGTGCCCCCCAAGTATTTTGTTTTGAACCATTCATTTGATATTATATACACTTTTTAATCAGGTATATACTGGTTCTCTAAGACGAACCCACTAATTTGTTGACAACTGTTATAACTTTGCTCTATTTCTTTGTATACTGCTCAAAAAAATTAAAGGAACACTTTTTAAACTCCTGGGATATTGATATGGTTGGTTGCATAGCAGAGGGGATTGTTAATCAGTTTCAGCTGCTTTGGTGTTAATGAAATTTACAACAGGTGCACTAGATGGGCAAAAATGAGACGGCCCCCAAAACAGGAATGGTTTTACAGGTGCAGGCCACTGATTTTTTTTTCCCTACTCATCTTTCTGACTGTTATTCACTAGTTTTGCATTTGGCTAGGGTCAGTGTCACTACTGAAAGCATGAGGTGATACCTGGACCCTACAGAGGCTACACAGGCAGTCCCAACTCCTCCAGGATGGCACATCAATACGTGCCATTGCCAGAAGGTTTGCTGTGTCTTCCAGCATTGAGGAGATTCCAGGAGACAGACAGTTACTCTAGGAGAGCTGAACAGGGCTGTTGAAGGTCTTTAACCCATCAACAGGATCGGTATATGCTCCTTTGTGCAAGGAGGAACAGGATGAGCACTGACACTAACGATTGGGATTCAGATTGCTGCAATGGTTGTTCTTAAAATATTCATACGTGCTGCAGTGATTGATTTCTGTCACCTGTATTACTTCATGTATAGACGGGTGCAATCTGCATACTGCACCTGATCTTATTTTTTAATTTAATTTTACTGCTATTTGGAACCTCTATTTTGTATAGACTTTCACTATTAGATATTATTATTATTATTATCATTTTTAATTAATTATCTAATTTTTTCATCTTAATTGTGATTGTAACCTGAACCCCAATTGGTCACATCTAAGTATGTTTACCTTGACACCAATACCCCACCCCCTTGCTATGACACATCCGGCCCATATTAGAGTATCTATACAAATGTCTCACTTAAATGTCATATATATAGAAGAGGGCAATCTCTATCTTGGCTCTGAGGAAGAAGGGATCTCCCTTCGAAACGTGTCTGCCTTTTAGGAGAGTCCCCCTGTCAGTGGGATTTGCATGCTACTTGATCTCCTGTGATCCACTCTTGGATACTATACACTTTTTATATTGCTATGTTTGTGAGTACACATCTTATTTTAATAAAATCTTCTTATTGCTGAGGTAATGTGCAAGGTTGGTGCCCTTTCTTTTGTTCTTATTTGCAGTGTTGTTCAGGCTTCCCCAGCCTTACCGAAGGGCTGCACAACCTTTGATCCCTTGGTGGACATGTCTTACGAAGGTCGATGAATCCTGTTTCAGATCTAGGTCTTTGAGCGCTGGAGATGTCATCTTGATTTTATATTATGTTTCGGTCCATCCGAGGCCGTCAGGTTGCACCTCAGACTGTCCAGGAGCTAAGTGATGCCCTGGTGTAGATCTGGGAGGAAATGCCCCAGGACACCATCCGTCGTCTCATTAAAAGCATGCCCCGATGTTGTCAGACATGCATACAAGCACGTGGGGGCCATACAAACTACTGAGTACCATTTTGAGATGCTGCAATGAAATTTCAGAAAAATAGACTTGCCTGCTGCATAATTTTTTCACTTTGATTTTTGGGGTGTCTTTGGATTCAGTGCTCTGTAGGTTGATAATTTTCATTTCCATCAAACAATGGGGCATCCTTACGTTCCTAGCACATTACTCAGTCCATATCAGTATACATATCAAGCATGATATTTTTCCCCACTGAAAACACATCAGATCTCAAAGTGTTCCTTTCATTTTTTTGAGCAGTGTATATGTTAAAACTTATAATAAACAACCATTGAAATTAAAATTAATGTTTTATCCAAATCACGTTATCTCTTCAGAGCCCTACCAATTTTTATCCCAAAATACTTTATTGATCAGCTTGATTGTGATTAGAGATGAGCGAAGTATTGAAAAATTCGATTAGACTGATTCGGCGAATTCGTGGAAAAATTTCGATTCGAGTCGAATATATTCGCTGCGAATTTAACTTATAAAAGGGTGTTTTTAGGCTTCAGAGAGCCTTTATATTAGTGCAGAACACTGTACCCTTAATTTAAATGCCCTTGGAGTCTGCTGGGGAAGAGAAATAATACTGACAGTCAGTATGACATGCAGATGAGTGCCGTCGATCTTAGAATCACCGCACACTTCACTCATTTGGGCAGTCACGGGGCCAAAACCAGAGTGTGGAGCCACAGTGTGGCGGTGGAGGCAGGAGCAATGGGAGGCCATACAGCACCCTATGACAAAAATGGAAACCACCAGCAGTGTGAGGAGACCTGAAAGTGGCACATGGCAGAGTGTGGCGATGGAGACAGCAGCAATGGGAGGCCGTACAGGGACCCATGAGACACTGTGGACCTGGCAGCAGCATGAGGAGGCGGTACAGGGGCCCATGACAGATTATGGGCCTGGCAGCAGCATGAGGAGTCGGTACGGGGGCCCATGGCAGATTACGGGCCTGGCAGCAGCAATGGGAGGCCGTACAGGGACCCATGACACACTCTGGACCTGGCAGCAGCATGAGGAGGCGGTACAGGGGCCCATGACAGATTACGGGCCTGGCAGCAGCATGAGGAGTCTGTACGGGGGCCCATGACACACTCTAGACCTGGCAGCAGCATGAGGAGGCGGTACAGGGGCGCATGACAGATTACGAGCCTGGCAGCAGCAACTTGGACAGGAGGACGTTCAGCTTCTGCACCGTCGGGTGCGTGCTCGCAAACTGTTGTCTCTTGGAAATGGATTCCAAGAAAGACTGCTGACGGAATCCGTGAAGAGGAGTAGCAGGTGAAGGAGCATCTGAACGAGCGGAATATGCCAACAAGCGACAACAGGGGCCCATGACAGATTACGGGCCTGGCAGCAGCATGATGAGGTGGTATAGGGGCCCATGGCAGATTAGGGGCCTGGCAGCAGCTATGGGAGGCCCGTAATCTGCCAGCACCCTATGTCAAAAAATTGAACACACCAGCAGTGTGTGAGGAGACCTGAAAGTGGCACATGGCATGAGACACTGTGGACCTGGCAGCAGCATGAGGAGGCGGTACAGGGGCCCATGGCAGATTAGGGGCCTGGCAGCAGCAATGGGAGGCCCGTAATCTGCCAGCACCCTATGACAAAAAATGGAACACACCAGCAGTGTGAGGAGACCTGAAAGTGGCACATGGCAGAGTGTGGCGATGGAGACAGCAGCAATGGGAGGCCGTACAGGGACCCATGAGACACTGTGGACCTGGCAGCAGCATGAGGCGGTACAGGGGCCCATGGCAGATTAGGGGCCTGGCAGCAGCTATAGGAGGCCCGTAATCTGCCAGCACCCTATGACAAAAAATGGAACACACCAGCAGTGTGAGGAGACCTGAAAGTGGCACATGGCAGAGTGTGGCGATGGAGACAGCAGCAATGGGAGGCCGTACAGGGACCCATGAGAGACTCTGGACCTGGCAGCAGCATGAGGAGGCGGTATAGGGGCCCATGGCAGATTAGGGGCCTGGCAGCAGCTATGGGAGGCCCGTAATCTGCCAGCACCCTATGACAAAAAATGGAACACACCAGCAGTGTGAGGAGACCTGAAAGTGGCACATGGCAGAGTGTGGCGATGGAGACAGCAGCAATGGGAGGCCGTACAGGGACCCATGAGAGACTCTGGACCTGGCAGCAGCATGAGGAGGCGGTATAGGGGCCCATGGCAGATTAGGGGCCTGGCAGCAGCTATAGGAGGCCCGTAATCTGCCAGCACCCTATGACAAAAAATGGAACACACCAGCAGTGTGAGGAGACCTGAAAGTGGCACATGGCATGAGACACTGTGGACCTGGCAGCAGCATGAGGAGGCGGTACAGGGGCCCATGGCAGATTAGGGGCCTGGCAGCAGCAATGGGAGGCCCGTAATCTGCCAGCACCCTATGACAAAAAATGGAACACACCAGCAGTGTGAGGAGACCTGAAAGTGGCACATGGCATGAGACACTGTGGACCTGGCAGCAGCATGAGGAGGCGGTACAGGGGCCCATGGCAGATTAGGGGCCTGGCAGCAGCTATGGGAGGCCCGTAATCTGCCAGCACCCTATGACAAAAAATGGAACACACCAGCAGTGTGTGAGGAGACCTGAAAGTGGCACATGGCAGAGTGTGGCGATGGAGACAACCCACCGACTGTTTTGCTCGCTGCCAAGCTGCCACCCTCTTCTCCTGATGATGCGGAAGCAATAGCCTGATGACGACGAGGCTGCCAAGTGCAATCAGCCTCATCATCATCAATTAGGGTCTCCGCCTCACTACTAGCCCCCTCGGCTGCGTGTGGGTCAGGAGACAGACCTGTCTCTAGACCGGCTACCGAGCCACTCTCCTCGCCACTACTTCTTCGCCTGGCTGCTGAAGAGGCGGATGTCTCCCCCCGTTCCTGACCGCCCTCTGTTAGCTCTTCCTCACTGTACTGGATGACACCGGGAGCACTGGCCTCTGGCTGCGAATAGTGCTGCCTCGACCCCTTCCTCTGCTGCCACGTCTGCTCGCTCCTAAAACATTGCCTCCTCTGCCACTCCTCTGCATGTTGTCTGACATACTCTTTAATTAAACGATTCTGTGTCCCTGAGTAACAATTCTGTGTCCCTGAGTAACAATTCTGTGTCCCTGAGTAACAATTCTGTGGCCCTGAGTAACAATTCTGTGTCCCTCAGTAACAATTCTGTGTCCCTCAGTAACAATTCTGTGTCTGTCCCTGAGTAACAATTCTGTGTCTGTCCCTGAGTAACAATTCTGTGGCCCTAAGTAACGTTTCTGTGGCCCTAAGTAACGGTTCTGTGGCCCTAAGTAACGTTTCTGTGGCCCTCAGTAACAATTCTGTGTCTGTCCCTAAGTAACAATTCTGTGGCCCTAAGTAACGTTTCTGTGGCCCTAAGTAACGATTCTGTGGCCCTAAGTAACGGTTCTGTGGCCCTAACTAACGTTTCTCTGTCCCTAACTCTCTCCCTGAATACAGCCAGGTCTGCCTCTGTTGAATGACTGGAGGCAAATGGAGAATTCTAAAATGGCCGCCATTTATAGCTCGACCATTACACTGTGCTGGCTGGCTGGCTGCTGATTGGCTAATGCGATCACATGTCATGAATGAATGCATTATGGGTCAGCGCGCCTTGTCTGCGTGCCTTCCCAGACATCCCCGCTCCGTCGCCGCACATGTCGCCACCATTTTAGGAAAAATTTCGATTCGCGCATCCGAAGACTGCTTATTTTCGGATTCAACGCGAATTGAAATTTTCCTAATATTCGAAACTAATTCCACTTCGCCTACTTCGATTCGCTCATCTCTAATTGTGATATTAACAAGTTCATTATGCAGGAAAAGCGTCCCATGTTACCTCTCAGGTGTTATGTGGTCCTCATCTATTTCCAACCTGTAAAATATCGTATTGTCTCGATATTTTATTAACTTGTATTGATGAGAAATGTTCAGATAGAAAGTCCTTCCACTTCTTGCATAAACTCAAAAAGATGATTTAATAATAATGTTGCATAAAATTAGAAATAAAATATTGGCATACAGAATGTTTAAATAATGTCCAAAAAATATAGTTAAGTTCTTGATAATAAGATTGTATATATGTATATGTGTGTGTCTCAAGGCTTCTAGCAAAGAGTGTCCTTAAAAAGTCTTTGTTCTGCTCTTAAAAGAGCAATCCAGCCCCCACCATCTCCTAAAAATGGGCTGATCTCTTGTGTTCCTTGTAGTCCCACCAAGATAATTGGAAACAGATGTGTATATATAACAAATCTCTAGTCTACTTCTCCTAAAGTCTGAGTGTAACCTAAGAAGGCCTAGACATTCCATCAATCAGAGTAAATTAGATGTATTACACACACACCACATGTGTGGCTTGAATGTAAAGAAAACCCAAGATATATGTTCATATGTATATTCACAGACTATGAAGTCTACTTACTTTTCCCAATCTAGAACAAATATAAATATAATAACTCAATTATTCTATTAAGATCCAACTCATTCATACTTATGTTAGTACTGTTAATAAGAAGATATTAGGTTAAGGAAAGCTTCTAACACAACCATAATTTGGTCTCTCTTAATATCTTAGTCATTCAATTCCTACAATTATGGTCCACTTTATAAAACTACATTTGGCTTGGTGTCCCCCACCCTACCGGGAACTTTATTTTTGGGTGACCCCGCTTTTATTTCAGCATTTTCTTCTCCAGAGATTTTTTCCTGGTGGCATACTAATTACTATATCACTCTTTCTGCACTCCAAGTAGGAGGGAAGTTTAGTTCCTCTGACTACCTATGCACACAGAAGAATTCCCCCGCGATGTGAGTATTATCCATATTTGAAGATTAGACACTTTTATTCTACCCACTATGGTCTTTCCCCCATTTCACCAATAACAAAGGAAAGGCTTTGCCATGACACTCTGAGAGGAAAGGGCTTTTTTTGGAGCTCTATCGGTTGGTTGTTAGTACTTCCCTTCCTAACCCCTTTCCTTATATGGCTAAACGGGAGACTTATTGTCAGGGATCTCTGGCTGGACCGCGGCGCGCGAGTCTGTGCATGCGCGGTATGCTGGGGCGCACTAGGACCTGGGCGCCCGCGATGGCAACGGACACGCGCCTGGCACCAATAGGAGCGTAGGGCGCCCTATTTAAACAGGCTCTGACTGTGCCTTAGTTGCCGTGTGGTCTTTTCCAGTATCCTGTGTCCTGAGAGATTGCTTTGCTGCCGACCCTGCCTGACCCTGATTCGTTGACTGTCTCCTGCTCTGACCCCTGGCTTGTCTGACCATTCTACTGTCTAATCCTGTACCTTTGATCTCCTGTTGCCGAACCTGGACCGTGACCCTTTATTCATCTGCCTGCTGTTTGTACCGACCTGCCTCCGCTGTTACCGACCTGTCCTCGACTTCGCTCACTCCGCCTCCTCACATCAGACTCTCACCTGCTACATACCTTCGGCAAGTGCCTCTACCACAGCTGGTTGCACCCAGGGGCCGCGACCTGGTTTCGGCTTGCTCCAAGTCCATCCCCACCATCAGGGGCTCTGGTGAACAAGCAGGTTGGGACTTAGATTCCGCGCCCTGGGGAATTCTGGTCTGTGGAGCGCTAGAGGCTACCGCCGGTCGGTCCATAACACTTATTGTGCCACACAATTTTCCCCTGAGACTGGGGCTCTATGTTGGATAATTTGCACAAATGCACACAATCACTTTCGGTTAGGGAGACTGCCTTTAAGTTACTTACCAGATGATTTTACACTCCCTTGAAACTTCACATTATCTATCCAGGAGTTTTGGAATTATGCTTTTTTGACTGTCCACTTAGTGGATCTTTACTGTAAATCATATATTTTTAGACTGTGAGAAATTATCCCTGCTGTGGTGTAAGGTCTCAATTGTAGCTACTGCAATTTCTGGTCATCACCTTAGCCTAACTATGCCGATGTGCCTTCTTGGAGCTTCTATCCCATGGATTTCACAGGGGGGGGAGAGAGTTATCCATACCATTAGTGTAGCGACAATATGGGCCATTGCCCTGCAATGGAAATCACTCACTGTCTTTGTAAATGGATAGGATTGATGCTATTATGCTAATGGAAAGGATCCTTTATACGAGTTAGAATGCACCTGTTCTCTCTTAAATGGGATGCTTGGACTACCCACTGTCATATTTTTATATCCTGATTTCAGGTTTTATCTTTCTTTAGATACCTTTATTATGGTATGCTAGAGTAGAGTTTTTGTGGCTCTTCTACCTGTTGCTCCTTCCTTTTTTCGGACCTCTAGATGTCACCCTGTATTATACTGTGATTTTGCTGCTAACATTGTGCTTCTTGATTGTTTCTTTTTTTAATGGATTATGCATACATATTAATCTTATTCTCTTTTGTATACGCCTTGTCATGAAGCTTTGTATTGGATTTGTATGCTTTTCCAATAAACCGTTTGTAAACAAAAAAAGAATATCATATCAGCTATTTCTTATTCTTTCTTTGGGTGAAAAATATGGAAAGGAAACCACCTGCAAAGACCATTGCATCGTAGATCGTCAAACTTTTAAAGAAAACATACAGGGTAGTGGGCATGGAATCTCCTTCAGTGGTGAAAGCACTACAAGGGCAGTTGCAGCATCCTGGGCAACATGTTCACAAGACAAGCCATCCAAGTTTTTCTCTTCCTTTCATTAAAATCTTTTGTTTTGCAATTTATCACTAGTATGTTGCCATGTAGGCACCAGGAAAATTTGTCCAAATGCTTTCATACCACCCTCAGTATGTAAGTTTTTTTACAGAGAATACTGGGGTCTTAGTTCTTTCTCTTTTATGCTATTCACTGGTTCTGGGAAAGGGAACAGAGGCAGATCTCTGACATTAGTAAGCTGCCATGAATAGGCGCTAAGAAACAAAACTGATGGTAAGTACTTTATCAGTTTCCAGAGAAAATGTACCTAACGTGCTGGTTGGTATGAACACTCATTTAATGAGAACTATAGTGTCTCAGCAGTGCAGACAGACTGTTAAGAGGTCACCTTTTATGAAGATCCTACTGGTCTTCCTCCATATTTTGCAGAATTCCCCCACATGGATCCCTCACTAATTATTTTGGCGCATCCATGGCCATTTTGATTTTTTCATTTAGGGGTCATCACCTCCAAGGTTTGATCTTAAAGTGCTGCAGGAACCCTGGAGACAGGGAGGCCTTGCACTCCTGGATCTATACAATTATAATATAGCAGGGCAATTAGTCTTTGCATGTAGATGGCTTCTTGGGGATGATGGCAATTCTGCCACAGTTTTGGAGGCAACGGTCCTAGGCTCATATGAAAGCCTTCAGTCTATATTATATTAGGGCTCAAGAGCTGACTTTCTCCTTACCACTACTATGCAGGCTACAATCAAAGCATGGGACACTACACTGCCTAGCATATTTTAGCCCCTACCTGCACCGTTGTCTCACTGACCTCCCAACTCTGGCTGAATTCCAAGTTTCTCAGTTTTGCTTCTATACCTGACCCTTTTATTTGGGCATTGAAGGGTGTTAAGACTCTTGTCAATGATATGGGAGGGGGTACCCTGCTCACATTCGACAACCTGAAGCAAACATTTAACCTTCCCAATGGAAGGAAGAAGTCCCAGATTTGGATGGAGAGGACTGGGTCAACACGTGGACCTCTCCTTTGTCTCTTCTAGTGTCCTCTCGAGATAGATTAATCCATTTCAAATTTCTACACAAGATTTATTATACTCCTGCTAAACTGGCTCAAATCTACCTGCGGGTATCTGCAGAGTGCTGACGCTGCTCGCATCCCCCGTGTCAGGTACCGACTGGCGATAACTCTAGAGGTCCACAGGCTGGTATTCCCCAGGGCGTGGAGTCTAAGCCTCAGTCTGCTTTTTCACCAGAGCTCCTGATGGTGGGGATGGACTTGGAGCAGGCTGAGACCTGGTCGTGGCCCCTGAGTACACCCAGCTGCAGTAGAGGTAAATGCCAGTGGTACATAGCGGATAAGAGCCTGCTGTGAAGAGGCGGAGCAGATCTGGGCAGTAGCGGATGGATCCGTGCAGGATGGATGGATGGATGACACCGTGGAGAGATAGCAAAGTCAGGCAGGCCAGGTCAGTAACAGTGGAGGCGAAACGGTACAGAGCAATAGGAAGAGAGTAATTGGGTCACAGGCCAGGTTCAGCAGCAGGAGATCAGGTATCAGGAACAGGCAGAAGAGAAGTCAAGACGAGCCAGGGGTCAGGGCAGGAAACGGTCAACAGCAATCAGGGTCAGGCTAGGTCAGCAACAAGGCAATCTCAGGAACAGAACGAGCAGGAACAACAGGAACAAGACCTTACAGCAATTTGAGCATTGCAAGGGGTCGGTTTAAATAGTGCACCCTGCGCTGTCATTGGTGCCAGGCACGCGTCTGTGTGCGCGAGTGCGATTGCTGTCGCGGTCGCCTATGTCCTAGCACCCGCATGCTGGTACGCATTGCCGTGCGCCGTGGCAGATCTTGAGATCCCTGACACCCCGGCCACCTTTGGACATGTCTTTTGGAATTGTCCTGTAGTCCAGAATTTCTGGAAAGAATTGTTGCATTGTATTACGGAGATCACTTCTGTACCAATAGCTTTGACTGTGTCAGTTTATCTCTTTGGCCTGGTAGAAGGCCTAGCTCCCACTAAGGCCCAACACACCCTGCTTTGCCTTCTATTATATTATGCCTGCAAAGCCTTAATTTTCTTCTGGAAAAAACCTGAGGTTATCTCTTTATCCTTCTGTAAGGGGTTGGTCAACCAATGTATTCTGTTCTATAAGGCCACTTACAGGAGCAGGTGGTACCCCCAAAAAAATTTACAAAGTGTGGCAAACCTGGCTAGACAGCCTCTGTACTGCTGCCTAATGCTGTATGTTTTAATTTAAATCTGTTCCTGGGCATAGTCCTCTGAAGTCCCATTCAGATGCTTCCTCGCTTCAGCTTACAGGTTGTTTTTGTCTTGATGACGCTTAATGGTTCTCCTATTTTATGGGCCCAATGTTTCCTTATAACATCTGGAGGAAAGTATTAGACAACTATCTCTTCTTGTGGCCCACAAAGGCTGCGACATCCTGTACTGCCATTATCTTGCCGGTTGCGGTAGCCTGGTTGGGTGGGTGGTATTGAAAGCTGTATGTCTTTACATATGCAAAATTCAATATTAAATTTTGCAAAATTCAATAAAAAGAATTTTATAAAAATAAAAAGAGAAGAGGTCACCTTCTTTTTATTAACCATATGAACGTCCTGCTCAAACTCCTACTATCACTTAAACAAAAACCCATAACATTTTTGTTAAAATGTAAATACACAGAACTTAACAATATACAAGCACAATATTTACACATTTGCAAAGTATGAGCAGAGGTAGTTGAACAGTTGAGATTTCAAGTGAACATATTCATTTTGCTAAACTAGAGTGATATTTATTTGGTTCAAAGTTCAATTATTCTATGTTCTATTATTCTATTTAGAACTCGGAATCATTTCCCTGACACAGAGATGGAGAAGTACGCTGGTTTCATCCTAGCATCTCTGGAAAAGACCAAACAACGGGAATTTGTTCCATCCTATGAGGAGATCTTAGTACTTATTCAGAGGCAGACATTGATGTGCACTGTATACTACCCTGGATCTGGTGTATGTAAAGTTCCTATCACTTCTCACACCACTGTCAAAGAGGTGAGCCCTGCTTAGCCCCTAGTTCCTGCTAGTGAAATTTTGAAAGGGCATGCTATGTTACTGTTTTCATAGATGATTTAACGCTGCTTATAAAAAATCTTTTGCAATGGCTTTGGCCATCAGCGTGTGTGTTTTTTCTTACAGCACTTTCAATAACGAGCTGCTAACACAGTAATGTGGGGCAAGTGAATGATTAAAATTCGACTCCGAGCACACAGATAAATACACTGATGAAATGCATATAGGGGAGATTTCTTTGGGAGGGAAGGATGCCTAAAGTTTTTTAGGGCTTATTTACACTTGTATATATACAAAAATGCAGTGCTAAATAATTAGTAGTGTATACTCCAGTATATCACCCTATGCAAATATCAATGTGACCATAAATCCACAGAATAAAATTCTTCAAAAACCAACCTGCGATTATATATCCAGTGAGTAAATATATGCAATAAATACATAAATATGCAGCAAAAAGTAATAAGTGTATCTTATTCCTATCCTTCACCATGCAGAAAAGGAAACACCTGTTGTGTTTATCCTCCACCGTATAGAAAGATCGCAGGCTTACCACAATCCGAGAGCGAGAGAAGACAAGCGCCATCTGAATGTAGTATTAAAAATGATGCATTTAATAAAAGAAAATTGATGCATTCAGAAAGAAAGGTAGAAGCAAGCATGTAGCACTGTATGTAGCTGACTTTCATGTCGAAGTGCTGTTTGGTCCTTCCAGGGGGAATTCCTGAGCAGTGCAATTCGTGTTTTTATTGCTGGAGAAAAAGAAACCCTGAAGGATCATTTATAATAAAGTGCACATTGCTGTTCTATCCATTAGATCGCATTGGATTGTGGTAAGCCAAAGACGAAGACAGTGCCTCTGAGTGCAGACTGTTAGACAACTTTAATAGTTTTAAAAGTAAGTAGGCAACTCACATTTTGGTAAATAGAAACAGGCTCATCAATAAAGAGGGTAGTCAGCATGCCATTGAATAATGCCACTCTGGTGTTGTGGGTAGTGAGGCCATCATAGATTGAGAAGCCGACCAAGACCTCTTCCGGTCTGTGAGGCCCGTTTGGAGCACAGCTGTGGTCTGCAGCCCGGTGTCTGATGTCACCCAAGTGCAATGCATTTTTTGAGCAAGCATAGGGCCTGGAGTAGACCTGCACGCTCCTTTCCTAAGTTAATGATGGAGTTTTCAGAGTAGCCTTCTATGGGAAACAAGGGGAATGAGTGGAAAGGAAGGGGGAGTGGCAATGGGAGGGGCAGCAAGGTAAATTGACAGGTAAAAAGAGCAGGTTGACTGACAGAACAGAGCGTATGACCAACAAATTATACATTATGAAATAAATAAATTTGGCAAGACAATCAATTAGATCCAGTTAAAATTCTGAATAAAACTTGACCTACAAATGTCAAACAAGAATATGAATTAAAATTATATAAATAAAAAAAGAGCTCCGGAAAAGATTAAGGTATGTACATAACTATTGAGCTGTTTTGGTGAAGCACATAGTTGGAAGCTGTGTAAATGTGTGAATATAAAAAAGTATGAATACACAAGATGCATATATAAGCATTATTGTTACTGATTATATGGCACAAAAAATATCCATATATACACTGCTCAAAAAAATTAAAGGAACACTTTGAAAACACATCAGATCTCAATGGGGAAAAATATGCTGGTTCGCTATACTGATATGGACTGGGTAATGTGTTAGGAGCATCAGGATGCCCATTGTTTGATGGAAATGAAAATTATCAATCTACAGAGGACTGAATTCAAAGACACCCTGAAAATGAAAGTGAAAAAAAATGGGTCAGCAGGCTAGTCTATTTTGTTGAAATTTCATTGTAGCAACTCAGAATGGTAGTTTGAATGGCCTCCACATGCTTGCATGCATGCCTGACAATGTCGGGCATGCTCCTAATGAAACGATGGATGGTGTCCTGGATATTTCCTCCCAGATCTGGACCAGGGCATCACTGAGCTCCTGCACAGTCTGGGGTGCAACCTGGCGGTGTTAGATGGACCGAAACATGATATCCCAGAGGTGTTCTATTGGATTTAGGTCAGGCGAACGTGGGGGCCATTCAATGGTATCAATTCCTCCATCCTCCAGGAACTGCCTGCATACTCTCACCACATGAGGCCGAGCATTGTTGTGCACCAGGAGGAACCCAGGACCCACTACACCAGTGTAGGGTGTGGCAATGGGTCCAAGGATTTCATCCAGATACACAATGGCAGTCAGGGTGCCATTGTCTAGCTTGTAGAGGTCTGTGCTTCCCTCCATGGACATGCATCCCCCGACCATCACTGACCCACCACCAAAACGGTCATGCAGAACAATGTTACAGGCAGCATAATGTTCTCCACGACTTCTCCAAACCCTTTCATGTCTGTCACATGTGTTCATGGTGAACCTGCTCTCATCTGTGAAAAGCACAGTGGCAGTGGTAGACCTGCCAATTCTGGTGTTCATTGACAAATGCCAATCGAGCTCTGTGGTGCCAGGCAGTGAGCACATGGTCCACTAGAGAACGTCGGGCCCTCAGGCCACCCTCATGAAGTCTGTTTCTGCTTGTTTGTTCAGAGACATTCAAAGACATGGCGTGCTGGAGATTATTTTGTAGGACTCTGGCAGTGCTCATCCTGTTCATCATTGCACAAAGGAGCAGATACCGGTCCTGCTGATGGGTTAAGGATCTTCTACGGCCCTGTCCAGCTCTCCTAGAGTAACTGCCTGGCTCCTCGAATCTCCTCCATGCTCTTGAGACCATACTGGGAGACACCACAAAGGAGCAGATACCGGTCCTGCTGATGGGTTAAAGACCTTCAACAGCCCTGTTCAGCTCTCCTAGAGTAACTGTCTGTCTCCTGGAATCTCCTCAATGCTGGAAGACACAGCAAACCTTCTGGCAATGGCACGTATTGATGTGCCATCCTGAAGGAGTTGGACTGTCTGTGCAACCTCTGTGGGGTCCAGGTATCACCTCATGCTACCAGTAGTGACAGTGACCCTTGCCAAATGCAAAACTAGTGAAAAACAGTGAGAAAATATGAGTAGGAGAAAAAATGTCAGTGACCTGCACCTGTAAAACCATTCCTGTTTTGGGGGTCATCACATTGTTGCCCATCTAGTGCACCTGTTGTTAAAATTAACATTAACACCAAAGCAGCTGAAACTGATTAACAATCCCTTCTGCTACTTAACTGACCAGATCAATATCCCAGGAGTTTAATTGGCTTGATGCTATACTCTGATTAAAAAGTGTTCCTTTCATTTTTTAGAGCAGTGTATAAAAGAAAACAACACTGGTATAAGAAAATCATGATAGAGAAAATGATTATGTGTACATATATGTGTGCACGCATGTATCTAAATACACACACATACCCACACACTTGTCCACATTATTGTATGAAGTACTTACTAGACCAGACTACCCACCGAAATTATAACACATGTAGACCACCCACAGAACCATAGGATGAAAATGCCTGTGAATAAGGATAACAGTATAGTTATTGGGTTATTTGAAAACTGTTACGTATACTTATTATAAATAATGATGCAGAGATTGCACAAGAACACAGCAAATAACGCTTTTTTAAAAAAATCTTTTAACATGGTGGCAATCTCTAGTTCTCCATTTAGACCAGCAGTGGACAGAGTATCCAAGGCATATACCTAAAAGGTCTCCCTTTGGCAGGGCCCGTGAAAGTGCTCTGCCTCAGGGAGATCCATGGACATTGCCTCAATCATTGATGAGTAGACTTATTGTGGATTTCTAAGAAATGTCAGTGAACATTTGTGTTCGTCCTTCCCTCCTTCGATGAGGTGGCGATGTTCCCCGAATCTCTTATGAAGAGTACGAATGGTGCGGTCCACATATAGAAGGCCACATGGGCATGTAAGGCAATAAACTACAAAGCTAGATGGACAATTGTAAAAATAATTCAGGTTGCAGTCATTCCCTTTGACAGTGAATTGTTTTTGGCCATGCTGCACGAATGCAGACATTTCACACAAAGCCTTGTGGCATTGGTACATACCTGTGATAGGAGTGAGAAGGAGAGAAGGAACCGTGTGGGAAGATTCAGGTTTAATTTACATGGATCTATCTTATTTGTTAGGTTAGGAGCCCTCCTATAGGTAACCATTGGTTTTAAAGGGATAATATATTTTAAGTGAGGATCCTCCAACACAATATTCCAATGTTTCCTGAGAATATACTGTATTTTGCGATAATTTCCCTGGCAGATGTAAACTGTCAGCTTGTTCTATTAGGGCCTCAAGGTAACCTTTATCCAAAAACTTCCTTTTAAGGGTGAGGCTTTGCTGTATGTAGTCTGAGTCCCTTGTACAGTTCTGCTGAAGACAACAGAACTGTCCCTTTGGGATGTTTTGGATCCATTTGGCATAACGACAGCTGTGATAGTGTAGAACAGAATTATCTGCTATGTGTTTAGAGTAATTTTTGGCTCTGATTTTGCCATTATCATGTCTCATTTTCAGATCCAGGAAAACAAGATCAGGATGTGTTATATAAGTAAATGAAAGGTCAAAGAGGTTACCATTACAATGGGTGACAAACTCATCTATAAGAGCTAAAGGGCCATCCCAGATGATGATAATGTCATCTATGTAACGACCAAAAAAAAATGAGATGTGCTGCAAACAGATTGTGGTGCCATATATAGGAATTTTCTGCAGAATCCCATCGTTAGATTGGAGTGGGAAGGTGCAAAGTTACCACCCATGGCAGTCCCTTGGAGTTGTAGATAGAAATCTACATCAAAAATAAAATAGTTATGTGTGAGGTAGAAGTTAGTAGCCTCAAGAATGAAATCCACTTGTCTGGAATTTATAAGGTGAGCCTGAGATAGAAAATGTTGGAGGGCGGTTAAGCCAAATTGATCGGGAACTGATTTATACACTGAGTTAACATCAAGTGACACCCATGAGCATGTAGGTTCCCAATTATAGGGTGTGAGAAGATCTAAAAGGTGAGCCCCACCTTTAGGACTGTAAGCTTTGTGCCAGTGGTTGCAGAAAAAGATCTATGTTTTGGGAAAAGCCGCTTGTTACACTGTCCATTGAGGAAACTATAGGTCTACGGGGTGGATTTTCAAGGTTTTTTGCACTTGGGGAGGTGGTAAAAATATGGAATTGTGTACTATTCTTTACGCAGAAAGGATGCCTCTAATTTGATGATGACCCCCTCTTTAAAAGCTCTCTCAAGTAAGGAATTGGCCACTATTTGAAACTCAGGAGATCTCTGTCGAGTTTCACATATGTGGTAGGATCAGACAATAATCTGTTACCTTCAGCCACATATTCTGCCCTGTTTTGTAAAACAATGCCACCTCCTTTGTCAACAAGTTTAATAATTAGATTGGTATTATTGGTAAGATTTTTGTAGAGCATTTTTTTCGGAAGATTTTAGATTATCAAGTTGGATTTTTTTGTGAGAAGTTTTGTGGCATAACTTTAAAAAGTCGGAGTAGACCACATTATAAAATGTCTCTAGAAAAGGACCCTTCACATGAGATGGAAAGAAGGTGGATTTGGGCCTTAAGGTTGTATGTTTAATAGGTGGGGAGGAGTCCAGATGTTGATTGAATAAGCTAAATTCTTAATCTAGATTGTCATCATAGAGTTGTTCGAGTGTGGGTAAAATATCCTGATCAAAGTAAAATTCAGGACATAGGGAAGGAGATACAGGGGAACCCTGAGATGTTGATCCCTTATTGGGGATCCTATCTTTTTTGGATTGAATATTATAATATCTCTTGATGGTGAGATTTCTTAGGCATCTATTTAACCACTTGCCCTCCGGAAGACTTAACTCCCTTAATGACCAGGCCTTTTTTTGCTATTTGGCACTGCACTATTTCAACTGGTAACTGTGCGGTCATGCAACACTGTACCCAAACCAAATGCATGTCCTTTTTTCTCACAAATAGAGCTTTCTTTTGTTGGTATTTGATCACCACTGAGTTTTTTTATGTTATGTGATATAAATTGAAACATTTTGAAAAAAAAACAGTATTTTCTACTTTTGAAAGTGTTTAGGTTTGACTTCATATTATATGGTTTTGGTAAATCTAAAGGAACATTTGCAAGTAAATTTTATAATGTAAGGAAATCATTGTATAATGTGGGAAATCATTAACTTTGCTCAAATCTACAGCTACTACAAATTAGTTCTTGCTAATATGGACACAAGGTTGCAGTTGTGCAGAGAACGATGACACAAATCTAAATGGTACAAATGGGCCAACAATGAGTCAAGAGAAGCTTAGCGGTTGGCACTATAAGCAGTGGCAAGGTGCATTTTCTTTAATTTCTTTCAATGGGAAACCATTGACAGATAAGGGGGAGGGTATAGTTAATGTCAATGTTACTTTTTGTCTGACCTTCACAGACCCCCTGAAACTCATCCATGGGCCACTTAAGGGTTCATGGGCCCTAGGTTAAGAACCCCTGTTGTAGAGGAATGCCCAGCAAGCATCCTATCACCTGAAAGTACAAGCATATAACCCAGGGCCTATGAATATCAAGCCTGTGTCCTGTAAAGTACAATTAAGATGCATTTTTTAGTCAGAAAACCTGTATTGAGATTTTGTTCTGGGAACCAAGGTGTAGCTAAGTAGGTAGTGCTATCACATGTTTATATCTGTTTTATAAATATATTAGTAATTTCAGAGATTTGTTTTATCATGTAGAAATGACAAAATTATCTTTGCCGCTAAATTTGCTAAAATATTAAAGCCCATCTACAGACAAACTTTTTTTTCATTTTGGATAGTAAAGGAGAGAGTTAGAACGTCTGCCAGGCTTTAAATACTTAAATCTTTATGTTGGAGTTGAATGTTTCTATTCTGTTCTTCTGTCCATCAAACCTGACTTGGGCAGGAAGTGAGGGAAAATCTCTTATGGGGCCATAAACCTCATTAAAATGCTCATGAAGGTTTTAAACCTTCCTCATTCTACAAGAAAATTAGTTTTATTGCAGCCCTGTGTGTCCACATTAGTTGGATTCACCCCAACTTCCTGTTCTACTTTAGTGCTACCCTCGTGAGGGGTAGCTGTGTTGTGGGAACCCCTAAGCTCTGCACATCCAGACAACAGGCATTTTTACACAATTTCATCCACAGTCTGTGAACAGTCCGTGAGCTTGGTTTTGTTATTTTATTAGGGGAAAATAAATCAGATAGGAAAATAGGGATTATGGGATGCCCAGTTTAGTTTGAATGAATGAAGGGGGGACAACTTCCTTCCTATGTACAGAAACAGATCTTGGACTGTTCTTTTCCTTTTGAAAGCCATCAGTCTTTGTGGATCAGTAGCAACAGCCCTTTACAGACGAGGAACTAGCAGCCCCTCAAAATCAACTTAGCTTCTTGTAACTACATGCAGAGATGTCTCCTCTTCCCCTCTAGAACTGCTCCCAGCTCTACAGCCTGCAGACACCACCAGCCCTCTTGGCTGCTCTGAAGATCTCCTGGGACAATGATAAAGAATTGAGCCCAGCGCTGTCCTATGAAAGCTTGCTACATGTGGCAGTCTTTCCCCTTGTGGATTCCAGGGTGTGCTAATGTACTCACTCTTTGCTCCCACTGCTCCAAATCTCGATCCCATTCATGCTGCAGTGCTGAATTTATCCTCCTGAGCCAGCCTGGTGGCCGCAACCCCCCCCCAACCTAGGAGACCCCTCCCTGGCATCGGTGGTCTCCTCAGCAGTCCATCTTCCACCCGACTCCCCTGTCACCCTGACTTTCCCATATTTATGGGCCAGTCCACCACTCTACAAGGGCCTCCAAACCTGGGATTGACCAGACTTCCATAAATATGCAGATTAGGTCTCCACCCACTCCTGCTTACCAACTCCTTGGTCCTCCAGAGGCAGGAGGAGGCGATAGAGCCACAACCCGTTAAGTCATCCAGCTGGCCTGCAATAACCCAACCTCACAGATTCACACAGTTACCATGAGTAATATACAATGATTTTACTTGCAATACACTACACTATTCTAGTAGCATTCTAGAGGCTGCTACAGTACTATGAGGAGACTTTACATCTTTTCTTCTCAGATGGATAAGAAATAAGGGGAACATTTCAAATGTAGGCAGGGGCGTATCTTCCTTGAGGCAAACAAGGCATTTGCCTAGGGTGGCATCTTTCAGGGGGGTGGCGCTGCCCCCTCTCTGAAGAAGGGACACACAGGTGTGAGCAGTCTTCAGAGCAGGGCAGCCCAACGGCTCCTGAGTTGATTTTCCTGCAGCTCCACTGGCTCCCCTGGAATGGACAACTGTCACAGCCAAGCTCCATCTCCCCTGAGGATGGTAAGCTCCACTGTGGTCCCGGTGTGGCAGCCCCAATTCCCACTGTATATTCCACCCGGACCCCCCCCCCCCTCCTCATCCTAAGTAAGGGATTGAATGGGAATGTGAGCAGTGGGGGTGTACAAGTTGTATGACTGTCAGCACTGAGGACCCTTACAAGTTATATGTGACTCATACTCACATATAACTTGTGAAGCTCCCCAGTGTTGACACTCATATGCACCCCCCACTGCTCACATTCCCATTCAATCCCTTACTTAGGATGAGGAGGGGGGGTGCGGGTGGATTATACAGTGGGAATTGGAGCTGAGCACTAAGGGGTATACAAGGTGTATGTCAGTGTCGACACTAGGGGTCTTTACAAGTTATACGTTTACAAGTTATATGTGAGTATAAGCAGTGGAAGGTGTATGTGACTGTTGACACTGGGGGGATTTACAAGTTACATCCTGGTCAGACCAAACCCGACTTTGAAATCGTGCGACTTACAGTGAAGTTGCACGATTTCAAAGTCGGATGACATGCCGATTTCAGGTGCAATTTGCAAGACATCTGACACAGATGTCTAGGCAAATCGCACCAAAAGTAAGTCAGAACCGCACCGTTATGACCGTTGAAATTGCGGACAATAGGGTGCAACTTGAAATGCAATTTGAAAGTCGCATGGCATGCAAATCGCATGCCAGTTTGCATCCAGTGTGACTGGGGACTTATATGTGAGTATGAGAGGGGGGGGGTGTACAAGGTGCATGGGAGTGCAGGCATTGGGGGGGGGGGTTACAAGAAGTATGTTAGTATAGGCACTGAGAAGGGGAGATGTGCAAGGTGTATGTGAGTGGGCACTCTGGAGGGGGAAGAAGGGATGTACAAGGTATATAAAAGTGTAAGCAGTGGGGGTAGGGGGTGCATGTGAATGTGGGCACTTTAGGGTCAGGGATTTAAAAGGTTCATTTGACTATGGGGACACTGGGGAGGTCAATGTACAAGGTGCATGTGAATGTGGTCACCGGGGGAGGGCGCAAAATATACAAGGTGTTTGTGAATGTGGCATAGTTAAATGTGAGTATGAGCACTAGGGGTATGCTGGACAAGTCCTTCGACAAATTTAGATGGGGGGGGGGGCGATATTAGTCTTGCCTAGGGCAGTACTGCTTTTACGGACAGAGACAACTTAAAGAAATTAAATTCAAATTTTACCTTTTTAATATTCATTATACAAAGGGAGTAGTCCTTAAATGTCAGGTGGTGCTCCTATAATTTTATTTTTTTTTCTACCTCTGTATTTCGTACATTCAAAGTTAGGTACTTACTAAATGAGGGGCTAACTTCTTCCCCCTCCTGTTCTCCATCTGTCTGCATTTGGACTGGTTTACAATTATGGTGTATGCCTTGTCTTAGATATATAAACCAGTGAAAGCGGACAGAGGTTTTAACACTTCCAAACGCAATCCAAAAACGCTACCTGGAGTTGGGAACTTTTTTGGCTGGAATAAAAGCTAAAAATGCAAATGTGGAAAAACACGGCTAAGTGCAGCTAAACGCTAATGCAAAAGCGTTATTAAAACGCCAGTGTGCATATAGTCTTACAAACATTTTTCATTTCTCAGTGCTCAGTTTTCTTTTTACAAAGTTTCTACTATTATAATATTATAATGCATGAAGACAGTGGCTACTTTCACACTGTGGAGTTTTTAAAGCGTGTTTGCGTTAAAAAAAGCGCCTGGAAAGCTTAAGAAAAATGCTTCCCTATGTATGTGAATGTATATCTGTGGTATGTTTTTACACTGCGGCGTTGCAGTGCGTTGTAAAAACTTCTGCTTGGAGCATCTTTGGGGCATGTTTGGGGAGTAAAAAAAAATGCCCCAAAACACCTCTTTCCTTTGAAAGCAATGGAAAACGCCTGAAAAGCTCCTCAAAAAGTCTGAAAAGCTCCTCAAAAACTCCTCTGAGAAGTATTTTTGGTGCAGTTATTAAGTCATGTGTCTTTTAAAAATGCTCAGGAAGCGTGGCAAAAGTGCTGGGAAAAATGCCTTTTTCTAATATTTATACATCAGACTCTCCTGTAAGACTATTTGCTTTACTGGACAATGAATGGTATTACAATGGTCTCACATTTTTGTCCCTTCATATAGTTGGTTGCTGAGCTAATGAAAAGGCTCCATCTGAGTTCTAGCCGAAACATATTTGCCCTCTACGAGCAGAACAACCAATATGAACAAGCACTGGGCAAAGCCACTATCGTTGCTGACACTCTCACCAGGTTTGAAAAGTAAATAAAACTTTCTTATTAAGGTCTAGACTCTAGAGGGAGGGCAGGTTGGGAATAACAGAAGTAAGGTTGTAAGAGTGTGTAGCTTTTAGGTGTAGTACTAAAGTGCATAAAAAGACAATATTTTATTTTTTGTTGTGAACAGTGTTAGACCCCCTGTTAAGTTTATATTGTGGTCTGTGTCCTAATTGGGGAGATTCACCTCTTTTTGTCCTGATTACAGTTGTGAGCAAGGCAAAAACTAAGGGGGAAATACTAAATTTGTCAGAGCAAAAAGAGATTTTTTTTCATTTTTCTTTTCATTTTACTTTATTGCTATCGCAATATCAAGCCCCTTATGGGAAAGAATTGGGCAGATGACATGTCCTCTTTATGGAGACATCAGGGGACTATTAGATCCCAATGCCCCCCCCCCCCCCCCCGCCCTCCAGTGTAGCTAATCAAGCATAGAGAGTGCTTGATTAGCTGCTTCCCTGGCAGTAGCAGTCAGGGAATGACAGCTCTAAAACTAAAAGTAATTAAATCATCGCTTCTGGGTTCATTAGCCACAGAGGATCTTCTCTATATCTAGCTATCCCGCATCTGCTTTGTATCTGGCTATAGCATCTGTTTACCACAGTCCTGGGCTATGGAAGGTGGCTCTTCTTAGTGCTGTAAAAGAGATTGGGTGGCTGTAGAGCCACCCAGATCACTCTCACTGAACAGCCAATCACTGGCGGATAAAAAAAAATACCAAGCTCAAGGCTGCAGACATGAGCTTCTTTTAACCACTTCAGAGCAGGACAGTTTATGTCATATGGACGTGTAGTGGTTAAAAAAGGTAATTTTTTAAAAAGAAAATAGGGTCATGTGAGACTTTGTAATTTTATATGCTGTATTACAATGGCCTTTTGAAACAGTGTGTTTACAAATATTTTAACTCCTTATCTGGCAGCGCCATTTCTGACATGGCATGTTCTGAAGGTCATAGATTGCTTTGTTATGCATCTAGACCTTCCCATTGGTTTAAAAGGGAGCATCAGGTAACATTCTCTCAAAATAAGCGTAAAAACGTAGTCATTGGAGCAATACATATAACTGAATGCAAAAATAAGCTCTTTCTAGAGTAAGACCAGTTCTGTATAGAGCATAACAAAATTGTTTAATGTGTCAGCTGTTTGTGTTACTAGTTTATTTAGTCTTTATTTCCTTATAGCCTTACCTGTAAAGAAAATGGGTTTGAAACAAGATGGAGGTTGTACTTCAAGCTGTACTGTTTCCTTGACTTGGAGGATATACCTAAAGAAAGTGTGGAATACACTTTCCTTTTTGAGCAGGTAGCGTTACCTTCCCTTTATTTAGCATTACCTTCCTTTATTATTTCATAAAATAATACAAGCATCCATTGACCACCATATGCTACAATTTGGCTTATTGTATTTAAAGTGGTTGTTACATATACCCAATGAATTGACTGGCATCAGGTGATACACATAGATGAAACAATTCCTCCTACATAAGCTGTACCTGTTTATCTACAGTCTTCTCTTCTCTACATCTGTTCAAAGAGCAGAATTTATGAAGCTTGTCTGAGAGATCAGAAAAAAGGGGTGGAGAGCTGAAATTACACAGAGTAGAGCTCAGTGTGAAGAGCTGATTGGAGGGAAGAAGCACATCCACCTCCACACAGCTCACAGGAATAGAGCTGAAGCTGTAAATCTACTGGATGTCCCTCCCCTGTAACCTTTTTTCTTTTGGTTTCACGAAAACTTGTCAGAAGACACTCGTGCTGATAGCAAAGGAATGGGGCAACAAACAGAAATAACACTTAGTGCTCTTAATTTAGACAAGTACACATAGAGAGATATACTTTGTTCGTATTTCATGTCTGAGATTTACAACCACTTTAAATATGGGGTATTACTCTATTATAGACTAAAAAGATTGAATGTAGCTCCATTTTTTTTTTCATTTCCTATCATTTCTATTTAGACTTTCAGTTTCCAGTCTAAATTAGAAAGGAGTCATTTTATTATTTGTTGCAGGTCCATGAAGCAGTGATCCAAGGTTACCTACCAACAAATGAAGAGACATTACAGTCACTGGCTGCTCTCCGTCTGCAATTCCTCAATGGTGACTTTTCCCCCAGTGCACCATTTCCACGACTAGAGGAACTGTTCCCAATTTACATTCTTCACTCTCGTGTTTTGGCATCTAGCAAGCCCCCTGTAAGACCAAGGACTCCCTGCCCTAGCTTTCACAAAGGCTTTTTCTCTGGAGCTCTTCCCAATGGGCTATGGAACAATTCCCTGGTCAAACAGAAGGCTGAAGAGAGCCAGAAGTTTAAGGGCCGAGTAAAGGAGGAAGGGGCCAATATGATGTCTGCCATTGTAGACAAATGGAAGGCCCTTCAGGGCATGGAAAGAACAGAGGTCATGACTTCATATTTGGCCATAGTGAAACAATGGTCAGGCTATGGATCCACATTGTTTGACATTGACTTTTATATGGTAAGTTAGCTTCATTTTAAAGATAGTTGTTTGTGATATAGTAATAAACTACCTCAAGAGACCCTGTCGCGAGACCACTCATTTAAAAAACAATCTCCGTAAGGTTGCATATACATTTAGGTATGTTGTTTACTTGCAAAAACCTCCCTTGTATAGACATCCAAAATCCCCAAGACTGCTGCTTGGTATGGACATCTTTGCTGTAATGTTTGCAGCCCCAGCAGACTCACAACTGTTACTTAAATGACACTTTATAGTATAGTGTTTTTGTTTCGCTTCTCCCCAGTTGTTACATGAAAGGTTATATATTAGCTGGGCCAGCACATAATATTTTGACACTCTCAAGAGGAGAGGGCTATGATGTGCAAGGAGGAGTGAAAGAACAACACTGTTAGGGAATCAACTCTCCCTGGATTAGTTGACTTCCCTGGCAAGTGCAAAGACACATTGCAAGTGAAAAAAGAATGTTTATAGGAAGGAAATGCAAGTAGGAATTTAAGATACTTGCTTTTCTGTTCCTCTAACTGTAGTTTTTTAAGTAATGACAGGGTCTCTTTTATAAAGTGTATATCAAACTGCCCAGACAGTGACCCACGTATCTCTATGCCAGCAAACCACTCAGTGGGTAGGTTGCAACATTTCAGGGTCTCAAGTGTGGTGTAGAAATTAGGTGATTCTTCTGTTCACATGTTTAATATCTCCCTCTGTATGCTGTGTAAATTATGTGACAAATGGACATTTCCAAAGGTCATTCTTTTGCCAGAGCTTGGTGTGGCTTTGTGATGTCAGCTGACAGCAGGCCTTGGCCTGTTGTTGGCTAATTCTTCATGAGAGAGCAAAAGTAAGTGCACTCCTGTGACTCAGAAGAGAATTACTTATTTTTTAACTGTATGCTAAGTGGCTTTTAACTAAGGTTTGTGTACCATGTTGCCTACCATTTACCAGTGGGAGACATTTCAGTCTGTTATGTATATACCATACTTTAAATGTAGGCCAATTCAAATAAACTGAAAAACAAAAAAAAACACAAAATGTCCCCTGTTCAAATGAAATCACAAGTGTCCACAGAAGTACTCCACCAATGTGCCATGGTTTTAATGCTTCCTCTCAACTTCTAAAAAAATCCCATCCAGGTGTCACATGCATCCTGTGCTCCTATCACACGCTCATGTTCTTTTATTGACCCCAATGATGTATTAAGGTTAGGGTTGCACCAAAATCACTTTTTTACCGGCGAGTACGAGTACCAATACTTCCGATCAATTACTCGCCTGTACCGATACCTTTGCGGTGCAATTTGAGCCCATACAAAATTAATAGGCTCAAATCACACTGCAAAGAATTGCATGCGATTTGAACAGGATTGATGTGCAATGGCTGTCCAAATTGCATGCAGTTTCCTGCACAGCTCTTGTGTGAACCCAGGCTTGTCAGAGTGACTTTGAGCCTGAGTTCACAAAGGAGCGGTGCGGGAAACCTTGCACTTGGGTTCCACAAGTGAAGTTCCAACCCCTGTTCAGGCTGCGGACATCAGCGGCTGAAGCTTTGGCTCTTCTCCTGCTACTCTCCCATGGCTTTGTTCCCTGCATTTCAAGTGGCTCTCTTCCCCTAGCCTCCAGAGGCTATCTCCTCCCAGCCTCCAGCGCTTCGAGCCATCCACTGGACCCCTCTTCCCACCCCACCTGTCCCGCTGTACCAGATTGCCGAATTCCTGTTCAAATTGCAAGCAATTCTTTGCAGTGTGATTTGAACCCATTTATTTTGTATGGGCTCAAATCACACCGTAAAGGTATCTGTTTCGGGTATCAGCAGCATTTGCAGGAGTAAGAGTACTCGTGGAAGTACTCGGTATAGGTACAAGCTTAATTAAGGTCATAACACTTTTTTGCCCCACCATGGGCTATTAGGCATTTGTTCTCCTTCAGGCTTTTATTCTCCACCAGCAATACTCCACTTTCAAGTAGATGTGCATGCAAAAACAAAATGGGACCAGAAATAGTGCTCTCTGTATAATCCTACTTTATTTTATTAAAACTCTCACATAAACAAACTCACATCTTAAGCACCTTCAGGCTTTTAAAGGGCGTTATTTCCTCATTACACTTCCTGACTACCTATCACGGTTTCGAAGGCCCTGAAATGCCAGGATATCAACAAAACCCCCAAATGACCCCTTTCTGGAAAGTAGACACCCCAAGGAATTTAAAAAGAGGCATAGTGAGTATTTTGCAGATCTCATTTTTTCTCACAAGGTTTTGAAATATAAAGAAAAAAAAGAAAAAATATGTTTTGTTTTTTTCTTCATTTTCCAAAAACTTGTGGCAACAAACGAGATCTGCGAAATGCTCACCATGCTTCTTCTCAAATTCCTTGGGGTGTCTACTTTCCAAAAAGTGGTCATTTGGGGTGGTTTGGTGCTATCCTGGCATGTCAGGGCCTCCGAAACTGTGATAGGTAGTCAGAAAGTGTAATGAGGAAATAACGCCCTTTAAAAGCCTGAAGGTGCTTATTGGATTTTGGGGTCCTTTACTTGGCTAGACTGCCAAAACGTCTCTCACATGTGGTACCCTCATACTCGGGAGAAGTAGTAAAATGTATTTTGGGGAGTAATTCCACATATACCCATGGCATGTGTGAGCAATAAATCATTTAAGTGAAATTTTTGTGTAAAAAAAACAAACTTTTTTTGTTTGTCATTTTCCAAAAACTTGTGGTAAAAAAATACATTCTTCTATTGATTCAGCATGCCTCTCAGCAAATAGTTTGGGGTGTCTACTTTCCAAAAAGGGGTCATTTTGGGGGGTGGGGGCATTTTATGCCCCGCATTAGCAGTTTATGCCACACATCATTCACTCTTCTAACCAACTGAAGACCAAGCCTTTTCTGACACTTTTTGTTCACATGAAAAAAATCTGTATTTTTTGCTAGGAAATTATTTTAAACCCCAAACATTATATATTGTTTTAAAGCAAACACCCTAGTGAATAAAATGGTGGGTGCTGCCATTTTTCTATGTCATATAGTACTCGCACAGCGATTTTTCAAACGCAATTTTTTTTTTAAAAAATACACTTTTTTGGTTAAGGTGATTTACGAGGGGCTGAATTTCGTGTAGCCAGTCAAATTCAGGGTCACCTCAAAGACGACAGAGTGTATTGTCGTTCAAATGCATAAAACACATTATACTCTCATATCTATGCCTGGCCATGGCAGCAGAGAACACGGGCATGTGAAGAATCAAGTTTGTGGACCAATACAACCGCAATTCAGTTTTTTTTAGTAATGCCCATGTTGAGGGTTAGGCCCAAAAAATATAAATTTGAAAACTGTACTGGGTTTCCATGTGAATGGTCTGGCAAGGTTTGAATTTTGGTTGGCGGCAGTACATTGTTGTGCATATAAAATGCTTTGATCCACAGTCCAGTCAATGCATACAGATCTTCTGTGAAAAACAGCTCCAAAAAATCAAGAGGAGTCGTTAAATTTGCTGTTTCCGCCTGAGTTCTGGGTTGGGCAGTGAATGGGGGAAGTAAGGGTGCTGCAGAATTTGTGGGTTGCCAATCGGAAGGATGCTAGGAGCTCTATGTGCCTGTGTCTTGGTGGTTGCGGGACAATACTTGTGCTCGCCACCGCACCAGCTTGTACTGCACTTATGGGACTCGCCACGTCGCCAAGTCATACTGCAGTGCTGGTATTATTATTATTATACAGAATTTATATGGCGCCAACAGTTTACTCAGCGCTTTACAATATAACGGGAGACAATACAGCAACAATACAGTTCAATACAAGAGTGTTAGGAGGGCCTGAATCTGGGAGCTTACAATCTAAGAGGTATGTGAAAGACCAGGATGTACTAGACCGCTGGTGCTCGCCAGTTCACCAAAAGGTAGCGCAGCACTAGTTCTGGCACTCTGCTGCATATGAGAGTCAAAATTTACCGGCAAGTGCTAACAGAGATCAGGCCTGATTCTGCCAACACTGCGGTTTTGTGTACAATGTATTAAGTGACAGTGACCTACTGACACTGCACTTGTTGGGGGAGAAGGGGGGGTAAACGTAGGGGCTAAACGCAGGTGCCGGGGCTGATCCCGCTAACGCTGCGTTTTTGGGGATGCTATACTAATGTGAACGCTGGTACAGTGCTGATCTGGTCAAAGATATTGATCCGTTCAGACACTATACTAGCAATGGAGATTTATTGTGTATGAACGTCTTCCTGGCAATCAAGGAATTAAATGTGATTACTGGTGTACTGACAGACAATCTGATGCCATCTGGGAGGGGCGTGAAAACCACAGGAGCGTGAATCACGTATATATATATATATATATATATATGTGATTTTGCGCACCTGTGCTGTCCTGTAGCAGTATTTCTGCTATAGGGCCGTCAGGAAGCGGTTACATAAGCGGTTTGTATTACGGCGCTGTGTTACTTTAACTGACAATTGCGCGGTCATGCAACACTGCACCAAAATTAAATTTACATCTTTTTTTCCTCACGAATTGGGCTTTCTTTTGGTGTTTTTTGATCGCCTGTGCGGTTTTTATTTTTTGCGCTATAAAAAAAAAGCCTGACAATTTTTAGAAAAAAAACCCAATATTTTGGACTTTTTGCTATAAAACATGTCCAGTAAAAATCAAATTTCATCATAAATTTCGGCCAAAATATATTTTGCGACATGTCTGTGCTAAAAAAAAAAAAAATCCCAATATGTGTAAATTAATTGGTTTACATGAAAATTATGGTGTGTACAAATGGCGGTATATATACTGAACTTTTTTTGTTATACTAATAATAGTGGTGATCAACGACTTGTGGCGGCGATCAGCGACTTATGGCGGGACTGTGGCAGACATTCTGACACTGGGGGGGAACTGACTTGGGGTCACTGACATCCCCAGTGACACCAATACAGTGATCAGTGCAAAAAAAACAAAACACTGACAGTGTACTAATGGCACTGGGGAGGAAGGGGTTAACTTCTGGAGACAATCAAAGGGTTAAATGTGTGAGGGGAGTGTTTTACTAGGGGGCGGGGGTGTGTGCCTCTCTGTTACACACTGTCCCAGGAGGCTGTGACCAGCGATCCCAGAACAGTGTGCTGAAGCTGACAGGGAGGAAAGCTCCACTGAAAACAATGCAGCCTTCCTCTCTGTCAGTGATTGGCGGCAATTGCCGGGCTCCAGCGGGTAATCACCGGCCGGGACCTGGTAATTGACACCCGCGGCCGCGATCGGTGCCGCGAGTAGGGCAGTCACACACCTCGCTCACCCCCTACCCCGGAAAGCAAGATCACTTTTATATACGTGATCCTGTGCACAGGGGCTGCCTTGTTGCAGTATATGTACTGCAGCCGGTCCCCTAGGGGTAATTTAGTGTTTCTGACTGGTTTTCAAGAGATAGAGAATTATACCGTATACAGTTTTTATAGATCATATATATTTTGATTATTTTATATGTGGAAATCTGTGGTTATTGGGATGTTTTTACTGTCCCTATCCTGGAGATGTTAGTAATTCCAGTCTTCCGTATCTCGGGAGCTGTGATTGCATCACCTCTGGCCTGTGGACATGGGTCAGCTCACAATCACATCACTTTCAGTGTATCTGTATACCGCTGTGGAGGGGACTGCTGGGTGGCGATGAAGGGTGAGATGTTAGGATTACAATCTAATACCTATGATCATGATACAGAGAGATTGTGGCATGGTTGGGAGGTGTGGAGGATCATCCGGCTCTGTGGATATGGGAGAAGCGTCTTTGCCTCCTGGTTTTTGGGTGACTAGTGATGACATCACTTACGGTTTGAACTTGTTGCCGAGCACCGTCGCGGTGGAGAGATCCATGGTGCCAGAGGGGGGAATATACTGTATAAGCAGTGTGGCAGTGAAGCTGCTCTCCCACTAATGAAGCTCTTATTAGGAGCGCATGCATTTAGGAGCAGGAGCCACACTGGTGAGATATATCGCTATGGATATGTGGATGCATTGGCTGTAATCTATGGCGTTATATGCTTTAGCACTTTGAGTGCTTTTTCAATGTGAGTTTATGTGTGTGTGTTTTTGGTTATACTTTTTATTGCATACATTTGCATTAACAGAGAATATATTACATATCAAGATATCATGACTCATTTTGGCTCCTAGTGAAACCACCTCAATGCAAACTAAAAGAAAAAAAAAATACAACACAACGATATAACCCAACCCCCCCCCCCCCCCCCAAAAAAAAGAATTAGATTGCTGTCGCACTACATCAATTCAAATCCATTTCAAATATTCATTCACTTATTTCCATCTCCACATATACTAATCTCCTTCACTATTACTATGAGTTAACAGTAAATTCAGCTATCTATCCCAAATTTTCTAATGTTTCTGAACAGCCCCTCTATGTTCACACATTAATTTCTCATATGGAAGTATTTGATTGAGAGCTTTAAGCCACTGAACACGCAAAGGAGGTACAGGTTCCATCTACCTAAGCTCAATTTGTTTACGTGCCATAAATAACATCTCTTGTAAAAAGGTCCTCTCATAACCCGGCCAGCCTGGTTCTTGACAAACCCTAGTAAATATACCTCTGGAGTAGATAGGATAGGACCTTTTAATATAGATGATAATATATCTACAATCTGACTCCAGTATCTATTACAAATGTAAAAAATCCACCCTCACACATTCCAAAGTTGTCATACGGCCCATACGGCCCATAGTGTATAAATTACATGGCATAAGATATGCTTGGTGTATTATATACAACTGTATCAATTTATTGTTACTTGCCAGTGACACTACTAAGTGTGATTTACAAGCCTCCCGCCACATCTCTTCTGTTATAGATGTGCAGGCCTGTTGCCACTTCCTTTTAATCTGTAATGGGGCCTCACATATCTTAGCTTTCAATAAATAAGTATAAAGTTTGGTTATTAAACCTTTTAGGCCTCCAAATCAATCCCTCAGAGAGCAGAAGACCCCTTTCAAGGTTGTTGGTTCTGCCCAGTGTTGCAACTTGCTCCTCCAGATCTCTAACGCGAGCTTCCAGAAGGGCAACCCGCTCACATCTGTTGCAGTGGTATTCTTCCTGGTGCTGTTGCTCCAATGTTGAGTACATGTGGCACGCTGTGCACTGCACAAAACCTTCAACCTTGCTAGCACTCATTATCCCAGTTACAATATTAATATTACGAACAGGAAATATCAGATGCCACTTACAGGTTTGAAGACTCCTGTTATAATCTCCTGATTTCAACTCCGGTTTTTAACACCACTTAATCAAATGTCCACTTTACCAAAGGTCCACCGAGCAAAGTACAGGCAAGCTCAGAATGAGCTCTACAGAAAGTCGTATAGTACCCTTAGCACCTGTGACCAATTTACCCCTACCCATAATTAGCAGACTGAAGAAAGGAAAGGAAAAAAAAAGAAAAAAAAAATACTATCTAAAAAGTGACAGAAAAGGTAATTTAAAAACGTAAAAGCTGCTAGCAAGAAGGAAATAAAACAACTAAAAGCACCAGCAATCAAAAACAAAACTGTTTTTCACTCTCCACTCAACTTTTCTACTCTTTTTAGCTTCCAGCCAGCAAAATGTTCCAGACACAAAGGTGTGCTCTACAGAAAGTTATATAGTACCTGGAGCACCTGTGACCAATTAATCCCTCCCCTTAATTATCAGACTGAAGGAAGGAAAGGAAAAAAAAATGCTATTTAAAAAGACTCTTTGAAGGCAGTTACACCGGGAGACTATATCTCGGCCATTAAAGCCGCTAGAGTGAGTCATAATTGTGAACTTAAAGAGTTACTGGAGAAAGAGGTTGCTTGTGCTCAACTGCATGCCACAAACCCATCCCCAGTTACCTTAGCAGCTCTTCACCAGGATAGGAGAGACTTATCCTTACAAAACCTGACACAATGTGTTGTTCAAAAGAGTGCTGAAAACCTCTTTGAAAAAGGGGATAAAAATTATTAGCCTTGTTGATGGTAGATGCTTATGTTCCTACTGTCAAACCATGTGTCTACTCACCAGATGGTACTCTTCACACCTCGGTGAGGGAGTCCTCCAGGCATTTGTGGATTATTACACCACCTTATACTCCCCTATACCAGCAAATTCTGGAGCTGCCTTCTCTACTTTTTTAGCTGATCTCCTACTGCCCACCCTCCCAGATGAAGCTAGGTCCCATCTGGATGCTCTGTTCTCAGTGGAGGAGGTATCCAATGCTATTGGTTCCATCCCAAATTTAAATCACTGGGTCCTGATGGGCTTCCAATAGAATGGTATAAGCATTATACTGAAGATTTGTTCCCTAGATTACCACAGTTAGGACTGATTGCACACTAATGCTCTGCTTCGGTCCTTTTATGAAGCCCATATGGTTCTGTTAGCCAAGCTGGATAAGGATCCCCAGCAGTGCACCTCCTATAGGCCCATTGCCCTTTTAAACAAGGATTTAAAAATTCTTACAAAAATTTTAGCCACCAGACTATCCACAGTGTTGAATTTATTGGTGTTCTCTGATCAAACTGGCTTTATGCAACATAAGGCAACTGATATTAATTTAAGGAGGGTTTTCACACACTCTGAGTTGCATCCTGAAGGTCCAAATCCATGTGCACTGGTCTCTGTGGATTCGGGTGTATAAGGGAAGTCCTGGTTCAAATGGGTAAACAGATGGATTGGCTTACTTTATGTCCAGTAGCTGCCATCAAATCTGGAGGTAGGAATTCAGCCCCCTTTCCTTTTGGCAGAGGCACAAGGCAGGGTTGCCCCTTATCACCTGGACTTTTTGCCCTGATGATGGAGCCTATTGCTCTGGCCCTACGGGCCTCCCCCTTGGTGTGGAGTATTCAGGTAAGTGGTTTGGTTGAAAAGACAGCTTGATATGCTGATGATGTAGTCCTTTTTTTTATGACCCTGTAATGTCCCTGCCTGCTACTTTGAACATCCTAGATCATGTGACCTTGTTTTCTGGCTTGAAGGTGAACTGGCACAAGTCTCAAGATAGAGACCTTTGTCAACCCCAGTTGTTTACTTTGACCTTCGAGTGGATGACCCACGTTAAATACTTGCGTATTACTAAATCAGTCTCTAATTTAATTTGGCTAAGTATCACGCCTATAGTTACCCTTCTTGAACTCAAGACCAATGCCTGGCGGAATCTCCCTCTCTCGATGATAGAGAAAATGAATCTGCTCAAAATGAAATTTCTCCCTGTTTAGCTTTATGCCATACACAATTCACCTGTATGGATCCCTAAATCCATTTTTCAGTCTTACATAGCCTGAGTTCTGGATTTCTTTGGCAAGGGGGTCTCCGTAGGCTTAAACTGACAGTTTTGCAACAACCCTGGAAGGAAAGGGGCATGGCGGTCTCTATAAATATTTCTTAGCAGGGAAGTTCATGTTTGGGTACATATGGCTGAAGAGACCCTTTGATGATGCAGCTGTTGCCCTAGAGGTGGCCATAATGGGATCTTATGAAGCTTTAACATACCTGGTTCATCGAGGTTGTAAACCCCCCCCCACTCACAAACTACATCTGTGAGATCTGTGATGCAGGCCTGGATGGTGGTACATGGGGGTGAATTTGGGGGACCTCCCCTCATGCTCCATTCTGGAGAAACCCCCATTTAACCCACTTCCTTAACTATTAAGATCCGATAGTGTGGACGTGCTATGGGGTCAAAGCAATTGGTGATATAGTACACAATGGGGTTTTGTGGCCCTTTGAGGAGTTGAAGGCTCTGTACCACCTTCCAAATACTCACTTTTTTAGATTCACACAACTTGCACATGCATATCATTTACTGTTTGGGAGTGCTCGTGTCTCCTTCACTCCCTTTAATATGGAAACTATGCTGCGGGATGAGGACCTGTTTAAACCTTTGTCTAGTATATATAAGTTCCTGTTTCCTCCAACTCACAGATTACTCACCAGCTGGGAAACGGTGGTCCCTGACCTCAATGCTTAAGATTGGGAGGAAATTTGGGATGCCCCATTTGTTAGGCTTTTTTCTGCTCAAAATCAACTCATACATTATAAATTTGTTCACTGTATTTATCTGACTCCCGCTAGGCTAGCTAAAATGTTTGGTAACAACTCCTGCTGGCATTGCTACACCACTGGGGCAGATTTTAAGCCTACAGCAAAAAAACTAGTGCAGCACTGAATCATAAAATACCTTATACATACAAAATCATCAATACATAATATATGTGTAAAACAAATCACTCCTAGTATCGATCCATACATCACATACGGACCAATACTCAAAACTGATAACACAATAAAATATGCAATGAAATAGTGATATAATGAAAAATCCAATCAATAAAGCGTGTATCCAACTTCATATGAAGTCCAAAACAGTGTGAATAGATGGTTCCTTCTTCCCGTACCACCAACAGTGCACTCCTCGACCTATATGCACTCACCAGAGGGCTAAAAAGCAAAAGTATGCATCATAGCCAGCGTAGTCACTCCGACGTCCCAATCCCAGGTCACCATTCAAAAGTCCTAAATGGAAAGGAGCTCACACCACAGAGCCCAGACAAAAGTACATAGTGTAGTATATTTTATTAAAAGCTATACTGGACTGGAGTGCTTCAGTGTGCCCAGGCCTTCACTACTATACCCCTTAAGACACTGTCTCTTAAGTTTAGTGGATGATTTAGCCCCCACCAAGGCTATACATACTCTTTGTACCCTTTTATATTATTATTATGCACGTAAACTTATCATATTATCTTGGAAGAAACCTGAGGCTCCAACTGTTGCAGCCTGGAAGGCTCTAGTAAACAAGGCCCTACCATTATATAAGGCTGCTTATGCTAACAGAGGGGTACCCCATAAATTTGACAAGGTCTGGGGCGGGTTGGTAGCTTCCCCCATTCTGTGGCAGATTGATTGGTATTGTATTTTGGTTTCAACAAATTTTACATATTGCTACTCTGCTTATTATTTTACAGTTTTGCTGACATGTGAGTTAACTCCGTGGACTTTCATCATGACATTTGTTGAGGGACTGGTGTGGTGTATATTTTTATAGGATGTGTGTTTCTCCTTCTGTGGAGGGGTTTCTTTTCCTCCTGAATGTGTGTGTGTGTGTATATATATATATATATATATATATATATATACACACACAGTTGTGTTCAAAATAATAACAGTCAGACATCACTAACCTGATCAATCACTGTTTTTGGTAGAAATTATATTTCTACATGGCAAATAATTTACTAGCAGGTGTAATAGAGTAATAGAAATCCAACAGACCCAACAGTCATGACATGCATGCTGCTGATTCTGTGTAATTGAATCACTAATTGAAAGGGGCATGTTCAAAATAATAGCAGTGTGGAGTTCTATTAGTGAGGTCATTCATTCTTTGAAAAACAGGTGGAAATTATTGCCCTTATTTAGGGAAGGAAGGCAGCAAATGTTGTACATGCTGGTTACAGTGCATTTCTGTCTGAAATTCTGAGGAAAATGGGTCGTTCCAGACATTGTTCAGAAGAACAGCGTACCTTGATTAAAAAGTTGATTGGAGAGGGGAAAACACATAAAGAAGTGCAGAAAATGATAGGCTGCTCAGCTAAAATGATCGCAAATGCTTTAAAATGGCAACCAGAACCTGAAAGACGTGGAAGACAGCGAAAAACTACCATTTGAATGGATAGAAGAATAGTCAAAATGGCAAGGACTCAGCCAACAATCAGCTCCAGGAAGATCAAAGAAGGTTTAAAGTTACCTGTGAGTACTGTTACAATTAGAAGACGCCTATGTGAAGCCAAGCTATTTGCAAGAAGCCCCCGCAAAGTCCCACTGTTGAAAAAAAGACATGTGCTGAAGAGGTTACAATTTGCCAAAGAGCACATTGACTGGCCTAAAGAGAAATGGCGCAACATTTTGTGGACTGATGAAAGTAAGATTGTTCTTTTTGGGTCTAGTGGCCGGAGACAGTTTGTCAGACGACCCCCAAACACTGAATTGAAGTGACAGTACACTGTGAAGACAGTGAAGCATGGTTGCGCAAGCATCATGATATGGGGATGTTTCTCATACTACGGTGTTGGGCCTATTTATCGCATACCAAGGATCATGGATCAGTTTGAATACATCAGAATACTTGGAAGAGGTCATGCTGCCTTATGCTGAAGAGGAAATGCCCTTGAAATGGGTGTTCCAACAAGACAACGACCCCAAACACACCAGTAAACGTGCAACATCTTGGTTCCAGACCAACAAGATTGACGTTATGGAGTGGCCAGCCCAATCCCCGGATCTTAATCCAATAGAAAACTTATGGGGTGACATCAAAAATGCAGTTTCTGAGGCAAAACCAAGAAATAGAGAAGAACTGTGGACTGTAATCCTGTCAGGAATGGACTCGCCAATGGAGGTGTGAATCACCTGCCTTGTGGGCTGCAGTACCAAGGCTGGCCAGCAGGTGCTCTCAGCAGCCAGAATCTCACTCCTGCAATCAGGCCATCACCTGAGGCTGATTGCAGGAGGTGTATTTAAGCAGCACCAGGCCTGTGATCAGTGCCTTGGTGTATGTTTCCCATGAGCCCCTGTACCTGCATCCTGTCTGCTTCCTGCCTGATCCTGCTTTGATCCTGACTCTGAGCGAACTCCGCCTGTCCTGACCTCGGCTATTCCTGACCACTCTTCGGCTCGCTCCTGATACCCTGTTTGCCCGTTTGCTTCCGACCCGGCCTGCCCGACTACGTTTGATTTGTATATATAGTTATCTGTTGGAGGTTGGGTTGTTTGCACTGTGTTATGTTTACTTTGCACTGCGTTTGTGTTGTTTAGTCTTTAATAAATAGTCTTGTTTACTCTATACCTGAAGCCTGCGTTTCCCTGTGTCAGTCCACACACCTCTGGTCATACCCGGAGCCCTGACAAATCCAATCATCCTGGGCTGGAATACCTGTTCACAGGTGCCAGAAGTTGGTTGACTCCATGCAACACAGATGTACAGCAGTTCTCAGAAACAGTGGTTATACAACTAAATATTAAGTGATTCAAAGGAAAGCAAAATCTTCAAACATTTTTCAGTTTATATAGTGAATGTTTGAGTTTGTAAAGAAGAATAAAAACACTGCTATTTTTTTGAATAGTCTAATATTCACTTTTCATCAATTTGTTTAGAGGAACAACACAAATTTGATATATTTTTCTTCATGTTTTGATTTGGAATAGAATGTGCAGTGTTCCCAATGCATTTGTGTGTATGGAAATAAAAGCTATTAGAAGGATTTTGAGCTTTATTCACTTTTTTCAACACACTGCTATTATTTTAAACACAACTGTATGTATGTGTATATATATGTGTGTATATATATATATATATATATATACATACATACACAGTTGTGTTCAAAATAATAGCAGTGTGTTGAAAAAAGTGAATAAAGCTCAAAATCCTTCTAATAGCTTTTATTTCTATACACACAAATGCATTGGGAACACTGCACATTCTATTCCAAATCAAAACATGAAGAAAAATATATCAAATTTGTGTTGTTCCTCTAAACAAATTGATGAAAAGTGAATATTAGACTGTTCAAAAAAATAGCAGTGTTTGTATTCTGCTTTACAAACTCAAACATTCACTATATAAACTAAAAAATGTTGGAAGATTTTGCTTTCCTTTGAATCACTTAATTAATATTTAGTTGTATACCCACTGTTTGAGAACTGATGTACATCTGTGTTGCATGGAGTCAACCAACTTCTGGTACCTGTGAACAGGTATTCCAGCCCAGGATGATTGGACTACATTCCACAGTTCTTCTCTATTTCTTGGTTTTGCCTCAGAAACTGCATTTTTGATGTCACCCCACAAGTTTTCTATTGTATTAAGATCCGGGGATTGGGCTGGCCACTCCATAACGTCAATCTTGTTGGTCTGGAACCAAGATGTTGCACGTTTACTGGTGTGTTTGGGGTCGTTGTCTTGTTGGAACACCCATTTCAAGGGCATTTCCTCTTCAGCATAAGGCAGCATGACCTCTTCCAAGTATTCTGATGTATTCAAACTGATCCATGATCCCTGGTATGTGATAAATAGGCCCAACACTGTAGTATGAGAAACATCCTCATATCATGATGCTTGCGCAACAATGCTTCACTGTCTTCACAGTGTACTGTGGCTTGAATTCAGTGTTTGGGGATCGTCTGACAAACTGTCTCTGGCCACTAGACCCAAAAAGAACAGTCTTACTTTCATCAGTCCACAAAATGTTGCGCCATTTCTCTTTAGGCCAGTCAATGTGCTCTTTGGCAAATTGTAACCTCTTCAGCACATGTCTTTTTTTCAACAGTGGGACTTTGCGGGGGCTTCTTGCAGATAGCTTGGCTTCACATAGGCGTCTTCTAATTGTAACAGTACTCACAGGTAACTTTAGACCTTCTTTGATCTTCTTGGAGCTGATTGTTGGCTGAGTCCTTCCCATTTTGGCTATTCTCCTAGATTGTAAGCTCGAAAGAGTAGGGCCCTCTAACCCCTTGTGTGCTGTTTGTTGTTGCGTACTGTTTCATGTATTGTTCACCCCTCTATTTTACAGCGCTGAGCAAACCCTTTGGCGCCATATAAACACGATGTAATAATAATAATAATTCTTCTATCCATTCAAATGGTAGTTTTTCGCTGTCTTCCACGTCTTTCAGGTTTTGGTTGCCATTTTAAAGCATTTGCAATCATTTTAGCTGAGCAGCCTATCATTTTCTGCACTTCTTTATATGTTTTCCCCTCTCTAATCAACTTTTTAACCAAGGTACGCTGTTCTTCTGAACAATGTCTGGAACGACCCATTTTCCTCAGAATTTCAGAGAGAAATGCACTGTAACCAGCATGTACAACATTTGCTGCCTTCCTTCCTTAAATAAGGGCAATAATTGCCACCTGTTTTTCAAAGAATGAATGAGCTTGTCAGGGATCCCGGGTCCTCGGCGGTGCGCGCATGCGCAGATTGCCGATCCGTCCCAGCCGGCAAAAACAGAGTCCCCGGCGATCGCGGCCGCGCATGTGCACCAGCGATAGCGGCCGCACCAATGGGAGAACAGTGCGCTCTATTTAAAACTGCCCTGTGCATCTCCAAGTTGCCGCAAGGTCTTGTTCCTGTTCCTGTAAGTACGCTTCCTTGTTGCCAAACTCTGCCTGTTCTGATTTATGCTGACCCTCTCCTGCTCTGACCCTGGCTTGTTCCTGACCATCCTTCTGCCTGACCCTCGGTACCGCGCAGGTGCTGAACCTGGCTTGTGACCCCGACCATTCTCCGCTTGCTCCCCCTGTACCACGCTGCCCGCACGATACCGACCCGGCTAGTCTGACCTCGCTCACTCCTAGCAGTCACCCATCCATCCCGCTCGGATCGGGATCTGTCATCCGTCCATCCCGCTCGGATTGAGATCTGTCATCCCATCCATCCGCTCGGATCGGACCTGTCATCCCCTTCACAGCAGGCTCATCCCGGGCACATACCCTCAGCGGGACCCCTCTGCCACCGCGGGGGTGCCCAGGGGCGCGACCTGGTTCCAGTCTTGCACCAAGTCCATCCCCACCATCAGGGGCCCTGGTGAAAAGGCAGACTGGGACTTAGACTCCGCGTCCTGGGAAACCCCGTGCTGTGGACCACTAGAGATCCCGTTGGGCGGAGCCTGACAGAGCTGACTAACAGAACTCCACACTGCTATTATTTTGAACATGCCCCTTTCAATTAGTGATTCAATTACACAGAATCAGCAGCATGCATGTCATGACTGTTGGGTCTGTTGGATTTCTATTACTCTACTACCCCTGCTAATAAATTATTTGCCATGTAGAAATATAATTTCTACCAAAAACAGTGATTGATCAGGTTAGTGATGTTTGACTGTTATTATTTTGAACACAACTGTATATATATTGGCTACATCTTTTTCTGTAAATATTATTATTATTTTCTGAAAAGTGTTGAACTGTTCCTAAAGCTCTCTATTGCAAACTAAGAATCCCTTTCTCTGAAGAGCGCTACTGTGTGTTTTAAACTTCTGCATACATCTGCCTGCGGTGACAGTGTGTATACAGACGCTTATTCAAACATCATAGTGTTACTGCTAAGGTTTGTGAGTTTCCTCCTTCTCTGTAAAAAAAAAAGGTGATGGTGGCAGTGTGAAGGGTTAATTGCGTAATTAACCTGACCCAGTAACAATCGCTCTCAGGTGGCTGGCACATAGATTGTGGTCCAGTGAGCTGGAAAATCTCTGTGCAGGGGGTAGCTTAGAGTGGCATTGTTACGCAAGTGGTAGCGCGGTTTTAGATTGGCTAGTCCTTTGGTCACAAGTTGGGGAGAAGGACTGGGTCTGACTCCACACCCGTCACAGAAATGTCATATACAAAATTGTTATTAAAAAGATTTTTACAAAAAAAATATATATATAGATCAGGTTAATAAGTAGGAAAGAGGCCTGTTAGGTGAAAAGAGAGAGGAAGTCGTAAAAAGCTATCTAAGGGCAGTGTAGCTCTCAAAGTTACCCAAAGACAACCTGGAATCCCGAAAGTAATTAACTCAGGAGGAGGTAATAAGGGCAATTGGGGGTATAGCAAGTTTAAAGGGTCCAGGCCCAGATGTTTTTTTTCTTCAATGTATTATAACAAATTCCAGAAGCAACTGGATCCTAGACCCTTGAACTCACTGGGTGAAGGGATGAATATGCGCGAGGAATCCTTAATTGCATACATTATAGTTTTCTTAAAACAGGGGGAGGACCCTAGGCTACCATCAAGTTATAGGCAAATATCGCTATTAAATATATCTATATTTAATAGCGATATTGAGCTATAACTTGAGGGTGAAGATCTATGGAAAAATACTAGCAGAAAGGCTGAGACCCCTGTTGCCGAGATGGATCCATACAGATCAAGTGGGCTTCATACAAGGACGATTAGGGAGAGACAACTACCTTGAAACACTAATGTTAATCCATAGACCTAAAGAAGAAGGACCCCCCAGTCGCCCTACTGTCAATTGACTCTGAGAAAGCATTTGACAGGGTCGATATGGGGATTCATGTTTGCGGTTTTGAAAGATCTAAGATTAGGGCCTAAAATTATGCAATGGATAGTAGCATGATATCATCATCCTACAGGAAGAGTAAGGGTTAAAGGCACCGTCTCAACCTCTTGAGTTATCCAAGAGAACAAGGCAAGGGCATCCCTTGAGTGAATGTGAATCCGGTCATGTGAAAGGGAGTTTAAGGTTTCTCTGTATGCGGATGATTTGCTATTTTATATAGCAAATCCAAGGTTAACACTGCTAAATGTGATGGAGGAATTGATGTGTGGAAAATTTTCAAATTTGAAAATTAACACCGCAAAATCAGAAATGTTGAATGTAACAGTCTTTCCCAAGGAGCAGCGAGAAATTTAATCTACATTCCCTTTCATCTGGAAAAAAAAGAGCTTTAAATACCTAGGGATAAAAGTAATATCTTCTTTAACCAATTCAATACCGGGCAATTTTACACCTTTCTGCCCAGGCCAGTTTTCAGCGCTCTCACACTTTGAATGACAATTGCGCGGTCATGCAACATTGTACCCAAACTAAAATTTTATCATTTGCTTCACACAACTAGAGCTTTCTTTTGGTGGCATTTAATCACCGCCGGGGTTTTTATTTTTTGCTAAATTAACAAAAAAAGACCAAACATTTTGAAAAAAAAACACGTTTTTCTTTGTTTCTGTTATAAAAGTTTGCAAATAAATAATTGTTCTTCATAAATTTAGGCCAAGATGTATTCTGCTACATGTCTTTGGTGAAAATAACCCAAATTAGGATGTATTTTTTAGTTTGTAGGAAAGTTATAGAGTTCACAAACTATGGTATAGATCTGAATATTGATCAATCCTGAAGTACTGACAGCCAATCTAATTTCTTGAGGTCCAAGAATGTCAGAACAGTACAGATATCCCCCAAATGACCCCTTTTTGCAGAGTAGACAGTCCGACGTACTTCATAAGAGGCATGGCGAGTTTTTTGAAGTTGTTTTTTTTTTTTTGTCATAATTTTTCGGAAAATTAAAAAAATTAGTTTCACTATTTTTTTTTTTTACATATTGTCACCAGTGCAGTACAGCATCATCATATAACTGGCATGGCGGTGATCAGGGACACTGACTGGTGACAGTATGAAAAAAAAAAAATCTATATATTTTTTTTAATTGTTTATTAAATTTTTTTTCTTTTTTTTAAGTTTTTTTTTTTTTCATATTTCACTATGTCCAAAGTAGTACAATGTTACCATAGTGACATTGTACTACTTTGGGGAAGTGATCAGTATTTTTTTTTTTACACAATTTGCTTATAGCAAAAAATTACTTTGCTATAAGCAAGCATTTTCCTGAATGACATCGATTCATTCAGGGTTTTTTTTTTTTTGTGCTTAGCTGTGATTTGGCCGCAGCTAATCACATGACATGTGCATGTGATTAGCTGTGACCATTCACAGCTAGAAACTAGTATACAATGGATGGCATAAATGAAGCCATCCATTGTATACAACTGTCATGTGACCTGCTGTGATTAGTCACAGCAGGTCACATGGTACCGGCAAAGGGGGCCGATACTCAGATCTGTCATCGGCCGTGTCTGAGGTACACGGCCGGTGACAGATCATGCTGCTGCGCGGCTCTGCAGGAGCGCAATCTGCGCATGTGCGGGAGGACGCCATATGGCGTCCACCCGGAACGCTGATGACATTTGCCGGCCGCCATTCGGCCATAGGGCGGGCAGCAAATGGTTAAATACACTATATAGAGAGAATTATATCCATTTGTTAAACTCCATGAAGGAAGAATTGCATTCACTAAAATGGATGGGTAGAATAAACACAGTGAATATGAGAATCCTTCCGAAAGTAATGTATTTATTCCAGATGATCCCAATTGGCTTACCGCAAGCATACTTTAAGGCATGGAGGTCAGTGGTGCTGAAATTTATTTCGCAGAATAGGCACCCAATAATTGCGCATGCAGTGTTGGTAAAGGTAAAAAGAAGAAGGTGGGGTGGCCCTGCCAGATTTTAAAAGATACTACTAAGTCATAGGAATTTCACATGTAGTTGAACAGGTGAAAAATAAGTTGGGTGGGGATAGAATTTGCACTTAGTAAGAAAGCAGTAGATAAAGTAATATGGATTCCACAAAATTTTTGAAAGTTAAATAGAAACACTAGTCCACTTACTAGAATGGTTTTTAGGATTTGGAACGCTGCACACAAACAATTTAATTGGGAATATAACTATCTTTTAATTTCATTAATTGATACGTGTTATTTTTTTTGTACCAGGGAAGGAAGAGTATTTCTTTTTTCTTTATGCTGGGAAAGAAAAACTCACTACAGTTAAGGGACATAATGAAGGGGGGTACTTTATGTTCACTTTAAGAGTTGCAGAGAAAATGGGGCACAGTACCATTAGATAGTTGGAGATATGCGCAAATACAGCACTTTATAGCTTCTTTACCTCATCCAATATGGTCAGGAGACAATTTATTACCAATAGTTTAAAGAATAAGCCCACACTTAATTTCTCCTATTTATGGTATACTAATTAGAAAGACAAAACCAAAAACTACTGCAATATGTGAACAAGTGGGAGCAAGAGCTTGGGCAGCTGGAAAATGAACACCGGAGACTAAAAACACTAAAGTTGCTGAGCTTTTCCTCGGTAAATAAGAAAACAAAGGAGATGAGTTTTAAGGTATTTGCAAGGTGGTATACAAGCCCCGTAATGGTCAAGAAGTGTCAAGGGGAGACATCCTCTTTATGTTGGAAGGGATGCGGAGAATTAGGTACCCTGGGACACATATAGTGGTATTGCCCAAATAAAAGTATTTTGGGAGGAGATTATTGATATTATTCAATAAATAACGGGCAAACAGGTAGAGTGGGACCCTTGAAAATGTCTGTTTCACTGTACAGAAACTTCAGTGGCCCATTACAAGTCTTTATTACCTTATTTACTAAATGCAGCTAAATGTTAATATCTAAGTACTGAAAGACGCAAAACACGCCTAGTACTGGGGAATGGATCTCGAAGGTTGATGGTATATATGAAGTTGAGGAGATAATGCATTCATGTGAAGATTCCTTAGATAAGTTGGAAGCAATATGGAAAGACTGGTTACAATTTAAGAGATCACAGAGATATATGTAAATAAAAATTAATTAATACTGGGGACTGTAGACCTCTGGATAGCTGATCGCTATGAGGAAGAGGTACAACATCGAAACGTATCAGCCATCAGCTAGCCAGAGGTCTACAGTTCCCCATCAGACCACCTTCAGGGGTCTTGGACCACACTGCATCTCTTGTGACATGCTTTCCATTTGATTTTACTTCTCTTGTGAGTATTGTACTTTTTATCAATAAATTTAATTTTTATGCACTAGGCCCGTGCGCCCTCTTTTTGTCTTTTCATATACAGTCCTCTTTGGATTTCCCTGATCCATTGAGGGCAGCAAGGCTTGCATTCCTTTCATACACATGTGGGAATATTGACATTGTGGAGCCCATTGTCCAGCACAGGAGCTCAGGTATTCGGTTGTTTTTTTCTTCCTACCAAGTGATTATACACCACCAAAAGTCTCTATTTGTGTGAAAAAAAAAAAAATTAATTTGGGTAGACTGTGGCATGATGGCGTAATTGTTATTAAAGTGAGACAGCTCTGAAAACTGAAAATTGACCTGGGAAAGAATGGGGTGAAAGTGCCCAGTATTAAAGTGGTTAAACAAAAATTTGGGTTCATCCCTCTATAGACCTTACAGATAACCCAAGGAAGCAGGAGTCCTGCCCTGCATAGAATTTGCCACAGAGATAAAGAACCATGAGATGAGCAGAACGAGAAAAAAAGGAAGTAAGAGAAGAGGAAAACAGGATAAAAAAAATAATTAAAAATAATAAAGGGGATAGTTCACAAGAAAAGGAAGAGCAAAAAAGAAAAAAAAGGGAAGGGAGAGTGGAAAAGGGAGAAAGTATATGTTCTAAATACCAATAAGGCAGGTGGTTAGTAGTTAAGTAATGAGAACAGAGAGACCTCAGAATTCTCCTCCGATGATCATCTACAAGTTTTGCAAATTCTAAACTCAAGGACCATACATGTAAAGTTTGCGTGTATCCAGGATGTGTGTTTGCCATTCATCAGGAGTCTTGTCCTTGACATGCTATGAGACATTAGACTCCATTGCAACATTTGTATGCTAATTACGTGGACATGCTTTCTATAAACATGTTTAATAATACCTTGGCTGAATGTATAGTACCTTAGCTAAAACAGTAAACAATAGAGACACCACTGTGTAGGGCAATATAATATGTGTATCTCCTGTAGCAAATGTGCGCCCCGCTGCTTTGCAGTCACCCCCACCATTAATTGAACATGGAGCTTAAAGTGGTTCTAAAGTCTAAATGTTTTTTAACTTAATGCATTTTCTGCATTCAGGTAAACAAAATGTTTAGTTACCTTTTCAAACCTTGCCTCTAGACACTTACCTGACTCCTCTGATCGATCCAGCACTATGCCTGGCTGCAAGTGTTTTCACTTCCTCTTCTTACAGGAGACTCAGGCAGCAGCGAGAGTCATAGGCTGCTGTCAGTCTAATCCTGTGAGGAGGGGTGCAGTTAAGCCACACTGTGTGCGCCAAGCCCAGCCTGAGAATGCGCCCGCACGGGCGCACCAATAGCACATGGCTTGCTATGGAGACACTTGTAAGAAGAAGAGGTAAGAGACTGTTGCACAGAGCAGGTAAGTATAAACCTCCTTTTTATTTTGATTGGTCAGAAATTCGCCACTCAGTAAAATCCTCTTTGGCTACTTCCATGTATTTCTACAAGGGAACTTCACTGTTCAGTCCGCTCGTGCCACAGATTGGGGCGACGAACAGTATAAATCCAGATAGTGAGGATCAATAAAACATTTTAAAACACATCCCTTGTTCAAAATACATCAGACGCCTGAAAATGTGTGATTGCCTTGGGTCTGTAAACGTTTGGAAAAGTTTATAATGTTGCTTTTAGTTTTTATAAAACCTCATTGATCAGCTTTTGTACTGTTCTTCCCCCATCTGCCGGCAAGCAGACCGAGCAGTGAAGTTTTGTTGTTGAAATGCATCAAAGCCATCCAGCTGTCGGGGTGTCCCCAGAAAAATAAACCAAATGAGGATGATTTTTGGAGGAATTGCAAGGAATTGTGTATTTATTGCAGAAATTACTGTATTAACGTGTCTTTTTCTTTTTTTTTTTTTTTGTTAGAGTGGAGACTTTTTTTTTTAGCAGTGTTTAGTAGCAGGAGCATGCCGTTTAGAGGGATTAAAAAAAACCACTGCCAGTATTCTTTACACACTTTTACAAGCATAAGGCATTTTTTTCTGCCAAACGCTGCTGCAAGCAGGAAAGGCTTCTAGGAGAGTTTGCAAAACGTCCAGTGTGCATGAGACCTAAGTGACTTCTGTATTACATGAGAAATGTGGCCAAAGCTTTTTTCTGGGTCACAGGAGTACACTTATTTTTGCACTCCTGTGACACAGATTTAACTGACAGTGGGCTAAATTCTGCTGTCAGTTGACATCACAAAGCCGGTCCAGGCCCTTCATGAATCCTGACTTTAACGCCGAGATCCACACAGATGCTTGGCTGGCAGCTCTCTCAGCCTCTCAGTGCACTGCTGAAAGTCTGAGCCAGCTGCTCCTGCTCCCTGCACAGTTCGACCCTCCAGTGAGCCCTGGAGAGGCAGAACAGAGACCAGATGACTGCCCTCTGCTCTATGAAGACCGAGAACTGAGTGATTAGTGATCATGTGATCACTCAGTTCTTGGTCCAGCGGTGTGTGTGTGTGTGTGTGTGTGTGTGTGTAGTTTTTTTTTTTTTACATCCCACACTTTTTCAATTGCAGAAATCACTGTATTAAGTGATCTCTGACCTCCTTTAGTACCTTTAGTATATGAGATATTTGAGTTTCATAAACTGTGTGTTCAATACATTGTAGAAAGGATTGTACAGTGGTGCATATACAGTAAATACTAATATTAATACACTTGCTAAAAGACTATGCAGTTGTGTTTTTATTAGTTATTTTGTTTTATTAGGAATTAGTGCTGCTTTATAAATCTTAATTTCAAAATTCAATCAAAACAGCCCTTTACCTTCTTGGTACAAGTGATATTAATTCATAGCTAACATCTTAATTTAGCATATAGAAATCAATGTGTTACAAATCAATTTACTGTAAGTATCCCAAATACCTCTTAGCGGATTAACAATACCGCGGTCACATGTCTTTTCCTACTTGCTCCTCACTGCAAGTGAAATTTGGAGAAGGAGCCAGCAATAATTTGATGATGCAACCAATAGATGTCACTTTAGGTAGTCTGAAGAATCTTACCGTGTTTGCAGCACAGCACTGATTTTCAACGTTGTGGTCACGTGTTAAAAAAAAAAAGATGGCTAGCATGTAAAAAAAGCCTCTCTCAATTATCCCTGTTAATCAGCTCCGCAACATAACAAGCTGATCATGTGGGAGGAGAGTGATGGAGCTACCCCTAAAGCTTACAAAAATAGTAATTTGGGGGTAGAGGAACAATGAGAAAATAGATGGCTTCCTCGCTGTAAACATGTGGAGTATACACACTATATGTGGTAATGCAATAGCCAGAGAATTGGCTGCAACTGCATTGCCAGTCAATGAGAATAGAAATGGCAGGATCAACCAGGTATTTATTAGGGTAGAAAACTTGAAAGGTTTACTGCTTCAGCACAGAAGGTACAGAACCTCATTCTATAGCAAAACACACTTAATATTTGAGTTTACCGACACTTTGACCTGTTCTGGCAACCTCTCCTTTGAATGTTGTCGGCAGTGTGTCTGCCTGGTTTCACAAAATCTCTGTACAAACAGAGAACTTAACAGCTTACGTTTCCTTTGGATGATATCATTATGTACCTAGTTGTAACACACATAACATGGATACAGGAACTAAGTACAGAGTGATGTACTCTGTGGATAGCCTTTGCTCCCCTCAGAGGAAAAGGGGGGGGGGGCACAGAGAAATGGGGATTTTTTTAAGGTGCAATCAAAGCTCAGACCAAAAAACTATAATATAAAATTACTATTTATTTTAAAAAAACTTAAAAAATTGGTATTCTAAAAACATGTTATACAAACTGTGAACTAGACAATAATTACATCTGCTTGATTAGAAGGATTGAACTGCATATAGATCGATGTGTTATGCTCCTAAGAAGGGCTTCTTCAGGATCCACTTCATTATTACAGTATATACACTTGTGTAAAAATGAATTTCAGAATAGCCAAAATATACGGCCACACCAGCAAATTATGTTCCTACAATATAGGTAATTTCCAAAACGTTAAGTCCACCTTAAAGCTACACCAAAAATTCAAACTTGGATGTCTCACAGGAATGCCAGTCTCAAAATGGTGTGGGTCATATAATAGATCAGCCAAGCACAGAGATTTCAAAGAGCCCAACAAGATGTCATAAACAGCTCTTAAGTGTAGATGATTGTGTAATATAAAATGAAAGCCAGATGGATCAGCTAAATGAAAGGAGCAATAAACCTGGATATTCCACATGTATGGACGGCACCCACAGGCCAAAATGGCAGCGGTGCCAGTCCACAGTTTGCATAACATGTTTTTCCTTTGAGGGGCGGTGAGGTTATCCAGGGAGTATATCACTCTGTACTTAGTTGCTCTTTTTGGGGATGGTGCTCTCTTTGTCTTTTCTTTGTACTAAGTTTATGACAAGGCCCAACACCCATCCTGTGTAACATGGACACAGGCAGTACCATTGGCTGAGAGGTTTAATATTTGCTAAAGGCAGCATCAATAGAGATTTGTTTGGAAAGCAGAGTCAAAGCAGATGGGGGTCAGGCACTTGCTAAGGGCCTATGTTCGTGTGCTCTTACACAACAATCCCCTCAACACCTTTTAAACAAGTAATATGTGTTCTCTATAGTACGTAGTCTGACACTGGGTCACTATTAAGAAAATAATATGTTGTTTTTCCATGCTTTAACTTTACCCAGAATTCAGCAGGAAGCTTCTCTCAGCGGCTTTGGTTGGGTGTCAGCACCTCTTCCCTTAGCCTCTACAAGCAGGGAGAAGTGGAGCCATTCGAAAGCATTCAATACAAACAGATAACATCCTTTGGTGTGTCGGACAGCTCCACTTTTAAGGTGTCTGTGGGAGAGAAAGAAATGACCTTTGAAACGTCTAAGGTGAGATTTGCAGTTTTACAGTTTTTTAATAGAGTTGCATATTTTATACTTTCCTGAACAGATGATATATTGCTATGCTGCATTGTTTAAATTCACCTTTTCATTGTATTGTGTATCACAAAATATGAACTGTTTTGGAGGGACAGGTATGGTTTCTTTTTGGTAATGTATTTCAATAAAGACAGTTTTAAAAGGAGTTCCACCTGAAAAAAAAATAAAATAAAAGTTAGCAGCTACAAATACTGTAGCTGCTGACTTTTAAAATACAGCCACTTACCTGTTGCCACTCCTAAGGCTCTTTAAAAAATCTGTTGATTGAACATTAATGATTGTAATGTGTATCTCTATACCAAATCAGAAAGTTTATAAAGTTTGTATTTTAAAGTGGAAACAAAAATTGAAAGAAAAAAGCTACATGTAAGCATTTGATGAACACATAATCACTAACGCAAACTACGTTGTAACAACATTGTATGCAGCAACGTCAACACAGGAGCTGCTGTCAGGATTTTTCGAAAACAGGGCTCAGTGAAATTAGCAGGACTCAAAGTGGGCGAAGCAAAGCAAAATCCCTGGGCTTTATTGCAGGATAAGCCCAGGGTACTTAAAATAATTTTTTCATGACTATCACATATGTCCAAGGTCTAAAGTATCACATATGTCCAAGGTCTAGCCCATGCTGAAGGGCTTCTACACCTCAGTAATGTGAACAGGGTTATGTGCAGTTTTTGGGCTCCTATCTACTAGTAAATGGATAGGACAGGTTACAGGCTAGCTGGCTGCTAAGCCCATTGTTTAATTCTGGTACGTTCTGCAGAGGGACACCTTTTCAATTTAAAGCATTTAAAAAATGTTTAAAAGGCAAAAAACAAAACAAAAAACAAATGGATCCAACAGAATGAAAGGGAAGCTCTGCTGGCAGGATGAATGTTTTAATATTTACTTGTTTTTAGTGTCACCTTAGCAACAGTGATACAAAAAGATTTTATTAAAACAACCAGTGAAGAAGGCAAAGAGAAAATGGTAGCTGCTGATCAATTTCTGAATAACACAGGGAGGAACATGTAGGAGGGGCAAAAAAAATAGGATGTCATTTAAACCTGTTACAAAAATAGAGCAGAGGTCTTAGCTGCAGATTTTATATGTGGGTGCTCCCGCACAACACCATCAGATTGCTGGTGGCATAACTGAGTACAAGAGAAACTGCACATATACTGTGATGTAGAAGCCCTTTTTCTCTTAAGTAAGATCTGTATTAATATTCTAATAATATGGGCAATATAGAATAAATGACTAAAATCTATAACCTAGTTAAAAGGGGAGCTTGTACCCCACCTCCTCCTACACCTGGTGCATTGAGCTGCATTGGTAACAGAAAGGTCAGAAAGGATGCAGGGAAAACAATTGTTCTCTATATTGCATTGTTCACACCATACATAGTTCAGTATCAAACAATGCACTGCTGTGCATAGAGTTAACCCCATCCTGCCATTGCCTCACAGCTCTTTAAGTGGATCGAAATTCCAGGAGGCAAGGGCAGGCATTTTGATCATGTTACCAAATGAAGACTCAAATGTGTATATAAACAACAACAATTACGCAACCATTATAAATCATGTACAAAAAAAAATAATCATCCAGATAGATTGTAAGTGTCCAGAAAAAACATGACAAGCCCATATACAGTTGTGCTCAGAAGTTTGCATACCCTGCCAGAAATTGTGACATTTTGGCATTAATATTGAAAATATGATCATGCCAAAAAATGCTCTCTTATTGAAGGATGATGATCATATGAAGCCATTTATTATCAAATAGTTCAATAATATAAAATGCAGCGCTAAATAATAAGAATGTGACAAGTGATGAAATCAAGCACCAATCAGAGCGCTATTTAATGTGACCAAAAGTGTCGTCAATGGGTGACGAAAATAAAAGAAGAAATGCATCATGTATTGGTGCTCGTGACGTCCGTGATAAGGAATTGAAGTGTGCTTGCACTCAACAGAAGCGCAATATTAATGCGCATGTAATGTAATATCCGGGAAGGCACTGGTGGACATCAGGGTACTGACGGGGATAGAGGGCTCCACTGGTACACACGTCCAGCACACAGGAAATGCACTCCACACCTCACAGCTCGGACCCTCACAGCATACAGGGACAGCTCCTTCCATGCATTTTCACCAGGAAATCGATATGCCAAAATTATATATATCCACCTTAAATGGCTCAAATATAAGCCACCAAACAAAAGTATTTGGATAGTGTAGTATTTTATTTGAGTCTTAGGTATATGAATATCAAGGTGAGCTCACAGCATATATGCAGCAAAAGGTGAAAATCAGCATCGGTTCAGCAATGGATAAAAAAGCATTAAAGATGGCCTACCATGCGGCCTCAACGGCGTGACTTAAGCGTGGCAGGCTCCTTTGACGCATTCGTGCCAAAGCATGTTGTCAAAGGGATGGCCTGCCGCTGACATTGATCACTATATATAGCCCCGTTTGCATGCGCGAAACAGGCACCATTTTGAAGGAGACCAGTGGTTCAGCTGCATCACAGCAGGGACCAAGGTCTTAGTTTGCTCGGTATTAATATCGAGCAAATTCTATGGAAAAATAAATGTGAACCACAAACTGGGGCCAACAATTGGAAACACGATAATTAAAAAAGGCATTTAAGAATGTGTGTAAAGTACATTGGTACTATCAAGTACTTATTAATTACGGCCGCCATTTTATTGTGGATTTGCATACAATTAAACGTCAACATTGTAAAAATTAAGAATATATTAATGGAAATATATAGAAAACATATAGGTCAGTAAAAAAGGAGACCGAAGATAATTAACAAAAATAGATAGTGACATTAATGAGTATGTAAAGATAATGCTAATTACAGCCACAATTTTGTTGTAGAGCTATGGGACTACAAATGCCAAAAAATCAACACTATAAAAAAGCTATCTGAAAGAATTAAAGTGAAATACTTAAACGGGGGATAAACCTTTAATGAAAATAAACAAATGATCAAATGACCTAATAATCATATAGATGACACTAACTTGTATATAAAGTGAAAAAAGTGAATAGCTAAATATATATTAAAAATAAAAAAATAATATATTGAATATAAAAATGGGGAAATAATTTGAACCCTAAAAAATATATATAAATTATATAAAACTTATATATAAAAAAATAGGTATATACAATCATAAAGGTCACTGTGGTGTTGGGTGATCTGCCGTCTTTACTTGATAAAATATACAATGTAAAATACTCAATATTAATTAGATAAATATATATCTTGTAAACGATATGTATACATAGTAATTAAAGAATGATCCTAAAAGGATGAAATAAGATGATTCTAATAATAAAAACATCCATGAGCTAAAAATTGTAAAATCAGATAACTCATAATTAAAAGAATAGAATAGGTATGAATAGAATAAGATAAGTAGAAATACTAAACAATGGGGTAAAAATATAGAGAACTGGATTTATGGGTGTGTTGAGTGGTTAACTGTTATCTATAAAACAGTTAATATTCACTTCAATATGATGGCCTAGGGCAGTGGTGGGCAACCTTTTTTTTCAACTGAGCCAAATCTCGCCATAACCACGATTGAAATTTATTTTGAGAGCCACATTTTTAAAACTGAAAATACATAGGATGGTACACTGTTTTTAGTTTCAATAAGTTTAAATAAACTCTGGAATTCATTTTCCCATCAATGACAACAATCCGTCCAGGCCCTGAGGCAGCAAAGCAGCCCCAAACCATGATGCTCCCTCCGCCATGTTTTACAGTGGGGATGAGGTTTTGATGTTGGTGTGCTGTGCCTTTTTTTCTCCACAAATAGTGTTGTGTGTTCTTCCCAAACAACTCAATCTTGGTTTCATCTGTCCACAGTATATTTTGCCAGTAGTGCTGTGGAACATCCAGGTGCTCTTTTTCAAACTTCAAACGTGTTGCAATATTCTTTTTGGACAGCAATGGCTTCCTCCGTGATGTCCTCCCATGTACTCCATTCTTGTTTAATGTTTTCCTTATTGTAAATGTGTCAACAAAAATGTTAGCATGTGCCAGAGATTTCTGTAGGTCTTTAGCTGACACTCTGGGAGTCTTCTTTACCTCATGCAGCATTCTGCGCTGTGCTCTTGCAGTCATTTTTACAGGACGACCATGCCTAGGGAGAGTAGCAACAGTGCTAATATTTCTCCATTTGTAGACAGTCTGTCTTACCGTCAACACATGAACATCAAGGCTTTTGGAGATACTTTTGTAACCCTTTCCAGCTTCATGCAAGTCAACAATTCTTGATCGTAGGACTTCTGAGAGCTCTTTTCTGTGAGGCATGGTTCACATCAGACAGTGCTTCTTGAAACCAGTAAACCCAAAACAGGTGTGTGTTTTTTAAGGGCAGGACAGCTGTCAGCAACACATCCAATATCATCACACTGATTGGAGTCAAGGTTGGCTCACTCCTGGCTCCAATTAGCTCTGGGAGAAGTCATTAAGCTAGGGCCTCACATACTTTTTCCTCCCTGCACTGTGAATGTTTACATGTTATGTGCAATTACACCACGGCAACATCTAATGTTTGTGTAGTATTATGTTCAGCAGACTGTGTTCTTCTATTGTTGTGACTTTCAGAGCACATTTTATGCCCAATTCATGCAAAACTCCACGTAATCGCAAGGGGTTCACATACTTTTTCTTGCAACTGTAGTAATTCATCCCCCATATAGTAATTCAGCCCCCATATAGTAATTCATCGCCCATAGTAATTCATCCCCCATATAGTAATTCATCCCCCATAGTAATTCATCCCCCATAGTAATTCATCCCCCATATAGTAATTCATCCCCCCTATAGTAATTCATCCCCCATAGTAATTCATCCCCCATATAGTAATTCATCCCCCATAGTAATTCATCCCCCATATAGTAATCCCCCATATAGTAATTCATCCCCCATAGTAATTCATCCCCCCTATAGTAATTCATCCCCCATAGTAATTCATCCCCCCTATAGTAATTCATCCCCCCTATAGTATTTCATCCCCCATATTAATTCATCCCTCATATAGTAGTAGTAAGTAAGTAGCAAGTAGTAAGCCAAGTCCCCCCTGTGTCAATTCACTTACCTTTGCTCCGCGCGTTCCTCTCGCCGTGTTCCCACGCCGTTCCGGTCTTCAGGGCGGACTGTGAGAGGAGCCTAGCTCCTCTCACGTTCGTCACGCTGCCCCGCCTACACACATCCTGACAGCCAATCACTGGCTATCAGGATGTGAGTGGCAGCGAGACTGGCCAATCATTGCATTTGAGCACGCTGCCCTGGCTGTTTTTTTTTTGGATCACGCTGCAGAGTCCCTCCCACCCGAGAGGAGGGAGGGGAGCGGGCGCCCGGCACACAAGAGCCGCATTAAAGCGTGTAAAGAGCCGCATGTGGCTCGCGAGCCGCGGCTTGCCGACCACTGGCCTAGGGGAATAAAGATTTTAATTCATATATCCACTTTGTTTCTAGCATAGAAACAGCTCTCCTTTTGTGGTTACCCCTCCAACAGTGGTGGATGAGATATATGCCTACAAATTTGAGGCCAGCTGGGTTTCTCTGGTGGTGGTATCTAAAATGCTTAGATAGAAAATGATCTTTGAGTCCTATTTTGATGTTATGGACGTATTCTCTTAATCTATCACAAAATCTCCTGGTAGTTCTACCTACATACTGCTTTTTACAGGGGCTTTCAAGCAAATAGACCACATGGGTGCTGTTGCATGTGATAAGTGATTCAATCTCATAGGTTTTTTCTTGTAACTTTAGATACAAAGTTATTGATATTTTTTTTTGCGGACACCATTACATGTGCAAATCACACATATGTTGCATGGGTAGAATCCCTTTAAGCCACATGAAAATCAAATACTGGTAGGTGGGTTAACCACATTGGGTGCTAGTTGGTGCCTCATAGTTGGAGCTTTGCGAAAAGGCAATCTCCGGTTTGTCAGGGAGAATATTACCTAGCACTGGGTCATTTTTCAAAACCCCCCAATTTTTCTTCAGAATTTTGGTGATGTCCCTATATTGCACAGAAAAATTTGTGCTGAATGGACAAAACTGCATAGATTTAACACCATTCTTAGAGGTGAGGAGGTCAATTCTATTTAATTTAGCAACTTCCTCTACATTTTGGTTCAGATGAGAAATATCATACCCTTTTTCAATAAATCTATTCTTTAAAATATCAACTTGTGAATAAAAGTCATTTAGATTATCACAAGTTCTTCTTATTCGTAGAAATTGCCCTTTAGGAATATTCCTTAGCTATGATGGATGCTGGCAGCTATCCATAGGTATATAGCTGTTACGATCGGTACCTTTAAAAAACATTTTAGTGATAATCCTAGTACCTTCATTAATAAGTGTCAAATCTAAAACATTAATTTTCATATGATTATATTGATAAGTAAGACTAATATTAAGATTGTTAAAATTGAGGGTGTTAAAAAAAATTATTTAAAGCAAACTCACTTAATTTCCAAAGCAAGAAAATATCATCAGTATACCACTGGTAAAATGTCAGCTCAGGCCAGTCTCTAGAATAAATTAAGTCTTCTTCCCAGTGTGACATAAATAAATTAGCCAGGCTGGGTGCAAATTTTGCAAGCCATGGCAACTCTTGTAGTTTGTAAATAGTAATTATTATTGAACCAAAAATAATTGTGATTCATAGCAAAGTTCAATAATTCTAAAATACCGTATTTTTCGCTCCATAAGACGCACCTGACCATAAGACGCGCCTAGGTTTTAGAGGAGAAAAACAAGAAAAAAAATATTCTGAACCAATGGACTGCAGACACAGTACAGGAGATGACCAGCGACTGCCGACATAGTACAGGAGATGACCAGAGACTGCGGACATAGTACAGATGACCAGAGACTGCGGACATAGTACAGGAGATGACCAGAGACTGTGGACATAGTACAGGAGATGACCAGAGACTGCGGACACAGTACAGGAGATGACCAGAGACTACGGACATAGTACAGACGATGACCAGAGACTGCGGGCATAACACAGGAGATGACCAGAGACTGCGGGCATAACACAGGAGATGACCAGAGACTGCGGGCATAACACAGGAGATGACCAGAGACTGCGGGCATAACACAGGAGATGACCAGAGACTGCGGGCATAACACAGGAGATGACCAGAGACTGTGGACATAATACAGGAGATGACCAGGGACTGCGGACATACTACAGGGGATGACCAGAGACTGCAGACAGTACAGGGGATGATCAGAGACTGCGGACATAGTACAGGGGATGACAAGAGACTGCGGAGATAGTACAGGAGATGACCAGAGACTGCGGACATAGTACAGGAGATGACCAGAGACTGCGGACATAGTACAGGAGATGACCAGAGACTGCGGACATAGTACAGGAGATGACCAGAGACTGCGGACATAGTACAGGAGATGACCAGAGACTGCGGACATAGTACAGGAGATGACCAGAGACTGCGGACATAGTACAGGAGGTGACCAGAGATTGCGGACATACTACAGGAGGTGACCAGAGATTGCGGACATACTACAGGAGGTGACCAGAGATTGCGGACATACTACAGGAGATGACCAGAGACTGCGGACATAGTACAGGAGATGACAAGAGACTACAGACATAGTACAGGAGATGACCAGAGACTGCGGACATACTACAGGAGATGACCAGAGACTGTGGACATAGTACAAGAGATGACCAAAGACTGCGGACATAGTACAGGAGATGACCAGAGACTGCGGACATAGTACAGGAGATGACCAGAGACTGCGGACATAGTACAGGAGATGACAAGAGATTGCGGACATACTACAGGAGATGACCACAGACTGCAGACATACTACAGGAGATGACCACAGACTGCGGACATAGTATAGGAGATGCCCAGAGACTGCGGAAATAGTACAGGAGATGACCAGAGACTGTGGACATAGTACAGGAGATGACCAGAGACTGCGGACACAGTACAGGAGATGACAGAGACTGCGGACACAGTACAGGAGATGACCAGAGACTGCGGACACAGTACAGGAGATGACAGAGACTGCTGACACAGTACAGGAGATGACCAGAGGTGACCAGAGACTACGGACATAGTACAGACGATGACCAGAGACTGCGTGCATAATACAGGAGATGACCAGAGACTGCGGGCATAATACAGGAGATGACCAGAGACTGTGGACATAATACAGGAGATGACCAGAGATTGCGGACATACTACAGGAGATGACCAGGGACTGCGGACATAGTACATGAGATGACCAGAGACTGTGGACACAGCATTGATGACCGGAGACTGCAGACAGTACTGGGGATGACCAAGAGACTGCAGACAGTACTGGGGATGACCAAGAGACTGCAGACAGTACTGGGGATGACCAAGAGACTGCAGACAGTACAGGGGATGACCAAGAGACTGCAGACAGTACAGGGGATGACCAAGAGACTGCGGACCTTTGGGAAGGGAGGGGGAGCAGGGACCAGAATTTGACAGGTACCCGCTCCCACTTCCGCAGAGTTGTCCTCCCTTTAGTGTGGGCACCTGGCTGTGCCGGGTGCCCACTGCGCATGCACGAGAAGTGCTGCGCTTTGTGAATGGCGTCTTCTGGGACCTATCATGAAGACACTGGACAATTCTTAAAGCGCAGCGCTTCTCACACATGTGCTGTCACAGCCGGGTGCCCACACTAATGATGCCGGCGCAGGAAGACAGCACAGCGCTGGACCGAGGAACAGGTAAGGTGCTGCAGCAGAGAAGAGCTGAGCGGTCGGCCCTGTATTCTGGCCTGGTGGCAGCGGCGGAAATACCAGACCGGCCGCTCCATATTCGCTCTATAAGACGCGCTGACATTTTCCCCCCTTTTTTGGGGGGAAAAAAGTGCGTCTTATGGAGCGAAAAATACAGTAAATTATTTTTGTCGCTGGGTAATGTCCTCCGCCTTATCAAGGTAAAACTCAACAGCTATCATACCATCATTATGCTTAATATTACTATACAGGGATGCAACATCTGCTGTTACTAAATAAGTAGACGTATCAGTACTAACATCCTTCAGGTCTGTTAATACCTGCTTAGTGTCTTTCAGGTAAGCTGGAGTGGAGGTAACAAGAGGCTGGAGAAAAAAATCTATATATTCTCCTATATGGAAACATAGAGAGCCAATCCCGCTGACAGTCTTTCTACCAGGAGGATGTATAGGGTCTTTATGTATCTTGAGCAAACAATACAATACAGGGAGTTTAGGAGCTACTGGACAGAGAAAATCTTTTTCTTTTTTATCAATGATACCTTTGTCATATCCTCTTTTAATCAAACTTTTCAGATCCTTTTTATAGGGTAATAATGGGTTTTTAGGTAATAGCTTATAAGTATTTTCATCATCCAAAATATCTTGCACTTGTTTCATATAAGCCACTTTATCCAATACTACAACTCCTCCCCCTTTGTCAGCGGGATGTATCACTAAATCTTTATAATCAAGAAGGGTTTTGAAACCTTCATTAACATTTTGTTTGTGCCAATTTTTAATTTTAAGAGTATCTAGATCTTTAAACATCATGTTTCTAAAAATATTGATGTGGGAATGTGAGGGAGGGTTAAAAAGGGAGGCATTTTTGAGATGTGAAGATTTGATTTCACAAAGTCGGACACTATCTCTAGTTAGTGGGTTATTAATAAAATGTCTCTTAATAGCTAATTTCCTTTTGAATTTATGCACGTCAATAAAAGTCTGAAATGTATTTAATTTTGATTTGGGGGCATATTTCAAGCCTTTATTTAGTAAGATAAGTTCCTTATGTATCAAGACAGTCTAACTTAAATTGAAAATACCATTTTTATTTATGTCCTCCTTTTCTTGGGGTCTGTTAGCCCTCTTTCCCTCTCATTTTCCTCTACTCTTGTATTTCTTTTTTGTGATTGGCCTCCTAAAAAATGGTCCTGTTGATTTGACTAAGGTGCTGGGTTCTGATAGTAATTACGATGTGGAGTGTTAGCATTATAATTATCATAGTAATTGCTACGGTTATTCACATAAATCGTCAGGATTGTTGGTCTGTTTGGCTGAATAATGATGGTGTGGTCCAGGGTTGTTTCCCTGTGGGCAGCGAGAAGTGTAGGAATTATTGTTGTTATTATTATAATAAGATCTATTTTTACCCTTACTATAAGAATTTTGTTGTGAGTAGTGGTATTGGTGACCACTGTTTCTAGGCCCCCTCCATGAAGTAATTTGTGGTCTAAATTGTCCTGGATGACCATTATAGTTGGGTCTTGGTCCGTTAAATCTATTGTATTGTCTGTTATCATTTTGCTAATTATTTGATAAATATTCCTTTAATATATGGAATTTTGAGGATGAATCCTCATATCTCTCTCTCCTATATCAGGGTCATGGAGGTTATGAAGAACTTTATATCCTTAACAGGGATATTGAATCTCATGTTCCAATTTCTGGGAGGTGTCTGGTATTGTTTGTTTGGTGTATGAAAACCTCTTTGGGGTGTATTACGTGGATGACATATGTGATGTTGGACCATGTCAGGTTTTTTAGGAATATTTGTTGCCCCTATGGCAGATTGGTGAGAGGGATTGCTAATGAGAGGGTTGGGTTGAGGGGTTTGTTTGGCAATCTGCCATTTGAAGACTGCATTGTTCTTGTAGTCATTAAGATCACAGGAGAATTTCTTTCTCATCTTGATCTTTTGTTCCTTATCAGTATTCTCTACATGGAGTTTGAGTTTGTCCGATTCTGCCTTATACTCCTCTCTTCCCATATATGGGACCAATTTCTCCCTTGTTTTATTTATTTCTGTGTCTAGATGTATGAGTTTTTTCTTTTTCCTTATAAATAAAAATTTAAGCAAATCCAACCCCATATTATTAAAAAATTTATACCATTCGATATCACTATTGATATCATCCGTTTCTGGTGGGATATCACATCTTAGTGATCTTCGGACAATTCCTTCTTTCACATACTTCTCAAAGAACGAAATGTCCCAAAGGGTTCTGATTTCAGAGGTAGTGTGGTTGGATAAGTGAATGATTAGACCATGTAAATTATCTATACAAAATAGTGGTGTGAACCTCCTGCGCTACTAATCTAATAAACTATTGAGATGAAAGAAGTTGCCAACATTAAATCATATACCCGTGATCCGTGATTAAAACAATAAATTAATGTAGCGCTACTCCTAAATATTAACAATGTCACATGACACATGGTATTGTGACGCAACGCGTCGGCCTGACGTAGTGACGCACTTCCGGCGTGGTGGCCATCTTCGTGCACCTTTTTCCTATACCCATGCAGAGTACACCCAAAAAGCATGTGGTTTGAAGCTGATAAAGACTGAAGATTGATGTGAGTGCATTTTTATTGTATTTGGATCTTTTTGATTGATAAAACATATTGCACTATGGGAGATTGTGTTTGTTTTTGAGATACTGGCACATACCCATACCTTATTTGGAGAGGAGCCACTACCTGAGTGCTGACCCCCCTGAGAGGGAGATCTGTGTGCGGGGAGAGCAGACCAGTGGAGAGGCTGTATGCTACAAGGATCCGAGGGTGTGATCCCACAAAATGCTTTGACCCTCACGGGTCGAAGTGTGGAGG